>NC_083436.1:11965356-12590356 GCF_020745735.1 Hemiscyllium ocellatum
CACAAAAGAAGTTTGACACCATTTATGACAAAGCAGCCCACATGATGGGCATCATATCCACAAACATTCATTCCTCCACCATTGATGCATACTGCTTCTGCTGAGTCCTCTCTACAAGATGCACTGCAGAAATTCATGAAAGATCCTTAGCCAGCCTTCCAAACACACAAGCACTTCGATCCAGAAGGACAAATGTAATGGACTAGACCAAACCCCCTTCACAATACATCAAGGAGACAGCCTAGACCATAACTTTTATCTTATTTAAAGGCAAGTGTAAGGTGCTGTGTTCCAGATGTAATTATACTGGTTATACTACTGGACTTTTAGCAATACACACTTTATTCTTACCTCTATTTAAACTATAAACATAAAGAAGAATTGGTATAAGTTTAACTCAATTCGAAAAATTAACCAAATAATGTATCTGCTAAACAACAACTGTTCTAATACAGCAATTTCCCACAAACACGCCCTTGGAAAGGCAAATTCAGTAAAATAGAATCGCATATGAGACAGTCAGCAGAGAGAGAAAATTCTGATAGAGGAAGAGAGACAGCTCCCACAGCCAACTTAAAAAGAAATCCCAACAACTACTGAAAGCTAAGCTAAACTAAACCCTTGGTTCTGTGGGAGTCTGACTACTCCACCCATTCATGCTGCTTTTATTTTTCCAACTTTAAAAAAAAACAAACGTCTCTCAAGCTGTTTTTCTGGCTTGAAACAGACCACTCGGCACCTCTGTCCCAACCTCTAAAATATCTGGGACAAAATATACTTCTTAAAGCCGTCGTGTTGTCACACAAGGGCAAGAAATATATGGGAACACCACTGCCTCTAAATTCCCCTCCAAGTAACTCACCATCCCAATTTGGAAATCTATCACAGTTTCTTTACTGTCGCTGGTCAAAAGCCTGGAATTCCCTCCCTAGTGGTATTGTGGATCAACCTACAGCAGATGGACCTGAGTGGTTCAAGAGGCAACTTACCACCACTTTCTCAAGAGTGACTGGGAATGGGCAATAAATAAAGTCATAATGTCATACAGCATGGAAACAGACTCTTCGGTCAAATCAGTCCATGCCAAGTATAATCCCAAATGAAACTTGTCCCAACTGCCTGTTCCTGGCCCATATCCCTTCAAACCTTTCCTGTTCATGTATCCATCCAAATATCTTTTGAATGTTGTAATTGTACCTGCATCCACCACTTCCTCAGGAAGTTCATTCCACACTTGAACCACCCTCTGTGTAAAAGAAAAGCCTTATGTCTTTGTAAAATCTCTCCTTTTTCCTTAAAAATATGCCCTCAGTCTTTAAATTTCCCTTTTTAGGGAAAAGACAATTACTATTAATTCTTATCTATGCCTTCCATTAGCTTCCATCAGGTCACCTCTCCTTCACTCCAGTGAAGTAAGTCCCAGCCTATCCAGCCTTTCTTTATAACTCAAACCTTCCATACCTGGCAGCATCCTGGTAAATATCTTCTGGGCCCTCTCCAGTTTGATAATATCCTTCCTATAAGTGGGTGATCAGAACTGGACACAGTATTCCACAAGAGACCTCACCAATGTGCTCTACAACCTCAACATAATAGTCCCAACTCTTATACGCAAAGAACAGAACAATGAAGGCAAACATGTTAAATGCCTTTTTAACCATCCTTTCAAAATGGGACACAAACTTTAAAGGATTATGTGCCTGCACCCCACGGTCCCTCTGTTCTACAACACTACCTAAGGCCCTACCATTAATTGTATAAGCGCTACCCTTGTTTGTTGTACCAAAATACAATACCACACATTTATCCAGATTGAACTCCATCTGCCTTTTTTAAGCCCATTCACCCATTTGATTACGATCCCTTTGTAATCTTAGAAAACTGTCTTCATTGTCTACTTTGCCACCAGTTTGGGTATCATCTGCAAACCTACTAACCATGCCTTCTAAATTCTCATCCAAATAATTTATAAAACTGACAATAAAAAGAGGATCCAGAACTGACCCTTGTAGAACAACGTTGGTCACAGGCCTCCATTCTGAAATGCAACCCTCCACCATTACTCTCTGTCTCCTGCTGGTAAGCCAATTATGTATCCGATTGGCCAGCCTGCAACGTCTTCAGCTAATGAATGTATAAAAAAGAAGTCGGCTCCAGAGAAATTGCCCCCTATCTCAAATCCTTAAGTTCGAACTCAACTGATTCCTTATAATTTCTTTGCATTGGTCATGTAGACAATTTCCACATCTATGGTTCTTTCCAATCTACTGACATGAACTTTACATGCATCTGAAAGCAGAAACTTTCTCAGTTCTGACAATCTGCAGAATTTAAACCAATCTCTCCTGGTTTAAAAATTTAACAACCTAAACACATCTGCTGAGGACACTGGTTCTGAAAACTACTCTGAACTCCTTCAATCTAGAGAACTTAATAGAGTCATAGAAATGTACAACATGGAAACAGACCCTTTGGTCCAACCTGTCCACGCTGACCAGATATCCCAACCCAATCTAGTCCCACCTGCCAGCACCTGGCCTACATCCCTCCAAACCCTTCCTATTCATATACCCATCCAAATGCCTTTCAAATGTTGCAATTGTACCAGACACCACCACTTCCTCTGGCAGCTCATTCCATACACATACCATCTCTGCATGAACAAGTTGCCCCTTAGGTCTCTTTTATATCTTTCCCCTCTCACCCTAAACCTGTGCCCTCTAGAACTCTGTGGGAAGCTAGAGAAGTGATTGCTGGGCCTCTTGCTGAGAGATTTGTATCATTGATAGTAACAGGTGAGGTGCCGGAAGACTGGAGGTTGACAAATGTGGTGCCATTGTTTAAGAAGGGTGGTAAAGACCAGCCAGGGAACTATAGACTGGTGAGCCTGACTTCAGTGGTGGGCAAGTTGATGGAGGGAATCCTGAGGGACAGGATGTACATGTATTTGGAAAGGCAAGGACTGATTAGGGATAGTCATCATGGCTTTGTGCGTGGGAAATCATGTTTCACAAACTTGATTGAGTTTTTTGAAGATGTAACAAAGAAGATTGATGAGGGCAGAGCAGTAGATGTGATCTATATGGACTTCAGTAAGGCATTCGACAAGGTTCCCCATGGGAGACTGATTAGCAAGGTTAGATCTCATGGAATACAGGGAGAACTAGCCATTTGGATACAGAACTGGCTCAAAGGTAGAAGACAGAGGGTGGTGGTGGAGGGTTGTTTTTCAGAGTGGAGGCCTGTGACCAGTGGAGTGCCACAAGGATCGGTGCTGGGTCCTCTACTTTTTTTGTCATTTAACTAAATGATTTGGATGCGAGCATAAGAGGTACAGTTAGTAAGTTTGCAGATGACACCAAAATTGGAGAGGTAGTGGACAGTGAAGAGGGTTACCTCAGATCTGGACCAGATGAGCTGAGAATTGGCAGATGGAATTTAATTCAGATAAATGCGAGGGGCTGCATTTTGGGAAAGCAAATCTTAGCAGTACTTATACACTTAATGGTAAGGTCCTAGGGGGTGTTGCTGAACAAAGAGACCTTGGAGTGCAGGTTCATAGCTCGGTCAGAGTATTGAGTACAGGAGTTGGGAGATCATGTTGCAGCTGCATAGGACATTGGTTAGGCCACTGTTGGAATATTGCGTGCAATTCTGGTCTCTTTCCTATTGGAAAGATGTTGTGAAACTTGAAAGGATTCAGAAAAGATTTACAAGGATGTTGCCAGGTTTGGAGGATTTGAGCTATAGGGAGAGGCTGAACAGGCTGGGGCTGTTATCCCTGGAGTGTCGGAGGCTGAGGTGTGATCTTATAGAGGTTTACAAAATTATGAGGGGCATGAATATGTTAAGTAGGCAAAGTCTTTTCCCTGGGATCAGGGAGTCCAGAACTAGAGGGCATAAGTTTAGGGTGAGAGGGGAAAGATATTAAAGAGACCTAAGGGGCAACTTTTTCACGCAGAAGGTGGGATGTGTATGGAATGAGCTGCCAGAGGAAGTGGTGGGGGCTGGTACACTTGCAACATTTGAGAGGCATTTGGATGGTTATATGAATCAGATGGGTTTGGAGGGATATAGGCCAGGTGCTGGCATGTGGGACTAGATTGGGTTGGGATATCTGGTCGGCGTGGACAGGTTGGACCAAAGGGTCTGTTTCCATGCTGTACATCTCTATAACTCTGATTCCAAATGCAGCTTAATTCATTAGTCCTTCCCTGTCCCTGCCTGCCCTGACTGACTCGCTCCTGTTTTCAACTGTGCCAGTCTCCGATTGATCTCTTTCCTCACTATCTCCCTGGGTCTCACCCCCCATCTTACTAGTTTAAATTCTCCCGAGCAAGTCTAGCAAATTTCCCTGCCAGCATTAGTCCCCTTCCAATTTAGGTGCAATTCGTCCTTCTTATACAGGTCACTTCTATCCCAAAAGAGATTCCAATGATCCAAAAATGTGAATCCTTCTCTCATACACCAGCTCCTCAGCCATGCATTCATCTGCTCGATCCTCCTATTCCAGCCCTCACTAGTTCATAGCACTGGGAGTAATCCAGATATTACTACCCTTGAGGACCTCCTTTTTACATTTCTGCCTAACTCTCTGTAATCTCCCTTCAGAATCTCAACCTTTTCCCTTCCTATATCATTGGTTCCAATCTGGACAATGACCTCTTGCTGGCCCCTTTCCCCCTCAAAGAACATTCTGCACCCTCTCTGAGACATCGTTGATAGAAATACAGAGAAATTAGACATTGGAATTCTCTTCCCTTTGCCATTGAATATTTTAAATAGATTTTTGATTTATAGGGGAGTTGAAGATTATGATAGGCAGTTCAGTCCACAATCAGGTGACCTGTTTTCTTATTAAATGCAGAGCAGGCAATGGTGGCTCAGTGATGACCATTGCTGCCTCCCAACATCAGGGACCTGGCTTTGATTCCAGTCTCGGGCGACTGTGTGGAGTTTGCACATTCTCTCCGTGTCTGTGTGGTTTTCCTCCCACAGTCTGAAGATGTGCACTTAGATGGATTGGCCATGCTAAATTGCCTGTAGTGTTCAGGAATGTGTAGGTTAAGTGTGTTAGCTATAGGAAATGCAGGGCTAGGGTTGGTGGATGGGTCTGGGTGGGATGGTCTTCAGAGGGTGGTGTGGACTTGCTGGGCAAACTGGCTTGTTCCACACTATGAGGATTCTTTTAAATAAAAAAACAAAAATGCAGATCCTGTTCTTCACCAATGTTTTGATCTTAAGACTGAAACTAACCGTGTGTGAAATTATCTCTGTGCTTTTCACAATATCTCAAGTAAATTGTAGCCAAAGTAACGCCATTATTGTTAACATGCAATATAATCCATGTTTTCCCCAATTCCGGTGCATAATCTTAACTTGAAATAGACAGACTTAACAATTATAATTAAGTCTTGCATAAACCTAAGGAATATTGATCCCCGCAATGTGTTATGAATTCAAAGAAACAATGATTTATATGATGATCCCTCATCACAAGCCCAAAACAGATTCACAAATACATTTGGAAATTTCTTCCTTTTTGAATTAAAGACACTTGCACTATTTCTTTCACAGTGATCCTATTTCTTTAACTTGGCTGTGTTTCCTTGATACCTCTTTGCCTTTTTCCTAATCCTTACATTATATAGCAAGTGTTCAACTTCGGCGATTTTTATTGGCTGTTATTTGCACCACTGTGATTATATAGTTAATTTGTTTCATGGCTTACTCTTTTTCATTTACATTTAAGATTATCACACTTCATTTTAAGGTAGCGTAAGAGTATTTCCTTTCTTCATGAGTGTTGGTTTCGATGTAACTTTTTGTCCACACTATCCACATTAGTACTCCTTTATCATCGCTATATGGTTTTTCTTTTGCAGCTGTTCTTTGTTTAGCCCTCTCCTTCTTGGACTCTGTCTTTATTACAGTTACCCAGCTGTTTTCTGTTTTGGCTCTCTTCCTCTTGGCCTTGATTTGTTTTTTGACAGCTGTTTTCAGTTTGATCTACTCCATCTCAGAATCGACTTTCATTGGATCTGACCGGTCTCAATTTTCTTCACTAATGACAACCTCCCTTTTCTATGATGACAATTTAATTTGATGATTGTACAGTTTCTGCAGTGATTTCCCAGACATTTTCATGTTAAAATGTTACACAACTTTGTATCTTCTCTAGTAAATTTATAGATTGGATACTATTGACACATGTATTTTTGTGTTGGACTAAGTAGTCATTGAGGTCAGTTGTCAGTGGTGGAAGTAGTTAAAAAGCTGTGATAGGATTCCTATAGAAGCAGGTCTTTAGTGGTTCAATTCAATTTCATCTGTTATTGACAACCAGTGTAACTCCACCTCTCCAACTTGGCTTCTCAGTAAACAGCAAGATTGCCATGTGCTTGGTTCTCCAGATTATTATCAAAATTGTTTGTTTTATTTCCTCAAAACAGATGGGTGTTGCTGGCTGAGCCAATACTTATTGCATATCCCCTAGTTACGTTTGAGAAGGTGATTGTGAACTGTTTTGTTGAACCTCTGTAGTCCATATATTTTAGGTAGATTGACAATACCCACATTAGGGAGGGAGTTCCAGTTTTTTTAAACCCAAATACACTGAAAGAACAGTAATATATTTCCAAATCAGGATAGTGAGTAGCTTGGAGGGGAACTTGCAGGTGGCTGAGTCCCAATGTATCTACTGTCCTTGTCCTTCTAGGTGGAAGTGATCATGGATTTTGCAAGGTGCTTAGGATCTTAGGTGAATTTCTGCAGTGAAGCTTGTAGATGGTACACTTTGCTGCTACTGAGCATCAATGCTGGAGAAAATGGATGTCTGTTTTCTTTTAATTCATTCAGAGGATATAGGCGTTGCTGGGTAGGCCAGCATTCGTTGCCCATCTCTATTTGCCTAGACAACAGTTAAGAGTCAACCATATCCTTGTGGGTCTGGACTCGCATATATGCCACACTGAGTAAGGAAGACCATTTCCTTCACTAAAGGACAAAAGTGACCCAGATGGGTTTTTATGATAATCAACAATGGTTCCATGGTCGTCATTACACTTTTCATTCCAGATTATTATTGAATTTAAAGTCCATCATGTGCCATGGCAGATTTGAACCCAGGTTCCTAGAACATTACCTTAATGTATCATTATAGTATTCATCATGGATAGGCATGTATGTATTGACTGTACTTTCTGAACAAAGGCAAATGCTGAAATATTTTTGGAATTCTTTTTTCTTTTCTTACCATATTGCACATTGCATTATATAGCTAACCCTTGCTTAAATGTTGGAAAACGTTAGTACATGTTATTTCATATTGAGGTTACTTTAGGGACTTCTGTCTTGTTGCAGCAATGAACACTCTACCTGACAGCACTATTCTTATCCCTTTGCTGAGATTTTCTCATATGTGCACTCTATTTTGAATATCAACAAAGTGGAAAAGATGCTTTGCATTAACAAATAAAATGACATTGTAGCTACAGCTTAGCACTTCTCACTCATGTATGCTTTGGGTTATCCTATTATCATAAATTAATTTCTGCTACCTTTGATGAATGTAACAACATTAATACTTTTCGTGATAGGTTGTCCCCCACTCCCCCACCATGTCCACACACTTCACTCAACTCCAATCATTATAACCATTGATTTTTATATGACCACTGATTTGGTCACCCTCATAATCCAACCTCTATTAAGTCCCATTCATCATTTATGTTATTCCAAAGATCAATTATGTACAAATATGGAGTCAGCGAAGGAGTTTTAAAAAAAATTTAACATTAATTAGAAAATGAAGGATATATAATAGGTAAATTTCACCTTTAATAATCAATACCACAAGGGTATGTTATGAACAATTGTAAAGACTTGTATTACTTTTCATACAAAAGTGACAATTTGACTGCCTTCTCAACTATGCTTTGTTTTCCATAGTTTTACCTCCCATCCAATTGATTTTATTCTTGTGTCACATTCACCAGCAGCTGTCTTCTATCTAAATTCCTGGACACCATGACCATCATCAAGATATAGCTCCACAAACCTTCCCTTGCTCAGGTCACAACAGTCCTAATGGCAAAGAGTCCTTAAAGATTGCTTTCACTAACTCCTTTAAATTATCTGGTGGCCTCTGTCAACAATCAGACAGCAGCAATTCACGTTGATCAATCTACAGTGTCTTACCCTTCCTGGGTTTTGTTCTCTGGTTTTTCCAACATTAGCCCAGTTATTCCTATATCATCAGAGGCTTGTTTCACTATCATGATTTGTTTGGAGAATTCTCCAAACAGAAAACTGTCCCCACCTTAAATTTTGAGAGACGGTCTGGGGCCAAATGAAACTCATGCTGCAGGGCATGGGTCCTATTACATATTGAAATCTCGCTCACATTTTTGCAAATGTTCCCCCATGCCTCCATAGAGATCTCAACCCCTAGTTGCCTCTCCCAGATCCCACAGAGCTGCTCAACATCTGAAAGATCACCCCCTAACATATGATGAAGAACACTACTAGAGAGTCCTACTTTTAGCGTGAACCTACTTCTCCGTAACAGATCTGTAGGGATCAGTCAAAAACATGGTCCCTTTTTGAATAAAATCCCTGACCTGAAAAAAATGAAAAAGATCTCTGTGAGCTAAACTATACTTACAGGTTATTTGGTCAAAGGACATCATTATTTCACCTTCAAATTAATCATCCAAAAGGAGGTTCCCCTGGCTGCCCAAAGTTTAAATCCAGGGTCCATTATCCCTGGATGAAAACCCAGCATACCTGCCATAGGGGTAAGCAAAGACGTTTTGGATGTATTGCCCTCACTATACTGCATTGTCCTCCATGCCTTATTGACCATCTCTCAAAATTTAAAGTGGGAGTATCTTCATTATGTCCTAAGTGCAAAATAAACATTGGTCCTCTGATTCATTGTCTGTGGTCTTGTCGCAGGCTCTGTACATATTGGAGTGCTGTGGCAGAAATTATAGAGGGGGTCTTGGGGATTGAGGTTAAGGTGGATCCTATCTCTCTTCTCCTGGGTCTACTCAATGTGTCTTATCTAGATGTGCATGGGGAAAAAAAAACTTTTTAATGCAAGGAACAAAAACTTTTGTGCAAGGAAAAATATTCCAATGTGTTGGGTTCTGAAAGTCCCGCGGATCTATCGGGTTGGCATATGCTACTTATAGACATGAGAAGTCATTGGTGGATAGGATCAAGAAAAACCATAAGACTTTCTATAGATATATCAGGAATAAAAGAATGACTTGAGTAAGATTAGGGACAATCAAGGAGATTAGTGGGAAGTTGTGCTTGGAGTCAGAGGAGATGGGGAAGTGCTAAATGAATATTTTTTGTCAGTATTTGCACTCAAAAAAGACAATGTTATCGAGGAAAATACTGAGATACAGGCTACTAGACTAGATGGGATTGAGGTTCACAAGGAGGAGGTGTTAGCAATTCTGGAAAGTGTGAAAATAGATAAGTCCCTGGGCTGGATGGTATTCATCCTAGGTTTATCTGGGAAGCCAGGGAGAAGATTGCAGAGCTTTTGGCTTTGATCTTTATTTCGCCATTGTCTATAGGAATAGTGCCAGAACACTGGAAGATAGCAAATGTCGTTCCCTTGTTCAAGAAGGGGAGTAGAGACAACCCTGGTAACTATAGAGCAGTAAGCCTTACTTTGGATGTTGGTAAACTGTTGGAAATGTTTATAAGAAATAGAATTCATAATATCTAGAAAGGACTTAGTTGATTAGGGATAATCAACAAGGTTTCGTGAAGGCTAGGTCGTGCCTCACAAACCTTATTGAGTTCTTTGAGAAGGTGGCCAAACAGGGGGATGAGGATAAAGCAGTTGCTGTGATGCATATGGATTTGATAAGGTGTTTGATAAGATTCCCTTACAGTAGGCTATTGCACAATATACAGAGGCATGGAATTTAGGGTGATTTAATAGTTTGGATTAGAAATTGGCCAGCTATAAGAAGACAGAGGGTGTTGGTTGATGGGAAATGTTCATCCTGGAGTCCAGTTATTATGGTATACTTCAAGGATCTGTTTTGGTGCCATTGCTGTCTGTCATTTTTATAAATGGCCTGGTTGAGGTCGTAGAAGGATGGGTTAGTAAATTCTTGGAAGACACTGAGGTTGGTAGAGTTGTGATAGTGCTAAAGGATGATGTAGGTTACAGAGGGACATAGATAAGCTGCAGAGCTGGACTGAGAGGCGGCAAATGGAATTTAATGCTGATAGGTGTGAGGTATTCACTTTGGAACGAGTAACAGGAATGCAGAGTTCTGGGTTAATGGTAAGATCCTTGGTAGTGTCGATGAACAGAGAGATCTTTGTGTCCATGTACATAGATCCCAAAAAGTTGCCACCTAGATTGATATATTCTATAGAACATATTCCTTTGGACTTTTTTTAATGAATGTGGTACGCTGAAAAACTGAATTTTTTTATTGGATATGGCAGCCCTTTTTGGACTATCTGAATGTAGATTTATCTGCCATCTTAACTAGGGCATTTATGTAGCCATGATGATCTGATTTAGTGAACTTGATGTTCTCAAAGGAAGAATTTCAAATTAACTTGTGTGTATTACCCAATGCTCTCAAAGGTCGGGAGGTAATGTTTTGTAGTGCAGAGCTTTTATTTTCTTACTTATTTATTAATTACTTTTATTGATTTGCTTATTTTGCACATGAGTATAGTTGTGTTTTTTTTTGTTGTCTATTTTTTGTTGTATATGTGAAGAATAATTTTTTTGGTTGATTCTGTTGTGAATTTTGTAATTTTATAAAAAAAACTTTCCTTTCAATAAAAATATCTGTAAAATAAAAAATAAATCTGTTCCATTCAGAGAAAGCATTCCTTGTTTCCACTTTATATGAATTCTTGGCATGTTTCGAACTGCCACATTGATAACACTGGCAGCTTAATTTCATAGTAATTAGCTTTCTATTTACTCTTTGTTCCTTAACAGTTCATTTCTCTGGCAGTCCCAGGTCACATTTCTTGGAAACTAATGATATCATCACCAGAAAACTAATTAAACCTCTTTCAGAATACTCCATAGTCTATTCTTGAAAAAGCATTGCACATAAAAACAATACAAAATTCCCAATATCTTTAGGTTTGACATCTGTAAACCAAAATCATCTTCTTCAACTGATCACTGTCTGATGATTGAACATAAAAAGTACAGATTCACATTTCCAATATGTGAATTGGACAGAATACTGGCAGCAAATTGAAAGGAAAATCAGCCAGTTGTTGGGGGCAATTCTCCACATGTGCCCAAAGTGAAAATCTTCCATAACTCCAAGCTAATGATAAGAAGCAACGACCTTCCTTTGACTTGGAAGTGGGTTGCTATTATGCTTTCTCCACTTTGCAATAAACATTGGCAGTCCAGTGGCAAATAAAAACAAATCATAACTTTAAAAAGCTGTCATATGCAATTATATACAGCTGATCCTCAGTTGTCTCCAAAACTAATTTGCCCAACAAATAAAAGACATTCCAGAAAAGGGGGATCTTGTATATGTATTGAATCAGCTCTGCAATATTGGAAATCTTGATTCGGACTATATAGTATTTCACCTTTTGCCAATGATTACGATGATTTTCCGTAATAGTTTATGTCGATATTCTTCCTACCAAAGTGCATAACCTCACACTTTGCCATCTTTTTATTCCATCTGCCATTCCTTTGCACACTCTCCTAGCCTGTTTAAGTCCTTCTGAAACCACCCCTCTTCCTCAACATTAACTGTCCCTCACCTAACTTAGCAACAATGCCCTCAGTTCGTTCATCTTTTCAGTTACTAGTGGTGTACCGCAAGGATCTGTTTTTGGTCCTCTGCTGTTTGTCATTTTTTTTATAAATGACCTGGGTGAGGGCATATAAGGACGGATTAGTAAATTTGGAGATGACACTAAGGTTGATGGAGTTGTGGATAGCGCAGAAGGATGTTGTCAGTTACAGAGGAAATAGATAAGCTGCATAGCTGGTCTGAGAGGTGGCAAATGGAGTTTAATGTAGGAAAAGTGTGAGGTGATTCAATTTGGAAGGGGCGACAGGAATAAAGAGTGCTGGGCTAATGGTATGATTCTTAGTAGTGTAGAGTAGCAGAGGGATCTTGGTGTCCATGTACATAGATCCCTGAAAGTTGCCACCCAGGTTGATAGGGTTGTTAAGAAGCCATACAGTGTGTTAGCTTTTATTGGTAGAGGAATCGAGTTTTGGAACCATGAGGTCATGCTGCAGCTATATAAAACTCTGGTGCGGCTGCACTTGGAGAATTGCATACAGTTCTGGTCACTATTATAGGAAGGATGTGGAAGTTTGGAAAAGTGTTCAGAGGATGGTTCTAGAATGTTATCTGTAATGGAGGGAAGGTCTTATGAGGAAAAGCTGAGGGATTTGAGGCTGTTTTCATTAGAGAGAAGAAGGTTGAAAGGTGACTTAATTGAGACATATAAGATAATCAGAGGGTGAGGTAGGGTGGACACTGAGAGCCTTTTCCCTTGGATGGTGATGGCTAGCACGAGGGGACATAGCTTTAAATTAAGGGGTGATAGATATAGGACAGATGTCAGAGGCAGTTTCTTTGCTCAGAGAGTAGTAGGGCGTGGAATGCACTGCATGTAACAGTAGTAGACTCACCAACTTTAAGGTCATTTAAATGGTCATTGGATAGGCATGTGGATGAAAATGGAATAGTGTAGGTTGGATGGGCTTCAGATTGGTTTCACAAGTCGGCGCAACATTGAGGGCTGAAGTGCCTGTACTGCGCTGTAATGTTCAATGTTCTAGATTGCCATGTGAATAGTTGTGGTCCCAACATGGATCCAGTGAAACGCCACTCGTCACCATCTGCCATCTTGAAAATGACCCCTTTATCCCTACTCTCTGTCTTCTGCCAGTCAGCCAATTGTGTTTCCATACCAGTACCTTGCCCCTAACACCACAGCCTTTTGTTATTTAGGAACCTGTTATGAGGTACCTTGTCACCATTTTTATTTTGGCATCCAATATCAGATGATATTAAGCAAGTCTTTGCCTCCATCCTGAATGATAACACTGAAACCATAAAGTTTTTGTCCTTAAATCAGTTGTTTGCCTTGGCAAATCAGCTGAGACATTGGGCAAAGAATAAAGAATTCGAATTTCAGCATTACCATTACTATAATTAAATCTGCCTCACATAGATCATTTAGGCACATCTGCATGGAGATTTCCATTTCGCACAGAAGAAACTTTATCATCACAGTCCACAAGCAGAATGAGGGTGTGTTACATGAGTGAAAATATCACAATTGGAAATTGATCCCTCAGAATACAGGCTGACAGATTTTCTTGATCCCAGGCATTTCATGTTGAGGTTGAGAGAGTGGGTAGGCATCTACAGCTTTTTAGACTGAATAAAATAAGGACAGATTCTCAATATTGATTGGGATTCATGTCTACCTGTTCAGACAGAGCGATTGTTTCCTGCACCCAGTTTATACCAACCTCACAATATGAATGAATTTATTCGCCAGTCAGTCCAATGGGAAAATCAAGGTGAGCCCTTGTAAAAACCACACTTATCTATTTTTTGGCATTATATATTGAAATAGAAGTTGAACTGCAACTTGAAAATTAAGTGTTATTAATTGTTGAGCTGTGAAATGTGGTTTTGCATTTTGGAAGCAAAAAGAGGCAAGTGTCAGACACTGGCTGGCATCGAAAAGCTTTCAATTCAATGAAATTCTATCAAGAACAGCTCTCAGGTTAGCTGAAGAGTTTTAGAAAGGCTGTATGTGCCAAGAATAGCAGAGAATGGAAAACATCCAGAGCCTGCAGACAGATTGTACCTATCTCTCCCTCTCTCTCTCTTTCTATGTATGGATAGAGTCAAGTACATTAAAATAAATAGTTATTTTTACCGCTACTGAAGAAGCTTGATATGATTTGCTTTTCTTCTGGGTAGTAATCAGTCAAGTAAATTTGGTTTTGTGGTCTCTTTGGGATTCTTACATACTTGTACCTTATTTTGACTACCCGTGGAACAGTGGGGATACAATTATAGGCACACTTTTTCGTGTTAAGTTGTGGGCCATTTCATTTACCAGGAGAGATTACTGTGGTGGCAAAATTAAAATTCAAATATTGTGCAGATATTTACAGAAACTAATCTGTATGAAACAGATTTGGTTTGCAGGCAGCAGCAGAGAGCATTGGCATTTAAGTGATGAATATATTTCCCCATTTATTGTATTTGATTAAAATGTTGATTTTTATGTGGGAATGATAACACACTGAAAGTTACAAAAAAACAATCTTCCTGTAAATGACTCCAGAATTGCTCTGGTAGCAATGATAAGTCTTTCTTGTGTCAGTGGTAGCACTCTCCTGTAAATTAGCAGGTTGTGGATTTAATGACTATCTGAGGACCAGAACACATCATCCAGTCTGATCCCTCAATATACTGCCGACAGATTGCTGAAATCTTGATGGTGTTGTCTTTCAGAAGAGATATTAAACTGTGCCTTCATCTTCTGTAAAAAAATCTGATGCAATTATTTGAGAAGCAGAGTAGAAGTCATAGTCATAGAGTCATAGAGATTACAGCACAGAAACAGACCATTTGGTCCAACTTGTCCATGCTGACCAGATATCCCAACCTAATCTCATCCCATTTGCCAGCACTTGGCCCATATTCCTCTAAATCCTTGCTATTTCTTTACCCATCCAGATGCCTTTTAACAGTTGCAATTATACCAGCCTCCACCACTTCCTCTGGTGGTTCATTCCATACACGCACCACCTTCTGCATGAAAATGTTGCCCCTTAGGTCTCTTTGCCCCTTTCACCCTAAATCTATGCCCTCTAATTCTGGACTCACCCACCCCAAGGAAAAGATATTGTCTACTTATCCTATCCATGCCCCTCATGATTTTATAACCTCTATAAGGTCACCCCTCAGCCTCCAACACTCCAGCCAATTCAGCTTCTCCCTATAGCTCAAATCCTCCAACCCTGGCAACATCCTTGTAAATCTTTTCTGAGCCCTTTCAAGTTTCACAACATCTTTTCGATAGGAGGGAGACCAGAATCGCACGCAATATTCCAAGGTGGCCAGACTGACATCCTGTACAGCCGCAACATGACCTCCCAACACCTATACTCAGACCAGTAAAGAAAAGCATATCAAACGCCTTCTTCACTATCCTATCTACCTCCGACTGTACTTTTGTGGTGCTATGAACCTGCACACCAAGGTCTCTTTGTTCAGCAACACTCTAGGACCTTACCATTAAGTGTATAAGATTTGCTTTCTCAAAATGCAGCACCTCGCATTTATTTAAATTAAACTCCATCAGCCACTCTTCAGCCCATTGGTTCATCTGATCAAGATCCCATTGTAATCTGAGGTAATCCTCTTCGCTGTCCACTGCACATCAAATTTTGGTGTCATCTGCAACCTGACTAACAATTTCTCCTATGTTCACATCCAAATCATTTAGATAAATGACAAAACATAGTGGACCCAGCACCGATTCTTGTGGCACTCCACTGGTCACATGCCTCCAGTGTGAAAAACCAACCCTCCACCACCACCCTCTGTCTTCTACGTTCAAGCCAATTCTGTATCCAAATGGCTAGTTCTCCCTGTATTCCATGAGATCTAATCTTGATAATCAGTCTCCCATGGAGAACCTTGCTGAACACCTTACTAAAGTCCATATAGATCACGTCCACCACTCTACCTTCATCAATCCTCTTTGTTATCTCCTCAAAAAACTCAATCAAGTTTGTGAGACTTGGCTTCCCATGCACAAAGCCATGTTGACTATCCCTAATCAATCATTACATTTCCAAATACATGTAAATCATGTCCCTCAGGATTCCCTCCAACAGCTTGCCTACCACTGACGTCAGGCTCACCGGTCTATAGATCTCTGGCTTATCCTTACCACCTTTCTTAAATAGTGGAACACATTAGCCAATCTCTAGTCTTCTGGCACTTCACCTTGATGATACAAATATCTCAGCAAGAGACCCAGAAATCAACTTCCCTAGCTTTTCATAGAGTTCTAGGGTACACCTGATTAGGTCCTGGGGATTGATCCACTTTTATGTGTCAAGACGTCCAGCACTTCCTCCTCTGTAATATGGACATTTATCAAGATGTCACCATCTATTTCCCTCCATTCTATATTTTCCATATCCTTCTCCACAGTAGACACTGATGCAAAATACTCATTTAGTATCTTCCCTAATACAAAGGTCTCCTGCTGATCTTTGAAGGGTCCAATTCTCTCCCTAGTTGCCCTTTTGTCCTTAATGTATTTGTAAAAACACTTTGGATCCTCCTTAACCCTGTTTTCCAAAGCTATCTCATGTCCCCTTTTTGCCTCTTAAGTATACTCCAACTGCCTTTATGCTCTTCTGAGCATTCACTCGATCTCTCCTGTCTATACCTATCATTTGCTTCCTTCTTTTCTTAACCAAACTCTCAATTTCTCTCGTCATCCAGCATTCCCTACAGCTATCAGCCTTTCCTTTCACACTGACAGGAATATACCATCTCTGGACTCTTGTTATCTCATTTCTGAAGGTTGCCCATTTTCCAGTCATCCCTTTATCTGCAAACATCTGTCCCCAATCTACTTTTGAAAGTTCTTGCCAAATATCATCAGAATTAGCCTTCCTCCACTTTAGAACTTCAATAGACAATAGGTGCAGGAGTAGGCCATTCTGCTGTTCGAGCCTGCACCACCATTCAATATGATCATGGCTGATCATCCTTAATAAGTATCCTTTTCCTGCCTTATTTCCGTAACCTTTGATTCCACTATCCTTGAGAGCTCTATCCAACTCTTTCTTAGATGAATCCAGAGACTGGGCCTCCACTGCCCTCTGGGGCAGAGCATTCCACACAGCCACCATTCTCTGGGTGAAGAAGTTTCTCCTCATCTCTGTCCTAAATTGGCATACCCCCGTATTTTTAAGCTATGTCCTCTGGTTTGGCATTCACCCATCAGCGGAAACATGTTTCCTGCCTCCAGAGTGTCCAAACCTTTAATAATCTTATATGTCTCAATCAGATCCCCTCTCAGTCTTCTAAACTCAAGGGTATACAAGACCAGTCACTCCAGTCTTTCAGCGTAAGGTAGTCCTGCCATTCCAGGAATTGACCTCGTGAACCTATGCTGCACTCCCTCAATAGCCAGAATGTCTTTCCTCAAATTTTGAGACCAGAACTGCAACTTTTAGATTTGGTCTAACCCTTTCCATCATTATTTTAAAACTAGTAGAATTACGGTTTCTGGCCCCAAAGTGCTCCCCCACTGACACCTCAGTCACCTACCCTGCCGATTTACCAAGAGTAGCTCACATTTTGCATCTTCTCCAGCAGGTACATCCACATCCTGACTCAGAAAAGTTCCTTGTATATGCTTAACAAATTCCTCTCCACCTAAACCTTTAACACTATGGCAGTCTCAGTCTATGAGAAAGTGAGGACTGCAGATGCTGGAGATCAGAGCTGAAAATGTGTTGCTGGAAAAGCGCAGCAGGTCAGGCAGCATCCAAGGAGCAGGAGAATCGACGTTTCGGGCATGAGCCCTTCTTCAGGAAGGGCCGACCTGCTGCGTTTTTCCAGCAACACATTTTCAGCTCAGTCTCAGTTTATGTTTGGAATGTTAAAATCCCCTACCATAACCACCCTATTATTCTTACAGATAGCTGAGATCTCCTCACAAATTTATTTTTCAATTTCTTACTGACTATTAGGTGGTCTATAAATGCAATCCCAATAAGGTGATCACCCCTTTCTTATTTCTCAGTTCCATCCAAATAACGTCCCCGAATGTATTTCTGGGAATATCCTTCCTCAGTACAGCTGTAACACTATCCCTTACTAAAAATGCTACTCCCCTTCCTCTTTTGCCCCCCCTTTCTATCTTTCATATAGCATTTGTACCCTGGAACATTAAGCTGCCAGTCCTGTCCATCCCTGAGCCACATTTCTATAATTGTTGTGATATCCCAGTCCCATATTCCGAAACATGCCCTGAGCTCATCTGCCTTACCTGTTAGGCCTCCTGCATTGAAATTAATGCAACTTAATCAGTCCTATCTTGTTCTCTGCTTTGTCCCTGCCTGCCCTGACTGTTTGACTTCTTCTTTTCTCAACTGTACCAGTCTCAGATTGATCTCTTTCCTCACTATCTCCCTCGGTTCGCCCCCTCCCCACTTTACTAGTTTAAATCCTCCTGAGCAGTTCTCAAAAATGTCCCTGCCAGTATATTAATCCCCTTCTAATTCAGGTGCAATCTGTCCTTCTTGTACAGGTCATTTCTAGAAGAGATTCCAATGATCCAAAAATGTGAATCCTTCTCCCATACACCAGCTCCTCAGCCACGCCTTCATCTGCTCTGTCCTCCTCTTCCTACCCTCACTAGTTCGTAGCAGCAGGAGTAATCTACTACCCTCAAGGACCTCCTTTTAAATTCCTGCCTAACTTTCTATATTCTCCCTTCAGAATCTCATCCTTTCCCCTCCGTATGTCATTGGTTCCAATGTGTACAGTGACCTGCTGGTCCCTCTCCCCTTTGCAAACACTCTGCACCCTCTCTGAGACATCCTTGATCCAGGCACCAGGGAGGCAACACACCACTCTGATATTTTGCTGGCCACTTACATGTCTGTCGGTGCCTGGAGAGACCCCTAACACAATCAACCGCTTGGAATCCAACATACCCCTCATTACATTGGAGCCTGTCTTGATAGCAGAAACTTGGCTGTTCATTCTACATTCCCCTGAGAATCCCTCACCCCCTACATTTTCCAAAACAGCATACTTGTTTCAAATAGGGATATCCACAGAAGACTCCTGCACTACCTGCCTTCCTCTCATACTTTTCCTGGAGTTAACCCATCTATGGGACCATATCTGCAGCTTTTCTCCCTTCCTATAACTTCCATCCATCACATCCCCTTGCTCTTGTAAATTCCTCATTGCCTCTAACTGTCGCTCCAAGCGATTCATTCAATCTGATCGGATTCGCAATCAATGAAAATTATTGCAGATGTAATCCTCAGTAACCCGTAAACTCTCTCTAATCTCACATGTGACAAGAAGAGGATATAATTTTACTAAAGGCCATTTTTGGTCCTTCCAATCTACAGACCCATAAAATAGCACCATCTTATTTCTCTACAAAACACTTCTCCAGACTAACTGAATTTGGAGAACAATTGGATGGGGTAAGTACTTGTTCATTTTGCCCTGTTGTCGTGTTGGTGGAGACAAACTGTCAAAGGGAGGCATTGTTGAAGTAACATTCTTTGGAGTTGAAGGAGTTGGTGAGAGTGTGATAAAGCAATGTTGTGGGAGAGGAATTTCTGGAACCTGAGAAATTATTGATGTTAGGTTTCAGCAGCAATGTAAAACTGAATACTATGTGCCTTCTAACTAACCGTGTGAAATTCTACAAGACACCTACTATTATGTTCGTGATTGTCTTCTTAGCAGCAGCCAATTCTCCGCAAAGTAGTTTGTACACTCAATCCCAAACTAGGTACAGATAACATTAAACAAAACAAAAGGCAGGGATGAATTATTAAGACATTTTTGCAAACAATATTGTTGTTAATAGGAGCCTTGAAGAACAGCATAAGCAACAGCAGTTGTCACTGTTGGTAATGCGTGCTACTGTAAAACTTATATTAAGATTAAACAAAGTTAAAGGTACTTGTGGAATTTGAGAAGTCACTGTGCTTTTTATATTATATGTCCATTTGTACTTGAATTGAACATTTATTAGTTCTGGCTGTGAAAAATCTTTAAAAAGATGTTTTAAAAAATTAAGATTATACATATGTCAAGTCTTACAGTTTAGCACCTGATGTTATCAAGAGATACATAGCTTTGATGCAAAGAAGTGAAAATGCAGGTACTACGTATGTCTTAATTCAAGACTTTTCAAAGATATAATGTGAAGGTGCAAGATGGACCCAGTGCTAGTGTCATGCAATGTATAAGCATCCAAATTGGATATAAGGGAATTTTTTTGTACTTCACAGTGTTTGGAAATCTTCAGAGTGTTTCTGGAAATCTTTGGTATCAAATTCCTAGGCTTGCCATCAAAAACATTCAAGGAAGAGCAGAGGAATGGATGACCTGCGCACATAAAAGCTACAAAAGATAGGTAGACAGTAGTGTTAGTGTCTCAAGATGTGCAGGAGAAGCAGGAGAAGAAGCAAAAGCTGGAGAGATGGCAAGCTTTGCTTTTTGCCCTCTAAAAAATTGCTTCCAAACTCATCAATGCTTGTTGATCATGTCAGAAGACTGTTTGGTAGACCAGCTAAAGCATCCAGAGTCTCGGTCAATATGACTATTTGTACATTGCTGCACTATGCTCTGCAATCCTTCTGTATGAAACTCATCTTTGGCCTCCTCCCTGAAATCCTGACAAACTAACAATTATTTATGCTTGGATTAGTTGCAGTTCATGTCTGGATGATTCAATATGGACTAATCTCAAATCTGTACTTGTCCACAGAAAGATGCATTGTACAGTGCCAGTATCCAAACTGGTATCTAATAGTGTCAGATTAACTGAAGTTAAAAATCACACAACACCAGGTTATAGTCCAACAGGTTTATTTGGAAGCATTAGCTTTTGGAGCTCTGCTCCTTCATCGGGTGGTTGTGGAGTATAAGATCGTGAGACACAGAATTTATAGCAAAAGTTTACAGTGTGATGTAACTGAAATTATATATTGAAAAAGACCTGAATTGTTAGTTAAGTCTCTCATCTTTAAGAATGAACATTTTGGTTTCAGTTCTTTCATATGTAAATCGCAGAACTTTTTTAGAGTTACATTCTCAAGTGAATTTTAACAATTGGTGTCAGGTTGGCCCAGATAATGGATTAAAGGTGTGAGGTGCGCTGTATGAGACTGTCTGTGCCACAACGTTCAGACTGATTCTAATCTAAAAAAACAAATTTACAGAATCTTACATGCATTCATGCAGTTTTTGAGCAAAATAAAATGTAATTCTGCAAGTACAAATTCACCCCACAAACTTGCATATATATGTGTGTGTGTTTGTGTGTGCTTGTGGGCTGGGCGGGGGGGGCAGCGATTATGAGTGTCTGTGAGAGAGAGTATGTGTACGTGTGTGGGCGTGAGTGTAAAGGGATATAAGTCTATGAGAGGGTGCGTGTGCGCGTGACAGTGTGAGAGTGTACGTGTGAGTGTATGAGAGAGAGCTTGTGTATGAGAGAGGGTCTGTGTGAGTGTATGCGTTTGTAGGAGCGTATGTGTGTCTGCAGGAGTGTCTGTGTGTCTGTGTAGTGCAGTGGGGTCACCTGTAGTGTGACATGAATCCAAGGTCCTGGTTGAAACCGTCCCCATGGGTACCGAACTTGGCTAGTAACCTCTGCTCGGCCACTTTGCATTGTTGCCTGTCCTGAAGTCCTCCTTGAAGGACAGTCACCCAAAGGTCTGAGGTCAAATGTCCGGGACCTTCGGCTGACCAAATTACATTTTATTTTGCTAAAAAAACTGCATGGATCCATGTAAGATTCTGTAAATCAGTTTTTTTAGATTAGACTCAGACTGAACATTGTGGCACACACGAGGCATCTCACACCTTAAACGCATTATCTGGGCCAACATGACACCAATTGTTAAAGTTCACTTGAGAATGTAACTTTTAAAAAGTTCTGTGATTTACATATGGAAGAACTGAAACCAACATGCTCATCCTAAAAGATGAGAGACTTAACAAACAATCCAGGTCTTTTTCATTATATAATTTCAGTTACATCACACTGTAAACTTTTGCTATAAATTCTGTGTCTCTCAGTTGGCAGGTGGATTTGATTTGGCAGTGGAGGAGGCCCAGGACTTGTATGTCCTTGGGGAAGTGGGAGGGGGAGTGGAAGTGATTGGCCAGAAGGCAGTGGGATTGTTTGGTGCACATGTCCCAGAGATGCTCCCTGAACCACTCCACGGGTTGGCATTCTGTCTCCTTGATGCAAAGGAGACTACATCCAGAGCAATGGTGAGGAGGGTGGATGTGAAATGGTTCTTTAGGGCCTTGGATGGAGGTGAGGGAGGAAGTGTGGGAGCAACGGAAGGTGTTGGGAGTGGAGGGTGGTGGGAACTGTGGACCTATCAAGGGAGTCATGGAGGGAATGGTCTCTGTGGAATGCAGATAGGAGTGGGAAGGGAACTCTATCTCTGGTGATTTGTGGGGTCTGACCGTAAGTGGCAGAAACGATGGAGGATAATGCACTTAATCTGATGATTTGTGGGGTGGAAGGTGAGAACTAGGGGTTCTATCCTTGTTGCAGTTAGAGGGATGGCGTACAGGGGCAGAGGTAGGGGAAGTACAGGAGATATGCTGGAGGGCACTGTTAATCATGTGTGAGGGGAAATTGCAGTCTTTGAAATAGGTGGCCATCTGAGATGACCTGGAGTGGAATTGCTCCTCCTGGAGCAGATAGAGCAAAGCCAGAGGAATTAGGAGTAAAAGATTACATTTTTATAGGAGGTGGAATGGGAGGAAGTGTATTCAAGGTAGCTGTTGGAGTTGATAGTTTTGAAAAAGATGTTTGTGTTGAGTCAGTCACTGCAGATGAAGATAGACAAGTCCAGGAAGGAGAGAGGTGTTTCAAAGATGGTCTGTGTGAACTTGAGGTCAGGGTGAAAGGTGTTGATGAACTGTTCAGCCTCCTCATGGGAGCATGAGGTGGCACCAATACAGTCATTAATGTTGCAAGGAAAAAGATAGGGGATGGTGCACTGTAACTATGGAAAAGGGACTGTTCCACGTATCCTAAGAAGAGGCAGGCACAGCTAGGGCCCATGCAGGTAGCCATGGTTTCCTACAAAGAGGCAGGCACAGCTGGTGCCAATGCGGGTACCCATGGCTTCCTACAAAGGAGCAGGCACAGCTGGGGACAATGAAGGTATCCATGGCTTCCTACAAAGGAGCAGGTACAGTTGGGGACAATGAAGGTATCCATGGCTTCCTACAAAGGGGCAGGCACAGCTGGGGACAATGAAGGTATCCATGGCTTCCTACAAACGGGCAGGCACAGCTGGGGCCCATGCAGGTATCCATGGCTTCCTACAAAGGGGCAGGCACAGCTGGGGCCCATGCAGGTATCCATGGCTTCCTACAAAGGAGCAGGCACAGCTGGGGACAATGAAGGTATCCATGGCTTCCTACAAAGGAGCAGGCACAGCTGGGGACAATGAAGGTATCCATGGCTTCCTACAAAGGGGCAAGTACAGCTGGGGCTCATGCAGGTATCCATGGCTTCCTACAAAGCAGCAGGCACAGCTGGGGCTCATGTAAGTATTCATGGCTTCCTACAAAGAGACAGGCACAGCTGGGGCCCATGAGGGTACCCATGGCTTCCTACAACGGGGCAGGCACAGCTGGGGCTCATGCAGGTACCCATGGCTTCCCACAAAGAGGCAGGCACAGCTGGTGCCTGTGAGGGTACCAATTGCTTCCTACAAAGTGACAGACTCAGCTGGGGCCCATGAGGGTATCCATGGCTTCCTACAAAGGGGCAGGCAAAGCTGGGGCCAATTCGGGAAATCAGGGATAGCATAAAAGCAAAAGAGAAAGCATATAATATGGCAGTGGAAAATCAGAGGTTTGGGAAGCTTACAAAGACCAACAGAGGGCAACAAAAAAAGAAATAAGGAGGGAGAAGATTAAATATGAGGGTAAGCTAGCCCGTAATGTAGAGAAAGACTAAGAGTTTCTTTAGATATATAAAATGCAAAAGAGACGAAAGTGGACATTGGAATGCTGGAAAATTACACTCTATAGTAGTGCGGAAATGAATAATTACTTCGCATCAGTGTTCATGGTAGAAGACATGAGTAATATTCCAAAAATTCAAGAGAGTCAGGTGTCATCGCCAAGGAGAAGGTGTGAGAAAAACTGAATGGCCTGAAGATGGATCAATCACCTGAACCAGATGGACTACACCCCAGCATTTTAAAGGATATACTGGGCAACTGCCGTAACTGCGGAGTCAGTTTCCACGATTTCAGTTTCCCGCAACCTGAACATATTACATGGAACAATCCAGAACTAGGGACCGGGGACTTCCGAGGAGGTAAATTTCCCATTTAAATGAATGGGTTGGCTACTATCCACAGTTTGGTGCCTCTGCATCTTGGAATGTATCCCCCCTCTGGTACAGGGGGACTACTGTAGCTGAAGAGAGAGTGGAGGTGTTAGTGGTGATCTTTCAGGAATCACTAGAGTCAGGGAGGGTCCCAGTGGACTGGAAAATTGCTAACATGACACCTCCGTTTAAAATGGGAATAAGGCAAAAGACGATTAGCCTAATCTCAGTAATGGGTATGATTTTGGAGTCCATTGTGAAGGATGAGATTTCTGAATACCTACAAGTATATGGAAATATAGGGCAAAGTCAGCATAGTTTCATCAAGGGGAGATCATGCCCGACAAATCTGCTAAAATTCTTTGAGGAAGTAACAAGCAAATTAGACCAAGGACCGCCAATAGATGTTATCCACCTAGACTTCAAAAAGGCCTTTGACAAAGGGTTGCGCAGGAAGCTGCTGAGTAAGATAAGGGCCCACAGTGTTAGTAGGAAGTTGCAGCATGGATAGAAAATTGGCTGTCTGACAGAAAGCAGAGAGTGGGGATAAAAGGATCTTTCTTAGGATTGTAGCTGATGACAAGTGGTGTTCCACAAGGGTCCGTGTTCAGATCAGAATTTTCACTTTATACATTAACGATTGAGACGAAGGAACTGAGGGCATTCTGGCTAGGTTTGCAGACATACAAAGATAGGTAGAGGGACAGGTAGTACCAAGGAGGTAGGGAGGTTGCAGAAGGATTTGGACAGGTTAGGAGATTGGTCAGAGAAGTGGAACATGGAGTACAACGTGGAAAAATGTGAGGTCATGCACTTTGGAAGACAAATAGAAGCATGGATTATTTTCTAAATAGAAAACTCGGAAGTCTGAAGTGCAAAGAGACTTGGGAATTCTAGTCCAGGATTGTCTCAAGGTAAACTTGCACGTTGAGTCAATAGTCAGGGAGGCAAATGCAATGTTGGCATTTATTTCGAGAGGACTTGAATACAAAAGCAATTAGTTGAAAGAGCAGATTTATCTTGAAGTGATGCAACTATGTGTCAGAGACCAGAATCTAATTAGCAACTAATTTCTCCAAGTTGTGTGGGTCATAAGAAAGCTTGTAGAAATGCGGTAAGGTGGGGGATGGTGATATCAATAAGTTAAACTTACAGTGGTAGTAGAGATTAATTTCAACAAGGGCACTGGGAGGTGAGAAAAATATGAATATAGTTAAGGAACAATCATGAATGCAAAACTCTGATGTGACTTACCAACAGACATTCAAGTAATTGTGATGTAGTGAGGGAATGTCTAAATATGGAGATCAGTGAAGCTTGTAGCATACAAAATGTGGTGATAACAGGAAGCTTAATTACCAGGTAGACTGTTTTCAGTGTAATTGGAAATCATTAATAATTGGTGACATCGTTGACAGTGAAGAAGATTACTAAGATTACAAAGGAATCTTGATAAATTGAGCCAATGGGCTGAGGAGTGGCAGATGGATTTTAATTTGGATAAATGCAAGGTATAATATTTTGTTAAGAAGAATGAGGACACAACTTGTACAGTTAATGGTAGGACACTGGGTAGTGTTATCGACGAGATAGACCCAGGCGTTCAGATACATAGTTGCTTGCAAGGTGCATCACAGGTGGACAGGGTGGTCAAGAAGAAATTTAGCACACTTGCCTTTATTGCTCAGACCATTGAGTATTGAAGTTAGGATGTCATGTTGAGGTTGTACAGGACTTTGGTGAGACCTCTTCTGCTGTACTGTGTGCAGTTCTAGTCACACTGTTATAGGAAGAATATTATTAAATTAGAGGGGGTTCAGGAAAGATTGATCAGGATGTTGCTGGGACTGGAGGGCTTGAGTTATAAGGAGAGACTGTATAGGCTGTGATGTTTTCACTGAGATGTAGGAGGTTGAGGGGTTACCTTCTAGAGGTTTATAAAATAACAGAGGGTATCAGTAAGGTGAATAGCAAAGATCTTTTCCCTTGGGTAGGGGAATTTAAAACTAAGGGACATATTTTTTAGTGAGAAGGGAGAATTAAAAGGGACTTGAGGGGCAACTTTTTCACACACTGTATGAATCATATGTAGAATGAACTGCCAAAGGAAGTGATAGATGCAGGTACAGTTACAGCATTTAAAAGGTATTTGGATAGCTAGCTACATGAATAGGAAAGGTTGGAGAAATATGGGCCAAGCATAGGCAAGTGCGACTAGTTTAATTTGGGAATGGTCAGCATGGACTGGTTAGACCAAAGGGTCTGTTTCTGTGCTGTATGACTATATAACTCCTAAATACAGAATTATAAACTATATATTCTAACTAAGCATGAGTTCTTTGATGTTTTACCTCTCTGAGTTTTGTCAGATTCAATAAGCTTCGGTCCAACTATTTCCATTGCTTATGCTCATGAATTAACTCTTTACTTTTGCTAAAAAAATTATGAGTGCAAACAATTTCTCCCAATCTACTCTGTTCAGACCTTCATGATTTTGAAAATGTCTTCAACTCTCCTCTCAGTTTTTGCCTCTGCAAGAAAGCATCCTAACTTCTCCAATCTATAATTGAATTTTCTATCCCTGGAACCATTCCAGTAAACTTCTTCTGCACTCTCTCCAACACATTCACATTCTTCCTTAAGTGTGGCTTTTAATACTGTACCCAGTACTCCAGCTGAGGTTCAACCAATGTCCTGTATAGATTCAGCATAAACTCCCTGCCCTTGTAATTTATATTAATAAAACCTAGAGTACTGTTTGTTTTATTAAGCGTGCTTTCCACTTGTTTTGTTACATTTACAAACCTATGTATACGTACACACAGATCTCTGCTCCTACACACCCTTTAGAAAAGCACTATTTATCTTATACAAACACGGAGAATACTGTAGAAACTCAGCAGAACTGGCAGCATCTGTGGAGAAGGAAAAGTTAACATGCAGTTTCACTCTTCCTCAGAACAATTGCCCTTTTACTTTTTTTCAAACTGAAGGCCTGTGACCAGTGGAGTGCCACAAGGATCGGTGCTGAGTTCTTTACTTCTCGTCATTTACATAAATGATTTGAATGTGAGCATAAGAGGTACAGTTAGTAAGTTTGCAAATGACACCAAATTGGAGATGTAGTGGATAGCGAAGAGGGTTACCTCAGATTATAACAGGATCTTTACCAAATAGGCCAATGGACTGAGGAGTGGCAGATGGAATTTAATTTAGATAAATGCGAGGTGCTGCATTTTGGAAAGCAAATCTTAGCAGGACTTGTACACTTAATGGTAAGGCCCTAGGGAATGTTGTTGAACAAAGAGACCTTGGAGTGCAGGTTCATAGCTCCTTGAAAATGGAGTCGCAGGTAGATAGGATAGTGAAGAAATTGTTTGGTATGTTTTCTTTTATTGGTCAGAGTATTGAGTACAGGAGTTGGGAGATCATGTTGCGGCTGTACAGGACATTGGTTAGGCCACTGTTGGAATATTGCATGCAATTCTGGTCTCCTTCCTATCGGAAAGATGTTGTGAAACTTGAAAGGGTTCAGAAAAGATTTAAAAGGATGTTGCCAGGTTTTGAGCTACACAGGGAGAGGTTGAACAGGCTGGAGCTTTTTTTCCCTAAAGCAGCGGAGGCTGAGGGGTGACCTTTATAGAGGTTTACAAAATCATGAGGGGCATGGATAGGATAAATAGACAATGTCTTTTCCCTGGGGTGGGGAGTCCAGAACTAGAGGACATAGATTTAGGGTGAAATGGGAAAGATATAAAAGGGACCTAAGGGGCAACATTTTCACACAGAGGGTAGTATGTGTACGGAATGAGCCACCAGAGGAAGTGGTGGAGGCTGGTTCAATTGCAATGTTTAAAAGGCATATGAATAGGAAGGGTTTAGAGGAATATGGGCCAGGTGCTGGCAGGTGGGACTAGATTGGCATGGGATATCTGGTTGGCATGGACGGGTTGGACCAAAAGGTCTGTTTCCGTGCTGTACATCTCCATGACTCTATGTTTTTTTACATCAAATATAATCTTCTCTGCATTTAACATCATTTATTGCTTATGTGTCCACCCCAGCAACATGCCAATGTTGTTTTGAAGTTTTATACTATCTTCTTCACAGTAGAATTCTCCAAAATCTTTTGTCATCCTCAAATTTAGAATTTTACCCTGCATCCAATGATATAGGTTATTTATAAATGCAAGTGACCAATACCAATCTCTGGTGAACTAAAAACCTTTCTCCAGTTACAAAAATACCCAAGTCTGGTTGAAGATTTGTAGCTCGGGTGTCCGTTGTTGTGGTTCTGTTCGCCGAGCTGGAAGTTTTTGCTGCAAACGTTTCGTTCCCTGGCTAGGGAACATCATCAGTGCTATTGGAGCCTCCTGTGAAGCGCTGCTTTGATGTTTCTTCCGGTATTTATAGTGGTTTGTTCTTGCCGCTTCCGGGTGTCAGTTTCAGCTGTAGTAGTTTGTATGTGGGGTCCAGGTCGATGTGTCTGTTAATGGAGTTTGTGGATGAATACCATGCCTCTAGGAATTCCCTGGCTGTTCTCTGTCTGGCTTGTCCTATGATGGTAGTGTTTTCCCAGTCAAATTCATGTTCCTGGTTGTCTGAGTGTATGGCTACTAGGGATAGCTGGTCGTGTCGTTTTGTGGCTAGCTGATGTTCATGGATGCGGATTGTTAGCTGTCTTCCTGTTTGTCCTATATAGTGTTTTGTGCAGTCCTTGCATGGTATTTTGTAAACTACGTTAGTTTGGCTCGTGCTGGCTATTGGGTCCTTTGTTCTAGTGAGTTGTTGTCTGAGTGTGAAAGTTGGCTTGTGTGCTGTTATGAGTCCTAAGGGTCGCAGTAGTCTGGCTGTCAGTTCTGAGTCAGTTCACAACCAAAAGGACTAGCCACACTACCATACGTCAGGAGAGTCTCAGAACTGACAGCCAGACTACTGCGACCCTTAGGACTCATAACAGCACACAAGCCAACTTCCACACTCAGACAACAACTCACTAGAACAAAGGACCCAATAGCCAGCACGAGCCAAACTAACGTAGTTTACAAAATACCATGCAAGGACTGCACAAAACACTATATAGGACAAACAGGAAGACAGCTAACAATCCGCATCCATGAACATCAGCTAGCCACAAAATGACACGACCAGCTATCCCTAGTAGCCATACACTCAGACAACCAGGAACATGAATTTGACTGGGAAAACACTACCATCATAGGACAAGCCAGACAGAGAACAGCCAGGGAATTCCTAGAGGCATGGTATTCATCCACAAACTCCATTAACAGACACATGGTCCTGGACCCCATATACAAACCACTACAGCTGAAACTGACACCCGGAAACGGCAAGAACAAACCACTATAAATACCGGAAGAAACATCAAAGCAGCGCTTCACAGGAGGCTCCAATAGCACTGATGATGTTCCCTAGCCGGGGAACGAAACGTTTGCAGCAAAAACTTCCAGCTCGGCGAACAGAACCACAACAACAAAAATACCCACTAACTCCATATCTATTTTTCAGCAAATTTTGTATTCATGGTGCTACTGTCCCTTTTATTCCATGACCTATCACCTTCCTCATAAGTCTGTTGTATAGCACTGCGTCAAAAGACTTTTGAAAACCATGTACTGTACACTATGTCAACATCTTTGTCCTCATGAACTCTCTATCTTATCTTCAAAACATTTCTCCCTATCTCCTTTGTCATCCAGGGAGTTTTGGATTTATTTGTCCTATCTTTCCCTTTTGAGAGAATATACCCTGACTGTGGCAAAACCACTTCTTCTTTGATGGTAGTCCACTCTTCAGTTATAGTTTGTCATGCTACCTTTGGTCTCAGTCTATCTGGCCTAGCACCATGTTTGTCCCATTGAAGCTAGCTGCCTGTCAGTTCATAACTCTTAACCTGGATTGACCAATGCTATTTTCCAATGTCATCCTACACCTTATGATACAATGGTCAGTATCTGCTAAATATTCCCAAGAATGAAATCGAGTGGCAACTCTAATTCACCTGAGCAAAATCTAGGAACACCTACCCCTCGTTACTCCTTATGTTGCTGATTTCCCAGTCTCCATAAAGATAATTAAAGTCCACCATTATAATGTAAAGACTGTGTGTTTTTCCTTTTGTGCTTTTTAAACTTGAAATGAGAAAAATCTATTTTTAAGAACAAGCATCACTGCATGGTATGAAAGAAAATAATTTGATATTTAACACTGTACAGCTGTGGGTTTCAATAGTGCTTGCCGATGAGACTAAAGTAGCACAGACAGAGCTTTGGCTGTCAACGTTCGTTAGACTAGTGACCATTTATGAATGACAAAGCCCTTTGGCCTGCCAATGACCACTGACCTCAGATAAGTGAGTAGCTAGGGCTAGAAACAAGAGAGAAGTGATCTGATCCCCACCCGCTCAAGAACTGACTCTGTTCTTTGCAAATAAAAAACCCACTTTAAACCTGAAGAAAATCAATTTATCTTTCCCTCAGCAGTTGCTGTGTGTTATGATGTTTTAATTGACGACAAAGAGATGTTTTATAGAAGTAAACCAGCCACCCTATGCCTCTCACAACTAGTAGATGCATTCTGAAAAGAATGGCTGAGCAGAAACATTCTGATCAGCAATATTCTGAACTAATTCAACAGATCTTGAGCAAAGACTACTGAACTGCTTTCCCAGGTTTCTCTCTGCCAGTTGTTTTTACCCTGTCTATGTCTGAATCTGTCTGTGTAGGGGGAATTGTATAATGGGGCTAGAGTTTTAATTTGTAGTGTTATATGTCAACAGTTTATCACTGCTTATCTATAGCTAGATTCTAATTGCTTGACATAGTAATTCTTGTTAAGTACAGAAATGTGATTTATACTGTTTTTCAAGCTGGGACTGAAAATCAAGTAAATTATGGAATTTTGTTATTTGTTTTAAAATCTTTACCGTTTGTGATGAATCCAAGAATGTGATGATTGGTTTCCAGTGCACTACCCAGTGAGTCATAATTACTCTAGGATAGTTACACCTCTTTGTGATTTCCTTGCATATTGTTCTTCCTCATCTTTCAAGTGGGTGGTCTATATATTAGCCCACATAATGTAACTGCAACCTTTTTATTCCTAGCTCTCACAAAATTAATTCTGTTCTTGAACCCTTTGAAACACCCCCTTTCTCCAGTACAGCAATGCTCTCTAAACAAAAACAACACTCCTCCTTGTTTCTTGCCTTTCCTATATTTTCTGGATATCTTATAACCAAGAATATTTAATATTCAGCCAGGTCTCTGTTATTACCAAAACATCACAGTCCCACAAAGTAAATCGTGCCGGTAACTCCCCAATCTTATTAACATCTTAGTAACTTAGTCCAACCAGGTATTTAAAACAAGGGTCAATAATTTATAGAAACATGAGGCATTACATTTTCTTCAAGTTGTGTCAATGAGAAAGAAGGCTTTGCAAACATAAAATGGGGGATTGACAACTTTTAAAATTAATATACATGATAAGCAAATATTTCTCTTGTTTCATGAAATCTTAAAGTACAAAATGAACTTATTGGTTTAAGGGCAATAATTGATATAATTGTTTCAAAATAGACATTAGTATGCGATAGAGGATCATACTTTTAAAATGAATCAAATAGTATAACTATTTGTGAATTTTAAATTCCATTATAAAGACAGGTTCTAGCAATAGATTTGAATTCTATTATTCAAATTTGTTTTATGGTGTAAAACAAAGTTCAGAGTTAAATGCAAAATCTAAATTTGTTTTATACTATTGTGATTACAATGAGTTTAGAGAAAGATATGGAGAAATCATACTGTATTATTAATGGCAGTTCAAAATACTTTGTTAGAATCTGATTGAAGATTTGTAGCTCGGGTATCCGTTGTTGTGGTTCTGCTCGCCGAGCTGGAAGTTTTTGCTGCAAATGTTTCGTTCCCTGGCTAGGGAACATCATCAGTGCTGTTGGAGCCTCGTGTGAAGCGCTGTTTTGATGTTTCTTCCGGTATTTGTATTGGTTTGTTCTTGCCGCTTCCGGGTGTCAGTTTCAGCTGCAGTGATTTGTATGTGGGGTCCAGGTCGATGTGTCTGTTGATGGATGTTCTTGCCGTTTCCGGGTGTCAGTTTCAGCTGTAGTGGTTTGTATATGGTGTCCAGGTCAATGTGTCTGTTGATGGAGTTTGGGGATGAAATTGACCTGGACACCATATACAAACCACTACAGCTGAAACTGACACCAGGAAACGGCAAGAACATCCATCATCAGACACATCGACCTGGACCCCACATACAAATCACTGCAGCTGAAACTGACACCCAGAAGCGGCAAGAACAAACCAATACAAATACTGGAAGAAACATCAAAGCAGCGCTTCACACGAGGCTCCAACAGCACTGATGATGTTCCCTAGCCAGGGAACGAAGCGTTTGCAGCAAAAACTTCCAGCTCGGCGAGCAGAACCACAACATACTTTGTTAGCCTATTCTCTTTTGCTTCAGCAGGAGTAGTTGGTTACATGTCTGAACTTCAGCACACAAGGAGTTGTGCTTTGGGCAATGATAATGTCTGAGAGAATCAAAGTATTACAGCCATAAATAACAAGGTGATTCTTGTCAGTGAATTAATCTGCAATTTTGCACATGTTCTTACAATCTCCCCAAATGCTTGTCAAGATAAATTCTGATATGGAGTACACTTTTGTTTTCTAGCCCTTAGTCTGCATTGTTTAAGGATATTTTAAGTGAGAAGCAAATGAATTCTACCTTTAGGATCCTTAATCCTGGGAAAGGCCCAACAGTGGCCTCTTAATATGGAGAGCCTTCCCACATAGTGGGGCTGTGGGGCTCTCACTGTGTTTCAAGCTGGAGGGTGAGACTTCCATCCTTTGGATTAAATTCTGCCAATGACTCTCAATTTAGATAAAATCCAGATGAAACGTTTTTGACAATGTTGCAGTAATGCGTCATACTCTAAGCTCACCCATTCCCACCCTAGGACAACTGTGGTATGCTCACATTTCAGCACTTATTGGTGCTTCTCCCCTGAAATATTCCATTTAATGTTGATTAAGTGAATATTATAAAATGGATTTGGAGACAGCAGGGAATGTGCAAAAACAGATGTGCAAGGATCACCAGATTGAGAGATTATAAGAATCAGGAAAGAACACACAGGCTAGAATTCTGTTCTTGTGAAAACAGAAGGCTAATGGATGACCTGGAAGACATCTTGAAAACAATGACGGGTGTTGATTGGGTGTATGAAAGAAAACCTACAACCTAAGGCTTTCAAAAAAAGGTAGCAGCAGAGCTAGTGATAGATTGGTTTTGATCTTTCAGATTTTCCTGGATTCTAGAATAATTCCTGTAAACTGGAAAGTTGCAAATGTAATTGCACAAAGAAAGGCGGAAGAGAGAAAATGGAACTAAAGGCAATTTAGCTTGACATGCTCAAAAAATTGCTAAAAACCCATAATGTGGGATATATGACAGAACATACAAAATCACTGATAAGGCAGAATTAACATGGTGTTATGGAAGTTAAGTTTTCTTTGACAACTCGAGAATTATGCAGTATAGAATAGACTCTTCAACCCATTGAGTCTGCACTGACAAGAAAAAAAGCTGCTGTAAATCTATACTAGTCCCACTTTTAAGCAATTGGCCTATCGATTTGCATCTTATGACATTTCAAGTGGCCATTAAAGTACCTTATAAAGGTTGTGAGATTACCCATCTCAATGGGCCTCCTAGGCAGCACATTCCAGACCATGACCACCTTCTGCATGGAAAACATCTTCTTCAAGCCCTTCTGGCTCCTGCCTTTCAGTTTAATATTATACCCCTTTGTTATTGATCCTGTAACTAAGGGGAACAGCTGACTTGTATCAACTCTGTCCATGCCTCTCAATCTTATGCACTTCAATCAGGTCTCCACTCACCTTTCTCTGCTCTAAGCAAAACAAAAACTGAGCTTATCCAGCTGCTCTTCATAGCTAAACTGTTCCATCCTAAGCAACATTCTGGTGAATCTCCTCTGCACCCACTCTAAGGCAATCATGCCTTACCTATAATGTGGTGATACTCCAGCTGTGGCCTAACGAAAGTCCTGTGCAGCTTCAACATAACCTCCCATAACTGAAAGGCGTGTCCTGTATGCCTTCCTAACTATACTGTTAACCTGCCTTCAGGGATCTGTGGACAAGCAAGATCCAAGGTCCCTCTGTTTCTCTGAGCTTCCCCATGTCCTATTACTCACTAAGTACTCTCTTGTAACTACTTCCAAAGTGCATCACCTCACACTTATCAGGGTTAAATACCATCTGCCACTGATCTACCATCTGGCAAAAAAAACTGTATATTCTCCTGTCACCCAAGACCTTTTCCCTCACTGTCAACCACCTAGCCAATATTTGTGTCATTTGAAAACTTACTTATCATCCCCCTACATTCTCATCTACATAATTTATACATATTATGAACAATAAGAGTCTGAGCACTGATTCCTGTGGTATACCACTGAATGTAGGCCTCCAATCACAAACTGCCTTCTAACACCAACTCCATCTCCTACCACTAAATCGACTTGGAACCATCTTGTCAAGTTACCCTGGATCTCATATGCTTTTATCTTCTGTATCAGTCTCAAGTGAGGGGCCTTATCAAATCTTTGCTGAAATTCATATTAACTACATCAACTATACTATTCACATTTACACACCTGGACATTACCTTGAAAAATTCCATCAAATTTGTTAGGCATGACTTCCCTCTGTCAAAGCCATACTGACTATCCCTGATCAAACCTTCCCTCTTTAAATGGAGATTACTTATCTTCAGAAATCTTTTTCAATAGTTTCCCTACCATTGATGCAAGACTCCCTATTTGGTAACTCCTTGTTTAGCTCTCCAACCTTTCTTGAAAAGACAGAACCTTATTAACTATCTCCAGTTCTCTGGCAGCACTCCTGTGACTAGAAAGGAATTAAAAAATTGGATCTAAGCCTCCGTAATTTTCTCCATCATCTCACAGCAGCCTGGCATACAACTCATTTGAATCTGGGGTTTGCACTTATGAGCCTGCAAAACCTCCGACATCTCCACATTCCCTATGTCAAACTGCTCAAGAATCTCATTCCCTCTTCCCTATTTCCATGCCGACATCCGCCGTCTCCAAAAAGTAAGGCAGATTTGAAGTTCTCATTTTACACCTTTCTAATGTCCTCTGGCTCCAAGCACAGATGGCCCTCTTTGTCCCTGATAGCTGTACTCATTCCCTGATTATCCCCTTCCGCTCCAACACAAAATATCATTGGATTCTCTGTAATCTTAACTATCAGGGAGTTTCCATGCCCCCTCTCTACTTTCCTAATTACCCACCCTTCCACCTACTCCCTGCACTTTCTATACTCCATAAGGGCTCTTTTGTACTTGTTAAAAGCGTACTTTATCCTTCTTATCTAGTCCTAGATATCCAGGGTTCTCTGGGCTTACTACTTCTACATTTCACCCTAAAGGTGGACACATTGGGACAGTACTTTTGCCAATTCAATGCCCCCGATACTATTTCAGATTCTGCTCAGGACAGTTAGTGTCAGGGTCCTCTCCCCATAAAGAGTAACAAACCAAATTATGGCCAGCACACAAATGCCTTTGTGTCTTTCTGCCCTATTGTGGTTTATTTCTCTAATGGAATGAGACTGGCATGTATTATGGAAGTTGAAATTGAGTAGCACAACTATTGCTGTTGAAGTATGCGGGGAGGTATCCCAGACAGGTGAGTAGACAGCACAGGGGAATGCAGAATGGGGTTTGGGGTCAGTGAGGCAAGTACAGAAGGTGTTCCAGGCAATAGTCAGAGTTGGAGAGCATGAACCTTGGTGGGAGATGGATACAGTAGCCGAGATAATGTGAGCATTACGTATCAGAGAGATGATGGTGGCACCTACGCCAGTGAAGTGGAGAAAAATATTGACTGTCTTCCTACACTGTTGGGCATTCTGCCAGATAGCTAAAACTGGTTTAAACCAGGTGGCAACTTCAGTCTTATGGCCCTGGGGGGAAGAGGAAGTCCTGCATGTGCAATAGCTGAAAATGTGTTGCTGGTTAAAGCACAGCAGGTTAGGCAGCATCCAAGGAACAGGAAATTCGACATTTCGGGCATAAGCCCTTCATCAGGAATGAGGAGAGTGTGCCAGGCAGGCTAAGATAAAAGGTAGGGAGGAGGGACTTGGGGGAGGGGCGATGGAGATGTGATAGGTGGAAGGAGGTCAAGGTGAGGGTGATAGGCCGGAGTGGGGTGGGGGCGGAGAGGTCAGGAAGAAGATTGCAGGTTAGGAGGGCGGTGCTGAGTTGAGGGAACCGACTGAGACAAGGTGGGGGGAGGGGAAATGAGGAAACTGGAGAAATCGGAGTTCATCCCTTGTGGTTGGAGGGTTCCCAGGCGGAAGATGAGGCACTCCTCCTCCAGCCGTCATGTTGTTATGTTCTGCCGGTGGAGGAGTCCAAGGACCTGCATGTCCTCGGTGGAGTGGGAGGGAGAGTTAAAGTGTTGAGCCACGGGGTGGTTGGGTTGGTTGGTCCGGGCATCCCAGCGGTGTTCTCTGAAGCGTTCTGCAAGTAAGCGGCCCATCTCCCCAATATAGAGGAGGCCACATCGGGTGCAGCGGATGCAATAGATGATGTGTGTGGAGGTACAGGTGAACTTGTGGCGGATATGGAAGGATCCCTTGGGGCCTTGGAGGGAAGTGAGGGAGGAGGTGTGGGCGCAAGTTTTACATTTCCTGCGGTTGCAGGGGAAGGTGCCGGGAGTGGAGGTTGGGTTGGTGGGGGGTGTGGACCTGACGAGGGAGTCACAAAGGGAGTGGTCTTTGCGGAACGCTGATAGGGGAGGGGAGGGAAATATATCCCTGGTGGTGGGGTCCGTTTGGAGGTGGCGGAAATGACGGCGGATGATACGTTGTATACGGAGGTTGGTGGGGTGGTAGGTGAGAACCAGTGGGTTTCTGTCTTGGTGGCGGTTGGAGGAGCGGGGCTCAAGGGCGGAGGAGCGGGAAGTGGAGGAGATGCGGTGGAGGGCATCGTCGATCACGTCTGGGGGGAATCTGCGATCCTTAAAGAAGGAGGCCACCTGGGCTGTGCGGTTTTGGAACTGGTCCTCCTGGGAGCAGATGCGACGGAGACGAAGGAATTGGGAATATGGGATGGAGTTTTTACAGGGGGCAGGGTGGGAGGAGGTGTAGTCCAGGTAGCTGTGGGAGTCAGTCTGTTTATAGTAGATGTCTGTGTTGAGTCGGTCGCCCGAGATAGAAATGGAAAGGTCTAGGAAGGGGAGGGAGGAGTCTGAGACAGTCCAGGTGAATTTGAGGTCGGGATGGAAGGTGTTACTAAAGTTGATGAACTGTTCAACCTCCTCGTGGGAGCACGAGGCAGCGCCGATACAGTCATCGATGTAGCGGAGGAAAAAGTGGGGGTGGTGCCAGTGTAGTTGCGGAAGATGGACTGTTCCACATATCCTACGAAGAGACAGGCATAGCTGGGGCCCATGCGGGTGCCCATGGCAACTCCTTTAGTTTGGAGGAAGTGGGAGGATTGAAAAGGGAAGTTATTCAGGGTGAGGACCAGTTCAGTCAGTCGAAGGAGGGTGTCAGTGGAAGGGTACTGGTTGGTGCGGCGGGAAAGGAAGAAGCGGAGGGCTTTGAGTCCTTCGTGATGGGGGATGGAGGTGTACAGGGACTGGATGTCCATAGTGAAAATAAGGCGTTGGGGACCGGGGAAGCGAAAATCCTGGAGGAGGTGGAGGGCGTGGGTGGTGTCCCGAACGTAGGTGGGGAGTTAGAACATAGAACAATACAGCACAGAACAGGCCCTTCGGCCCACGATGTTGTGCCGAACATCTATCCTAGATTAAGCACCCATCCATGTACCTATCCAATTGCCGCTTAAAGGACACCAATGATTCTGACTCTACCACTCCCACGGGCAGCGCATTCCATGCCCCCACCACTCTCTGGGTAAAGAACCCACCCCTGACATCTCCCCTATACCTTCCACCCTTCACCTTAAATTTATGTCCCCTTGTAATACTCTGTTGTACCCGGGGAAAAAGTTTCTGACTGTCTACTCTATCTATTCCTCTGATCATCTTATAAACCTCTATCAAGTCACCCCTCATCCTTCGCCGTTCCAACGAGAAAAGGCCGAGAACTCTCAACCTGTCCACGTACGACCTATTCTCCATTCCAGGCAACATCCTGGTAAATCTCCTCTGCACCCTCTCCAAAGCTTCCACATCTTTCCTAAAGTGAGGCGACCAGAACTGCACACAGTACTCCAAATGTGGCCTAACCAAAGTCCTGTACAGCTGCAACATCACTTCACGACTCTTGAATTCAATCCCTCTGCTAATGAACGCTAATACACCATAGGCCTTCTTACAAGCTCTATCCACCTGAGTGGCAACTTTCAAAGATCTATGTACATAGACCCCAAGATCCCTCTGTTCCTCCACCTGACTAAGAACCCTACCGTTAACCCTGTATTCCGCATTCTTATTTGTTCTTCCAAAATGGACAACCTCACACTTGGCAGGGTTGAACTCCATCTGCCACTCCTCAGCCCAGCTCTGCATCATATCTAAGGCCCTTTGCAAACGACAACAGCCCTCCTCACTGTCCACAACTCCATCAATCTTCGTATCATCTGCAAATTTACTGACCCACCCTTCGACTCCCTCATCCAAGTCATTAATAAAAATTACAAACAGCAGAGGACCCAGAACTGATCCCTGCGGAACTCCACTCATAACTGGGCTCCAGGCTGAATATTTACCATCTACCACCACTCTCTGACTTCGACCGGTTAGCCAGTTTTCTATCCAATTGGCCAAGTTTCCCTCTATCCCATGCCTCCTGACTTTCCGCATAAGCCTACCATGGGGAACCTTATCAAATGCCTTACTAAAATCCATGTACACTACATCCACTGCTCTACCCTCATCCACATGCTTGGTCACCTCCTCAAAGAATTCAATAAGACTTGTAAGGCAAGACCTACCCTTCACAAATCCGTGCTGGCTGTCCCTAATCAAGCAGTGTCTTTCCAGATACTCATAAATCCTATCCCTCAGTACCCTTTCCCTTACTTTGCCTACCACAGAAGTAAGACTAACTGGCCTGTAATTCCCGGGGTTATCCCTATTCCCTTTTTTGAACGGGGCACAACATTCGCTACTCTCCAGTCCCCTGGTACCACCCCCGTTGACAGTGAAGACGAAAAGATCATTGCCAATGGTACTGCAATTTCCTCTCTTGCTTCCTACATAATCCTAGGATATATCCTGTCAGGCCCGGGGGACTTGTCTATCCTCAAGTTGTTCAAAATGTCCAACACATCTTCCTTCCTTACAAGTATCTCTTCTAGCTTACCAGTCCGTTTCACACTCTCCTCTTCAACAATACGGTCCCTCTCGTTCATAAATACTGAAGAAAAGTATTTGTTCAAGACCTCTCCTATCTCCTCCGACTCAATACACAATCTCCCACTACTGTCCTTGATTGGACCTACCCTCGTTCTCGTCATTCTCATGTTTCTCACATACGCATAAAATGCCTTGGGGTTATCCTTGATCCTATCCGCCAAGGATTTTTCATGCCCTCTCTTAGCTCTCCTAATCCCTTTCTTCAGGTCCCTTCTGGCTATCCTGTATCCCTCCACTGCTCTGTCTGAACCCTGTTTCCTCAACCTTATGTAAGCCTCCTTCTTCCTCTTTACTAGACATTCAACCTCCCTCGTCAACCAAGGCTCCCTCACACGACCATTTCTTTCCTGCCTGACAGGTACATACATATCAAGGACGCGTCGTATGTGCTCCTTGAAAAAGTTCCACATTTCCACCACATCCTTCCCTGACAGCCTATGCTCCCAACTTATGCTTCTCAAATCCTGTCTTACAGCATCGTAATTTCCCTTCCCCCAATTGTAAAATCTACCCTGTTGTGCGCACCTATCTTTCTCCATAACCAAGGTGAAAGTCACAGAATTGTGGTCACCATCACCAAAATGTTCACCCACTAACAAGCCCATCACTTGTCTCGGTTCATTACCAAGTACCAAATCCAATATGGCCTCCCCTCTGGTTGGACAATCTACATACTGAGTTAGAAAAGCTTCCTGGACACACTGCACAAACACCGCCCCATCCAATCTACTTGATCTAAAGAGCTTCCAATCAATATTTGGGAAGTTGAAGTCGCCCATGACTACGACCCTGTGGCTTCTGCACCTTTCCAAAATCTGTTTCCCAATCTGTTCCTCCACATCTCTGCTGCTATTGCACTAATGGGGACAGAACCGTGTCGAGGTACGCGGAGATGAGTTCGGTGGGGCAGGAGCAGGCTGAGACAATGGGTCGGCCGGGGCAGTCAGGTTTGTGGATTTTGGGCAGGAGGTAGAAACGGGCGGTGCGGGGTTGTGGGACTATGAGGTTGGAGGCGGTGGATGGGAGATCCCCTGAGGTGATGAGGTTATGGATGGTCTGGGAGATGATGGTTTGGTGGTGGGAGGTGGGGTCGTGGTCAAGGGGGCGATAAGAGGAGGCGTCCACGAGCTGGCATTTGGCCTCAGCAGTATAAAGGTCGGTGCGCCAAACTACTACCGCGCCTCCCTTGTCTGCCGGTTTGATGGTGAGGTTGGGATTGGAGCGGAGGGAGTGGAGGGCTGCACGTTCTGAGGGTGAGAGGTTGGAGTGGGTAAGAGGGGTGGAAAAGTTGAGGCGGTTAATGTCGCCCTCCATGTGCAATACTCCATCCAGCATGACCTCCAGGACTCTGTCCTCAAAATGGGCACTGTTTTTCTCCTGTCTGTCTTGTCCAGAACAAACACCTTGAACTACATAGGGCAGTGACAGACTGACAGTGACTGTCTGGGTGCATGATCGGCTTCTATAGATAGCATAGGTGCAAGAAATGCTCATGAATTCTGAAATATCCATTAAGTGGTGAGCTGTTCAGAGAATGGTGCATGGTAAGAAACGGCTGATATCAGATGTGAGAGTCGGCATAGGGGCAAGGTAGGCAATTAATCAGGCAATTTGGTTAGATAAAGCAGGAGACCTTGTTAAGCTTGGCATCAAAAACGTCTCCAAAAAAGGGTTAGATTCAGGCAAAAGTAATGTTTCAAGTCTAATATGCCTCTTCATTTATTCTTTGAAAACATGTTGTAAGTTCTGATGTGATGCTGTACTGCTTTTGAAAACTGAAACAATATCTTATGATGGAATATCTTCAGTCTCATATCTGAAATCAGTCATGAATTAGATTTGGCAGTTTGTTTCCTGCACGCATACCAAAAGCTTAACTACATCACAAGATCATGATTGGCACATTTGCAGCTATGGATGTTTCAGAATAGAGAACAGAATCAAATAATTTAGGTTTTCCAGATAAGAGACAAAACATAATTGCCATTGTACTTTCCTTTCTGTGCATGTATGCACAAGTTGATGGATGCCGCCTGAAATCAGGAAAAGTCTGATAGATAAGTTGAATGACAGAAAGAAAACAAACTTCATGTTACAATTTCAATATTTATTGTTTTACATCAATAACTGAAAAGGAAAATCAGTCACTCACTTATTTTTAAACAGGATTGCTCATAAACTCACTGTAGTTTCTCTATCATTAAAGTTGCTTATACTCCTGGAATTTATTTCAATTAATTACCTTCAAATTCAGCAGAGCCCAATAAAAATGACTTTTGCAGCTGGTCTCCAAAGGCCCTAATTCACCACTACATAGGGATTGAATTCAATGAAAAATCTGGTCCTGTTTATCATTGCATTTTTAAACTATGGTACATATTTCATTGGTATATTAGATTACTATTCTGAAGATTTGTACTGCTTGGGAATATGGGAATGAGGCCTAATTAAGAAAAAAGCCACACATGTCTTTTGCAGAGTTACTTATTCCACCTCTTCCATATGAGAAAATGATATTTTTTCAGCCGTTCATATCCTTTACTTTTAAAGGTATTTAGGTTGGTATTTGTCCAAAGAGGTGGTCCCATGACTTTGAAAAAATAGTTCCTTGAAAACCATCAATACCCTTTGGTATTTCTAAGTGATTTTAAAACGATGAAGGATTTTTTCTTGTCTATTACTGAGTTCCTTGGAGATTCAGTAGCCCATCTGAGGTTGCTCATTTCAAATTATTTTTGATTTTTAAAATTTCCCTTACGTAAGTGATAATGGGAATCATGTGAGTGATAAACTTTTTCGAGACATGGAATTGACATAAATTGCACAGCATTCTTTGGTAATAAGAATGAGACACCTTTCCTGGTAAATATTTAAATTAAATGGAAAGATAGTGTTGCACTTCACATAAGGAATCAATTTTGATGAAATATTTGCTGAAGAGGAATTCTAGAGCCCTCGTATTTGGCATGAAAACAGGAAATCTTTCGAGAATTAACCAGTTCAAGTTTGAATTGTCTTTTTGTCTGTCTTTGAACACATTCAAAGATTGCAGAATATGGCATGAAATCTTGTGGAGAACATTCAGAGGATGGTTAAGAGTGAACCACATTGTGGTGGACTGGAACAATATATGAAAGGTAAAGTTACTATAGTCTTAGCAGACTATAGAGCAGATCTCTCATTGGAGAGAAGCAACTAACGGTGGTTTAACCTGAAGGTCACTATACCTCAGGCAAGGGGAGAGGTTGAGAAGGAAAGTCTTCCACGATAGCTGGTGCAGGAATTAAACCGATGCCATTGGTGCCATTCTGCGATGCAAACCAGCTGTTCGGCCAACTAACCCATAATCTCATATATTCTCTGGATAAGGATGACAAATCTCTTTCCCTAAAGAGTATTTGTGAACTAGAATCATAGAGTTATGGATATGTACAGCATAGAAACAGACCCCTCAGTCCAACTTGTCCATGCCAACCAGATATCCTAAATTAATTCAGTCCCATTTGCTAGCACTTGGCTCTTATCTCTTTAAACCCTTCCTATTCAGATATCTATCCTGATTCATTTTAAATGTTGTAATTGTACCAGCCTCCACCACTTTCTCTCACAGCTCATTCCATATTCTCACCATCATCTCCGTGAAAAAGTTATTCCTTAGGTCCCTTTTAAATCTTTCCCTCTCACTATATACTCTGCCTTCTAGTTCTGACTTCCCCCACCTCAGGGAAAAGACCTTGTCTATTTACTTTATCCATGTCCCTCATGATTTTATAAACCTCTACAAGTCACCTCTGAGATTTTGCTGCTCCAGGGAAAATTGCCCCAGTCTATTCAGCCTCTCCCTATAGCTCAAACCCTCCAACCCCGGCAATATCCTTGTAAATCCTTTCGGAACCCTTTCAAATTTCACAACATCCTTCCAATAGCAGGAAGACCAGATTTGCATGCAATATTCCAATAGTGATCTAACCAATGTCCTGCACATCTGTGACATGACCTCAACGCATATACTCAATGCTCTGACCAATAAAGATAAGCACACCAAACTCCTCCTTCACTATCCTATCTACCTGAAATTCTATTTTCAAGGAAGTATAAACCTGTATCCAAGGTCTCTTTGCACAGCAGGGCCTTGAGTCTATAAGTCCTGCTCTTGTTAGGAATTTCATAGCTACTTTTATTGCACTTTTATTTCAAATTAATATTGCTTTAAAAAGAAGATGCAAATTCACAGATTACTAAGGTTTCATTTGAACTGATGTTTCTGGATTATTAATCCAGTAATCTATTGCCAGCAGTACTGAACCTATTCAGCTAAAGTAAAGGACCTTAATTTCCATAATTTATGAGATTATCATCTGGTTCCAGTACCTCACTACAATGGTGATCAGTGGAAGAAGGATAATACCTAATAATATTCTGTTTTAAAGATTCCAAAATCCCATTCCCATTATTGAGGAGGAAGCAGTTAAATCAACCTTTCTCGAACTCTTATAAATCCAAGTTCACTTTAGCAAAATGAGTCTAACTTCAAATTAACTCGGGGCTCAAAATCATTATAAAATTATTTTTAGCCTTTTGAAGCAGTTTTTTATTTGACGTGTGATGATCAATGTCAAGAAATAATTGTCGAATCCACATTTGTATACGTTCACTTGATATTATACATGCCTATTTTTGTGTCTTTCTCAAACAATGTGAAATCTTTTGCATGGTTGTCAATCTCCATCCCTTCCAATGCTTCTCCACTGATGTTTAGTTGAATGTAACTGCTTTCACGTGGTTCCATTTGTACCTTTATAATTACAGCTAAATTATTACTTACAATGCTGTCTCATCAAGCTGCTGCACAATTAACATTGGCATTCCCCCATGGATTTAACTACTTGATTCTGATCCTTGGAATGGTGGGATTGTCTTCTGGATAGAGATTGTGTGGTCAGGACCTATACTTCTAGATTTTAAAAGAATGAGAGGTGAGCCCTTTAAAATATACAAAATTATTAGAAGGCTTGACAGAATAAAGGCTGGACATTTTCCATGGGTGGGGTGAGGGTGCAAAACCAGGGTGCAGGGTGTCAAAATAAGTAGTGGATTATTTGGGGCTGACATGAGGAGAATTTTCTTCAGTCAAAGGTGCTAAATCATTGGAACTCTCTGCCTCAGAGTAATTTGGATGCTAAGCCATTTAGTATGTCCCACATGAGACTTGGGCCCACTCTGCCATTCAAAAAGATCGTGGCTGATCTGGTTTTAACCTCAATTCTACATTACTGCATACAGCCAATAATCTTTACTCTCCTTAGCAATAAAGAATTATCCATCTCTGCCTTAAAAATATTTAAAGATTCTGCATCCATTGTCTTTTGAGAAAGGGAATTCCAGAGACTCTCAACCTTCAAAGAAAATTTTATTCCACCTCTCTATCTTAAATGAGTCGCCCCTTATTTTTAAACTATGACCCCTAGTTCTAGATTCAATCACAAGAGGAAGCATCATTTCCATATCCATCTGGTCAAGTCCCTTCAGGATCTTATGTTTCAATTAAGTCACATCTGACTCTTCAAAACTTCAGAGAACACAGGCCTAGTCTGTCTAGCCTTTCCCCATAATGCAATCCACTTATTTCAGGCATTAGTCTAATTAAGCTTTTCTGAACTGCTTCCAACTGTATGGTAACAAGTACTGTATACAGTACTCTAGGTATCAGTACAGCCTCCCAACGCATTTAAATCCCTGCAATAAAGTATAACATTCTATTAGCTTTCCTGATTACTTGCTGTACATGCATACAGGACACCCAGATTATGCACTAGCACACCCAGATCTCTCTGCATCTCCTAACACTGCAACTTCTCACTATTTAGATAATATTCTTCTTTTTCAGCATTTCTACTAATGCACAATTTCACACTTGACCACATTATACTTTAATAACTCGATCATTGCCCACTCACTTAGCTTACCTAGATCCCTTTTTAGGCTCATGACATCGTGTCCAAACTCACTTTCTTACCTATCTTTGTGTCATCAACAAATTTAGCTCCCATCCCTTGGGTTCCTCCACCCAAGTCATTTATATAAATTTTAAAGAGTTAAGGCCCCAGCATTGACTCCTCATGACATCTGACTAGCCTGAAAAAGATTCATTTATATCCAATCTCTACTTCTTGTGAGCAAGCCAATCTACTATCCATGCCAACATGTACCCCAACACAATTAGTTTTTCTTTTCTGTAATAACCTTGTTGATAGAGCACCTTATTTCAGAATGTTTCTGGAAACCCAAGCACAGTGCACCTACTTTGTCCACAGCACAAGTAACTTCTTCAAAGAACTCCAATAAGTTTCTTAAACATGTTTTCTCCTTGTCAAAACCACATTGCCTCTCCCTGGTAAGAATTGGAGAAGCTCACAAATGGCACATCTACTTTTGATCTGGCGGTAAGTGCTCTTGAAAACCACTTTGGAGTAAAGAAAAATGTGTTGATGAATTGTTCCAGAAGCAGCGACATAGAGTTATATAGCGTGAAAAAACATTTTCTTCACTATCCTATCTACCTGCGACTCCACTTCCAATGAACCATTCCTTAATATGCCTCGTGTTTTACCATTTGTGATGATTTCAGGGCAGGCAGCATCCAAGTAGCAAAAGAATCGACATTTCAGGCAAAAGGGCTGATGCCCGAAAAGTCGATTCTCCTGCTCCTTGGATATTGCCTGACCTGCTGTGCTTTTCCAGCACCACACTCTTGATTCAGATTTCCAGTATCTGCAGTCCTCACTTTTTCCCATTTGTGATGATATGTATATGTTGCACTTCAGTTTCATGAAGAGACTTGTCCATGTGTTAAACCAATTACATCCTCTTTTTCTGCAATCTATTTATCTTTGAAAATGATTCCTTTTGAAGGAACACTGTACTTTATTTATTCAGTTTGGATATGACATTGTGAATCAATGGGCACTTCCACATTATAGCATGGAATTTAGTGTATTTGATGTTAATGTATTTAATATACCTTATTATTGTTTCATAAATTCACGATTGATAAATATGAGGTGCTGCATTTTGGAAAGGAAAATCAGGGAAGCACGTATATACTTATATACTTATACACTTAATGGTAAGATCCTGAGGAATGTTGCTGAACAAACAGACCTTGAAGGACCAATTCCACCTTCTGGAAATACCTACCAAATGAGTTGTCAGAGATATGGCTCGAGGCCGGGGCTGATCAGCCACACAAGGACCAAAGGTTCCATGACCAGTGAAATAGAATTTCCTACGTGGTCATACATACTCATTACTAAGTGATCATCAACAATGACAATGAAACCCACCTGGTTCAGGAATGTCCTTTAGGGAAGGAAACTGCCTTCCTTATGTAATCTAGCTAACATATGACTCCAGTCCCACAACACTGTGATTGACTCTTAACTGCCCGCCGGGCAACTAGGGATGGCAATAAATGCTGGCCCAACCAGTAACCTACAATCCTACAAATAAAAACAACTATAATCAAATGGTAGCACAGAACAACTCAACAGGCTAATAAAGGACAGTCTGAGAATTAGATTCATAGAATCCCTGCAGTGTGGAAACAGGCCCTTCGGCCCAACAAGTCCGAACCAACCCTCCGAAGCGTAACCCACCCAGCCCCATTCCCCATTCCGTACATTTACCCCTGACTAATATGTGTAACCTACATACCTTTGAACACTATGGGCAATTTAGCACAGCCAATTCACCTAACCTGCTCATCTTTAAGCTGTGGGGGGGAGCAGGAGCACCGGGAGGAAACCCACACAGATACAGGGAGAATGTGCAAATCCACACAGGTAATCGGCCAAGGCGAAAATTGAACCCAGGTCCCTGAGGATTTGAGAGCAAAATATTTGAACAATCTGTTCATATTCTACTTTGCACATATTGATCCATTCTATACACTCTGATTGGAAAGATCACAGACGTGTGATAGATCATAATATTCATATATTACTGACCATTTTAAGCCACCATTGCCAAGCAGAAGAAATCGAAAGTGACAAGGCAAAGCAAAAGCAAATAATATATTCTGCACAATATGACATAATGTGATCCTCTTTTTCGAGCATTTCTTACCATGTGTAGTACTGTAGTCATGTTAGTGCATACATAGGGCTGAAAACATTGGCCTTTCCAAAGCATGCTCAGATAACTTGACAGGAATGCAGTGCAGGGTTCAAAAATTGAGCTGTAAGTTGATATGGTAGAATGTTGCTGATTGCTGTGTTGGTGTATAGGAGCAGCTTCCTTCAGTTTCAGACAAAGTTATCAGCATCAGAAGGTATGTAGCTATGGGTGGAGACTCAAAGACTTGAATTTCCTTTGTCCATCTTCTAAGAATCAGCCAGTGTGTTGACATGCCCTATGAAATCAGATGCATTGCCTGCCAGCGAGCATTTATGAATTTCACGGAGGGGGTTTAGGTTTGGTTAGCAAATGAAGCATTTAGATTTTTAAAATATTCAAGAGTTGAATGGAGCAACACAGGCATGTGTCTGAGGGTTGGTACTGACTGACACACAACGTGAGTGGTGTCCAATGCCATGTTTTGGCCCCCACCTACTGGCAGGCACCAGAGTTATGCTTTGAAATGGTATGAGACTCCAGCCATGTGACCTATTTAGAAAATCCTCTCCTGGCCCTATATTAGTTGTGAATTTTCAGGGCCATAAAATGTCTTTCATCTTGCATGCCTTTGTCACACTCCAGATGTCATACTTTGTTTTACATCTGTAACAGTCTTGAAAAAGAAAGAAAAAATGCCAGAGATTTCACACTCTTGTTTTCTCTGACCCAGAGCTTGAAATTTATGAGCAATTTACTGACCTACAATTGTCATCAGGAATTTATAGTTGCAATTGTTTGGATTCTAACAGAGAAAAGAGAAGTACTACCCTTATAAGGACAGCTTGGCTTAATAGAGAAACACAAACTATCCATGACCAATTGAATTGAAGATCTATTTGTACGTTTATTTACTATGGAAAAAAATGTTAAATACAGATTTTAATGAATGTTCAATGGTGCTGCTCTTGTGGAGCAAGAAGACCTTAAATATTTGCGTACAGGATTCCTAAATGCATTTTCAAGGTTGCTGTTTAGTAGGATATTCATTGAAGCAAAAGTAAAGACGCAGGTTTTGTGGGCGTCATCAATTTCAAGCACGGCTTTCAGATCTTATTTATTAACATTAATAATACAAACAATTGTCATGACCTCAATCATGTCATTTCCAGTTCAATGATAACTCAAAAAAATAAACATTTGCTGAGTAAACTGAAATATATGATAGGGAAGTGATGAATGTTCTTTGGCTTGGAATGAGAGTAACAGTTCAAACTAATTGTATGACATAGGCACATTACTGTACTGATCATTATTTGAATTCACTAATATATCACATCCCTGGAACAGGTGGTGCTTGAACCTAGACTTGGTCAGAAGATAAGGGCACAACTACAATACAAGAGCTCATATAATTATATTGTAAGTTATATTAACTCAATTATGCACATCAACCATAAACTTAAATCATTTCAAACAACCAAAGCCTCTACACAATTCGGGCGTTCTTAAACAGCAAGCCAATTGCTGACCAGTGAAATTAGAGCTCAACTGAATCTGATGGGCCTACTCAATGCAAAATTTTAGCATTCCCAGATTTTATTTTCTGTTTGTTCTTCTCGCCTGTTTTGAATGATTTGGTTGTTGCTGAAATGGCAGTGAACTCTTTGGGTTTTTGGATATTCAGGTATTTGCGTATTTCTTCTGTGTTTATTCCAAAATTGCAGCAGAAGATCAGTCAACTTCTATAGATATCATTATGTTTGGTATGAGGTCAGGAAACTCACTTTTAAGGATTTACGAGAGTGGTGAAAGAAATATGTAAGCACGCACAGCAAGAAAGCTTTGGCAGGCACTGTCTTTCCTAAAAGAAGGATGATGGGTGAAATAATACAAGGTCTCTGTATTATAGCAAAATTGGAGAAAATTCCTAAAATTTAGAAGTCCTTTCTCCTAATGTATTGTTTCTGATTTTGGTGACGTTGTTTGGGAATTTCCTAGGCTTTGTTTGTGGATTATCTCTATTTAAATCCCATTTTGATGTCCCCACTGTCTGAAACATAGAATGGAAAAAGCAGATCAGATCAGAGAGGATCTGTTTGAGTCAATATATTTTAGATAGCATTTGGAGAATCGAGGCAACTGAGGACATGAATCCATATGAACATATCAGGAGTAGTGGGGTATTGGACAGGTGCCTGGGGAAAGGAATGTCATTGGCTTTGGCAGTGCAAGGTACACTGGAAGGGTGTAAGTGGCTTGCGAGATATTTACTGCACTGGCTGTAATTTTCCAAAATCACACAAGCCTCTTATATTAAGACCGGAGGATGAAATCCATCAAGACCCAAACATTTGTCAGCCCATAGCTCCAACAATTTACTGAGTACCACATCTCCAGTGATTTATTTTCCAGAGTTCCTTCCTATCTTTCATTTCCTGATTTTTCTCTGCTGCTGGCATGATACTTATATCTCCCATAGTGAAGACTGTAAGTTACTAAACAATTCTTTCTTTTCCATTATTAGTTCTCCAGTATGATTTTCTCAAGGACCAATCCATACTTTATTCACATTTTTCTTCGTTCAATTGTATCAATTCTATTTTTTTTCTCAGATATACCCTTAAATTCCTGCCACTGCATCTCTATTGACTGACCCTTTAATTTGTCGATTCATTCAGCCAGCTCTGCCTTGCCTTTATTTAAAATTAAAAATTGTTCTTATTTAACTTTTAAGAAATTGCATTAGACCCATTTCTCTCTACTTCAGCCTGAATGTAATGATTGCCATGTTGTGAAGTTGGTAGCAAAGTAGACAGTGACATCAATCAATACCATATGCTGATTTGACATCTAACATGTGACTTTGGAACTCATGTTTTTAGCTTACCATCTCTTTTTGAACTTGTGTTCATCTCCAATGGCACTACTAAAAGGATGAGGTCAAAAGTCACATGACACCAGGTTACAGTCCAAGAGGTTTGTTTGAAATCACAAGAATTTGAATTGTTGCTCCTTCATCAGGTGAAGTAAAGAGAATTCTCAAGCACAGACTTTATATTCAGAGAGATTAAAAGATCATACAAGTGGTATGAGTGGAGTGTTGACAGGCCAAGTATTAGGTTTCTGAAGTTGATCAAGAGTGTTAGACGGTGTGAGTAAAGTGTCAACAGCTGAATAATAAGTGAAGGGATGACCTATGATCTGATCAATTGAGGTAGAAAAATAGTTACAAAAAATTAAAAGTAAGGTGATGCCGGAGACAAGCCAAATAACTAGAATGACATGCTAGGTATAAGAGTCGCATGCTGAGGGTCTAATCAAACTAACAATTAATCTAAAACTGTACAACTAATTAATGTAGAGACATTATAACAAGTTATCAAGGTGATGGTGTTAAAATAGGACAGTAAATGATGTGCTGCCCTTCAAAGTGAGTGGATTTGACTACAGGAGCAGACATTTCTTGCTGACTTCCCCTGCAACCGCAAGAAATGCAAAACTTGCACCCAAACCTCCCCCCTTACTTCTCTCCAAGGCCCCAAGGGATCCTTCCATATCCACCACAAATTCACCTGCACCTCCACATACATCATTTACTGCATCCGCTGCACCCGATGTGGCATCCTCTATATTGGGGAGACAGGTCGCCTACTTGCGGAACGTTTCAGAGAACACCTCTGGGACACTTGGACCAACCAACCCAACCACCCCGTGGCTCAACACTTCAACTCCCCCTCCCACTCCACCAAGGACATGCAGGTCCTTGGACTCCTCCATCACCAGACCATAGCAATATGATGGCTGGAGTAAGAGCACCTCATCTTCCGCCTAGGAGCCCTCCAACTACAAGGGATGAACTCAGATTTCTCCAGTTTCCTTATTTCCCATCCCCCCACCTTGTCTCAATCCCAGCCCTCGAACTCAGCACCACCTTCCTAACCTGCAATCTTCTTCCTGACCTCTCCGCGCCCACCCCTACTCCGGCCTATCACCCTCACCTTATCACCTTCACCTTAATCTCCTTCCACCTATCTCATTTCCAACGCCATTCCCCCAAGTCCCTCCTCCCTACCCTTTATCCTAGCCTGCTTGGCACACTTTCCTCATTCCTGAGGAAGGGCTCATGCCCAAAACGTTGATTCTCCTGCTCCTTGGATGCTGCCTGACCTGCTGTGCTTTTCCAGCAACACATTTTCAGCCAAGGTCTAAGTGAGACCATGTATAGAATATTGTATGTAGTTTTAGTCTCTTAGCTGAGGAAGGATATTCTTGCTATCGAAGAAATACAGTAATGGTTCATCAAGTTGATTCCTAGAATGTTGGGACCAACATATAAGGAGGTTGAATTGGCTAGGATTATATTCACTGAAGTTCAGAAAAATGAGAGGGGGGAGTCTCATAGAAATCTAAAATTCTAACAGAATTACCCAGGTTAGCTGCAGGAAAGACATTCTTGATAATGGGGTGGTCCAGAACCAGGGCTATAGTCTAAGAATACACGGTAAACCATTTAGGACTGAGATGAGGAGAAATTTCTTCATCCAGAGAGTGGTAAGCATGTGGAATTTGTGACCATGGAAAGTAGTCGAGGCCAGAATGGATGTAGCACTTTGGGATAAAGTGATCAAAGGATATGAGGGAAAAGCAGGAACTGGCTATTGATTAGCAGTGATCATAATAACTAGTGGAATAGGCTGAAAGGACCTATGTTTTAATTTGTGCTCTCAAGTCATCTACTTTGAAAATAAAGCTCCTTGAATTAAAATAAATTCCATACAAATTTGTCAAGCTCCCTTGTGCCTTAACTTGCCTATAATTTCTATGAAGGGCTTATGCCCGAAATGTCAATTCTCCTGCTCCTTGGATGCCTGACCTGCTGTGCTTTTCCAGCACCACACTTTTCGACTCTGATCATTTTCAGTCCTCACTTTCTCATATAATTTCTATACCTATGTCCTTGGAAATGTCCACTCAATCTACTTCTTGATACTGCAAGCAGGCATCTTGGGACAACAAAGCTAGCAAAATGCAGAAGGTGCATCCTTCCAGTGTACCTTACACAGCCCTGTGCATGATTTTTTTTAGATTACTTACAGTGTGAAAACAGGCCCTTCGGCCCAACAGGTCCACACCGACCCGCCGAAGCGACAACCCACCCATACCCCTACATATACCCCTTACCTAACACTACGGGCAATTTAGCATGGCCAATTCACCTGACCCGCACATCTTTGGACTGTGGGAGGAAACCGGAGCACCCGGAGGAAACCCATGCAGACACGGGGAGAACATGCAAACTCCACACAGTCAGTCGCCTGAGGCGGGAATTGAACCCAGGTCCCTGGCGCTGTAAGGCAGCAGTGCTAACCACTGTGCCACCGTGCCGCCCATTATTAGCTCATCCTCATAATTTTAAATTGTCTTCAGTGAGTTTAATGGTCAGGCACAAATTCCATTCTGATGTTTTTCGGCTGTGAAAACTCTCAGAATTAAAAGCCATATAAATATTGGGTCGGGCAAAGGCTAAGTCATTGCAGCTGTTAAAAAGGAAATACTTAGGGTCAATAGTTAATTGCCAAGAGATAATTGCTCAACTATCATAGGTTTGTAATCGAGCCCAGTGTTCAGGAATGGGCTATGGCAGGAAGTCAGGATGTAAAATAAGGTTTTAACCTGTTGCTATTGGTTATTCTATGGTGAGAACAGTTAAAATTAACCTTGTTGTGATTATATATGATTACATAACTCATGGTATTTCTTAAAGTAAGTACACAGAATAAAGCTGGAGATTCTGCACAGCTGGAATTATAACATATCATTTATGCCTTCTGAAATAGCATGAGAGAAAGTGGGCATAGCAACTTATAATGAGAAGAACCGACCGGTGTGAGAAGGACTGTGGTGACAGGAGATAAAAAGGAACAGCATAGAAACAAACCCTTCAGTCTAACTTGGCCATGCCGACCAGTTATCCTAAATAAATTAGTCCCACTTGCCAGCATTTGGTCTATATCTTTCTAAACCCTTCCTATTCATATACTCATTCAGATGCCTTTTAAATGTTGCAATTGTACCAGCCTCCACCACTTCCTCTGGCAGCTCATTCCATACATGCATCACTCTCTATGTGAAAAAACTGCCCTTCAGATCCCTTTTAAATCTTTCCCCTCTCATCTTAAACCTATGCTCTGTAGTTTTGGACTCCCCCACCCCAGGGAAAAAACCTTGTCTATTACCGTATCTATGTCCCTCATGATATTATAAACCTCTAGAAGGTTATCCCTCAGCCTCCACCAAACTCCACTAGATTCAGCAGAGTCTATTCAGCCTCTGCCGACAGCTCAAACACTCCAACCCTGGTAAACATCCTTGTAAATATTTTCTGAACCCTTTCAAGTTTCACAACATCGTTCCTATAGCAGAGAAACCATATTGAATGCAGTATTCCAAAAGTGGCCTCACCATTGTCCTGTACAGCTGCAACATGATCTCCCAACTCCTACACTCAATGCACTGGCCAATAAAGGCAAGTGTACCAGATCACAGTGCAGTGGTCCAAACCAGCATTCAAGTGAGAGGAAGTAAAGAGAAATAACAGTGACCAGAGGTAACATATTTAGGGGAATACGTACGGCATTCTGCAGCAAAGATAGAGTCCAAAGGTCATGTTGCTTACTTGGTTTCAGGACATCTGTTCTCAGCTTGGGAGGATCCAGTTGTCATGTCCATGTGAATGCTAATGGGAAAGGTAGGATTATGATACACTGCAGAAATTCGCTCAAGACCACTTCCATCCAAGAGCAGCTGATACTTGGGAACATTTTGACCTGCATTTTCCTCCAACTCGCTCATCATCCTGACTTGGAAAAATATAGCACCATCCCTTCAATGTCACTGGATCAAAATCCTGGAATTCCCTTCCAAAGGCACTGGAGTCTGTCAACAGTACATGGACTGCTTCAGTTCAAGAAGGCAGCTCACCACCAAGTCTTTAGGGTAACTACGGGTGGGCAATAAATGCTTGCCAGCCAGTGACACCCACATCCCACGAGTGAATTAAAAAGTTAGATTCTGCCATAGCATTATGAGTAACTTGAAGCTAAATTAAATAGAACCACAAAGATAATATCTCCTGATTACTACCTGAGCCGTGTATAAATTAGGGTAAGTAAGATTTCCAGGGTAAATGTATGGTTCAAAGATAAGTGTAGAGGAATGAGTTCCAAATCATGGGACACTGGCACCAGCACTGGGGAAAGAGATGTTTTTTGGGATGGACTTAATTTGAAACATGCAAACATGCAGTGTCCAGGTGAGTCTTCAAACTGGGGTTGGGGTTGTAGAGAGGGCTTTGAAAAAAAATTAGCTGAGCAGAGAATTCTACCTACAACAACCTGGGGGTGGGGGGGTGGGGGGTTGCTGCTGCAGTTCAAAATGCAGCTCACTATCATCATCTCAAGGGCAACTAGGAACAGGCAATGTGTGCTGACCCAAACTGCAGTGCCCACAGCAAATTTAGAAGAAGTGCAAGTTTTAAAAAATCAAAAAGAAACAAGACAACAGAGGTGTAGAGTAGTGAAGAAGCAAATGATAATCTTAAGTGTGACAGCAGTTTGTAGAAAATATGCACAGAAGAGTGTTGCAGAAATTAGAATCAAAGTAAATAATAACAGTAATGAGTCAAACTGGAAAGATCTTTATCTGATTATACAAAGCATTTATGACAAGGTAGACAAGTTGACAGCTCAGTTACAAATAAGTTAATAGAAATTGATAGCTATTACAGAGATGTGATTGAGGATCACCAAGATAGTGAACTCAGTATTCAAGGATATTCAACGTTTCAGAAGAGAGACCAAAAATGGAAAAGGAAGGTGATGTACCTTTGTTAAAAAGGATAGTATCAGTGTGGTGTTGTGAGTAGTGAAATGATGCAACTGATCATGATGTGGAATCCATTTGGATGGAAGTAAGGAATAACAAATGAAAAAAGAATGTCACGGGTGGGAGTTATCTATAGACCTCGAAGGAGTTGCCTCACTCTAGGGCAAAGTAAAAATTGAAATAATGGTGGTGCGTAAGATGTGCACTACAATTGTCATCAAAGATTTTGAACTGCATATTAACAGGACAAACCATGTGGGCAAGTGTAACAGGAAAGATGAATTTGGACAGAGCATCAGCAATTGTTTCTTATAGCAGTATGATGCAGAACTCATGTGGGTACATTTTATTTTAATCTATTAATGTGTAACATGGGACAAATTAAAAAGTAATCTCATAGTGAAGGATCTCCAAGGGATAGGGATCATTACGTGGTAGAATTTCAACTTCAGTTTGAGGAAGGGTTACTTGGGTCTCAAACCTATGTCCTCAAATTAAATAATGGCAAGTACAAAGGGCTGAAGAAAACAAATATGCCTAAAGCATGATGGGAAAATAGACTAAGTAGAAAGTCAGTGGATGAGCAGTGACAAACATTTAATCAGATATTTCATAGCGCTCAGCAAAAATTAATCTGGGTAAAAGGAAAATCTCAATGAGAATGATGTCCCTCCCATGGTTAACAAAGACAGTCAAGAGGGATGTCCAATCAAAAATTAAGGCAAATAAAGCAGCAAAAATGAGTCGTAAGCTAGAGGATTGGATTTTTTTTTAGGAACCAATAGTGGATGACTAAAGAGCCAATAAAGAGGGAGAAAATTGATTATAAAAGTAATTTGCTGAAAATGTGTTGCTGGTTAAAGCACAGCAGGTTAGGCAGCATCTGATGAAGGGCTCAGGCCCGAAACGTCGAATTTCCTGTTCGTTGGATGCTGCCTAACCTGCTGTGCTTTAACCAGCAACACATTTTCAGCTCTGATCTCCAGCATCTGCAGACCTCACTTTTTACTATAAAAGTAATTTAGCAAGAAGTATAACACAAACAGAATGAGCTCCTATGGGTATATGAAAGAAAGACAGTAGCAGATAAAACACCAAGCAGCCTGCATCTAAGGGGTTTAAAAGATGTGGCTGCAGGGATAGTGAAGACATTCATCAAAATATTCCTGAACTCACTTTAGTCAGGGAGTGTTCCAGTGGATTGGGAAACTGCTAATGTTAACGCCCTGTTGAAGAAGGGAAGAAGACAGAATGTGGAAACTATAGGCCAGGCAGCTTAATGTCTGTTGTTGGAAAAATGCTGAAGTCCATTATTCAACAAGCAATAGCAGGACATTTAGGAAAGGCTTAGCACAGTCAAACAGAGTCAGTATGGTTTTATGAAAGGGAAATCATGTTTATCACATTTATGGCAGTTCTTTGAAGATATAACAAGTATAGTTGATAAAAGGAAGCTGAAGGATGTTGTGTATTTGTGTTTCCAGAAGGCATTCAGTAAGTTGTTACATTAAAAAAAAAGCTATTTTACAAAGTAAGACCTTATGGTATTGTGGTAATGTTTCTGCATGGTTTGAGGACTGGCTTACACAGAGAAGAGATGGGTCATTTTCAGGTTGGAAAGGTGTAACTAGTGGAATGCTGTAAGGATCTGTCCAAGGACCTCAGTTAACTACTGCCTACATTAATTACTTGAAGGAGGGGGCAGAGTGCAAAGCATCCAAATTTCCTGATGTTACAAAAATGAGAGGCTGGCAAGTTGTGATGAGGTCATAGGAATTTGCAAGAGGGTTCAGGTATTTTGAATGAATGGACAAAAACCTGACAGAGACGTTAATGGAGGAAAAGTGTGAGGTTATACACTTTGATAGGAAGAATCCAAAAGCACGGTGGGAAGAATCCAAAAGAGATTTTATTTAAATGGAGAAGGACTCCAACAAATGCAACAAAGAGGGATCTGTATGTCTTTCTGCATGAAACACAAAATGTTCGCCACAGGTGCAGCAACTAATTAAAAAGGCAAGTTGAATTTTGGCCTTTATTGCTAGAAGCTTAAAAACAGAAAAATCTTATTACAACCATGATGTGGAGATGCTGGTGTTGGACTGGGGTGAACAAAGTTAAAAATTACACAACACCGGGTTATAGTCCAACAGGTTTATTTAATATTACAAGCTTGTGGAGCAGTGCTCCTTAATCAGGTAGCTAGTGGAGTAGCTACCTGATGAAGGAGCACTGCTCCAAAAGCTTGTAATTTCATATAAACCTGTTGGACTATAATCTACTGATTTTTAATTTGTGATATTTAATCTTGTTACAACCATACAATATTAGTGAGGCTGCACATAGAGTACAGTCTACCGATTCCATCCCAGTAGTATGAAAAAAACGTGTGCTGGCACTGGAGACAGTTTAAAACAAAATCACTTGATTGAATCATCAAGAATGGCTAAACAGGTCAGATTTTTTTCATTAGAGTCTAAACAAATGAGGGATGATTATACTGAAACAGACAATATTCTAAGGGGCCTTAACAGGGTAGATTTTGAGAAGTTTCCACTTGTGGTGGAATCTCAAATCTCAGCATAGTTATAGAATAAGGGAACACTCATTTGAAAACAAAATATGAAGGAAGTTCTTCCCCTAGAGGGTAGTGAATGTAAGAAATTTGCTACCCTGAGAGTTGTGGGGCTAGATAAAATCATAGAGATGTACAGCACAGAAACAGACCCTTCGGTCCAACCTGTCCATGCCGACCAGATATCCCAAACCAATCTAGTCCTACCTGCCAGCACCCAGCTCATATCCCTTCAAACCCTTCCTATTCATATATCCATCCAAAATCCCCTTAAATGCTGCAATTGGAACAGCCTCCACCACTTCCTGTGGCAGCTCATTCCATACAATTACCACCTTCTGTGTGAAAATATTGCCCTGTAGGTCTCTTTTATATCTTTCCCCTCTCATCCTAAACGTATGCCCTTTAGTCCTGGACTCCCCAACCCCAAGGAAAAGACTTTGCCTATTTACCCTATCTATACCCTTCATAATTTAGATGTTTGAAGTACTGCAGAGTTGAGGCTAAGATGAGCTGGCATAAAGGAAGGAGTTGAGGCCTGGGCTCTGATCTATAATGCCCACATAATGCTGGAGAAGGCTTGAGGGACCAAATGGCATACTCGTGCTCCTATTTCCTATGTCCGTATGATAAACTGAAAGAAAAAGCAGAAATGGTTAATTTTCAGGTTTCTGTTGTGAACTTTCATGAGAATGGTTTTACCTAATTCATGTCCTTACAAATTGCTTTAATTTCTTGACTTCAACCCAGTTTGAAACTCACACTCATTGGAAAGACTGCTAGAAAACACAAATATAAACTTGATTACAATAGTGCAATAAGATGAATATACCTGAAAATGTGTATCATGATATATATGATCATTTTAGTCAGACATAGGAATTTCATTCATCCTTAAGAAGTTCAATCCAGTTTGAATTGCCACCATATGGTCAGTGCCCCTGCACCATTGAAGCAGTCCAAGATTCTGTACAGAGCTGCTGGTGTTAATTTCATTGCCCTTGTAAACCCAATTATAAGCCTCCTTCACAATGTATGCTTAAATGATTTGTTTGCTGCCATTTGAATGGGCATCTTTCCTGGTATTGTGGCCAAATCAATGTTACTTTAACAAATGAAGCACTAAATTGCTGATTTTAAACAATCGCAGGAGAATACCTCACTGATGGACCATGTCCATATGGAAGTTATCTGTCTCTGATTTCATGTGCATCTGCATTAAATCCTCTGCTTGGTCAGCTTTTTGGTCTGAGACTTTGAGTACACCAATGGAATGACATCCTTCGGTAGGTAAGGATTTTCTATTTGAAGTATGGCAGTGGCATCGCAGTTGGTATCACATCCGCCACGGCCTGTAACAGGTTTTCTGGCACAATTGTCCACTCTTCAGCATTACGTCGGGGGCTATCGCTCTGCATGTGATGCTGACCTTCACCACTGGGACCCTTAACCCTCTTCTGCCAACTCTCCTGTTGTTGGGTACCTTTGTGATCATGGGCCGTAGGTCGATTAGCTCCCATCTCCCACCTCTCCATGGTGATGCTGATCAATGAAGAGTTTTCAGCCTCTGATTGACCAGAAGGTTTTGGCAGGCAGGATTCAATGTGTGTGAAACAATTCGAGCATCCTAATGTGAAATGTATTTTATAAATTTAATTTCTTTCTACTCTGGATTATTTTTCTGTCCTGTCGTTTGCTCATTTTCTCATTCAGGCTGAGATCATGAAAAACTACCTAATTGTTTTTCTCTTCAATAGAAATTATGACTTGCAACTTGTGGTTTGCAATGAGTTCCTGCAGTTTCTCCTTCCCAACCCAAACCAGCAATATGTCTAATCGCTCCTTTGACTATACTATCATTCATATAGAACAGAAGTTTTTGTTACACAAGTGTTACTCTACAGTAAGAAATCAAGCTAGTGAATTAAAACAAGTTCATCACTGTAACCTCAACTTATATATTTACTTTGCAAAGAAGTGTGGCTCCTCACATGATTTTTCAAAGCAGAAATGTCATTGTGGTGTTAAGTCTGACAGCAATGCCCACTGAAAATAATGGGTTTAGTATACGAATATCATGGCTAGTAACCATCTATTTTCTGATAGTGTAGCCACTGGATCTGGTTTCTGCAGGCAACGTTGGACATTCATGAATTGATGTGTACACTGAGTTATTAATGATGAATTACAAAAATCTAATTCTAGGCAGTGAGGTAACTCTGTAAAACACATGACCACTTCTAGTGACACATGGACAGCAAAAATTCCCACTAAACAAGCTCCCAAAGCATAATCACCAACACTTTGGACGTTCATCTTCAGAATCAGAAGTCCATAAAGCCAGAATTTCACAGTCAGATTCTGAACAATTGGAGCACCACTTGCTAGATTAATAACAGTCATCGAGTAAATCCAGTGCCAGATAACATCCAGCTGGGATATAAATAAGAATTTTATTAATGTGTTGGTGCCTCCACTGATTTTAATTGGTCATGTTTTATTCACAATATTTCTCTTGGTGGACTTTCCCTTTCTCCCTCTGAAATGTCTTTGGTGCTATGGAGGAGAAATAGGGACAAACACAGAACGTAAAGTAGGAAAAGGCTGTGGAGTGTGGAGCAGAGGAAAGATGCTAATTTGCCGCAGGGAGAAGGAGAGCCTGGTATTGGGTTATCGAGTGAACCAAGAACAGAAAAACCGAACACTGATGAAAAGAAAATGTCTGGAAGAGAGAAAGCATAATGGGCAGAGAAAGGAAATCATCAGAGAGAAAGAGTCTGTCACAAAAGGAGAGGGACAACCTAGTGCAGAGAGAGAGAACCTGGAGCTGGTAGAATACTTGAAGCTGAGTGTAAAATAATTCAGTGCAGGGAGTGAAAACCTGGAGGACAGTATAAAAAGATGAAGTTAGAACATGGGGAGAGGAATACATTGACAAAATAGAATCCATATTTTCAAGCATTAAACAGCTAAAAACTCTATTCAACACCTGGAAACTGGTGCTATTTTGATGTAATTCTAAGGAGAAAATGAATGCAGTTGAAAGTAGAATGCAAATTGCACCCTATTTCCAGTGAAATAGGAGTCTGTCCAACACTAAAATGATTGACATTTTACTTGAAATTTTAAAAGTGAAGATCATAGTGTTGGCAGTAATGTTTTGCTCCAAATGTATACAGTATGACACCCAAATCATGAAAATTTGATTGTTCGCTAGATTTTTAATTGTAAAAATATTGCTGAACAGTTTTTGCACATGAGTAATAAGCCAACATTGGAATTTGGCATTTCTCACTATTACAAAAAACCCAAACAATAATACAAAACTATTTGCATTCGTTTGAGACAAATAGAGGGTCTGATAACTGAATGGACCCCCATTGTATTTTAAATAGTGTTTCCCCATCACACTTTGACTTTGGAATATGCCAGTTGGGGTCAACTCTTTGCTCTGGAAGACCAACAAGTTCCAAGCAGACAAAAGAACATCTTTACTGAGTTGATGGTCCTCTACGCATTGTCACTGTTTATCTCAGTGTGCATCCCAGTGGACATCCCATAGAACACAGAGTCCTACGTCTCAGGACGAACCACAACAAAACCCAATCCATCCCTCTCTCAAACTTCTTTGCAAAGACACATTCCAGAAGGAGGTGTGTGACAGTCTGAACCCCACCTCTTTCTGTGCAGCTGCTTTGAGTGCAGCATGAGGTGGTGGAGAGAGTCCGGTTGTACATGAAAGATCTCATAGGTAGTGTCCTTCTCACACCAGCCAAGTGATGTCTTGGTGCTTGTTGCAAAGTTCTGATGATAATAAATTTGCCAAATAACTTTGACGTTCTGCTCAGAGAACCATCCGATAGGATCAACTCTCTTCTTTTCCTGCAGGATTCCAAGAATGCTCTGTGCTGACCACTTCCTGATGGACTTGCGGTAAAAGGTGATTTTCTTTACAAATGTTTCCATAAGGGACAGGTGATACGGAACAGTCCAACTATTCAGAGCATACTGCAGTGTGAAGGCCAGACCTATCCTTCATAACACTGGGGATAGGTAAAACCTCAATATGTGATGAGACTTGGTGTTTGCGTACTAAGGATGCATGTGCACGTTGATACAGCTTCATAAAAAGATGGATATCAGGATGGGGCTGCATCCTTCTCCACACCCCACAATCCACAATGCACCAACCACATCCCCCCTCCCGTCCTCCGTTCCCCCCACACAACACCCCCCCTCCCCCCCCAAACCCACCGGGCCTCCAATCCAGAGCTTTATACAAGACCTGGTCCACCTTGCTTTCTATATTATTAAATAGAGAAGCTGGGTACTTCATAAAGCTCGTCCTAATGTTATTTCCAAGCATAACTGTATGACTTTTAAGTTGCATTTTCCAAGACCTGTGACAATGGTATATTGTATGTAATTCAAGACTAAGATGCTTAGGCCTCCAGCTCTGGTATGTCACCTTGACCCTGGGTTTTTTTTTTGTGAAAAGCACTGTTGAAATTTGTGACATTTAAAGATGATCAACAAGTTCTCTCTTTCACAATGCTGGCTAAACTTTTGTATAAGAATTCCAGATTTCTCCTTGCTTAGAATCATGCACTCACACTGAGCAGCTCATAGTGAGTCACGTACATCGGGTAGTGCAAGACAATCTGCTTTTCATTCTCAAAGTCAGCAGAAAACATGATTTTAGTGCTGAGAAAACCTGACAACTGTCATTTGCTTATCAGATTCCTTGTGTCTCTCACTATGCTGTGTTGTTAATGAGAGCACATCAGCTGTTGGAATGTTATGTGTTGTAGTATTCAGGTAACATAGTGCTATAATGCATGATATGGTCATAATTCCTCACTGGAGCTAAAACTTTCTGTTCCTGAAACAGTACCAACGTGGTTCAATTAGAAGATCTGCCAATATGAAATCAGGGTTACCTGAGATGATTATTCTAACTGGGCAATAAATGTGACCATGAAGAGTGAAGATGTCTTTTGTGGTGCACTAATACTGTCCCTATCTCGAGGCCTGGAGACCCAAATTTCTCTTCCTATATGATCACCAATGCCCTCCTGCGCATCTCCTACACTTCCCGCACCTCCGCCATCGAGCCCCACCCCTCCAACTACAACAAGGATAGAACCTCCCCTGGTCCTCACCCCCCTAATCTCCAGATACAGCTCATTATTCTCTGCCGTTCTGCCACCAACAGTCAGACCTCACCACCAAGGATTTCTTTCCCTCCCCACCCCTATCTGCATTCCGAGGAGACCATCCCTCCACAACTCCCTTGTTAGGTCCTTTTACCCTCACCAACCCACCCTCCACACCTGGCACTTTCCCTTGCTGCAGCAAGAGATGTAAAGCCTGCACCCACAAACTTGAAAATATAACCATCTCTTAGCTTCTTTCAAAGTTATTTCTCTCTTTCCATAACTGAAGTGTGTGGCTCAGCACTTGTTACCCCTGGTGTTTTCCCTGCCATGGAATCTGTTTTGAGCCTGTCCTATTATCAGTTGTAAAATAATAATACAAATGTAGGTGTAATAAATTATTGAATTAATCCAGTGCTCATGGTTCAAATTCTTGAGTCTTTCTGTGCCACATCTATCCTGCATTACATCACATTTATCTTCCAGTTTCTGCTGAACGCATCTTGCAATCAATTCACCAACATCACAAATGGATTAAAAATTACTACAGTATACTTGAATATATATCTTAGTCATGGTTTTAAAAACACATTAATCAGCCTAACAAAAAGGATTGCCATATTTACATGCAGTAACCTTCCAGAAGCTTCTCAGACGTCAAAAACTGCCAACTAACATTTCCTGTACCTTCTGATGGAACTGAATGCTAACTATTCTCTTATACACTGCTACAGATACACAGGAGTCTCCAAGGAAGAGAAAAACTCTACACAATAGAATTGCAAGTTACATCAATCCCATAAAAAAGTGTGCCAATCACTTTCTACTTAATCTCTGATATACATAGACACTTGACAATCTGTGTTACTAGCCTTTACCTCCATGACAACTGTTGATCCTTGCCTACGCATCTCTCAAGAGAGACTTAGTCACATTACTCCCACAGTACTGAATCCAACTACCATCTAACTATGCTATTTTGAAGAGAGTTAGGGGAGCAATGCTGTTGCATCAACCTCTCCTGATGATATCGACACTGCTAACTCCAGGCTACAAAAGAAAATCCTCTGGCTTGTACAATAGTCAAAAAATTGCATTGGTGTGCTCTGCAAGTAAATCTTTTTTTCATCATAACAATGAAGCAGAAGTTACATTTCATCAATATTCCTCAACATATATTTGAGAATTTTTAAAAAGGAGGAATAGTCTACAATGGCAGAACAGCTGGATAGCCACTCATTGATCCCCACAGAGGACTTCCAGACTGCTAACTCCAGCTTTGGACTCAACCGTAAACGGATAGACATTGGTAAATAGGTATCTCTTGGTTTCTTTCTATTTAAATCTAGAATGAGGGGTCATAGTTTTATGCTAAGGGGTGACGCATATATAAACAAGATATGAAGACGAATTTCCTCTCTCAAATGGTCATGAACCTGTGGAATTCACTACCCCAAGGTGCAATGGATGTTGGGACACTGAATAAATTGACGGAGTAATTAGAAAGATTTGTAATTAGTAATGGGTTAAAGGTGATGGGCAGGAAAGTAGAGTTATAGAAAAGGTAAGATTATCCATAATCATATGAAATGGCAGAGCAGGCTTGAAAGCCCACTTCGACACCTTATGTTCTCAGGTTGTTGCTAATTGCTTGACCTCCTTGTCCTTTTCAATTTGATTTCTCCTCTTCTATGTTTACGAGCATGCCTGTGTTGGGAAGTATTGCCCCCGCCTACTTCAAAGAATATATGAAGTAAACCCTACTTCTGGGTTTAACTGTGCAGTGGTGTGATTGTGGTCATTAAATAGTTAGAATTCACAAGCAGCTGAGTGGTAGAGAGAGTAAATTACAACCTCACTTTTTAAAAGGAGAGAAATTAAATTACAATCTGCTTGTGGATAGCTGGCGAGTATGAGGTAACAGATTTGTTTCAAAACTCGCCATCTGTCTGAAACAGATTACTTGAAACAGATTACTACAGTGTACTTGAATACATATCTTAGTCATGGTTTAAAAAACACATTAATCAAATTAAGGTTTCACATTCAGGTTGGATCCAATAAAACAAGCCAAAAATTTGACCAAACTGTATGAAATTTGACAGAAGTCCAAATATAAGAAACAAGCTGAAATAAAGCAATTGAAAGTCACAAGGGTAAAATTGGATCCCAGAAATGATTTGTAAAATGAAATAATCAGTCGCAACAGAAGATTCTTAGTCTAACATTGGACCAAATAGTGGGTTAGTTGACCTGTTGAAATGTTAGTGACCCTGAGGAATATGGAATTACAAGTGAATCTGCCAACAAGGTGATATGGAAAGAAGTCCTGGCTGAGCACTTAGGTGTTAGTCAACAATCACAAATTAAGGGACCACGATCAGATACTGACCAATTTCCTATCACGTTGTTAAAGGTGGAAAAACTTAAAACACAGCTCACGTTTAGACAGAGAGAAGTGAGAAGGAAGGAAAAGAGAGAACAAAGAGAAAGGAAAAGAAGAAAAGAGATTTCCACTTCCAGAAACTGGAAATGAAGTTACAAACTCAAAGAAATTGGATGAAAGGATGCTCAGGAATCTTGTCTCCATCCTGTAGCAATCCAAATCTTCCTTCTCCAGAATTAAGCTTTGAAGACCTTACACAGATAGACTCAGTCCAAAATTAGAAGAAGGGGGTGTGGATTGCTTCATCACTACTTTGAATAAGGTTTCAAGATAGCTATTCACCACAGAAATGTGGACTCTCAACAAGAAAGGCTCAAGAGATCAATCTCCAAAATGTCCGTTGATTATGAAAAACTGCTAAACTTAGTGCATTTGAATTGATCTGCGTGACATATCACCAGCAATTCAGGAGCATTCAGAGTAAACCCATGCAGAGCCATCTAGATTTCGAAAGACAAAACCTAATCGCTTTTGACTGCTGGTTTGCTTCATGAAATATGGCATACCTATGATAAATTACACGAGCCATCCCCCAACCTGAGAATGCTCTTAGAGGAGGGGAGAATCTTCACAGCAAGAGAAGATACTGTCATTAGAACATAGAACAGGACAGCACAGAACAGGCCCTTCAGCCCACGATGTTATGCTGACCATTGATCCTCATGTATGCACCCTCAAATTTCTGTGACCATATGCATGTCCAGCAATCTCTTAAATGTCCCCAATGACCTTGCTTCCACAACTGCTGCTGGCAACGCATTCCATGCTCTCACAACTCTGTGTAAAGAACCCGCTTCTGACATCCCCTCTATACTTTCCTCCAAACAGCTTAAAACTATGACCCCTCGTGTTAGCCATTTCTGCCCTGGGAAATAGTCTCTGGCTATCGACTCTATCTATGCCTCTCATTATCTTGTATACCTCAATTAGGTCCCCTTTCCTCCTCCTTTTCTCCAATGAAAAAAGTCCAAGCTCAGTCAACCTCTCTTCATAAGATAAGCCCTCCAGTCCAGGCAGCATCCTGGTAAACCTCCTCTGAACCCTCTCCATAGCATCCACATCTTTCTTATAATAGGCAACCAGAACTGGACGCAGTATTCCAAGTGCAGTCTAACCAAAGTTTTATAGAGCTGCAACAAGATCTCATGACTCTTAAACTCAATCCCCCTGTTCATGAAAGCCAAAACACCATATGCTTTCTTAACAACCCTGTCCACTTGGGTGGCCATTTTAAGGGATCTATGTACCTGCACACCAAGATCCCTCTGTTCCTCCACACTGCCAAGAATCCTATCCTTAATCCTGTACTCAACTTCCAAATTCGACCTTCAAAAATGCATCACCTCGCATTTATCCAGGTTGAACTGCATCTGCCACCTCTCAGCCCATCTCTGCATCCTGTCAATGTCCTGCTGCAGCCTACAACAGCCCTCTTTACTGTCAACAACACCTCCAACCTTTGTGTCATCTGCAAACTTGCTGACCCATCCTTCAATCCCCTCATCCAAGTCATTAATAAAAATTACAAACAGTAGAGGCCCAAGGACAGCCTTCAGCTCATCCCTAAACCAACCCTTTCAGTGAGACAATAAGATGGGAGAGCTGTACAAACAATACAGGAACATGGGGAAGTTTCCAGAAGCAATTATTTGGAATAGATTCAGCAGTCACATGAGAAAAAGAGGATTGTTTGTGAAGAGCCAGCATAGATGTCAAAAGGGGAATTCATGCTTGATTAACCTTCTCATGGTTTTTGAAAAGACAGTGGTCGGGGTCGATGAGAATAATACTGCCAGAAGAATGGACTTTCAAAAGGTTTTCAACATTTGTCACACAACAGACATATTGAATAAAAGAAAAACAGTAGCAACACAGATATAAAATTAACTGAGTAGTAGGAAACAAATAGCCAATGGTAATGTTTTTGCTAAAGGAAGATTTGTGGTGGAATTTCTAGGAGTTGGTATTTCGACCTTGCTTTTCCTGAAATCTATAAATGTTTTAGATCTTGGTGTGCAGGGGATAATGTCAAAGTTTGAAGATGATACAAAATTTGAAAGCATTGTAAACTGAATAGGACAATGTAAGAACTTATAAAGAACATAGACAATCTGATGGAGTCGATAGATAGATGGCAGACAAAGTTCAATGCATAGAAGTGTAAGTCGATACATACTGATTGAATGAACCAAAATGGGTAATACAAAATAGTGGGTACAATACTAAGGGAGTGCAGGAACAGAAAGACCTGAGTATATATATATGCATAAATCACTCCAGGTAGCAGGATAGGTAAAGAGAGAGTAAACAATACAGTATTCTCCACTTTATTAATAAGGATAGAGAATACAAGAGCAAGAAGGTCACACTAAACTTATATAAGGCACTCTTCAGACCTCAACTGAGTATTGTGTACAGTTCTGAATGCCACACTATAGGAAGCATATGAATCCATTGGAGAGAGTTCATAAGAGTATAAGTTCATAAGTATGGTTCCAGGGATGAGAAACTTCAATTATGAAGATAGATTAAAGTATTCCATGGAGAGAAGAAGGCTGAGATGAGGTCTGATAGAAGTTTCCAAAGTCTTGAGAGGTTTGTATAGAATAGATAGGAATAAATTGTCCCTGCTTATAAAATGATTGAGAATGGGGGAGCACAGAGCTAAAATGATTTACAAATGTAGCAAATACAATTTGAGAAAAAACTATTTCCTCATAGCATGTGATTTGGGTCTGGAATGCACTGGCTGGAAGTATAGTGGAGACAGAATTAAATGAGGCACTTAAGACATTGATTCCATTCAAATGATCATCCAACGTGAAAGGGTATGGGCAAAAGGCAGAAGAGTGGCACTAAGTCAGATTGCTAATTGTGGAGCCATTGCAGACTCAACAATCTGAATGGTATCCTTCTTTGTTGTAACAATCAATGATCACACGCAGCACAAATGAGGAAGCAAAAAGTCCACTCTAAGCCCAAAAGATGAACCCTCACAAATCTGTGTGCCCCCACTGCAATAATGTGAGGCACTCCCAACCAAACTGTCAGAGGTTAAAAGGGAAGTAGTAGACATGGTGGGCATCAATTGAATCAGTTCTGAGGGAGCTCACCTCAGAAGGGGAACAAATAGGGACCCTTTCTGCAGAATCTAGCCACTTAACAGTGTTTGTCCTATTTCTGGCCCATGCAGGCAACCTCCCTTGAAACATACTGCAATGCATTAGAGCATGGAAAGTCAACAAGCATAGGGTCTGTTTTGACCAATCCTTCTCCAAAGCCACGGGGAAAATTAATTCTGCTGAGAGCTGACCTTCTTAGTAACTGCCACTAGGACAGTGTTAGTGTGACTTGCCTCAGCATTATGTGCAAAATCCCCCAAGACAATCATCCAGGAAAATAAATATCCATAGTCCTGAAACCAACACATTCCTTCCACTGTCATTCCCAAAATAAATCTTATTGGTCTCACTGATGTTGTATTGCACCAAATAACTGAATGTGTGTGACCATTTACTGTGAATGGGAGAAGGAATGAACTCCTCTAACTCTTTTCTTTCCTTTAATCAGAACACACGAAACACATTTTCAGCAAACAGGCATTTCCAATTTCCAAAAACTGTTTACTTGGTTCTGTTGAAGGCCTGATATAAGTACACATGCATTCAGTTTCCTAACATGAATCCTTCTCAATTTAGGACTAATGCTAATTCTTTCATGAGAAAAGATAATCTGTCCTTTTACTTGAATACGTATAAAGGTTAGGGATGATAGGGCTGGGAAAGAGTTGGTCAGATTTGAGCAGGACGTCAGTGGTTATGTCCATTGCTATTCCCAATAGCATCTGGTTTCCTCCAGTTGAGGGTTAAAATTTCCTTCCGTACATCAGGTCACACTGTAAATTGTCTGGTAAGAAAACTACATATGCAGAAAATTAAGTTAAAACAAAACAGTACTTAACTGTTTCTGATTCCAAAATACCATAGTATTTTGAGATTCTTAATCTTTTACTCGGTATCTTTTGATGAGCTTTTTATGTGCATGCATGTTATGGCTATCACACTTTGCAATCTTTTTTTCAGTGACATTGAAATATAGTTGTTTCTTGTGAAACAAAAGTGAGCAAGCATCTCAATATCTTTATATCCATAAAGCTTTTCATCTAATAACAAAGATTTTCCTCGCAAGATATTTCTAATAATGCAGTCATTCCAATGGTCTCACTGAGGCAAATTACTAATCAAAGGACTGTTACAATGAAATAAACAAAAGTAGTTATTACTTTGAAGCAAGCGTCTATATTCCATTTTTAACATATGTATTACCTTCCCCCACTCACAAATTGACAACGTCTGAATCTTGTGGCTTTTTGGCTAAGTGCAAAACACATTGATTTTTCCCTTGAGGCCAGGTGAGTTCTCTCACTGCAACTTACTAAATTTGCCATATTAGGTGATTTTCAGCCCTGAAGGAGAGTATCATGTCTGATTTTGATCGCATTTGCCATATGCTGTTCCTAGGGCAACTCACTATTCAGAGATTCCAGAATTGTTTGGCAGCCCTGGCACCATTGCCATATTTAAAAAGGCACTCAAACAAACAGCTGTCCTGACATTTGTCCCAGACATAGTAGACAGGGGGAAATTGGTGTCATGCTTTGTGGGCATGTTCCTGGAGTTTTCACTAAATGGGGTGAAACATAGATGGACCAGCAGTAGAGGCCACAACAACAGACCATACCAGTCTGGTCTGAGGTTGCCACACAAATTAAAACAGTCTCAGCTTTCTGTAGGAATGCCCGGCATTGTAGACAGAAGACTAATATCTCTCTCCTGCTCGCATAAGTGGCATCACCCTCTCTCCAATACCGTACATTCACTTAATCATTGCTACTGCAGCCACCTGTCACCAAGGCCACTTTCACTAATGCATGCAAAATATTCCCCTCTCCTCGTCACCCATTCAGATTACAATACCACTAACCTTACATGCTTCTGCATGTCCTACTCATGCATTTGAGAAACCTCCCCTACTGCACCTAAAGTAGTAGCTAAGCCAGTCACTTTCATCTCCTGTAATTCCTACATTTGTCTCATTCCAGGAGCAAAGCAGCCCAGTCAGGATGGAAAAAAGTCACGATGGCTGGCATGCTGGCTGTCATTTGGCTCCTTACTCCTTGTGAGCAGAGGACCCTGCCTCTGACTGCCCTGAGCAGGACCGGGACTGATATCGGAGATTGCCCATAATTTATTGTGCCAGGATACCCTGAGCAAAGGCTACCCCTTTGACTGGATTGAGGTCTGCTGACAACTATGGCAAACCTCCTGGCTTTGTGTCTGTGCTAAATGGCACAGCAAGACAGTACTAATATGAGTCTGGTATCATTGCCCAAGAGTTCAATGTGCAAAATGGCAGTTCAAGGCAGGGATGCTGTGAACATTCAGACAGGCTCAGAGCGAGTGATCACTATAACACCAAGCAAAGAGCTCAGATTCAGTCTGATCCAGTCTGAGCTAGGTGAGTGTCCGTCAGTGTACAGTGTTCTTGTGTTACAATGATGGTTGTGTTATGCCCTGAAATTCAGGTTTGAAATGCAGAAGTGTCGCAAAAGTGGATCAGTTATGTGCAATGAGGGTTAATGAAGGCTGGCTGATATTGGATGCCAGTGTCTATGATGTGCATGATTGTGGCAAGTGCAAATGGAGTTTACCCAATGTCCAATATGGATGTCACTTGGAGAAAGCAGTAAGTTGAGCTCACTGAGAAATCCCCCATGGATTCCATGGAGAAGATGGTATTATCGTTAAATTGTTAATCTTGAGACCCAAGTATGTTTAGGAAATCTAGATTGAAATTCTGCCATGGCATATGGTGGAATTTGAGTTTAATAGAAATCTTGAATTAAAAGTCTAATGATAACCATGAAACCTGTTTTCTTGCCAAAATGTCTCCCATATAAACCATGAAACCATTACTGATTGTCCTAAAAACCTGGAAGAAAGTGAGTACTGCAAATGCTGGAGATCAGAGCAAAGAGTGTGGTGCTAGAAAAGCACAGCTGGTCAGGCAGCATCCAAGGAGCAGGAGAATCAATGTTTCGAGCATTAGCTCTTCATCAGGAATGAAACTTAAAAACCTATCTGGTTCATTAATATCCTTTCGGAAAGGAAACTGCCGTCCTTACCTGGTCTGGCCTATATGTGTCTTTAAATACACAGCAATGTGGTTGACTCATACCTACCCTCTGTGTAATTACAGATGGGCAATACATGCTGGCCTACCCAGCGACTAAAGAACCAAAAAGTCAATATTCTCTGCATGGTTAGTTTGCATAGCGTGTTTGGTAAAATGGTGAACTGCGCTTTTAACAAGGCATGTAACAAGCAATAATGACCATCAATTGGGAACTCAGTGTCCTAGAATTCAGAACACTGAAATATTAAACAGCCTGAAGATAAACACCCTGTACTTACAATTCAGTTTAATCTGTGGTTTGAAACTGTAGCTCTCTTCCATTGAAAATTTGTGCAGCAGTGAGCTTGCAAACTGCAACCCTACACTGCTGGAGTTCTTGTCAATAACTCGCAAAAAGCAATTAACTAACTTGTGGGTTCTTTCTAACTTTGATAATTTTTTGATGACGTTTTAACAGATTTGTACATCATTGAATTAAATTTGACGAGTGAGGAATTTAAATGTGAGTGTGGTGTTCAGTAGTAGGCAAAAATTCAGTTTGTTTTATTTAAGCACTTGTCATTTCAGTGCCCTGGTACTGCTGAAACCAGTATAAGGAAAATGATATGTCCCAGTTCGTAAATGTGGTACTTTGGCAATTTTACTTTTATTTTTTGTATTCATGTGCATGATCAATTTATTTTGATCCATTGTTTCCTTATGTCTAATATATTGAGAAATAAAAGTTTTGGTTCAATGTCAATTGGGAACTCACTCCTGTCTAAAGAGAATTTTGCCACACTGCTTGAGAAAAGCATGCAATATACAATGAGATGATCTCAACATCAAGATGGCCTCACTAAGCACCTCATCTGATTCTGCCGCACATCTTACCAGAGTCCATGTCACTCAGAGCCTGACAAAATTCCATCCAACATAAATCCTTGCCAAAAAGAAGTTAATACAAACCAGTTTAATTTGTCATTAATGTGATAAGACAGCAGTGGTAAAAGAAAACAGAGTTGACATATAGCAATGGTGTAAATTTGAAATAGCTCAGAGTCCTAACATTTCAACAGTTTAAATAATGGATTATAACATGAGATGTTTTATGATATGAAGCAGCACAGACCCTTGTTTTCGTTCAATAGCTTCTGCTTGTATACCATTGTTCCATTTCTCATGACAAACGTTGTGGCCTCACTGGTTGCTAATTAACAATGCTTCTTTGAAGCTACAGTGAAAGATTTTGATATGCTACAATTTGATCTTTATTTTTCAAGTATCTAAAGTATTTACGCAGATGTAATTTTTTTTTAACATTTTGTTTATTGCTGCACATTATATTATTCATAGGAAATTCAAGAAAATAAGGACCAACCATTGGTAGACTAGTATACTTGGAAAAGTAAAATGGTATTATCTGCACTACATGACATTTGGCACGGTGGCTCAGTAGTTAGCACTGCTGCTTCACAGCGCCAGGGACCCAGGTTCAATTCCAGCCTTGGGCAACTGTATGTGTGGAGTTTGCACGTTCTCCCAGTGTCTATGTGGGTTTCCTCCGGGTGCTCGGGTTTTCTCCGACAATCCAAAGATGTGCAGGTCAGGTGAATTGGCCATGCTAAATTGCCTATAGTGTACGTTATTAGTCAGGGGTAAATGTAAGGGAATTGGTCCAGGTGGGTTATTCGTTGGAGGGCCAGTGTTGACTTGTTGGGCTGAAGGGCCGTTTCCACACTGTAGGGATTCTAATTCTAATGAGAAATAAATTGACTGAGTCAAAATTAGCTTCTGAGAAGATTATTCCTTTGTGTGAATCGATATTTGTTTACCAATATGATGAAACAAAGCCAATGTGGATTTATGGATGAGACATGATATTCAACAAATCTCGCAAAGTTTTGTGAGGATGTGATTGCTAAGATTGTTAAAAAGGAACCAGCACATGTAGTGCATTTAGATTTTCAAAGAGCAGTTGATAAGGAATAACACAAGAGGGTAATATACAAAATTAGGATTCATGGATATAGCACTAATATATGATGACAGATTGAGGATTGATTGCTGAACAGAAAATGAAGAGGTGAAATAAAATGAACATTTTCAAGTTGGCAGGAAGTAACATGTAGAGACTTGGTAAGAAACCTGTGCTTAATCTCAGTTTGGATCTCAGAAGAGATTGGACTAGATCTATTTACCTAATAAACATTTGTCAATCTGAGTCTTGAAATTTGACAATGACAACAGCTACTGCTTTTTAGGTACAGTGTTCCAGATTTCCACAATATTTTGCATGATTGCATTTCTGAATGGCTTGGATCAAATTTTAAGGTTGTGTCTCCTACTTATGAGTTTCCCCACCAGAGAAGATAATTTATCTGTACCTGGCCTCACAAATCTTTTTGCTATTTTTGACACCTTGTTTGGATTACATCTCAACCCTCTAAATTCAAGCGAGTGCAGGCCAAATTTCTGCAACCTGTTTTCATAATTTAATGCTTTTAGCTCCAGTAATATTCTAGTAAAATCACTGTCTAACCATTCACCAGTGTGGTGCTGGAAAAGCGCAGCAGGTCAGCCAACATCCGAGGAGCAGGAAAATTGACATTTCAGGCATAAGTCCTTCTTCAGGAATGAGGCTGGTGTGCCAAGCAGGCTGAGATAAAAGGTGAGTGGGGGAGGGGGGGCGGTGGAGTTGGGGGAGGGGCGCTGCAAATATAATAGATGGAAGGAGGTGAGGGTGAGGGTGATAGGCCGGAGAGGGGGTGGTAGCGGAGAGGTTGGGAAGAAGATTGCAGGTCAAGAGGGCGGTGCTGAATCCGGGGGTAGGGACTGAGATAAGGTGGGGGGAGGGGAAATGAGGAAGCTGGAGAAATCTACATTCATCCCGGGTGGTTGGGGGGATTCCTAGGCAGAAGATGAGGCGCTCTTCCTCCAGGTGTTGTGTTCCCAGGGTCTGGCGATGGAAGAGGCCAAGGACCTTCATGTCCTTGGCGGAGTGGGAGGGGGAGTTAAAGTGTTCAGCCACAAGGTGATTGGGTTGATTGGTGCGGGTGTCCCAGAGGTGTTCCTGCTGAACACTTTAACTCTCCCTCCCACTCCGCCAAGGACATGCAGGTCCTTGGCCTCCTCCATCGCCAGACCCTGGCCACACGATGCCTGGAGGAAGAGCGCCTGGGAACCCTCCAACCACACAGGATGAATGTAGATTTCTCCAGCTTCCTCATTTCCCCTCCCCCCACCTTATCTCAGTCCCAACCCCTGGATTCAGCACCGCCCTCTTGACCTGCAATCTTCTTCCCGACCTCTCCGCCCCCACCCCCTCTCCGGCTTATCACCCTCACCCTCATCTCCTTCCACCTATCGCATTCGCAGCGCCCCGCCCCCCCACCACCACCTTTTATGTCAGCCCGCTTGGCACACCAGCCTCATTCCTGAAGAAGGGCTTATGCCCGAAACGTCGATTTTCCTGCTCCTCGGATGCTGACTGACCTGCTGCGCTTTTCCAGCACCACACTTTTCAACTCTGGTCTCCAGCATCTGCAGTCCTCACTTTCTCCGAGTTAACCTTTCACCAGACCAATATATCATTCCCCAGGTTATTCCAGGGCTCTGTTAATTTAAATATAACGTCCTGCCCTTTGTTTTCTAGTTCCCTTGAGATAAAGGCCAACATATATTCGACTTTTGTACAGCGTTTTGTACATGCATGTTATGATTTGTCTAGATGGACAACAAAATAGCCTTTCTCCTCCCCCACCCCAGTTAAAAAGTTATCCCAATTTGTCTTGGATCCAAAGTGGATGACCTTACACTTTCTCACATTGACTCGGAAGGCAGTTCAGTGACTTCTGTCTGCAGTGTTTTGCTGAGATGATCCTTTCGCTAATCAGAACGTTGTTTCTTGATCTTTCTTCTTCAGGTACCTTCCGTTGTTAACCGAAGGCACAAGGAGGCTGTTATAAGTTCATACTTATAAAGGCCTCTGACTTAATTACAGCAACAGATGTAAGGAAGTAATTTGGCTTTCTTTAGGCTTGAGATGCTTTTTAACTGGAGAGTAAAAGCAGCTCCTTCCCACAAATTATCTTCCTCTTGCATTTTTAAATCCAGTAAGTTTCTTCCATGAATCTTGTTTAAGTTTCTTTTTATACTATCAATATTTAATTCATTTCTGTTTCATTCTTAATAGATTTATAAAAGTAATTTACTACTATATTTCATGTTCCCATTTTTTACATCTTTATTTTTAAAAAACTCTCTTTGCTCCTCTTTGAAGCTGTCTCATTGGATTTTATTTTTCACAATTTGTGTGCAGGTTTATTCTTATGTTGATACCATATTATGGCTGTTTAAATATACAAGAGAAATATTTGCCTTTGTGTGGATGCAGTATATTTTTATGGCCAAAATAAGTTTTAAATATTTCTTGCGAAATTTACCATTAATACTTCAGCCTATTTATTGCCATCAATTTATTTAACTCCTTTAGCTCATGCTGTGTGTCTCTGCAATGCAATCAGATCCCATGCTTTAAATTGAAATTGTGCCTGTCGATTTCTTGCTTAATTTCTCATATTACACATATTAATTTCCAGAATTTCTCTTTGCCACCTTACCTTGATCATTTACCCAAGTAGTGTCTTACTATTAAGATTTGTTTCTTTCACATATAAATTGATAAACACTGTGCATTGTTATACTGTCATTTTAATATGATCCTATTTTTCATTGTGCTAGCTTTATTTTTATTTGGCATTTTATTATTCCTTTTTCTAAACTCTTCTAACCCCTTAGCTTAAAATTCTAACTATTTTTCCATGTCTTTTTTCCTTATTCCTAGGTTACCGTTATGTCTGATATGATTTGTACCTGAACCCTTTCCCCCTTTAATGGCTTAAATAGTTTTCTAACATACAGCTTTCTGCTTAGACTTTGGCCCCAGCTGGTTTAAGAGTAACCTGTTCCAGCTATTTCTTATTCCAGTGTTTGTGTGAATGTCCAATGAATTGGAACACTCCTTGCCAACCCAGACATTTACTTTCCCAGCCTGTTCCAATGTTTTCTGGCTGATGTTCCAATCTCCATAAACTGGAGCTTATTCCTAGCCAAGCTGCCTGTATCCTAACTTGCACCATGTCCCATTCACACATCACCTTCTGCTCGCTGGCCTCTATTGGCTCCAGGTCCAGTAATGCCTCAAATTTCAAAATATCAAACTTTCATTTAAATCTCTTTGATCTTGTTCATCTCAGTCTGTAACATTTGTCATTCTCTACCACCCCTCTCCCCACAAGACTCTAAACTCTTCGACTTTTTTCATCTTTTAACCTTCTTGCACAGCACCAGTGCTAATTTCCCCATCATTGAAGGTCTTGTTTTCAACTGCTTGAACTGTTAATTCTGAATTTCCCCCTCTCAACCACTTCATGTTGCCATACATGTAACTAATTGACCAAACTTCTGGTCACCTATCATAATATTTGGTGGTTTGTTATCAAGATTTTTGATGATGATGTTGTGAAGCTCTTTGGCACATCTTACTATGTTAAAGGCACTATGTATATTCACATTCTTGCGATATTTATCCCTATGTCAGCTAGTCTGTTGGTTGGATAGTAATTGGACCGAATTTAACAGCCTTAGAAGGAATCCTATAGGGGCCTGAGCAGTGTGAACTCTAGTGAGATTTGTGGCAGAATTGGATAAGGTTTATCTCAAAATCAGGAGCATTTTGCTCCAACTTTTATGCTTTCCGTAAAGAGCGTGATGAGGTTCTTACTCAACAGGGGTGAGGTATCAATTAAGGGAGATTGTTACTTGTAAAATACCTTGTTGATGACCCAACTTGCCACATTAATCTTCAGTTTTCTATCTCATCAAACTCACCAAGTAAATAGACGCTGGTAAATTTGTTATGGAAACCATAAGTACAGATTTAGAACTTTAGATTTAGACAGATTTAGTTCACCGCTTGTTCTTAATGACTGTCATATTGCCTACAATCAAAGTGCAACTTAGGGCACTAACCATAGGCACCAGCTGCATGCATCCATCACCCATGGACATTGGCATTTGTCAACCTCTCACAACAATCAGAGCGTCTCTCTAATACACTGGCACCGTACTCGAGAAGCACAGGCTTGGACTATAGTGAGTGCCAGTAACTAACATTGAAAGGCTGTATCAGGGACAGTTTGCACACATAGTCAGGCACTCAGCTCACAGAATGAGCCAGGCTGCTCACTAGCACTCTTAATGGTCACTTGCTCAGCACCTATCGCATGCTTGCAACTGGAATGGAGTTTGGCAGCAAAATCTGCTTGCCTGTGAGGTTTATTCAGGCAATCCTTGGGGCACTTCTGCCTGGACAGCTCAAACATCCTGATGGTCTTCTTGCCAGATCTCCACAGCTTCAACTTCCAAGGATTGATTGGCAGCTACCAACCTGTCTATTGAGTTAGCCAGATGGTCGTGTGATTTGCTGGACTGCTGCAGCTTCTGGGAATGAAAACCATTGCATCCCATATGCCTGAAATAAAAACAAAGTTCTGATTTAACGCAGCAAAGTCTCACAGCATCTGTGGAGAGAGTAACACAGTTCACATTTCAAATCTAGTATGACTCTTCTTTGGGACTGACAGGAACTGGTACATGATGTAAACAGAGGTGGATGTAAAACAAGTGGTACAAATCGTGAGGGTGACCAGAGAAAAGACAAAGGCAGTGATAATAATGGTAAAGGAGAGATTGGTCAGTAAAATGGATTGGTCAGGGGTTACTTATTACTACTTTAGAGAAACACTATAGGAAGTCAAGGACAGAACAAGGTGGTTTATTGACCATTTTTGCGCACCATTTCAGAAAACAAATATGCTTCCACATTATCATTTCCATCCTTGACTGCTGCAGTGTTCCAAGCCAGCTCTGCAAAGCTGGAGGAAAAAACAACTCAGCTTTCATTCTTCACACTTTTCTGCCTCTGGGACTCAATACTGACTTCTGCATCTTCAGAGTATGAAATCTGTACTCCTTCTCTCTGATGGTCCCCACTCTTTCTTACTGATTTGACAGGGCATGGCTGTGTCAGTATTGCTGCAGGGGCAGTCTCAGTCTTCTCCTGCAAAGGCCAGGATTCTTCCTTCATATGGGGTGAGGACCCTAATGTCTGGCATCCTTCCAAACATGCTAGCACTCTGTCCTTTTCTTGGGTTATCTTCTCCTGGAACAAGAGCAAGTGAATGATTGAGTGAGATTAAAGTGGGTGGTTTGGCTGTTTGTGCTGTTGCAGGTGGGGAGAGTGTGGCGTGGTGATGTGGAAGTGCTGGTGTTGGATTGGGGTGGGCAAAGTTAAAAATCACGCAATGCTAGGTTATTGTCCAACAGGTTTATTTGGAAGCACTAGCTTTTGGAGCGCCGCTCCTTCTTCAGGTGGCTGTGGAATAGGACCATGAGACACAGAATTTAGAGCAAAGGATTGCAGTGTCATGCAAGTAAAAATATTTTATCTTTTGCTCTAAATTCTGTGTCTCATGGTCCTACTCCACAACCACTGAAAGAAGGAGCAGTGCAAAAAAGACAATGCTTCCAAATTAACCTGTTGGACTAAAACGTGGTGTTGTGTGATTTTTAACTTGTTAATGAGGAAGTAGTGCAGAAGCCTTATAGAAGTAGTGTTATTGGAGGTTTGTAGGAGTGAGAGGGAGTGAAGGAAGGTGTTGCTGGCAAAAATCAGTGTGGCAGAGCATCGAGTTGGGTGTGATGGCAAAGATAGAGTGAGTAAGGAGGAGAGAGAACAGTGTGGCATTTAACTTGCAACAGAAAAAGACATTGATGTCCTTATGGCACTACTGGCCATTCCTCCAGACCACTAATATGGCACTGACCAGGGTGGTGACCTTAGACAAAGCTGCTAAGATGTGGCAGTATGTATCCTCCACTGGGAAATGTACAGTCCTACGCTGTACCAACCTCTTGACCAGGGCCTCCAGGTCTCTGTCAGAGAATCACAGTGCAATTTTCCTCCTCTTCAACATGTTCACAATCTGCCTTTGACTGAGCAAGGCAGCTTCAGAATGCCACTGCTCATCGGGGTGTACAGTTTCCTTTTGAGGATGTGACTGGTGCAAGAGATATTAGCCTTTCAGGGCTATCTACTAAGTGTTCTGGGAATGATGCAGTGTAAGATGGGTCCATAATCAGACATGGGGATGGATGACATTGGGGCAAGGTAACAGTTAATAAACAGAGCTTAGTAACATATAGAGAGAAAACCCTCAGTAGAAATCTCTACAAAAATCTCAACTCAACTTGGACTTAACCAAACGAACATAAGATTTACCCTTATGTTTGATTTAGCTCTTAGCTATTGTTCTGTCATCAACAGAACAACCTCCCTCTTCCTTGTAAATCATTGTTTCTAACATGGACCATGATAACTATCTGAAGTTCCTTAATCATTCTAATTGAAAGATTCACACTTGATCATTACTTTTTATATCATACTCTGTTCAGAACAATTTAGCTTGCTATGAAAGTCATTCCCCAAACTTCGAATAATTCCTCAAATAGTTGGATAGTCTGCTCCCAGTCTTTTGCTAATATTGCACTTGAACAGTCCCAAATAATCGCATCATTGAAACAAAGAAAAAATTTAAGGTGCTTAACAGGGTAAATGCTAAGAAAATGTTTCCCTTCAAGGGAGAGTCTAGAACCAGAGGGCATAGTCTCATAATTAGAGAGTGCCAATTTAAGATTGAGTTGAGGAGATATTTCTTCTCTCAGATGACTATGAGTTTTTGGAACTCCTTGCCACAGGAAGCTGCGGAGGGAGAGTCCTTATGTATATTTAAGGCTGAGGTAGTTTGATTTCCTTCTGATCAAGAATCTAGGGTTATGGGGAAAGGGCAAGAAAGTGGATGTGAGGAGTGTCAGATCAGTCATGATCATATTGAATGTTAGAGCAGGCTGAATGAGCCAAATGCTTTGCTCCTGTTCATATTTCTTATGGTCTTATAAGAAACGTGAAGCATTGTGATTTGATTTTTTTTTCCCTTCCTTGATTGAGCATATACTCCAATGACCTATAATTTATTATGTGGGATGGAGGAATGAAAAATAGATGTCGCCTTTGAATGTATTGAAAGTGTAGGCAAGACTCTGCCCATGAAAATCTGATTTTATTTTTCTGTTGTTCGCTGAATGCCGACCCACAGCCACACTAGCTATAAAGTCAGATCTGAAATGACAAGACGGCTGAAAAAATGTTATTTTGGTTCAGTGACTTTTTATCATGAACACCATTGTATTAGACTTTGCTCTCCACCCCCCTGTGGGATAGAGGATCAAAGTCTAGCTGTGGAGCATTGCTGAATGGGGGCACACACAAAGACACCTGGAATAGTTCATAGTCATATGAGCATGATGTGTAGGATAAGGGTACAAAAGCTGTGGCAGCTGCACCATAACGAAACAATAATCTACAATGAGTGGCAAGAATGCACCTTCTTAAATAGACATGGGAGTGTGTGCTGAACAAATAATCTTAAGTACTAGCTCATTGATAGTTATTTGCAAAATTATGATGGTGAGAGAATAGATAGCTCTTTTGTATAGTGACAATTTATCCAGAAAGATCAGAAGTAAGCGAACTCACAAGCGTAGCTGAAGAAGCTGTGATTATATGGACAGAGGTGACTGCTGGACAGAGACTACACCAGTTAATGGTGACAGTAACCACACCATCCAGTGGGTATTGTTGCCTGGTTATGCAGGAATGAAAGCTAGTTTTTAAATAATCACCAATCAACTAGAAACTCTAGGATTTAAATAATCTGTCATAGACTGTATATCATAGGCCATAAGATAAGGAAAGAAAGTTGAAAAGTTATAAACTTTAGAACAGCCACGCCAGAAGTGAGTATACAAGGATTTGTTTGAAAAGGGGTGCAAGTTGACAAAGAACTAAAGGGCCTCAGAAGTTAGTGAACACAACAACATATTTTACACAACTTCTTTTCCACTATTTTCAGCTGTCATCCACTGGGAAAATTAACAGGGTAGATGCTGAGAAGATGTTTCTTTAGCCAGCTGGATGGTATGTATAGAGACTTTGTGTGATTCTTTCGCGGAATCAGACAGATCCCAAAAAGGTAAGTCTGAATGGGCTCTGCACAGAATGGGTTCTTTAATGGGTAGAGAATGAATTTGTGAAAAACATCACTTCCGAGATCATAGTTAGATAAATTCATTGATGGTTGGGCTCTTCAGGGGTAATGCATCGGGTTGTCTAAGGATTAGCAATCACTCGGAGATTACCACTCAGCTCTTCATTTTTTTAAGTTTAGAAAGAGCTTCATATTTCTGAAAGGCAATTCCAATCAGGCCTCCTTCATAAATGCACTTTAGAAATGTACTTTAAATTTGAGAGGTTCTTTGCAGAGTAGGATAGTTAGGTTAGACTATTTCCCCTATTTTGGAAATAAACATCCAGCATCGCTGACAGCCACATTGACAGCTCCAGTGAAAGATTAGATTAGTTTGCCAGGAGGGCAGAATGCTAGAGATCCTGGTGGGTAAGATGTACTGTAACAGTTAAGTAGGGTGCTAAATGGGTAGGTGAAGGATGCAGATGAGTGAGTTCCAAATAAGTAGGATGCAAGTTGGGAAGGGGCCAGGTAAGTGAAGGATGGCAAGGAATATTAGAATCATAAAATTCCCTACCATGTGGAAACAGACCCTTCAGCCCAACAAGTCCACACCAACTCTTCGAAGAGTAACCCACCCATTCCCCTATCCTATTATTCTACATTTACCCCTGACTAATGCACCTAACCTACACATCCCTAAACACAATGGGCAATTTAGCATGGTCAGTTCACCTAGCCTGTACATCTTTGGATGGATGTAGGTTTGCTCGCTGAGCTGGAAGGTTCATTTTCAGATGTTTCATCATCATACTAGGTAACATCAGCAATGAGCCTCCGGGTGAAGCACTAGTGGCATGGTCCGCTTTCTATTTATGTGTTTAGGTGTGATATCAGGCCCTGAGAGGAGAGGGCTTTGTCAGGTCATTGTTTGAGGGGTGTAAGGGATCTGAAGAAGGTGCAATCAGAGCTGGGAATACGTTGGATGTGAAGTAAGTAATCCTCAAGGACGAGGGTGACGAGCCAGAGGTGGTGGTACATGTCGGCACAAATGATGTCGGGAAGAAGAGGGGGCACATACTACAGCGGGACTTCGGAGAACTAGGAAGAAGGCTGAAAAGCAGGACGTCCAAGGTGGTTATCTCTGGTTTGCTTCCAGTTCCTCGGGCTGGTGAGGCCAGAAACAGGGAGATAATGGACTTGAACGTGTGGTTGGGGAACTGGTGCAGGAAGCAAGGATTTAAGTTCTTGAATCACTGGGGTACATTTTGTGGTAAACATAAAATGTATAAGAGAGACGGTTTGCACCTTAATAGGTTAGGGACCAGCATTCTGGCAGGCAGGTTTTCTACTGCTACATTTAAACTAAGTAGTGGGGGACAAACTAGATGTATAAAAAGGGAAAGTTAGAACAAGAGAAGTCAAGAAGGACAACTGTATCAATGAGGCAGAAAATTTGGAAAGGGATCATGCTGTAAGGTTGAATGGAATAGGGGTTGATGGGAAGGGTGAGAGCAGTAATAAATTAAAAATACTGTATATGAACGCACGAAGCATTAGAAATAAGATGGATGAGCTTCAGGCTTTTTTGGAAATTGGCAGATACGATATTGTGGGGATAACTGAGACGTGGCTTCAAGTGGACAGGGCCTGGGAAATGAATATTCAAGGCTACACATGCTATCATAAGGACAGACTGATGGGCAGAGGGGGTGGAGTGGCCTTGTTGGTAAGGGAGGATATTCAGTCCCTTGCACGGGGGACCTAGAGTCAGGGATGTAGAGTTACTGTGGATAGAGCTGCGAAATACTAAGGATAAAAAGACCCTCTTGGGAGTCATCTACAGGCCCCCAAACAGTAGTCTGGATGTCGGATGTAAGTTAAATCAGGAGCTGAAATTGGCCTGTGGTAAAGATGTTACCACGGTTGTTAAAGGGGATTTTAACATGCAGGTAGACTGGGAGAATCAGGATGGTATTGCACCTCAAGAAAGAGACTTTGTGGAGTGCCTCAGAGATGGATTCGTAGAGCAGCTGGTGCTGGAGCCGACCAGGGAGAAGGCAATTCTGGATCTGGTATTGTGTAATGAACGAGAATTGGTCAGAGACCTCGAAGTGAAGGAGCCATTGGGAAGTAGTGACCATAATACATTAAGTTTTAATCTGCAATTTGAGAGGGAGAGGGTACGGTTGGAAGTGACAGTACTTCTGTTGAATAAAGGGAACTATGGAGCTATGAGGGAGGAGCTGGCCAAAGTTCAATACCTTAGCAGGGATGACCATGGTGGAACAATGGCGGATATTTCTGTGTATAATGCAGAAGTTGCAGGATCAGTTCATTCCTAAAAGGAAGAAAGATCCCAGGAGGAGGCATGGGCGGCCATGGCTGACGAGGGAAGTTAAGAAACATATAAAGTTAAAAGAGCACAAGTATAACATAGCAAAGATAAGTGGGAAAACAGAGGACTGGGAAGCTTTTAATGAACAACAGAGGATTACTAAGAAGGAAATACGCAGAGGAAAAATGAGGTACGAAGGTAAACTGGCCAATAATATAAAGGAGGATAGTAAAAGCTTTTTCAAGTATGTGCAAAGCAAAAAAATGGTTAGGACTAAAATTGGGCCCTTGAAGACAGAAACAGGGGAATATATTATGGGGAACAAAGAAATGGCAGAAGAATTAAATGGGTACTTCAGATCTGTGTTCACTGGGGAAGACACAAGCAATCTCCCTGAGGTAACAGTGACTGAAGGACCTGAACTTAAGGGAATCTGTATTTGCCAGGATTTGGTGTTGGAGAGACTGTTAGGTCTGAAGGTTGATATGTCCCCGGGGCCTGATGGTCTACATCCCAGGGTACTGAAGGAGGTGGCTCGGGAAATCGTGGATGCGTTGGTGATTATTTTCCAGAATTCAATAGATTCGGATTCGATACCTGAGGATTGGAGAGTGGCTAATGTTATATCACTTTTTAAGAAAGGTGGGAGAGAGAAAGCAGGAAATTATAGACCAGTTAGTCTGACTTCAGTGGTGGGAAAGATGCTGGAATCTATTATAAAGTATGAGATTACGCCACATCTGGATAGTAGTAACAGGATAGGACAGAGTCAGCATGGATTTATGAAGGGGAAATCGTGCTTGACTAATCTTCTGGAGTTTTTTGAGGATGTAACTCTGAAGATGGATGAGGGAGATCCAGTAGATGTAGTGTACCTGGACTTTCAGAAAGCTTTTGATAAAGTTCCACATAGGAGGTTAGTGAGCAAAATTAGGGTGCATGGTATTGGGGGCAAAGTACTAGATTGGATTGAAAATTGGTTGGCTGATAGGAAACAAAGGGTAGTGATAAACGGCTCCATTTCGGAATGGCAGGCCATGACCAGTGGAGTACCGCAGGGATCCGTGCTGGGACCGCAGCTTTTTACAATATATGTTAATGATATAGAAGATGGTATCAGCATATCAGCAATAACATTAGCAAATTTGCTGATGATACAAAGCTGGGTGGCAGGGTGAAATGTGATGAGGATGTTAGGAGATTACAGGGTGATCTGGAAAAGTTAGGTGAGGGGGCAGATGCATGGCAGATGCAGTTTAATGTGGATAAATGTATGGTTATCCACTTTGGTGGCAAGAACAGGAAGGCAGATTACTACCTCAATGGAATCAATTTAGGTAAAGGGGCAGTACAGAGAGATCTGGGTGTGCTTGTACACCAGTCAATGAAGGCAAGCATGCAGGTACAGCAGGTAGTGAAGAAGGCTAATAGCATGCTGGCCTTCATAACAAGAGGGATTGAGTATAGAAGCAAAGAGGTGCTTCTGCAACTGTACAGGGCCCTGGTGAGACCACACCTGGAGTACTGTGTGCAGTTCTGGTCTCCAAATTTGAGGAAAGACATTCTGGCTATTGAGGGAGTGCAGTGTAGGTTCACAGGTCAATTCCTGGAATGGAAGGACATTAGTTCATTTCTCAAGGCAAGGACGTAATAAGAATCAACCTGCCTGGTTTAAAACTTAAACAAAGCTGTTGAAGAAATCGAGCAATATTGTGTTGTAGTCTGTTGTGTCTGTGTTGTACTCAGCAGTCAAATTAAATGATTCTGCTGAGTTTAGTTTTAAACAAAGCTGTGCAATTAATTATCAATTATCAGTGCTGGTGCATTCTCTATGGCAATGTCTCAATTAATCAGAATCCACTAGCCAATTCTCTTACACTGAAGGACTGAAGCAACTGGGCTTGTATACCCTTGAGTTTAGAAGACTGAGAGGGGATATTATTGAGACATATAAGATTATGAACGGATTGGACACTCTGGCAGCAGGAAACATGTTTCCGCTGATGGGTGAGTGCCGAACCAGAGGACACAGCTTAAAAATACGGGGTAGACCATTTAGGACAGAGATGAGGAAAAACTTCTTCACCCAGAGAGTGGCGGCTGTGTGGAATGCTCTGCCCCAGAGGGCAGTGGAGGCCCAGTCTCTGGATTCATTTAAGAAAGAGTTGGATAGAGCTCTCAAAGATAGTGGAATCAAAGGTTATGGAGATAAGGCAGGAAGCGGATACTGATTAGGAATGATCAGCCATGATCATATTGAATGGCAGTTCAGGCTGAAAGGGCTGAATGGCTTACTCCTGCACCTATTGTCTATTGTCTAAGTTAAGGAGTCAGTCAAATAGTTACTCCGGAGTTAGACCAGACATTTAACAGTCTAACTTTTCCTGAGTAACCATTTACTTAACTGCAATGGCACCTTCATTAAACTGCTGTATAGAAACGTAAAATAAACATTTCTAATTCTCTTCTTTCAACCAACAGTGTTCATCCTCCAGAATCTCCCATTGGTAACTATTCTTCATGCATGATTACTTTAAGAGTTTCAGCAGTCTCTTCCACTAATAGATAATGAATGTCCTGTTCTTAGCTAATATTCACTTGTTCATGTGCATCAGGGTAATTGCTGACTATGAATGAGAATTCTAGTTCACTTTGTTTCACCTTAGCCTAGGATCCTGTGACAATGTCTATTATCATCGTATGTTACATAATTAAAATTGACTACCAGTGCAGACTCAAAATCAAGCTTGGAACCATTTATTTTATGCTTTAGTGTGCATAGATGTGTGTTTTTGTTCATGCTGAAGGTGTGAGAAACAAAGGATACTTACAAAAAGAATATCAGAAGAAAGATATACAAAAAGATTTATATTTAAATATTATTCCAATGGAACAAAAGATGGTTAATTGTTAAATTTATGAATGCAAAAGCATATGGGCAGTGGCACCACTTTAGCAAAGATTTATTTAGTGGTTCAGAACTTCAATATTGTTTAAATAAAAGGCCATGTTCTTTGCAGACAACGTGTTAACACACTGTGCCTACTTCTACTCAACAGTGTTGGTGACGGCCAGTCATTAGTTCATTTCTCAAGGCAAGGACTTAATAAGAATCAACCTGCCTGGTTTAAAACTTAAACAAAGCTGTTGAAGAAATCGAGCAATGTTGTGTTGTAGTCTGTTGTGTCTGTGTTGTACTCAGCAGTCAAATTAAATGATTCTGCTGAGTTTAGTTTTAAACAAAGCTGTGCAATTAATTATCAATTATCAGTGCTGGTGCATTCTCTATGGCAATGTCTCAATTAATCAGAGTCCACTAGCCAATTCTCTTCCTTGAGGAGGGGAGGCAAATTGGGAAAGTCAGCAAGACTACAAGAAAGGCAAGTTCAGGAAGTGACCTGAGGACCGCAGTGAGACAGCTATCTTTGTGAATACTGGGTGAGTGGCTGTTGAGGAGACATGAGGGAAATGGAGGGGTCACAGGGACTATGAGAGGGCATGCATGTGCCCCATATGTATGGCTATTTGGATTGGACGTACGGTATTTGAGGGATCATGGACGATAAGGAGAAATGAAGGGGATATTGGAGATATGAGAAGGCATGAAGGGCATAGGTGACATATGGTATGGAGGGCATGGGGCAATATGAAGGAACCTGAGATTTGAAGGATTTGGACAGAGCATGAGACATGTGCGACACATACAAGGAATATAAAAGTTATGCAGAAACTAGGGATATGAGTGTGCATGGGGGGGGATGTGAGTGCAAATGCAAGGGCTATATGACATATGAGTGGTCAGACAATCATTGAAATGATACCTCTAGGGCAAAGTCCAAGAGAACCCAACTTATCTTGACATTCTTTTGCCTCTTCGGCCCCTCCACACTGTCTCTGGAGGCAGCATGCTACATTCCCAGAATGAATTTATGATGTGCTGAGGGCTTTTTTAAAGAGAGCCATGTTATGTCAGGACTCAACCTTCCCAGCTCTTCCATGAATATTCAGCCCCTTCTATATGAATAGAACAGTATTATTTGCAGATTTCAATCATCAAAAATATCTGACACTCAACGTCAGAAAAAGTTTTTCTAATTTTCCTCTCAAGTAGTAAATGGTGAATTTGAAATCCTGCTATTAACTGATGACTATTTTATGCATTTGCACCTCTTTAAAATCCCAACCTTCCCTTTTTAAATGCCATTTCCAATTGCATTCTCCATGGCCACCAATTTGCTTAAACCTTTGACCACACAAGTTGTCATCATCAAACCATCAGCCTCACCACATCATATGCCTGCTCTTTGACCAACTCAGACATCAGTTCAGCCATTGAAAACTTTACTTTGGAGCTCAGGCACACCCACAACTTGCATATTTCTGCCAGGCTGCTTGGAGCTCATAGACACCTGGGCACCTCATGCACAGAATGGTGGTACCCTTGCTTTTTTTGGCCTTTGTTCACTTTATTGTCTTAAAACTCACTAAAACACTTTATCACCAATTTGGAGACTGCTAGCTTCTGTATACTTCATTTTGCTTTCTTGGCACACACTCACTGTCTTACAGGCTGCCATCTATTGTGTGACTTGTATTGCCTTTGTAATGTGCAAGGTCTTTAAGAGCTCAGTTACAGGCTGCCAACCTACATTATCTTTGTAGCACACAATGTCTTTAGAGCACAATTATTGGCTGCCATCTTTGGGGCTTGCACTTCTTTTGTAGTGTGGGGGAGAGGTAGACAGCTTATGAAAGCATATACATATGTATCTTTGGTATGAATATTACCTTTTTAAGGTATTCTTTCTAAAGTAGAAACCCCTAAAGAAAGACAACATTGATGCACAAGATAATTTTATTACAGATGTTTTGCAGTTAAAGCATTTTGTCAGGCAAGATTCAGGACAAAACTGGAAGTTAAGCAATCAGGCAGACAGGGTGGATGTGCCACTGTGCGGCACCATGCTACATCATTGTCAGACCTGCAGCAGTTTATGCAGCAATGTAGTGCCTGTGTTCAAACAAAATAGTGATGTGTAAAAGTCAAAGAGGGAGCAGTCCTCAGTGAGGTGAAGGAGGACTACAGTCACTTAACGGTCTCATTCAGTTACACAATGGTGGTGGGTTGACCATAGTGAGTCAGACACTTGCTCCAAGCAGAGTCTGAGGAACCCATAGCCTTCAAGTCCATGGATTGAGCCTGGTTGATTCTTCACGTTAAGTGCAACCAGTTCAGGCATTATAGATAGATCGGTCAGAGTGTTTTTCAGACTTCTATCCAAGGACTGAAACATTAATAAAAATGCAAAGTATCACAGGAGCAGACATAGACCATTCATTTCGAGAAGTGAAGAACAGAAGGTTGCATGAGAAAATTTGCTGCAAGCCATGGCAAGCCGAGCATCTCAAAACAGAGACAGAGGATGGCAGTGGAGGGTTGCTTTTCATATTGGAGGCCCATGACCAGCAATATGCCACAAGGATTGGTACTGGGTCCACTGTTTTTCATCATTTACAGAAATGATTTGGATGTGAACATAGGAGGTACAGTCAGTAAGTTTGCAGATGACACCAAAATTGGAGGTGTAGTAGACAGTGAAGAAGGTTACCTTGGAGTCCAATGGGACCTTGATCAGATGGGTCAATGGACCAAGGAGTGGCAAAGGTATTTTATTTATGTAAATGTGAGGTGCTGCATTTTGGAAAGGCAAGTCAGGGCAGGACTCACTCCCTTAATGAGAAGGTCCTGGGGAGTGTTGCTGAAAAAAGAAACCTTGGAATGCAGGATCATAATTCCTTTGAAGTGGAGTTGCCGGTAGATAGGATAGTGAAGAAGGCGTTTGTTATGCTTGCCTTTATTGGTCAGTGCATTGAGTACAGGAGTTGGGAGGTTAGGGTCCGGCTGTACAGGATATTGGTGGACCACTTTTGGAATATTGTGTGCAGTTCTGGTCTCCTTCCTATTAGAAGGATGTTGTGAAACTTGAAAGGGCTCAGAAAAGATCAACAAGGATGTTGCAAGGATTGGAGGATTTGAACTATAGGCTGGGGCTGTTTTAGCTGGAGTGTCGAAGGCTGAGGGTTGATCTTATAGTTAATAAAATCATGAGGGGCCTGGTAAATAAACAAGACCTGTTTCCTGGGGTGGGGGAGTTCATAACTAGAGGGCATAGGTTGAAGTTGAGAGGGGAAAGACTTAGAAGGGACCTAAGGGGAACTTTGTCATACAGAGGGTGGTGCATGTATGGGATGAGCTGTGAGAGAAGTGGTTTTGGCTGGTATAACTTCAAAATTTAAAAGGCAGCTAAATGGGTATATGAATAGGAAGGATCTCGAAGGATTTGAGCCAAATGCTGGTAAATGGGACTAGATTAATTTAGGATATCTGGTCGACCGAAGGATCTGTTTCCATGCTATACAGCTCTATGACTGTAAACATTTTAACTGCAAAACACCTATAGTAAAATTGCCTTTAGTATCTGTAATGTTTTTCTCTAAGAGTTATAAAGAAGAGTTGAAAAAGGTAATAGTCATACCAAAGATTAGGTAGATACTCATGTACTATTGAAACTTGGAACCTGGAAATAGGATGTTTTTGTTAAGTTATGATAAATCTCCCATACTGTTTCCAAAATGGGATCATGGAACTGATACAAATAATGCTAAATCATTCAAATTTACTGATAACTGGTGAACTGGTACTGGTGTTTTGTATTGAAAATCTGACAATGAATTATTTAAAGAATGAAGTTCAGGTGTTTTCTCAGTAAAATATCCAATAAATGTGAATTCATTCGGCTTCACATAGCTAGGCACATCCTATCCCGAAACGTTGATTTTCCTGCTCCTCGGATTCTGCCTGACTTGCTGTGCTTTTCTAATCTAGACATACTATCACCTGACCATAAACAGGTCTCTCTTACAAAACCCTTGCCACTCTGCACCCCCCTCCCCCCATTGAGTCTGCAGGTGTGGGATGCACTGGCTCACGCACACACTGCCCCCCCCCACACCCCACCCCCCATAAGTAATCAAAATAGTATTGGACATTATATGTCTCATGAAGAATTTCTGCATAGTCGTTTGTTGATCTTGACAAGACGTTCTCGTATACCTAAATATCTTGACTGTACATTCACTGCTTTTTCAGTTGCCAACTTTCAAATTCTGTCTGTATCAGTAGGACTGAGCTACTTGCCACTTTCGCTTCCCCCAATGCCTCCACGCTGGTACTGAACCCAGTAGCATGCCCTACCCTCCAAGATGGACCAGCGTATTCCCTTCCCCTGGCCAAGACTTAGAATCATAGAGTCATAGAGATGTACAGCATGGAATCAGACCCTTCAGTCCAACCTGTCCATGCCAACCAGATGGCTCAACCCAATTTAGTCACACCTGCCAGCATCCAGGCCCATATCCCTCCAAACCCTTCCTATTCCTGTACCCATCAAAAAGCCTTTTAAATGTTGCAATTGCACTAGCTTCCACGACTTCCTCTGGCAGCTCATTCCATACACGTACCATCCTCTGTGTGAAAACATTGCCCCTCAGGTCTCTTATATATCTTTCCCCTCTCACCCTAAACTTATGCCCTCGAGTTCTGGACTCCCCGACCCCAGCGAAAAGATTTTGCCTATTTATCCTATTCATGCCCCTCATAATTTTGTAAACCTCTATAACGTCACCCCTTAGCCTCAGATGTTCCAGGGAAAACAGCCTCAGCCTGTTCAGCCTCTCCCTATAGCTCAACTCCTCCAACCCTGGCAATATCCTTGTAAATCTTTTCTGAACCCTTTCAAGTTTCACAACATCTTTCTGATAGGAAGGAGACCAGAATTGCACGCAATATTCCAACAGTGACCACCCTGTACTCAATACTCTGACCAATAAAGGAAAGCATACCAAATACCTCCTTCACTATCCTATCTAACTGCGACTCTACTTTCAAGGAGCTATGAAACTGCACTCCAACGTCTCTTTGTTCAGCAACACTCCCTAGGACCTTACCATTAAGTGCATACGTCCTGCTAATATTTGCTTTCCAAAAATGCAGCACATCTCGTTTTCAGAATTAAACTCCATCTGCCACTTCTCAGCCCACTGGCCCATTTGATCAAGATCCTGTTGTAATCTGAGGTACCTTCTTCATTGTCCACTACACCTCCAATTTTGGTGTCATCTGCAAACTTACTAAGTGTACCTCTTATGCTCGCATCCAAATCATTTATATAAATGACAAAAAGTAGAGGACCCAGCACGATCCTTGTGGCACTCCACTGGTCATAGGCCTCCAGTCTGAAAAACAACCCTCCACCATCACCCTCTGTCTTCTACCTTTGAGCCAGTTCTGTATCCAAATTGCTAGTTCTCCCTGTATTCCATGAGATCTAACCTTGCTAACCAGTTTTCTGTGAGCAACCTTGTCAAACGCCTTACTGAAATCCATATAGATCACATCTACCACTCTGCCCTCATCAATCCTCTTTGTTACCTTTTCAAAAAACCCAATCAAGTTTGTGAGACATGATTTCCCACGCACAAAGCCATGTTGACTATCCCTAATCAGTCCTTGCTTGTCCCTCAGGATTCTCTCCAACAACTTGCCCATTACCGAGGTCAGGCTCACTGGTTTATAGTTCCCTGGCTTGTCCTTACCACCCTTCTTAAACAGTGGCACCACATTTGCCAACTTCCAGTCTTCCGGCACCTTACCTGTAACAATCGATGATACAAATATCTCAGCAGAAGACCCCACAATCATTTCTCTACCTTCCCACAGAGTTCTAGGATACACCTGATCAGGTCCTGGAGGAGTTATCCACTTCCCCAATTCTTGCCACCTCAATGTCAGCTTATATTTGAGCTTAGCACCACCTCAGCACCACCTTCCTACCTGCCACTAAGAGTCTGGTCTGATCTGTTGAGCAGACAGGCTGAGTGATGGTTTCCCTGGCACTGCTCCTTCTTACTACCAGTATCACAACAACTCCTTTCTCTGCTGGCTCACCACTGTGACTGATTTTCCCAAGCATTAATAGGGCTTTCAGGAGTGAAGTTGTCCAACACCTCTGTGCGTTTTGAGCACTGGATTGGAAATGGAAATTCTGACTTTTTGTTACGAGCTTATTTAGAAACTGTCCAGCAAAGATGGAGGCAGCTGCTATGGTGCATTCATACCACATACTCTATTGTTATTGAGAACAAGGAGTTGGATTATACATGTTTCTAATCAGTCTGTCCAGGCATGTTATAACACACCTCTGGAGCAGGTGGGACTTGATCCTGGGAGTCCTGGATCAGAGCTAGGGACATTACCACTGTGTCACAAGAGCCCCAAGAAGTTGGATTATATGCTCAGCTTGGGTTTCCAGCACTCCAATATGTCCGCTGTTACTTGACGTGCTCATACAGCTTTAATTATCCAAATGGTGGTCCCTTAACTAGTATAAGGTGGAAATTCTATCTATCTATCTCTAGCACCATATTGTAGAGTCACTTGTCAATTGAAAGCCAGTATTTTTGCACACCCAGCAATATCATTAGAAGCCAGAGTGCTATGAATGACCTGGAAGCCATTTAAGTCTACTGTCTCACCAGGGCTGGACTGTTAGGCCCCATGAGGGGTCAAGGAGAATATTGCATAGAATGGAGGGTCAAAGGGTGGACATAAAGAGAGTAAGTGAGGACTAGACTTTAGTTGGCATAGGGAGCATGGGAAAGAGGCACTATTTTCCCTGACCTGACTGGCAACTGCAAAGGTGAGTCTCTCCAACTTCTTGTTCTTCTCTCCCACCATGCAATAAACTGGAGCAGTGGTGCAAGTGGCCATAAAGGTGGACTTCGTTTTCCACTTAAGGGCCTCATTCAGGTCATGGGCAGGTGGTCTATTTGACGCTTCCCTGACACTCATGAAACTGTGGAATGGGCAGGGTGGGCTGACAGATGACAAGCAAGCTAGTCATGCCACAGTAACCTAATTTAAGGGTCCACCTGCCTACTTTGGACAGTTTGTAAAATTCAAAGGTTCTAATTATCACAGTTTCACCAAAACACCTAATTCCTTAGGTTTCTGTGATATATTTGTGCATAAATTAAAGAACAAATAGGCTGAGATACTCCTGAATTGCTGTTTTGAAATCTGTCATTGCCCTATCCAAGAATGCCCTTCATTCAATTCTTTCACATTCTCATCTTCCATGGATCTGTCATGAAGTGTAGGAATGTTTGCAGAAACTCTTTACACTTTGTCCCGGTTATGTACAATAGTTGAAATTCTTCAAAATTCTCTTCCTCCTTTGAAAGCTCTACTGTAGCTTTACTCTGTCCTGCTTCTCTAGCCTCCTCTAGGCTGATAAGCCTCTGAAATACATATGATTCTTCAATTCTGGCCTCCTAGTAAATTTTCAATTCTCATTGCTCCATTAGGCATAAATTCGTGAATGTCTCCTCATGTAGACTATGTATTAGATTTTTCTTGATAATGCACCTTTTAAGAGCCTTGAGATGAGAAATATGCTATATAATTGCAGGATATTGTTTTATCTGGCAATGGTCTCCATTGTTGCCCTGTCTATCTATTGCACATCTTGGGAGTGAAAAGTCAGAACCTCCAATATGTGTGTTTGATGCTCAGATAACACCCTTAACTTTGTGACAATGTCCCTGAGATTATTGCCAACCCCCTCTAAAGCTGGCACTAACTTGAGTTTCTGCTCAGTTACATCAGCCTGCACTTTGACATCTTTATCCTCTCGATTTCTTGTGCTCTGAGTCATACCATGAATCACTTCCTAATTTTACCCCTTTAAGTGGGTGTTCTTCATTGCTGAGTTGAAGAGGAAGGGTGAGTAATAAGTGGATGAATTAAGAATGGTCAATAAACATTGTCTTTGCCAGCAGTGCCAATATTTCTGAATGAGTAAATAAATGAAACAATTTGTTACAGTCAACAGAGATCGGGCACTTCTTCATAACTGTGAAAAATTAAAGGGCAGAATTATTGTACGACTTGAAATCACATTTTAAAAATTCATTCATGGCTGTGTGCATCACTGTCTGGGGCAGCATTTACTGCCTATTCCTTGGGTTTTTTTCCAGACTACTCAAGGTGAAGGCAAAGGCAAGGAGTGTCTTCAGGTTTAGACTACAAATAACGCTATTAATTACACATTATTATTAAATATTGCTGGATATGGCTGACATAGATTTACCAGAATCTGATTTATGGTTACACTAGGAAAGAACTAATATGCTTCTTTGTGTGCTCAAGTCCCCCCAATGGTATGGATGTAGTGTGTCTTTCAGAGAGTCAAGTTTTACTGTACTTTCAGTGTGTTTCTTCAAGTGTGGTCTAACTCCATCCACACTACTGTATTTAAACTCATTGATATGCAGTTCTATGACATCACTGCAAGGTTGTTTCAGGGTTGTAATACCCTTGCATAGCACCCCTCCCCAGATTTCTCTCCCATGTCATAAACACTTTAACAGATTAGCAGTTATAAACTTTCTTAAATGCTTGACGTAGATTACTTTTTTGTTTACATTTACTGTCCATTTTTTCTTATTTCTGCCATGCCTTCCCAAGACTTTGACTTGATTCATCTGTGTCAATAGATGGGAATGGCAGATCTTTAATCAGGTATAGAAACACTTGAAGCAAAGTTGATGATTTGCTTGTTCTCTACTGGCTTCCACCACCTTGGAGATTTAATCTGTCTAGCTAGTGACATTTGCAGTGATGTAACTGCAGAAATACATGAGGATTATGCAGTGGTTGTACTTCTTTCACTCCACCATTAGCGTCAGCTACCATTGTTAACTCACTTGGGAGGAAATGAAAATTTCCATCTACACATTCTTTATGTGAAGCTTGTTCCCTTGCAGTATAAATGAGTTCTTCAAGGTTCTTTTTTCCCAAAGCATCAATGTACATATTGGATTAGGAATTATTGTATTGCTTTGTGAGTTCTACAGAATTCTTCAAAGTTCAAATGCCTGAATGGTTCAGATAGGACATATAGGTTGTTTATAAAACTATCTACAAAATCTCCTAGAAATTGATACCTGCTTTTGAATTGTGATTTTACCAGCATCTTACCTACTCTCAAAGCCTGTTAGGACGTTATCAAAAATAATTTCCTTCTCAATGATCTGCTCACTGTGGAACACATGATCTGAGGTTGTTCCTGTGTAGGAGAGAAATTGATCTGTGTTTAATTTACTGTGCAATGCTGAAACTATTCAAAATCTTAGCAGTTGTGTGCTCAGCATCTGCCAATTGTTAAGCTTTCAGATAAATTAACTCTTTTCTGCTGGAAAGATTAGTACAGTAAAATTTTATTGCTTTTTTTTGTTTATTGGTAAACAATGAGATTGGTGCTTATTTTGTTTGGCATTTTTTTTATTCATTCATGGATGTGTGCATCAGTGGTTGGGCCAGCATTTATTGCCTGTCCCTCCTGCCCTTGATAAGGTGGTGATGCGCTGCTATTCTGAACTGCTGCAGTCAATGTGCTACTGGCAGACCCATAATGCTGCTAGGGAGGGAGTTCCAGGATTTTGACCAGTGATGCCAAAGGAACAACTGTTAGAATTTTCATCTCCTGGACATATCTTAGAGTCACATAACCATAGAACTGTACAGCATGGAAACAGATCATTCAGTCCAACTCATCCATGCTGACTAGATATCCCAAAGGAATCTAGTCCCATTTGCCAGCATTTAACCCATATCACTCTAAACCCTTCCTATTCATGTACCCATCCAGATGTCTTTGAAATATTATAATTGTACCAGCCTCCACCATCTCTTCTGACAGCTCATTCCATACATGCACCACCCTCTGCATGAAAAAGTTGCTCATTAGGTCCCTTTTAAATCTTTCCCTTCTCACCTTAAACCAATTCTGTCTACTTATGGATTCCCCCACCCTGGGGAAAAGATCTTGTCTGTTCACCCTATCCATGCCCCTCATGATTTTATAAATTTCTATAAGGTCACTGCTCAGCCTCTTATACTCCAGAGAAAATAACCCCAGCTTATTCAGCCTCTCCCTATAGCTCAAACCCTCCAATCCCAGCAACATCTTTTTAAGTCTTTCTGAACCTTTTCAAGTTCCACAACATCTTTCCGATAGCAAGGAGACCAGATCTTGTTGCCATGTTGCATTTCTTGCTGATTTAAGTTTTATTCAATCTTTGTTGTTTTAAAGTTAATTGTTGCAGTAATAAAATTAAAAGCTATCAAGGTGACATTGAGTTTCCTTTGTCAATACGGTGACTTTATATAAATGATTGACCATATTGCTTTTCCAAGATAGCCAAGAACTTTGCAAAGATCAGTGGGTAGAAACTTACTCTATATGGCTTCACTTAATAAGATGCAATTACTTTTTGGCTGCCATGACATCATAGCTAATGATATTTCTGCATTGAAGACATTTTTTTGTATCAAACTTGACACAATGGGATCAGATTTATATTCTTTTACTTCATTTTTCTCTGATTTTAATTAATACAATCAATAAATCCTATTTATTGAATAAATATTGTATTTGTTTGAATTTTGAAATTATAAATATTTCATTAAACTCACTGGTGTGGGATTGGTACTTTGATTTGCAATAAATGAGTTTATTCCTGATATTTTCCGTTCTCAATCAATATTCTTAAGCCTGCACTCAAACAATTTTCATAGCTCACTGTTAATATTTTCATTGTTGAAATATCACTTAGATTTTCAGACACACTTTTAGACTTGACTGTACTCCTCAGTCTAGTTTTCCAGGTGAGAAAGAAACTTTCCTTCAAAGGATCAAATCTATTTTAAATAACCAGTAATCAGCTCTTTTATCTTGTGTGCTTGATTTAGATTTTTACCCTCAGCTGCTAGTGGGCTTTTACTGATCTTACTGCTTTTTTTTAATGGCTTGTTTCCCTTATTACTAGCTGTAAACTGCTCTTTCTGGACATTCACCTGCAGAAAATTCTGTACAAAGCTGTGTCCTTCACACTTATCATAAAATCCCTACAGTGTGGAAACAGGCTCTTCAGCCCAACAAGTCCACACCAACCCTCCGAAGAGAAACCCACCCAGACCGTTCCCCTGCTCTATAATTAGCCTGACTAATGCACCTAATCCACACATTCATGAACACTATGGGCAATTTAGCATCCAGAGGAAATCCACACAGACAAGGGGTGAATGTGCAAACTCCACACAGACAGTCACCCCAGGCTGGAATCGAACCTGGAACCCTGGAGCTGTAAGGCAGCAGTGCTGACCACTATGCCATCCCTGTTATTCAACTCTCAGGCCCTTTTTTTGGCTGCTTCCTGGATCTGTTAATTTCTTGGAAAATATATTTTGTGAATTCTTCTCTAGCTGATTTCTGATTTGTTTCTTGATTTTCAATGCAGTCATCATTTTCTTAGCAGTGTATTCCATAATTTCACCAATTTTTATTGTATGGTTTGATATCACACTATGAACTTTGGTTCTTTACAGACTGGACAAAGAAAAGGCAAAGTCATGGTCTGCATTCAACTATAAACTTCAAAATAACATGACCATTCTGCACGAGTATTAAATACTAATGTTTGCAGTCACCAAAAATATACCAGGTTCTGGCTTATAGTTACATTAAGGACTAACATATCTTCTTAATGTGCTCACATCCATGTGAACTCAATGTGTCTTCCATAGAATACAGTGTTCTTGTATTCTTCCAAAATGTTTCTTCTAGACTGTTCTAACATCATCCAGACTGTGTGGTATTTATAGGCGAAAGTAAGGACTGCAGATGCTGGAGATCAGAGTCAAGATTAGAGTGGTGCTGGAAAAGCACAGCAGGTCAGGCAGCATCCAAGGGACAGGAATTCCTGATGAAGCGCTTTTGCCCGAAACGTTGATTTTCCTGCTCCTCGGATGCTACCTGACCTGCTGTGCTTTTTCAGCACCATTCTAATCTTGACTGTGTGGTATTTATACTCAGTGAGGTGCAGTTCCATGACATTATTGTAAGATTGTTCCAGAATCCTAATTTCTTCACGCAATAATGAACAAACTATAACAAGGCACACTGTGCACAACCAATGTGTAGTAGCATCTTCCTTTTCGAATCTTTTAGCTGGGTGTGCTAATAATGATTGAAATCAGAAAGGAAAAGGAATATTAAAAATACTGTGGCAGAGAGGGCATTCTAATGATGCTGTGTGTTTAAGTACTAACACATGGGATGCAATCATAAACAATGTGACTTTGATCCCACATACTGCCAAATTTTATTATGTCATGCTGTTTTTGTTTGTCATGAAGTTGAAGCTGGGGGCTACCCCTCTGCTGGACAGACCTTTATAGTGAGGGCCAACCTAGGATGTTGTTGCAAACCTCCCACTGACAGACTCATAGAAACATCAGAAATAGGCTGGGGGCAGGGCTTTGCCCTTGCCCTTGCCCTGACTGGTAGCAGTGTAAAGAATGAAGGGGTCAAAGGGATGTATGGAAAGACACTGTTCTCATAAGAAAATTAAATAAAAACATTCAGAGCAAATGCTGAGAAAATCTGTATAAATATTAGCTCTCCAGTCCACATGTGACAAACTTAACAAAACAAAATCAGATAAAAATGTCCTGTTCTGGATGTTTGTTTTTAAAAAATATTTGAGCTTGTTTCTGACCTTTGAGTCCAAGTTTGCCAGAAAAGGTTTCACTCCCATTGTAGCAAAAGATATGATTGAGCTCTGTTAAACAATGCCCTACCATAGAAAATTGACAATATCTGGAGAATTTTGCAGGTCTCGACCATATTGCAGAATGTATTTTCAGTTATAACTGTAGTAAAATAGTTACAAGATTTCTTCTAAGTGACTAGCTGAGATTCTTGGACCATGGTACCAGTTTCAGGAAATGCCAAATTAATAGCAAATAATAATCCTCAAGAGAAAAAATGCAGCTTTTTAAAGTGATTTATCTGCTTCAGATGTTTAACATGTCATTGTGTTAAAAGGACACTGGGATCCACATGCTGCAGCTATAACCAGCCATAATGCAGATGCTTACAATATATTTTGTTTGCTAGACCAGATTTTTGAGTCTCCATGTTACTTACCAACCCCTCCCCATTGCTATTCAAAAAAAATTGTTTCCTTTCAAGTATTCATATCTACATGAATTAAATTTCAATTAATGGCATTAGTGAGTACGGAGACAATTGAAGTGACTATACAAAGGGCCCTACTTGCCATGTAGCTGGTATTATCGGGAGATGTGCTATGCTCAGACTCCTAGAAAGCATTTTTAAAAATGCCACATTTCGCTTTAATAGCAGTAGAATGAGCCTAGCCTGTCTAACCACTCCACCCCTATATCTCACATATTAGAGTCGTGAACCTCCTCTGAACTACTTCCAATGCATTTACATCCTTCCCTAAATAAGGAAAATAAATAGGCTTCTGGGTAATCCAAGATGGAGGACGGGAAAAATTTCTGACTGTAAGAGCTGTTCCTTTTTTTGAGGTATTTTAGGTGTTGGAGGTGATTTCCTCGAATTCCAGGAGCAGCAACTACTGTTTTATATGCTGCTGCATTGTTTTGGAACTTATGGAAAAAAAAGTCAAAACAACAGCAGTTTAAAAGGGAGAAGAGCAGACAAAGGAAGCACATGGTGAGGACAGTGCAGGAGACAGATACAGAGAGAGAGAGAGAGAGAGAGAGAAAACGAACGAACCTGCACAATTACTGCCTTTGCTGTTTTTAAATTCATGTGCCGCTGGACATCATTGTGCATCTGTGAAAATTAACAAACAGTGAATTTCACAACTAATCTTGGAGGAACTGGTTTGGGCGAAGTTCACAACACAGAATCACATAAGTTAATTGTTGTTTTAAATCTGTCCAAGAGAAAGGCTGCATTAATGGGTACAGTGGTTTCTTTCTTGAATATATGTTTTTGGAGATAAGTCTCTTGATTAAACTTAAAATATAAGACATCGCTATTAACAGTGTTTTGTAGAGGAATAAGACGGTGTTATTTTCTGGGTCTGTAGGTTATGAAGGAGCAAAAATGGCCTTTAGTACGGTGATATGTACTTCTTATCAGATGTGGGAGTTTAAAGAGTTTAAGGGTTGCTGCGGATTATATCTGCCATAAATGCTGTTCGATGCGAACTTTATCAGATCGAGTGGATCAGTTGGAGAGACAGATAGAAGCGACGAGGAATTTGCAACAGCAACAGTATGTGATAGTTGGCAGTTATAGGATGGGGGGAATGTCTCAGATACAGTCACATAGAGGATTAACTCCAGGAAGGGTAAAAGAGGTAGGCACCTACGGCAGGAGTCTTTTGTGGATATACCCATTTCAAACAGGTATGCTGTTTTGGAAAATATAGGGGGTGATGGATTCTCAGGGGAACATAGCACGAACAGCCAAGTTTCTGGTATTGGGACTGGCTCTAATGCAACGAAGGGTAAGTCGGCTTCCAAGAGATGGATTGTGTTAGGGGATTCTGTAGTCCGAGGTACAGACAGATGTTTCTGTGGCCAGAAGAGAAAAAGCAGAATGGTGCGTTGTTTCCCTGGTGCCAGGATCAAGAATGTCTCAGAGAGGGTGCAGAATGTTCTCACGGGGGAGAGGGGCCAGCAAGAGGTCATTGTCCACATTGGAACCAACGACATAAAAAGGGAAAAGGTTGAGACTCTGAAAGGAGATTACAGAGAGTTAGGCAGAAATTTAAAAAGGAGGTCCTCAAGGGTAGTAATATCTGGATTACTCCCAATGCTACGAGCTAGTGAGGGCAGGAATAGGAGGACACAGCAGACGAATGCATGGCTGAGGAGCTGGTGTATGGGAGAAGGATTCACGTTTTTGGATCATCGGAATCTCTTTTGGGGTAGAAGTGACCTGTACAAGAAGGACAGATTGCACCTAATTAGAAGGGGACTAATATATTGGCAGGGAAATTTGCTAGAACTGCTTGGAGGATTTAATCTAGTAAGGTGGGGGGGTGGGACCCAGGGAGATAGTGAGGAAACGATCGATCTGAGACTGGTGCGGTTGAGAACAGAAGCGAGTCAAACAGGCAGGGACAATGTAGGACTAATAAATTAAACTGCATTTACATCAATGCAAGGGGCCTAACAAGGAAGGCAGATGAACTCAGGGCATGGTTAGGAACATGGGACTGGGATATCATAGCAATTACAGAAACATGGCTCAGGGATGAGCAGGACTCGCAGCCTAATGTTCCAGGATACAAATGCTACAGGAAGGATAGAAAGGGAGGCAAGAGAGGAGGGGGATCGGCATTTTTAATAAGGGATAGTGTTACAGCTGTGCTGAGGGAGGATATTCCTGGAAATATATCCAGGGAAGTTATTTGGATGGAACTGAGAAATAAGAAAGGGATGATCACCTTATTGGGACTGTATTATAGACCCCTAATAGTCAGAGGGAAATTGAGAAACAAACTTGTAAGAAGATCTCAGCTATCTGTAAGAGTAATAGGGTAGTTATAGTAGGGGATTTTAACTTTCCAAACATCGACTGGGACTGCCATAGTATTAAAGGTTTAGATGGAGAGGAATTTGTTAAGTGTGTACAAGACAATTTTCTGATTCAAAACTTGACCTACTCTTGGGAAATAAGGCAGGGCAGGTGACTGAGGTGTCAGTAGGGGAGCACTTTGGGGCCAGCGACTATAATTCTATTCTTTTTAAAATAGTGATGGAAAAGGATAGACCAGATCTAAAAGTTGATGTTCAAAATTGGAGAAAGGCCAATTTTGATGATATTGGGCAAGAACTTTCGAAAGCTGATTGGAGGCAGATGTTCGCAGGTAAAGGGACGGCTGGAAAATGGGAAGCCTTCAGAAATGAGATAACAAGAATCCAGAGAAAGTATATTCCTGTCAGGGTGAAAGGGAAGGCTGGTAGATAGAGGGAATACTGGATGACGAAAGGAATTGAGGGCTTGGTGAAGAAAAAGAAGGAAGCATATGTCAGGTATAGATAGGATAGATCAATTGAATCCTTAGAAGAGTATAAAGGAAGTAAAAGTATACTTAAGAGGGAAATCAGGAGGGCAAAAAGGGGACATGAGATAGCTTTGGCAAATAGAATTAAGGAGAATCCAAAGGGTTTTTACAAATATATTAAGGACAAAAGAGTAACTCGGGAGAGAATAGGGCCCCTCAAAGATCAGCAAGGCAGCCTTTGTGTGGAGCCACAGAAAATGGGAGAGATACTAAATGAATATTTTGCATCAGTATTTACTGTGGAAAAGGATATGGAAGGTATAGGCTGTAGGTGAAATAGATGGTGACATCTTGCAAAATGTCCAGATTACAGAGGAGGAAGTGCTGGGTGTCTTGAAACAGTTAAACATGAATAAATCCCCAGGACCTGCTCAGGTGTACCCAAGAACTCTGTGGGAAGCTAGAGAAGTGATTGCTGGGCCTCTTGCTGAGATATTTGTATCAACAATAGTCACAGGTGAGGTGCCGGAAGACTGGAGGTTGGCAAACGTGGTGCCACTGTTTAAGAAGGGTGGCAAAGACAAGCCAGGGAACTATAGACCGGTGAGCCTGATGTCAGTGGTGGGCAAGTTGTTGGAGGGAATCCTATGGGACAGGATGTACATGTATTTGGAAAGGCAAGGACTGATTAGGGAGAGTCAACATGGCTTTGTGCGTGGGAAATCATGTCTCACAAACTTGATTGAGTTTTTTGAAGAAGTAACAAAGAAGATTGATGAGGGCAGTGCAGTAGATGTGATCTATATAGACTCCAGTAAGGCGTTCGACAAGGTTCCCCATGGGAGACTGATTAGCAAGGTTATATCTCATGAAATACAGGGAGAACTAGCCATTTGGATACAGAACTGGCTCAAAGGTAGAAGACAGAGGGTGATGGTGGAGGGTTGTTTTTCAGACTGGAGGCCTGTGACCAGTGGAGTGCCACAAGGATTGGTGCTGGGACCTCTACCTTTTGTCATTTACATAAATGATTTGGATGCGAGCATAAGAGGTACAGTTAGTAAGTTTGTAGATGACACCAAAATTGGAGGTGTAGTGGACAGTGAAGAGGGTTACCTCAGATTACAACAGGATCTTGATCAGATGGGCCAATGGGCTGAGAAGTGGTAGATGGAGTTTAATTCAGATAAATGCGAGGTGCTGCATTTTTGAAAAGCAAATCTTAGCAGGACTTATACACTTAAGGGAAAGGTCCTGGGGAGTAATGTTGGACAAAGAGACCTTGGAGTGCAGGTTCATAGCTCCTTGAAAGTGAAGTCGCAGGTAGATAGGATAGTGAGGAAGGCGTTTGGTATGCTTTCCTTTATTGGTCAGAGTATTGAGTACAGGAATTGGGATGTCATGTTGCAGCTGTACATTGGTCATGCCACTGTTGGAATATTGCATACAATTCTGGTCTCCTTCCTATCAGAAATATGTTGAGATGTTTCAGAAAAGATTTACAAGGATGTTGCCAGGGTTGGAGGATTTGAGCTACAGGGAGAGGCTGAACAGGCTGGGGCTGTTTTCCCGGGAGCATCGGAGGCTGAGGGGTGACCTTATAGAGGTTTACAAAACTATGAGGGGCAGGGATAGGATAAATAGGCAAAGTCTTTTCCCTGTGGTAGGGGAGTCCAGAACTAGAGGGCATAGGTTTAGGGCGAGAGGGGAAAGATATAAAAGAGACCTCAGGGGCAACGTTTTCACGTAGAGGATGGTACGTTATGGAATGAGCTGCCTGAGGAAGTGGTGGAGGCTGGTGAAATTACAACATTTAAGAGGCATTTGGATGGGTATATGAATAGGAAGGATTTGGAGGGATATGGTGGCAGGTGAGACTGGATTGGGTTGAGATATCTAGTCAGCATGGACAGGTTGGACCGAAGGGTCTGTTTCCATGCTGTACATCTCTATGACTGTAAAAGCTAATGGTGTTGGCGTGACATATTGGCATGGATAGAAGATGTCCACACTAACAGTGAGTAGAGCGTAGGAATAAATGGGTGATTTTCAAGCTAGCAGGATGTAACTAGTTGTGTAGCAAAGGAGTTGGTACAGAAGCCTCAACACTTTATAATTTACATAAACAATTTAGATGAACGGACCAAAGGTATGGCAGCTAAGTTTGCTGTGGATACAGTTAGTTAGGAAACAAAGTTGTGAAGAGGAAATAAGAAGCCTACAAATGAAGTAGATTGGTTATGTGAGGGGCTAAATTCTGCAATGTCCATGCTTTATACACTTTGACAAATGTATGTATTAAAAACACTTCACTCTTGTCGGTGAGGTGGGAAAAAGGGACATAGAATTTGCTTTGTGTTTAACTCAACTTTATTAATAAAATATTCATAGAATCAGACAGTCAAACAGCATATACCGACTTTTTGATCCAATTAGTCCTCACTGATCATGTTCCCAAACTAAACTAGTCTCACTCGCCTGAGTTTGACCCGTATCTCTCCAAAACTTTCCTATTCATGTACCCATCCAATTGTCTTTTAAATGTTGTATCATACTGCATCCACCACTTTCTCTGGCAGTTCATTCCACACACGAAACCACTCAATGTGTAAAAACATTGCCCCTCGTGTCCTTTTTAAATTTTCTCTCATTTCAAAAATATGTACCCTAGTTTTGAATTCCTCCACCCTAGGGAAGACCCTTGCTATTCACCTTATCTATGCCCCTCAGGATTTTATGAACCTCATCCCTGAGGGGTCATCCCTCAACCTCCTACATTCCAGTGAAAGAAGTCCCAACCTATCCAGACTTGTTTCGTAACTCTACCCTCCATTCCCAGCAACATCCTGGTAAATCTTTTCTGAACCTTCTCCAATTTAATAATATCTTTTCTATAGCAGGGTGATTAAAACTGCACAGAGCACTCCAGAAGAAGCCTCACAAATGTCCTGTGCAAACTCAACATGATGCCCCAACTTCTATAATCAAAACTTAGAGTAATAAAGGCAAGCATGCTAAACACTATCTCAACCACCCTGTCTACCAATGACACAAGTTTCAAAGAATTATGTACCTGAATCTCTGGATCACTTTGTTCTGCAACACTACCCAGGGCCCTATTATTAATTGTTTAAGTCCTGTCCTTGTTTGTTTTAACAAAATGCAATACTCTTCATTTATCCAAATTAAACTCCATTAGCCATTATTCAGCCCATTGACTGAATTGACAAAATTTCTTTGGAATCTTAGATAACCTTCTTCACTGTCCACTTCACCACCAATTTTGGTGTAAGCCACACAACTGATTAATCATACTTTCTATATTCTCATACATATTGTTTATATAAATGGCAAACAAAAGTGGACCTGGTCCCAATCCCTACGGAACACCGCTAGTCACAGGTCTCCAATCTGAAAAACAACCCTCTACCATCACCCTCTATCTCCAACCATCAAGTTAATTATGTATCTAATTGGTGAGTTTTGAGAAGATTTGTAGCTAATTGATGAATCTAATTGATAAACGCACCATGTAAGCATTTCTCAAATTCTTCTAAAATTTACTCTCTCTTTCTAGCTGTATCCATCTGAGAAGCAATATTCTCTGCAATGATCCACATGTTTGAGCTGGGATGTTGGAATCTTCTTCCTCTTTGATGTCAACCTGGCTTTCTTCCACAAAGATGGGTCTTGCAGGTCAGAGCAGATCTTCTCCTGTCTTCTTGGGATGCTATGAGTCCAAGTCTTCACTAAAAGGGCTGAATTCCAGATATGTGTATGTTTTATCCCCTCTCACCCCTCTCAAAACATTCCAGAATGTTTTGCAGCCTTTGGCCAATGAGGTCATGAGCTGAGTTTAGATCACCCAGTGGGGTCATGTCAACACACTTTACCGTTGCCATGCTGAGGAGTGTAAACTAGACATACTCAGGTAGTCAAGATGCCAGAATGTTTGATTGATATTTCTCCAATGCACAACCCCTGGACTGGCTGTAACAGGTTCCCCTTAAACCTTTGTTACCAATTTGATCTTGATTTCTATTGTTCTCTGTAGTTAATGACTTCTGGCTACTGTTTAATCTAGTTTTCTATCAGTCCTGATTTCTCAAACTGCTGATCAATTTAGAATGTCCAATTTTGGGTCATGGTGGCTTGAACTTGCTAATAGAGTATAATGTGGGAAAATGTGTGAAATTGTTCATTTTGGTTAGAAGAATGGTTAGAAAAAAAGATTAAAAGTATATTATCTAGATGGTGAGAAGTTTTAATATGCAAAGAGAGCTGGGTGTTCTAGTGTGTGAATTGCAAAAGATTTATTTGCAAGTACAAATAATGATAAAAATTGACAATTTTACTTTTTATTGTGAGGGAAATTGAATACAAAAATAGAAAGGTTATGCTTTTGTTTTACAGGGCATTTGTGAGACTATTTCTCAAGTACAGTTTTAATTTCCTTATTTAAGAAAGAATGTAAGTACTTTGGAAACAGATGACAGAAAATTTACTTGATTAATACATGAATATGAGAGTTCCTAATGAGCGGTGGTTGGGCAGGCTAGGCTCATTCCATTGGAGTTGAGAAGAATAACAGGAAATTGATTAAACCGTAAAAGATCCTGAGAGCTCTTGATAGGGTGGATGTAGAAAGAATGTTTTGTTGGAAATTCAGGAACTGTGGGTCACTGTTTAAAAATAATAAATGAGGGGAATTATTTTTCTCATGGAGGGTTGTGATTCCTTGGGAACTGTGGTATTCAAAAGCCAATGGCACTACTCCTTGAACCTTTAAGGCAGAGGTAGATAAATTCTTGACAAGCAAGGTGGGGGGGGGGTGAAAGATTATTTCGTGTAAGATGGAATGGGGAGCAATCAGATTAGCCATAGTCTTATTGGTAGTCAGAGCAAATTCAAATGGCCCATTGGCAGAATCCAGACCGAATTTTTATACTTGTACGTGCAACTTGAAGATTTACTTTGTTTTTCTTAGTTCATGCAAAAAAGGAAAGTGACTGATGCTGTGCTAGCTAGGAACTAAACATTTTCTATATTGGTAATATAGTCTATTTGTAATGAACTGGGCCTGAGAGGAGATATGCAATGATATGTGATGGATACAAATGTTTTGTTGAAGAATGTGCACTACATTCAGTTTGTTGTTTTGTAGCAAAGAGCTGAGTACTGCTGGAAGAGAGACATTTAGTTGAAACCTTTCACCTTGTAATCATAAGGATAAATCCTAAGAAATACCACAGTAAACTGAAAATTACTATTTATATTATATACAAGATGAGAAAAGGTGATTTGTTAGTCAGTGGACTCTATTCGGTATAGGCGTTGCACTTGACTGTAGATGAATGCACATATTAATGACAACTTTATTAAAATTTTAAACCAGGCAAGCTACTCTGATTGAACAAATGAACCAGAGAATGGTGGTCACCTATTTTGCTGAGTTGAAACAGATTCAATGTGTACAAGTTCTTGAAGTACAGGAAACAGGATATCAATAAATCAGCTCCCAATATTAGCAAATGCACCACACTATGACCTTCATTGACAATTCTAAACAGGTTGTCATCATAATCGTTTGCATAAAATAAAAGCAAAATACTGAACATGCTAGAAATCTTAACAAAACAAATATCACTGGAAAAAATAATCAGCAGGTCTGGCAGTTTCTGTGGAGAGAGAAACAGAGTTAACTCTTTGAGTCTATTCCAGCTCTTACTTTGACCCTTTCTCCACAGATGCTGCCAGATCACTCAGTTTCTCCAGCATTCTCTGTGTTTGTTATCCTTTGCATACTCAGGATTATTTAGCAAACATGGTCCATTCACAAAATCACAACTAATGCCAGACACTGCATTGTAAGCTAACGTGAGCTCTTTGACTATGATCAGTATCATACTTGTTGTGAACAACTAAAGGAGATACAGTATACTGTTTCAAATGGTCTACCAGACTTTGAGACATATAGCTTATACACTGTATACCTAAGATAGTTCTTAAAGGATAGTGTTTTATGAAAAGCTGGCTCACATATCATTGCAAGAAGTCTCATTACAGTGTATGGATTTCAAATTGCACTTGTTATTAAGTGGAGAAATCATTATGCTGGTTGTCAAAGCTTTACTGGACTTCAAATGCCTTGTAGGCAAATTAAAAGGTCAAGGAACATAAACAGCTTCTGGGAAGGAATAAGATAGGATGCCATATACCTTGAATAGAAACTTATGGATCACTTATGGACACACATTGTGCCTGAATTTGAATAACTCCTCCGGGCTAGGTTCATCTCAAAGGAGTGGTTTAAAGAGATGGATAACAATGGTGGTGAGCAGTAAAGCTGGTTTGAGGCACAAGTAATTGACAAACTACCTGACAGCCCTGGTAATGGGACTACACTGAAAGGCCAAAGTACTGGTTATCAGCAAACAATTTGCACTAGGAACACATGTCCTTTACTGAGTACATTGAAACTTGCACACTAACCATATGCGCTGAATATGTACATGGTATCGAGGCAAATTGATCCTGTTTGCTTTGAAAAAAAAAGTAATTAGTTTTGGATCTCGAAATTCACAAGCATCTGTGAAATACTAAAATGTATTGGCCATCTATTGCTGAGTTAGTGTGCCCCATTATGCTACACTTTGTTCTGTACAGCTCAGTGTTAACAGCTTTGATCCCTGGGGAGCTAAAGTAACAGAAAGGTGCTACCATTGGCCTCATTGGATACAGACAAGCCCTCTATTTTGGAAACTATCCAACAAACCATGACTGCATCTGTGTACTGGTATATGCCATTTGAGGAGGTGACTGAACTCAGTCGTGATTATCTCAACAGTTATTGTGCAGGGTTACATTTAAGACCATCAGACCATAAGACATAGGAGTGGAAGTAAGGCCATTCGGCCCATCGAGTCCACTCCGCCATTCAATCATGGCTGATGGGCATTTCAACTGCAAATGTGTTGCTGGTCAAAGCACAGCAGGCCAGGCAGCATCTCAGGAATAGAGAATTCAACGTTTCGAGCATAAGCCCTTCATCAGGAAGGGCTTATGCTCGAAACGTCGAATTCTCTATTCCTGAGATGCTGCCTGGCCTGCTGTGCTTTGACCAGCAACACATTTGCAGCTGTGATCTCCAGCATCTGCAGACCTCATTTTTTACCTGATGGGCATTTCAACTCCACTTACCAGCGTTCTCCCTGTAGCCCTTAATTCCTCAAGACAACAAGAATCTATCAATCTCAGCCTTGAAAACATTCAGCGTCCCGGCCTCCACTGCACTCTGTGGCAATGAATTCCACAGGCCCACCACCCTCTGGCTGAAGAAATGTCTCCGCATTTCTGTTCTGAATTGACCCCCTCTAATTCTAAGGCTGTGTCCACGGGTCCTAGTCTCCTCGCCTAATGGAAACAAATTCCTAGCGTCCACCCTTTCCAAGCCATGTATTATCTTATATGTCTCTATTAAGTCTCCCCTTAATCTTCTAAACTCCAATGAATATAATCCCAGGATCCTCAGCCGTTCCGCATATGTTAGACCTGCCATTCCAGGGATCATCTGTGTGAATCTCCGCTGGACACGTTCCAGTGCCAGTATGTCCTTCCTGAGGTGTGGGGACCAAAACTGGACACAGTACTCCAAATGGGGCCTAACCAGACCTTTATAAAGTCTCAGTAGCACATCTCTTCTTTTATATTCCAACCCTCTTGAGATAACAGACAACATTGCATTCGCTTTCTTAATCACGGACTCAACCTGCATGTTTACCTTTAGAGAATCCTCGACTAGCACTCCCAGATACCTTTGTACTTTGGCTTTACTAATTTTCTCACCATTTGGAGTTCAGGTTCTTGTATCCCAAGTATGGTGCCATCTGTGTTATTTTGTCCTAAATCAATCATCTTAAGAGAAAGGAGAAAAAGGAAATAAAATATCTGTTTTATTTTGAACTTCACTGTTCTATAATGCAAGATACTTTCAATGTAAAAAATAGTCTCAGAAACGACAAATATACCTCAGACGTCATCATGGGATTTTCTAGGACATAGTTTATGTTTATGCACAAAAAAAATTCCAATTATAAAGAATTTTTTCTAGGCCACACATATCGTGTAAAGAAAATTAAATTGCATAGAATGGGAGTATGATGAGTATTTCCACAAGCAAGGGGTGCTGATAACTCCAGAGTGTGCTTATTGAAGAAACATTTATAACTGTCTACTTGTCCTTCTATAGTTTCCTTTCTCTCTGATTCTATATTTGTCCTAAAATGAGGTAGCATTGTAATCATATCAACATATAACCACACCCCTGCTGTGCACTCGATTTGAGATAGTTGAAGCTTGCCATCATATCAACCCTTTCAAACAATATGAATCAGTTTGGTGTTTTTTGCCATAAGAATCTTCTATTTAGAGAGTATTCTTAATGCATGGCAAGAGGCATGTCCACTGTGCCAATCGTATACTTAAGACAGATCCTCTTAACAAATATGGAAATAATTGGTACTTTAATATACATAATCCATGCTGTATGTACACACATACTTCAAAATATTATGCAGTAAAATAGAACATGCTAATTCTTAATTCTCTGTGATGATGAAATTAGCCCTAGAATCTCAAAATGAGAGAGTACAGGAAGAAACCATACAACCCATTGTGCCTAATGACAGTAATATTCTAATTGTCTAATAATCACATTTGTTTCTGATAATCTTCATTTGAAATAGGGTATTTTACTGAAATTATTGATTAGAGAAATTTAATTTTCTTTGTTCAGATCTGCTATAGTTCTGAAAATTGAGCGGGCTGTGTGAATAGGCTCTATGGAGTGACTCTGAGCCAGGAAACACAATGAGAAAGCATCAGATCATCAGGAGAATTGGATCAGTGTCAAAGTGACAAAGGTACTTGGAAATCTTGGGAAAGCACTTGTATTCCTCCAGACCCACAAGCAGTGCTGGAAAGATATTTATCTGTTTCATCCAACAATCCTCACCTTTCTTCAGCTGCCAAGTCCCCGAGACCCAGGAAGGATACTGGTCAGTATTAAAGTTACAACATAGAAAACACTTAAGGTACATAACCTCATTAAAATATTTGAACAAGAGAGCTGCCTCCTGAGAGCAGGTTGGTCACCTGCCTTGTATCCTGACTCCAGGTTAGATTTATGTTTGAAAACCTTTTATATTTAAATGTTCCACCTGACTCAAATCTATCCATTTTGGGTTTAAACCCTTCGCTTGTTTGAAGCAAAATATTTACTTCTACATTAAAATTACAGGCATAAGAACATCATTCATATACCCCATGCATTGAAGTGGTGATATGCATGGTAGTAGTAATTCCTAAGTCATAACATTGAATTAAAATATTAAAAACTTATTGTAAATACAAAGGTTGTATGTCTTTTGTTGTAAGTTCTACTTTGAAATATTGTATGGGAATTTCAAAGCTGCAATGATTTCATTCTGGAAAGAAAAGCTATTATGAATGTTTTACTGTTTCTTTGTACTTTTATGCATGGGATAAACTTACGTAAGTGCCATACTAAAGCTTAAGTCTCCTAAAAGATTATTAATGTTCACTATGCATCGAATGCAGCAGACTGTGGTTAAAGTCGCCAGTCTAAAGTATTTGAATTTCCTGTGACATAGAACATAGTTATACAGAATCAACAGTAAACTTGCATTCACAGAGGAAGGGAACAACATTATAATTGTAATGTATCCTTGTATTTTTCAATGATTCCTTTGTACATTGAAGATTTAGCAATTTTTGGAATTTTCAATTTTCCATTATTGTTTCATTGACAATCTCAAGTATTCATATTTCAAACACAAATCCTCTTGTATTGAACATATTTATACTAGAACATTTTTAGTAATGGTTGAAAGTTTATTAACCCTATGCCAACCAAAGATATTCAAGACTTTAATTGCAATAGAACATGAGTCAGCCATTCAGTTCCTCAAATCTATTTTACCTTTCAGTTAGATTAAATAATTGGCTGTTCTGCAGTTGAACTCTGTTTGCACTATATTTCTTCATATCCCTTACTATCCTTAATCCCTATTAAAAAGAAAAACAAACTTGTCAATTTCATTCTTGAAGTAATAGATCAGCCCAATATCCTTTGTCATGTTTTAGTGAGATCAAGACATCAACTATCATGTAAAGTTCCCTCTGAATCTTAAATTTTTCAATAACTTTTGTTCTTCGAAACTCCAATTTTGGCCCAACATTTCTTTATAAAACAATTCCTTTACCTCAGGAATCAGGCTGATGATTTTTTTTTTTCTGAATTGCCTCAAGCAGTGAACTTAAGTCTTTTTTTAAATGAATTTTTTTAAAGCTTTCTTGAATTTTCTGTCTTCTTCTCAAGTGGAGCAAGATGGAATGCTTTCTGTTTGCAGTCTCTGGACTTTCCCATTCTCGCTGCTCTTGGCACCTACAACTTTTTTAACATTCAGCAGTGTAGCCAATCAGAGGGCAGTGGCCAGGTAGAATTTCCTTAACTTGGAAGATTCTCAGTACTATTCAATCTTCATTTCTCCCTCTTATTAATTCCAATACTGTATTGCAACAAGATGTGCAATAATCTAAATGGATTCCTGCAATGAGCAGATTATGCTATGAAGAAAGATTAAAGAGAATGGACCTAAAGTCTTTGGAATTCATAATTATGATCGTGATCTCATTGAAGTATATAAGATTTGAGAAGCTGTTTCCCTGGTTGGACATTCTAAAACTAGGAGTCAGACTATGAAATGAGCCATTAATCACAGGAAAAGGAAAACAATTCTTCATTCAGAGGACTGTTAATGTTTGGAATTTTATATTGCAGAGGGCTGTAGATGCTTTATTATTGATTATATTAGCATTGAAATTGATAGATTTTTGGCCACAAAGTAAATGAAGATTGGGTTGGAGAAAGTGACTGAGTTTGTACATCAGCCATGATTTTGCTGAATCAAGGTAAAAGCTCAAGAGATCACATGACCTGTAATTGCTCATCTTTTATTATGCACTTATGACATGTTGTGGAAATTCCAAAGGGTTCCTATCTAATGTGCCTTCTGAAAGGGAGAAGTATACCATCAGGAATAACTAAAGCTGGAAGATTATACTGACAAAGACTTGAAATAGTTGCCTGGAGGAATCCAACAACTTTTAAAATACAAGAAGAATTACAGGAAGGGTTGCTAAGAAACAAAATAAGTGACAACAATTAATCTGTTAAATCCCAAAGGTTATCAGACTTCAGAGCCTCTCAACTTTTCTCCTTAATTGTTTCCACATGTTGTGATTATTTCAAATTACATTGATTCTATTAGTCACTTCCAACAAGCGCACACAGATTTTCCCCGTGAGGAAGACGCCCTGGGGCATCAATTAAGGTAAACCCCTTTGCTAGACTCATTCCACAGCCATCTCCAAACATGTCTCAGAAAATAGAGGTAATCTTTGCCATTCTCCTTTTATGCTTTGCAATACCCAAACAAATAGCAGGTGCAGTTTTTACGAACTACAGCTGCATATTATTTCCTGTTGACACTGAAAGAAAACTCCTTCCAACTCCATTTTGATTTAGCCCCTTCTCATTCTCCCTACCCCTCCCTCACTTTAGATGAGTTGCATTTTGTCCTTAATGGACTTTGCATGTAAATGTCAGATTGGCTACACAGGTGATTCACTGGTGATGGTTAGCTATTAAGAGTTAAAAAGAACATGTCATGGTGATCCTGGTGATGGGGAGAAAAACCTGTTCAGCTGTGTGAAAAACACTTCTGACTGTAAAATTTTTTAAAAAGTAGAAAACAAACTCCTGCAGACAGGCAGTTGAAGAACTCAAGTTTTTGCATTTAACCCTGGTACATGTTCTATTACAAGGTCACATTTAAAGATTGCAGAATGTTAAAAAAATGATTTTTTTTAAAAAAGGGATGAATAAAAACAGAAACAAATATGGTTTGGAAATAGCTGCAGAAAATTAGCAGGAGGAAAATGGAAACATATCTGTGTTGAACAAGAATACAAAGGTGCTAGGTTTTTTTGTATAGTAACTGCTGTCCACCTTCATCATTTTCAGACTTCCCACCGAAATCACTGAATAATGATAAGAGTAAGATTATACAGGATCTCACTCATGTTGAATTAAAACTTCTACTCTACTGGTGGCTTCTCCCAGCCTCATTTCTTCTTTAAAACATTTATAACAAGAATTTTGCTGGTTAATAAAGTACATTGGACAAGTCTCCAAAAATCAATACATTTGTTATTAAATCAGAGTGTAGTTGATTTTTTGTTGTCTCTATTCTGTGTTACCATCCAACATCAATTTCACACTATTTGATTTTATTATTTACCTCAAATAAAATCTCAACAATGATTGTACAGTAAATATTGATGATGGCACTTAATTTTGATCCCTACCCTAGATACAAGGGTGTCTGCAAGTTCATGCTTTCGTATGCAATATGTTGTTTGTGAACATATTTTTTTGACAATCAGTGATCTGAGAGGTGGTCTTCAAGAGTTGCCCATCTCTAATTACTTTGGAGAATGTGATGGTGAACTGCTTTCTCAGACCGCTGCTGTTTTCTGGTGAACGTACTCCTATATTGATGGTGGGTAGGGAGTTCCAGAGTTTTGACCCAGCAATGATGGAGATACAGAAATACATTTCTAAGTCAAGGCTGTGTGTTACTTGGAGGAAAAGTTGGAGGTGATGGTGCTCCAACGTATATTAGCAACTGCCTTTATACACTGAATCTTGTTTTTTTTTGTGTGCAGTGTAACTGTGTACAGTTTGGGGCTCCTTATTTAGGAAAGTATAGAATTGCATTAGAAACAGTTGAGAAGAGAATCACTTCACTGAATACCAGGATGAGATAGATCTCTTATGAGGAAAGGTTGAAGATGCAGGCTGGGATTGTATTGATTAAAGTTTAGAAGCATGAAAGATGATTTTATTGAAACATTGAAAATCCTGTCAGGATTTATCATGATGGGTGCTGAAAGGATGTTTTTCCAAGTACAGGAGACTAGACTTTGGAGACACCGTTTAAAAATAATAGGTCTCCTATTTAAAACAATGATGAGGAGAATTTTATTCTCTCAAAAGATCATGGCTATTGGGACTCAGGCAACAGTGGAGACAGGACTGTTGAATATTTTAAGGCAGAAATAAATAGATCCTTGTATATCAAAGGAGCCTAAGGGATTTGGGATAAGCAGGAAAGTGGAATTAAGGACATAATCAGATCAGTCACAGAATTATTATATTGCACAGCAGGCTTGAGGGGGCAGAATAACCTCCTACTATTGGTATGTGTCCATAAATAAAAAATGTTAAATTGTATAGATTATTTAACAACTGACAGCTTTGAGTAACTTGCCTCACCTTCTGAGTGAAAAAGCAGACATACAGAAAATGTCTGATACTTCTCTCTGTAGAATTAAACTGAATTTTTCAGAAATATGTTGAAATACAAATGAAAGCATCTGTCGGATCCTACAGCTTGTGAAAACTAGCGCTTACGTTTGTGGAATTATAATTATTTCTTATTTAACTTTTACAAATTCTCAGAATGAAAGATAAAGTCAGAACTCAACATCAGCTATAAAAAATGCTAAAAAGGATTGACAAAGTAGACATAAAGTGGATTTTTCCACTTGTGTGGATGTCTAGACCATAGGTCTTAGATTTTGGATGAGGACTAGCAGATTTCAAACATAGATGAGGAGGAATTGCTTCTCTCAAAGGCTCATAAATCTGTGGAATTCACTATCGCAGAGTGTGATGGACACCAGGACACTGAACAACACTGACATAGATATAGACTGATTTTTAATTAGTGATGGGTTAAAGGGTCATGGGGGAGTAGGCAGGAAAGTGGAGTTGAGGCCGAGGTAATATCAGCCACGATTGCATTAAATGGCAGAAGAGGCTTAAGGGTTTAATTTCCTACACCTGCTCCCAATTTTTACATGCTTATGCTCTAAGCACTGTTATTAATACAAGTGCCAGTGTCTAAGATAATTGACATCCCCTTTGTGAATAAAGCTGGCCCAGTTGCTATGACGGAATAAAATTTAAGTTTTAAGAGTACCAAACCTGCCATTACAAACCTGCTAACACTGGGGTGCATGCCAACCATAAAGCACCAAGTATTTTATACCTAATACCTGCCCAGTTCTGAGTAACATTTGAAATTTGTTGCCTCCTGTATCAAGGCCCATGTTATGTTTTCACGCTGATCTTTTAGTCCCTGTTGTATTTGTCTCTGCACTTCTTAATGATTTAATACAATTATTTTTCGCAGTCTTGCTGGATTTGGATGAAATTCAATGGCAATAAATCACAGGACAAAAAATGGAACAAGTGATGTGAAGCTCATGGCATGAACCTCTGTCTGCTGTAGAGTTAGTGGGTCTGACCTAATTTTTAATGTGTGTTAAGGTCTATGATTTAGTATTGAATATAGATCTTGCAGACACACAGACTCAACACCGGCACAGTTTTGTTTTGCCAGTTTGTGCTTGTTCTTTGACATTATTAATATACAGCATGTACAGAAATGCAGCATCAATTTACAAATCAATTAAGTGGAGAGTCACGATGCACAAAACCTTGTTGAAAATCTTTTTTTCTAGTATTGGGAGAGGTGGAAATAGACCCCTGTTGCCTCTGTAAGATGTGGTATGGTGTGAAGAACAGGCTAATTGGAGGAATGCAGCTCTGGTAGTCAAAAGGGCCACAGGGGAGGCCATGTATGCAAACAATCGAGTGCCAGGACTGAAGAACAACATAGGTCACAGATTAAAAATGTAAAGACAACAGGAAGGATTCAGAAAGGGAGGGAGGAGGGTCCACAGAAAGGCAGGGGTATGGTTATCAGCTGGTCACCCCTACCTGATGTCAAGTGTCTCTGGTTCAGGCATTGAATACCTTTCATTGAGGGACACACCCTGACAAACCCGGTCCTCCATCCCACCACCATCCAACCAGGAGATTATAAGCCAGATGTTCTTGCATGCAGCATGGTGATAGATCCACCTACAAACCAATGGCAGTGGATTGAGATCTCTATATTAATTGGCCATTTAAGGGCCCCAATTGGCAGTGAAATGGGAAGATTGACCATGGGTGCATTCTGCATTTCAGCCACAAAATTTCACTGTGGCCGTGCCAGATGCCTTTTAGTTGTAAGTGTTTAAATGAGCAATAAAAATCTAAGGAGAGAGGTGAAACACAGAGTGAAGTCCTTGATTCTCAGTTCAAAGGTTCTCCAACCTTTTGGTCCCAACAATGAATGTGGTCATTATGGGCAGAGTTAGAGCAGAGATAGAGAGGGGAGACATTTACTCCTGACCACATTATCTGTAAAGGCTCCTTTACATGAAGGAGATGCACGTAACAATCAAACACCAGGTACAGGAGGATCTGTAACCTGAGTACAGGGCAAGGCCAACACAGCCAATGGCTGTGAAGGTGATTGGCCATGAACTACTACATGTCAGAATTCTTCCATCAGACATAGGTGACAGCTCCACCACTTATCTCCAGCAGTCCCTCATTAGTGCTGGAGCAGAGTGATATCTGATGCCTTCTAAGTGAGGGAATTGGAATGTAATTCGTAGTAGCCCCGTATCTTAGTGGCAATCATAGTGCCTTTTGGTTTTCACCAAATCATGTAATATCAGTATTTGAGCAACCAGGTGAAAGCAGACATTGATAGCTGAGTGACAAGTGCTATTGACTGACCATTTGATTCACCTTTCTGGTGGCAATCCAGGCACGTGTGGGCACTATGCTTGTAACAAGATTCATGCTTCCACATAAAATTGGCAATTTGACAGTGACTAAGAGATACCTGAGAAGCCTGGGTCAGTCTGAAGAAGATATGCCGTCCTTGGAGAAGCATTGCACTGTTTGAAGTTTCTTGCATAACTTTGCTATCACGAGGGCAAAAACCTTTCCATCAAGTATACGCCAAACAAGGAGGGAGAAGGCAATTGATGCATTCCTCTTCCATCCTGGATCTCCAGGAAAAGATCATCCAATTACTGAACCAAAAAACACAACCCCAATTCCCATTCAGCAACTATCTAAACCATACTTTCCCTCTTATTGACAAATACGCTTGGCCAGGGTGCTGAAGAAAACTCTGCCAGCAAATAGCCATTCTAAAACAAATTTAACAAATGAACTGTCCAATATTTTATAAAGATTCAATGAATAAAACACATGCATTTACTTAGTATTTACCATCTGTGTAGCTTTATGGTCTGATGCTTCTGCTTAGTGCAATCCCATTGCCTACTTCATAGCTAACAGAGGGCTGCTGACTTTAAGTGAAGGAGATTGCAAGTGTCTTTGCAGGACAAACCCAAGCAGCTATAACATGAGAAAGGCTAAATCTGGATTATGTTACCTCAGCGTAGGCAGCAGTCGTCTTGGTTAGCTACTTGGACAGACAATAGCAAGCAAATTGGAGATGTGGCAAAGTGGAAGCCAAGAGATTATTATCCTGAGGTGCGTATTGAAAGTTTGTGCTGATGGACCCACTACCACTCCTCTGGGATGGTGGCTTAGTAATGCCAATATCCTGTTAGATGACAGAATGCTGAGCCACTGATAGACCCTGCAAACCATTTTGAGCACTGCTATCTACAGCTATTATAACAGCAATCTGAATCTGAACAGCAACATGTTGTTACACTACTATCAGTATGAGAAGAAATTGTTTCAAAATATATTTCATCCAAGGACTCTCCACAGAGCAAAACACAGACAAAACGTTTGAAAACTTAAGGGCACTTATAAAAGAAGATTAAGTGACTTCAGCCCAAACTGTAATCGCAGCCCGTTGACGTGGGCAGTTTTTGGTTGGGCTGTAATGGAAACTAAGGTCTTGGCCATCAAATACTACATTGTGATCAAGCATCAAAGTTGAGTTCACAGATGTTCTCATGAGGTGAGATTATTCACTATCAACCAATCTATTCAAGGGTTTCATTGATAAATTATTGGAATGCATCATAAAGGATGAGTTTGGCCAGCCTAAGAGACCTGTTGACCTTCACCCACTTTTATGATACTCATCAGCTAAATGCCTACAGACAATGTCACAGGTATCTCTAATGTCACATCATCTTCTGCGTCGCATTTGGCAGTGAAAAGGAATCATGAAGTTTGCATAGATATAAGTAAATAAGAAATTAATGGTGTGAAGATATTACATTCTGCACTCCATTAAGCTATCTTAACCCCAGCATTTTGCTAAGGCAATTATTAGGTACCATGAAAGAAAAACGACTCTCAAAGAAATGTCTAAGCACGGCTAACAAAATTATTAATACAAAATATATTTTTTTCACCTACAATGTCATCTTTCTCCAAAGCATTTGTTGAGGTACTGTCAACTACCCCTCACCCAAAACCCATTGTGGCCAAAACAAGGTCCCCCAAAAATCACTTATGGTACTTAGGATATTTGGGAAGCAGTTCCTGCACCTGAATAATACCTGATAAAGGTTTTAGTATCATTGTCAGTGAGCACGAGATAATGTCATATTTAGCTGCTGAAGCAGAATGGAGACATTAGTGGCTCTCAGGTAACTAGTTAAAGCAGCACAGGAATATGAGATGAATCTGGAAGGGCTAAAAGCTAACCAGAAAATGAGGATGAGCAACCAGAGGAGGAGAGTGAATGGACAAAACAGAGATAGAGATCGAGGTAAAAATAATGACTGCAGATGCTGGAAACCAGATTCTGGATTAGTGGTGCTGGAAGAGCACAGCAGTTCGGGCAGCATCCAAGGAGCAGGTTCATTAATCCAGAGATGGAGATCACCCTGCAGAGGTAACAATGGCCATGAGAGGTGGTGTTGGCAGCAGCTGGTGAGGTTGAGGAGGTTGGGGAGGGAAAGATGATAAATAGGTGTTGTGGCAATAATTATTTGGTATAAAATTGCAATAATGACTAATGTGTCTTTTGGCTTTCTGTCATAAGGTGACCATTAATGTGAGGCACTCATTGTAGGTATCCATCTGCCTACCACTTAATAAAGGTACAGTACAAGTCATACTGTTGTCATGTGATCAAATTCCATGATACCAATGTGGAGCTGAGAGTGAGTGTTGAAGAACTGTAGAGAAGCATAGCTGCTTAAAAAAAAGGAAAGCTGGAATATTGGAATTGCTGAAAGCTGCTAAAAGTCATGTGAAGAAAGAGAAGAAGGAACAAACAAGCAGACTTTGGCTGAAAACGTTGGGCAAAATACAATGGCTACAAATATTCTTCTCAAATAGCCAGTCAAAATTAAAGGTAACATTAACCATAACTGTCCGTTTTTATACTCACAATGGCACAATGACAAGTTTGTGACAGATTCATTTAGCACACACTAGTACAGTTATGAGTTGTTACACTATCAGTGTTGAGAAGAAGCTGTTTAAAAGTATACTTCATCTTCAATCTCTCCATAGCGCAAAATATGGACAGAACCTCGAGTTTGAAAACCTCGAGTGCACACAGTGAATGTAACTTATAAATGGCAAGTCTTCAATATTAGAGACTCAAAAATAAAAAAAAAACTCTTGTTCAATACATGGCTCACAGAATCCCATGAATTTGTACAGTGACAAGATAATCAAAGATAAGATTATATTAGGCATATCGCCACAACAGCACATCTACTGAGAGAAGAGAAACCTACTCTCGGAAAAGCAATCAACACATGGAAAATTATTAGCAAAAGCATATTCATGGCAAAACACACCAGGTCTTGCATCAAAGTGATAGACACTCCAGGCTGAAAGGGAAAGATGTAAAAGCTGCAGAGGATAGCACATAAAGGAAAAGAAAGCATTCAACATGAGGAAAGTAGTGTTCTCATTGCAAGAAGCGAAATCATTTTGCTCACAAGTATTTCATCAGAAGGAAACACAACAAGGAGTCACAGATGGCTACCAGAGAGATATTAGGTAACGATTCTGATAAAGCTTTTTACACCATACTTTGGAAAAGTTGCAAGTGGTAATCTCTGGGGCATTGCCTAACAACCTGTGGGATTTCATTCTGATTAGCTCTGAGTGCATTCAGATTCTTATGCGTGGGACTCTCTTGTGATTAGAGGGGATCGCCAAAAGATTTAACTGCTTGAGAAAATGTGAAAAGAAATTACAGAACAGCAACAGCTTTGTTAATTTGCAGCAAACTGAATTGCTCAACAATGTCCAGCGCTAAATATTCAACTAGAGTCCTAACTAGTTGTAAATTCACCCAAGGTGGCGAGCTCCCATTACTTACAGAGTTAAAAATCACACAACACCAGGTTATAATCCAACAGGTTTAATTGGAAGCACACTAGCTTTCGGAGCGACGCTCCTTCATCAGGTGATTGTGGAGGGCTCGATCGTAACACAGAATTTCTAGCAAAACCTGTTGGACTATAACCTGGTGTTGTGTGATTTTTAACTTTGTACACCCCAGTCTAATGCTGGCATCTCCAAGTCATGATTACTTACAGACCCTGTGATCAAACTCGAACCAGTTCAAACTTCACAATGTTTGGTTGGACTTCAAATATTCAATCGGATTTCTCTTCAAGGGCTCTGCTGATGTCTCACAACAGCAGCCAAAATCTCAACATTCACAATTTTGAACACTCTTCAACTGATGGGGGTTAGTTCACCATATTGACAGCCAAGAACATTCCCAAAGCTTTTTCTAAATGTGTGAAATAATATTCTGCACCATTTGTTTAAAAGTCATGGTTTGAATCCACCCAGAAGTCTGTCCACCTACATGCGGCTTTCTGAGTAATTTTCCATTATGTGAGGTCTCTTTCAGTCAATCTTGCCAAAAGAAGTTGTTTTTTTTAGAACTCTGTTCTTCACCTCATGTAGGTTCAAGGCCTAACGCTCATAAACTAAAGCATGAATGAGCTTTCTTTATATTATTGCTTTACTTTACTGCATGTGTTTTGTATCTCAGTTAGTTCAACCTTATGGAAAGGCTGAAAAATTAGGGTTTCTGTCTTTCAGTCCACTTCTAATTCTCCTCCAAAAGACAGCTCATTCACTCTGACCCTGAGGTTCCAGCACAACTCCTCTCTGGAGCGCTGGGTTGTGTGGTAGACAGTAGGCAGCAGTCTTGCAAGGTATCCTTGAGAATGTGTATTGTAGTGTTTTTCCAGATCTGTTGAGACATCCAACAAATTTCTCAGGCAAGTGTTCCAGTCCCATCTTTCATGGCAGGGTCAGAAGTGGAGATATTTGTTGATGATTGCTTAGTGTTCAGCATTAATTACAACTCCTCAAGTACCAAATGCTGCAAAACATGGCCAATATTCAGGATCGACAAGTTTCAAGTAATATTCACAAAGTACAAATGCCAGCCAATGACTGTCACCAACAAAAGAGAATCTAACCACGTCTCCTTAACAGTCTGTCAGCAGATCTTCCAGTACCAGTAACCTTGGATTACCTATTGATCAGAAACTGTACGAAACCAGCCATATAAACAGTGGCTATAAAATCAAGTCAGTGGCTGTCAATTCAGTACTTACTAACTTCCCATAGGCCACCCAACACGTCCAAAGTGCAAGTCAGGACTTTGTTGGAATTTGCTCACTTACCTGAATGAACATAACTGCAATAGCATTCAAGAGAAACTCAGCGCTATCTAGGACAAAGCATCCGGCTTGATTTGCATCCTATTTAATCCATTCAACATTCAGTCCGTCCACCACTGAAGACAATAGCAACACCATGTACTATTTACAAGATGGATGGCAATAACTCCCCAAGATTTCTTCAGCAGCATCTTCTATACCTGTGACCATTATCACCCAGAAGGAAAGAGCAGCAAATGCATTGGGGATCCACATCTGCAAGGTCCCTTCAAAGACATGTAACCAACCTGCTTTGAAACTATATAGCCATCCATTCACTGGTATCTGGTGAAAGTCTTTGAACTTTCTACGTACCAGCACGAGATGTACCTACACCACTTAGATAGTGTGGTTCAGGAAATGGCACACCATGGGATTGTCAACAAATGCTGGATGAGTCAGAGGTTTCCTAATCCCTTGAAAGAATATTTTTTTAACGCAATATCACTTATGGTAGTCAGAGACCCCTTGAATGTTGAAGAGATAGAAACCAATTTTGATCATAAATGGAGCTGGGTTCTCTGAGGGAAACTTGATGACCAGATAAGCAGACAATGATCTCCTGCTCTTGAAAAATCCAGCCATGACCCTTAGTCCGACTACCCTCTTGGCTTGATGGTGTGAGTTTGATATAATTCAATGTGACAATAAAGCTAATTCAATAGTGGTGAGTCTGGCTAAATAGCATCCATAATGTCCTTTATACAAAATAGGCCAGAGATGATACAGTGGGACAGAGATGCCACAAATCCAGGTAAACCTAGGAGAGACCCACAGAAAGTAAAATTGATTGTCAATGCCACCTTCAATGCTAGAGAATTTGTTTGCTACTTCCCAATGGCATCGTTTTCTACTCCGGCGTTTTTCAAAGCTCCACCACTGGAATATCACAATCTTCGTAGATATTGGTGCTCTGACATCTCCATGAACATTATTTGAGCGGGTTATCACCTTCTATCTCAATGAAACTGCCCTTTTGCTGTTTGCACACTTATCTGCCATGTCCAATGGATTACTCAAACAACTAGAATTCCCTGACACTTGAGAGAGCGAGATGGAGTGGAAATCTCCGTCTGTGCCATTCCTCCTTGTTGGTAAAGTCTGACAGCATTGATCCATAGCCAATGTAGCTTACTTGGTGATGAAGCTGTCTAGAACCTGCCCTCTCTTCAGACTCTGTTGTGGACTTGGGAAAGAGCCTTCCACAAAAGCTCATCACTTTGGCCCCAACCTCTGCAATATCTCCAAATTCGAAAGCATTGCACCTCAAAGACACAACCCATAGAGAGCATCATAGTATGAATGATCCCAAGGACTGTTATGGTGCAGTGGTAGTATCTTTGGGCCAGGAGGCCTAGATTCAAGTTGCGTTTGCTCTCGAGGTATTTAATAACATCCCTGAGCAGGGTGATCAGAAAATAGGTTAAAGAAAAGTGATCCTGCTGTCCCACACTTGGTGTTATTGCATTATCCTTAATGGGTTCTGCATATAAATTGGACAGATGGAAGCTTGGGTGTTTTAATGATGGTGGGGGTTAATAGGTGATTTGGTGATGGAAAAAGCCACTTGTGTTTGTGCGTCTGTGAGTCTGCACGCGTGAGTGGGAGTGAGAGTGTGAGTGTGGGAGAGTGTGAGTATGGGAGAGTGAGTATGTGTGAGACAATACTGCCTTCATTCCATGTCTATTAGGCTTGTAATATTCTGCACATTGATAGGCCTCTGACCGAATGACAAAGTTTCCTCCTCATTTGGGATGGATGGCAAGACAGAAATTTGGGAGTCAGTCAAATCATGTGGCAGATAAGTGTGCAATTTTCTTTATTTCTATGTACTGTACTTGTTTATAAACAATCAAAAAATGACATTTACCATTGGTCACCATTTGTACCAGTGACACGCAACACACACACTTATACTTATGCGCTGACTCGAATATGCATTAAGCTTCATCAAAATAGGTGACAACATTAAATATTTTTCAGAATCAATTCACCATGCTTGAGGTGGTCTTATTTGCACTGAGTACGGCAGATGCCCATTTCCACTGAATCTTACAGGTAAGTTTACTACCAAGATATTCTCTCTCACTCTCCCAAACTAAGCCCTCGAATTTCAGTGAGTACATCTGAGTAAAACAAGAAACTATTCAACATGATGACTGTGGGCAATTCTAAACATTGCTCAACTCATCCATAAAATTTGCTTGCAAGTTTCAGTTTCCAGGTAGCTTTACTTTCTTTTTGCCGGAGTGTTGATATTTTTTAAACAATGTGCCCAGATACATAATGACATGTGTCTGCGATAGCTGGGACTTGAACCCAGACCTCTGAACCAGAGATTAGGACACTACCACTGCACCTTAAAGTCCTTTACTGGAATATACAAAGTTAAAAATCACACAACACCAGATTATAGTCCAACAGGTTTAATTGGAAGCTCTAGCTTTTGAAGCGCCATTCCTTCATCACAACCACCTAATGAAGTAGCAGCGCTCTGAAAGCTAACGCTTCCAACTAAACCTGTTGGATTATAACCTGGTGTTGTGTGATTTTTAACTTTTTACATTCCAGTCCAACACCAGCATCTTCAAGTCATGTTACTGGAATGTATGCTTAGAACAAATCCCATTTAGTCACTCCTTTAGTGCAGTAGGTCTGAACTAACTTATAAGACTACGTCATTCCTTTTTTCTATCTGCAGATCTTCAGCTCAGAACCCAAAACTAAGCCAATATTTATAACGTCCTTGTCACATACGCATAGAGTCAAGAGATATACACCATGGAAACAGATCATTCAGTCTAACTTGTCCATGCTGACCAAATATTCTAAATAAATTAATTCCATTTGCCAGCACCCGACCCATATCCTTCCAAACCCTTCCTATGCATATTCCCATCCAGATGCCTTTTAAATGTTGTGATTGTACTAGCCTCCACCACTTCCTCTGGCAGCTCATTCCATTCTTGCACCACCCTCTGCATGAAAAAATTGCCCCTTAGGTCCCTTTTATATATTTCCCCTCACACCCTAAATCTATGCCCTCTAGTTCTGGACTTCCCCACTCCAGAGAAAATACCTTGTCTATTCACCCTATCCGTGCCCCTCGTGATTTTATAAATCTCTATAAGGTTACCCCCCAGCCTCCAATATCCCAGGGAAAATAGCCCCAGCCTATTCAGCCTCTCCCTATAACTCACACCCTCCAATCTTGGCAACATTCTCGTAAATCTTTTCTGAACCCTTTCAAGTATAACAACATCTTTCCTATAGCAGGGAGACCAAAATTGAAAGCAGTATTCCAAAAGTGGCCTAACCAATGATCTGTACAAACATCACATGACCTCCCAATGCCTATACTCAATGCACTGAGCGATATTGACATGTGTACCGAACACCTTCTTCACCACCGTCTACGTGGGACTCCACTTCCAAGGAACTATGAAACTTCATTCCAAGTTTCCTTTGTTCAGCAACACTCCCCAGGACCTTATCATTTAGTGTATAAGTCCTCTCCTTTAGATTCTATTCTTGATTTTGTCAGCAATTTAAATACTTTACTTTTGTTCCATGAATACCTAAATGCTTTTACAGCACTGCTTGTGGCTTGAAACAGGAGAGACGCTGTTCATTAATATGCTCCTGAGTCCTCCTCATCGGACTGTAAACCAAACCTATCAATCAAGCTGACCTCCAGGCGAGGAACTAGAAATGGAAAAAAGATGCACACTGTGGATTTTAAATTTTCTGGATACCAATCTTCCAGTAGAACATTCTCCCCAACATCACTGAAGGAATTCTCCTGACAATATCCAGGTCATCATTCAAAAATAAATACATTTAGATCCAGTTCTACTGAAGTGCAAGATGCTTTTAATGAACTTAAAATAAAAAAATTCAAAAGCAGATGCTTTCGTTGATTTATTTTAATTGTGTTTGGTGAGGCTGAAGTTTCACATCTGTGCGATGTTAGCTGTGACACTGACACTGGGAGACCAGTTGTTTTGTTAGCCTCTAAATGTTCGGATTATATTGAGGAATATTTGTGCCAAGATCCTGCTCTCACAGAGAAAAAAAAATTGCACAGATCATTTTGCAGATGGGATTTTTTTGGGTAACTTTAAAGTGCTCATATCCTATTAGACTACATCTAATGCTAAACGAAGCAAATTGCAAATGCATAGCACATCAGGAGATACATTTGATCATCAGAGAGTGTAACATGAAACAAAATAACTCAATCTAGTATTTAATTGTGTGAGTGGGAGAATTGAACAGATGGAGCTCACATTGGCAAGAAAACGTTCATCCTGTTTATTTGAAATCAACCACCCTCAGTTATTTTATTTCCTGCGGTTGCACTTTAAAGGAGGAGCTGCTTTTATTTTTCACAAAGTATTTCCAAACCTACATTTCATCCATGTTGCCATGTTTTGTCAATAGTGCATGAAAATATTGTCATAACAATTGCCCAGAATTTCTGGGCCACACTCGCACAGAAATTTCAGCACAATTTACACCAGGTTCCTGTGCTGATCTTGAGAGCTATTTATATATTTCGTGCAGCCATTTTGAAAAGTTACAAGAGCAACCATCAAAAAGAAGGATGCTATCATGACAATCGATACCATACATATCATTACTGTTGGGTGCTGGATCTGAATCCTCAATGATGATCAGGAAAAAAAAGATGTTGTAAGCCCTGAAAGATCACAGCGCTAGGGACCTGGGTTCGATTCTAGCCTCAGGTGGTTGACTGTCTGGAATTTGCACATTCTCCCTGTATCTGCATTGGTTTCCTCCGGGTGTTCCAGTTTCCTCCCACAGGTTAGGTGTAATGGCCATTCTAAATTATCCATAGTGTTCAGGGGTGTAAAAGTTAGGTGCATTAGTCAAAGGGTAAATGTAACATAATAGGGGAATGGGTCTGGGTCGGTTAATCTTTGGAGGGTCGGTGTGGACTTGTTGGGCCAAATGGCCTGTTTCCACACTATAGGGAATCTATGATTTCTATGTCACTCAAGAACTCTTGAAGATGAGTTGCTTTTATTCTTTACAACCTGAATTTATTTATGATTTGGAGATGCCTGTGTTGGACGGGGGTGTACAAAGTTAAAAATCACACAACACCAGGTTATAGTCCAACAGGTTTAATTGGAAGCACCAGTTTTTGGAGTGACACTCCTTCATCAGGTGGTTGTGGTGGACACAATTGTAAGGCACAGAACTTCTCGCAAAAGTTTACAGTGTGATGTAACTGAAATTATATATTGAAAAATACTTTGATTGTCTGTTGAGTCTTTCAGGAGAAAGCGAGGTCTGCAGATGCTGGAGATCAGAGCTGAAAATGTGTTGCTGAAAAAGCGCAGCAGGTCAGGCAGCATCCAGGGAACAGGAAATTCGACGTTTCGGGCATAAGCCCTTCTTCAGGAAGAAGGGCTTGTGCCTGAAACGTCGAATCTCCTGTTCCTTGGATGCTGCCTGACCTGTTGAGTCTTTCATCTGTTCAAATACCATGATAGTTTCACTTCTCTCATGTGTAAATCACGAAACTTTTTTAAAAAAAGTTGCATTCTCAGGTTAACTGTAACAATTGGTGTTAGCTAGACAATATGTTGAAAGTGTTAGCTTCATGAGTTCCCTATCTGTGCCATAATGTTTAGACTGATTCTAATCTAAAAAGTGAGGTAACAGAGTAATACATGAATTCATGCAGTTTTTGAACAAAGTACAATGTAACTCTGCAAGTATAAATTTACCCCACAAATGTATATGTGCGTGTGTGTGTGTCTGGGTTGGGGGTGTGTGAGTGTGAGAGAGAATATATATATGTGTGTGTGTGTGTTAATGTGAGTGTAGATTGTCTTAAGTCTGTGGGAGTGTGTGTGTCTGTAGGAGTGTGTGTGTGTGTGTGTCTTGGCTGGGGTTTTGTGAGTGTCTGTGAGAGAGTGTGTATGTGTGTGTGTGTAAGTGTAGACTGGTTTAAGTCTGTGAGAAGATGCATGTGTGAGTGTGGGAGTGCATATGTCTGTAAGGGTGTGTGTGAGTGTCTGTGTATACGTGTGTCCGTGTGTATGTGTGTGTATAGGAGTGCCTGTGTGTGTAGGGGTGTCTAGATGTGTGTGTGTATAGTGCAAAGGTGGTCACCTGTAATGTGACATGAACCCAAGGTCCTGGTTGAGGCCCTCCCTACGGGTACCAAACTTAGCTATCAGTCTGTGCTCGGCCACTTCTCGCTGCTGCCTGTCCCGAAGTCCGCCTTGGAGGATGGTCACCCGAAGGTCCGAGGTCGAATGCCCTGGACCGAATTTACTTCCTTCAAGTCCATTACCTGGTGAATGGGGGAAATCGAGACACACACGTGAATAGTGCCATTACTCTCCCACTGAATAATGAAGAATGATGCAACATCCTGCTCAAATGGTGACATGGAGGTTGACAGTGGACTCTACCATGATCCATGCTTAGGAAATAGTCCTCCAGTGTGGTATGTCAGTATTCCAACACTTCCTATGACATGCTGCAATTTTTCACAAAATCCATTAAGTGTGGAAGCAGGCCATTTGTTTCATCATGTTCACACTGACCCTCCCTCTTATCCTGTCCCAGTAACCTGGAATTTCCCACAGCCATTCCTATCAAATTATAGATCCCTGGACACTATGGGCACTTCAGTATGGCCAATCCATCTAACCTACATAACTTTGAATTGTGGGTGAGAGCTAGAGCACCTGGAGGAAACCCAGACAGACATAGGGAGAAAGTGCAAACTCCACACAGACATTTACCCCGAGGCTGGAATTGAAACCGGGTCTCTGGCGCTGTGAGCTGCAGTGCTAACCACTGAGCCACCTTGCTACCATTTCCAAATGAAGAAGGGGGAGCACATGTTACTAGTAAGCTAAAAGCTTCCAATTAATTGATATTAATCTCACCGCTGAACTTTTTAACAGGTTTGAAAGTAACAAAATTTACAAAGGTAGGAGGGGAATGGCGATCAATCTAGGGCATATGAACGCGCAACTGTAAGGATCACAGCACAGGGCCATATTTACCATGGCTGCTTATTTAAACTCTTCAGTAAAAAGACATAGGAAAACTAAGGTGTTCGAGCAGTGGCAGAATAGTTGACATCATGTGCACAGAGGAAGTATGATGAGTGAGCATTTAAGTACTTGTTTGAACCATGAGGATGTTGACACCCTGCTCTCCTTTGTTCCCCTTGTCCACATAGGAGCGAACCCAGACTTGTCTTCTGTCTGCCTTTGAAAATAACCCCAGCCCCAGAGATAGCTGACACCACCATGGGGCAGCCAACACCACTCATAGGTGGTGAAACTCATCTCCAACCAAATCATGAGCTTTACCTGAAAACCTTATATTCTAATCATTAACGATGACATGGCTTGAAACCAGGGTTGAGGAATGATCCGGGTATCAAGTTCCCAATTCTGTACCAAAAACCTGGTTACATGTTAGAGTCACGCTTACACAGCTTTCCTCTTTGTAAAAGTACAACATCAGAAAATTCTCATTGAACTTTCAAAGCTGCGTATTAGCAGAAACATGTGGAAATCTACGAAGTACCTCACAGCCCCCTCCCAAGTTAGTCCACAGAAGATAATCTGCAGACATGCAAAATAAAAAAAAGTGCACTGAAATAAACAGGCTAGAGGAGAGCGAAGAAAATAATGAGGGAGCACTGCCTAGAACTCTTCTCGCACCAAGAATGCAATAAGTGTAACAGTGCCATACATAAGAAGAGACTGCATACAACAGTCAGGAGCACAGTTTGCTTACCATGCCTTACCTCTGGTGAGTTTGTCAAACCTCTTCTCCCACATCAAAGCTGTCCTGGGCTTCAAGCAGGCGATTTGTACTGCCACAGCAACACCCCTTCAAATATATGCCACATTCCTGCCTCAAGTCACAATAAGCTTTTTTTTGTGTCCAAAATATTCACTTTTCTATGTTGGACTTAGAACAAAAACATCAACCAGATTTCTTTCATCAACAAAATTAGAATTAAAAATCAAAGTATTCCACAAAATGTAGAATTGATTAATACAAGTACTTTTAAAATAAGATGTAGAATACTTTACACACACACACACACACACACACACACACACACAATTTCAATTCCAGCCTTGAGGTAAATGTCTGTGTGGAGCTTGCACATTCTCCCTGTACCTGCGTGGGTTTCCTCCGCATGCTCTAGCTTTCTCCCACAATTCAAAGTTATGTAGGTTAAGTGGATTAGCCATGCTGAAGTGCCCATAGTGTCCAGGGATCTGTAGTTGGATAGGAATGGCTGTGGGAAATTCAGGGTTACTGGGATAGGATTGGAGGGAGAGTCAATGCGGACACGATGGAACAAATGGCCAGCTTCCACACTGTAGGGATTGTGTGATAAATTGCAGCATGTTGCAGGAAGTGTTGGAATACTGACATACCACACTGGAGGACTATTTCCTAAGCATGGATCATGGTGGAGTCCAATGTCAGCCCCCATGTCAACATTTGAGCAGGATGTTGCATCAGTCTTCATTATCCAGTAGGAGAGTAATGGCACTATTCACGTGTGTGTCTCGATTTCCCCCATTCACCAGACAATTAACCAGTCAATGAACTTGAAGTGAATACATTTGGGTTGAAAAGAATCAAACACATGTGAAGAAACATATTCCTTTCTCCCTGCAGAGATTCATTTTAGAAAATAAACACTTCCGGTTAAGACAAAGAGGGTAAAGTGTGGAATTTTCGGTTGGCTGTTGGTTTGAATTTCTGGCAATATGTAGATGTCATCATCAAATTTAGGTAGTTGTCACTAGGAAACACTGTTAATGCTTCCTGTGGACTGTCTTCAAGGGGGCAATCAGGTTTCACACAGGATTCACAACAAGGATGTTTCTAGAAACAGGAGACTAAAACTGGCAAGTTCCTTTCCTTCAGCAGGCTGGTTACCAACTACTCCAAGCAATATCCAATGTAGACACTGCAACCTGACCGTCAAACCCAGGCAGAGAATCTCCAGTTAGCAAGTGATAAACACAAGACATTTGACTTCCAAAGAATGATAGTCCTTATTCTTGATATTACTGCAAGTTCCAGGATGTTACTATCATGTTTCTGGATCACTCTGACTGCAGCAAATAAAAAAACACAGGTTCATAATTGATGAATCAAAATACTTGCTGGCCCACAATGGGAACAAGTAATCTCTATAAAGAGATCTCCAATGATCCTTTCATATAAATGAGTAAGTAGGGTGCAGGGTCAGTGGTTAAATCCTCTTCTTTTTTAATGAGTTTTGAATTTAAATCTTTGTATAAGACTTGTTATTAAGAAATCTCATCTGCAGACATATTTGAAATTGTCATTGAAATTAGTCAACTGGAAAATATAGGTCACAATGCTCAGATTATTTCTCTTTAGATAGCATTTTCTGCATGAGAATCTCAATAATACTATTTGGAAATCTCTTTGTAAAATTCTGAATTTGAAGACTTTCAGGTGAAGTGACTTTGGTGCATTGTTTTAAAATAAATTCTAAATTATATTTCCCTTAAATCAAAGTCCTAGGTTTTAATATTATTTAATGAGATTTAAAACATTAATGCTCCATATATTATATCATAGAAAAGACGAAGTTAGAGGGCTATCAAGGTAAGGCTGGAGAATTGGACTATCTGTCAACTAGCTCTTTCGAGAGTCAGTCCAGTCACAATGGGTCAAATGGCCTCTTTCTGAATTTTGGTATTCTATGGTTCTATAATTATGACATTTCCTAAACTTTTCCCCCTTGTTCGGTTTCTCATTTGCTTTAAGAACATTGACCTCTTCAATTAAAGGGTTAGTCAGCACTTCTGAAAACTTTTGGGTTGGTGCCTGTTGCTTGGATTTCCTATTGAAGAGATGTTTTTCTACCTTAATGGTACAATACAAAACCTAAGCTGTTACTGTGTGAATGTTCAATGAGAGAGAATTGTAGGATAGTTCATTTTAGGCACCTTTTGCAATGGTCCATTAATATTCAACGTCCACGAAAAATAACTATCTAACAAATTGAAGTGGAAGATTTTAACTCTCTGCTGTTTTGAAATTTGCTGAGATAAATACAGAGGAAAATATAGCATTGGGGCTGGTGGTAGAGGAGGAAGAGAGTGAGGCTTGCTCCTGATTTTCATTCAAATCAATGAAATTAAAATAGGTCATGTTTTGTAATGAGTAGATTAGATTCCCTACAGTGTGATAAACAGGTCCTTCGGCCCAACCAGTCCACACTGACCCTCCGAAGTGTAACTCACCCAGACCCATTTCCCCTCTGACTATTGCACCTAACACTATGGAGCAATTTAGCATGGCCAAATCACCTGACCTGCACATCTTTGGGTCGTGGGAGGAAACTAGAGTACCTGAAGAAAACCCACGCAGACACGAGGAGAGTGTGCAAACTCCACACAGACAGTCGCCTGAGGCTAGAATCGAACCTGGGGCCCTGGCACTGTGAGGCAACAGTGCTAACCACTGAGCCACCATGCCACCCATAGTCTTCTCCCTGTTCAATATTCCTCCGTTCTCTGCTCAGGTGATCCTCAACATCCTCTTGAGAGGAATAAATATCAACCTGATGAGTTCAGTAGATGGTGGTAAGTGAAGGACATTGGCTAGGAAATAAGACAAACTCCCGCACAGTTCTGGTTAACTTTGGAAACAAGGAAGCTGATATCTTGAAGGCTCTCATTTCCTTAAAGCCTTTTAGCAACATAGCTCACATACTGTGACACCTTGGTGAGATAACAGAGAGGGAGGGAAGAAGTTGAAGTCAAAAACTTGAAATCTGTACAAATCACTAAAAAATTGCTTCTTGCATAGTAAGATGGATGACATAACTTACAGACGGCCTAACGAGTAAAAAATTTGCTCTGTCCCTGGTGATCAGTGATTAGCCAGCTATTGTGTGTTGCCAACTGGAAGCACTATTTTTCCAACTAAACAGGATGGGAGCAGCATAGTTTTCACAAACTTTGAACAATGGCTGATGTACTACTGAATTACACACAAAAACTGTTAAATTATCAGATTTTCAAAATGAGATCATCTTAGCACTTCTTATCCCTGATGCAGACTCAGGTAATCTACACAGCTCTATCAAACTCAATACAGTATTATAGCTTTTACACCCACTGCCTACTAAATATAGTTTTTATGATGTGTTGCAACCATTAAACTGAGAATCCTGGGATTTATTACAAGCACAGCTTTTGCTCAGGCTGTTCTCATTGCAGTTGCACCACTCGAAACTTTACAAACACAGTAAACATGAGCAGAAAAGAAGTTCATTTATAGATGGAGGTTTTCTTTTAAATCTAATTGTCTGATTGTGACTTAAAGATAAAGAATGCCATTTGCTTTTAACAGCTTCTGATATCAAATTTAGGAAGGAAAAATTGAAGCTGAAACCACAAATCTTGGTGAAACATGCCACAGGCAGCACATCATATTCCCTCTGTACCACAGGGAGTCATTTGGCACAGTTTCATGTTTTCCTTTCTGTTGAATCACATGAGGTTGGCCTCCCAGAAATATGAGAATGCAACCCTGCCTATCAGACATCACCCTCAAAAAGCATGCAAAATGCATTAACCTGGAGAACGTTCATGTTTTAAAATATCTGATGCTGCTCCAGTCACAACAAAAGCTGTCTTCAGACGATCTTAAAACAATTTTTTTTATATGGATATATATCATGTTTCTCTTGTAAGTGCTGAAACTGAGATCATTCACTTCAGTATAAATTTCAATTGATCTGCATAAATTCTACTCTCTGATGAGAAAGGGAAAGAGGCAAGAATAAGAAAATAAGCATAAATTCTTGTTGGAGCTTTGGTAGAGGATCTGCAAGCTCCTCTCCAGTATTTCATCAAAGTCGGTATTATTCAATTACCAATCTAACTATTCGACTGTGGGAAGCAATACCTTTTTGCCTGATCCTTTTCTCTAGATCCATGTCTGCATGCTTTCTCACCAGGAAGTCAGCAGCCATCAGGCTTGGAAACTGGGCCATTCTTCCAGTGTCAACTAAGGGGTAGGGAGCCAATTATAGTACCCCACCTCGAATCTGCCTTAGATTGGCTAACTGTACAGATTTCAGACCCTGGCATTTTCCTGAACTGCATCACTTCACGCTTCATCACATGGTAGTTGTACCCATCCAGAAGATATGTAATTATAATAAAATAAAATAATTTTCAGGATAGTCTTTTAAGTTGAAAAGACTTGCATTAGTCAGATCAATATTTCAGGATTAAATTTAAAAAAAGCTTTTTAAAAAATGTTTCCAGAGATTTTGGAGAATCCAGATTATACTGCATATGATTTTCCTGCAGTCTCCACAAATAAAATATGGATCATCTGGGCATTGTCAAGAATTGTCAGGAGAAAATTGGCAAGTTGAGTTGATGGACAATGCTGATACACCAGCTAAAGAACATAGGAGCCAATGGGCAGCATGGTGGCACAGTGGTTAACACTGCTGCCTTACAGTGCTAGAGACTTGGTTCAATTCCCACCCTAGGCAACTGTCTGTGTGGAGTCTGCACATTCTCCCCATGTCAGCATGGGTTTCCTCCGGGTGCTCTGGTTTCCTCCCACAGTCTAAAGATGTGCAGGTTAGGTGAATTGGCCATGCTAAATTGTGGGGTGAATGGGTCTGGGTGGGTTGCTCTTCAGAGAGTCAGTGTGGACTTGTTGGGCCAAAGGGCCTGTTTCCACACTGTAAGTAATCTAACCTAGTCCCTGGACAGCGGTGATTTTCTGCAAACAGACTAGACTGTGCTGAAGACTGAAGATTGCAGATGCTATAAACAGCTGATTGCAGTTTTGGTAGCAAACATGTTAGCTCAGTATTTTTGCAGGAACTTTTCTCCTCCTATCAGTTCCTTATTGCATTTGCTTCCACCCCCCTCTCTCTGCCTTTTGTTTCTTCTCTTCCTTGTAACCTACCATTGAGAAACCTACCAACTAACTTTGGGAATGAAGTGACTGGAACAATGCTGAACCGTTCTTGTTATTGCTTTAAATCCTTTCTCCCTGTGTCAGGTTTCATTAAAGTGGAGTGTCGAAATGTTGGTTAAATCCTGTCCCCTTCAAATCCTGGGAGAAAGTAAGGACTGCAAATGCTGGAGATCAGAGCTGAAAAATGTGTTGCTGGAAAAGCGCAGCAGGTCAGGCAGCATCCAAGGAGCAGGAGAATTGACGTTTCAGGCATAAGCCCTTCTTCAGGAATGACAAGGACAATCCTTCAAATCCTGGTCCATGTATATGGACAAGATTGTCAACTCTTTTGATTTGAGTTATCAGCATATTCTTGGTACTGCTGCTCAACAACACAATGATAAATGGGTAGATAGAGTTTACCTGTGTTTGCATGTTTAGATAATCACCTGCAGTGGCTTTTCTTTCCACTTTGGCACTGTCACTTCTTGAATTCACAAACCCTCTTTGGTATCATGTTTGACCATGAGCTGAACCTTTGGTCTTTATACCCTCATCATCACCAAGACCAGGAGATAATGCCTCCCTGCTCCACCCTTGCCTCAGCCCTTCAGCTGCTCAAACCCTTAACCTTGTCTTTATTACCTCCAAACTTGTGCATTCCAATTCTCTCACAGATGTCTGTCACCCACACTGTTCTGTAAACCTGATCACATGCAAAACTACAATGCCCAAATCCTACACCAGTTCTATTGATGCATTATCTCTGCTCTCTTTGGGACCTAGATTAGCAATTTCTTAATTGAAATATTCCCATCCTTGTTTTCAAACACATTTGTGATCTTATTTCTCTTTCCACAATTTCTCCCAAACCTACAAAATTGTGGCCCGTTGTGCATCTACGATGTCTGGCTCCATTACTCATTCAGCTGCCTCAGTTTGAACATCTGTCATTACCTCCCTGATCGTTCCTACCTTCTTGCAGATCTCTCCTCTTTTAGCACGCTCCTCAACCTTCATGACCTTATTAAGCAAGCTTTTGGTCATCTGTCCAAATATTTCTTTACATGGCTTGGTGTCAAATTTGTCCATTAATTCGCACACCAAGTGCTTAAGGTGTTTTACAACAAAACAGCTGGGTAAAAATGTGTACTCTTTTAGATCCGGGAATCAGCGCTGGATTCTCTCTGTTACTCTCTTAGTCAATTGTACGGATTAAAGTATCACTGGGAAATGCCCTTGGCTTCTGGTCCCTCTCTTGACATTCCAACAGTAGTCACGAGTACAGAACAGGTGGTTTCTATTCCCAGTTGGACCGAGTCATTCACGGAGATTTATGCACTGAATACAGAAACAGGTAATTCAAGCAGATTGTAAAGTTTCTATGCATTAACTGCTTTAAAAGGCTTTGTAACATACAAGATCCAATAATCCACTGTGTGGCCACAACTTGACCTGCACAGTGAAGGCACTGGCATTCCGTATTGTCTGAAGAACTCAGAGATCCAAAACTTAGTTTTCACTACTTGGTCTCTCAGGTTTCAGAGATTTTGGACATCTGATTCATTTCAGCCAGGCCATGTCCCCATCAAAAATTCTCCTGACAGCAAGAATTCCAAGATCAAAACAACATCCTTTTCAGAGTCTGCACAGTTAGTCTCCTGAAAATATGTTCTTCCCACTGAACTTTAAGCTGTGGTACAAATGACCTGTAGTGTCACAATTAATTGTAAACATAACATTTCATCAAATGTGGATTCTGTTCGAATGTGTCTGACTTTCATTAATTTCATTTGATTAAAGAAATGCTTTTAAGAAAAACAAAATACTTCAAATGCTGGAAATGCTCAACAAGTCAGATATCATTTGTAAGGAAAGGAGATGTTGATCAAATGGCATAAAAAAAGGCAGACTTCTTCATCAGATTGAAAGGATGGCCGAGGTGAGCAGTTTATATAAAGGAACAGAGTGAAGAAATGGGAATCGGAGAAGAAAAGGAATCACGGAGGAAAGAAACAGAAATTCTGAAGCAATTAGAAGGAGAGTAATGTTTAACCAATGAACATTATAACACCATAAGGCAAAAAGAGAAGTGATTCAAGAAATATAAGGTAATGTGGGAGACAATGAATGTGTGAATACTTAAGGCTTGCTAGTTAACTTGAACAGTGGGGTTATGAAAATTTCACAGGCTGCAAGAATCTGGTCTGTGAGTCAGAGGCATTTATGAAAGATTACAGGGAACAGATAAGTTGCCCATCAAAAGTGTAAATAAAGTTCCTGAGCAGTTGTCTTGTAGACCCGCAGGCTAAGGCTGGACAGGTTCTTGAGATGTATCTTCAGTTTTACATCCAATCTCTGAACCAGATACCAGAAGTTTTAGGCCAATAAAGAGCTGGTCTTAGCTGGATTATTAGCTAGATTACTCTCAGTAGAGGAAATGCCTTCCCACAAAAGGGAAAAGCAGTTTTTCTTTGCTAAAGAAAATTGAATAATGTAGAGTTTAAAATGGGTGATGAAACAGTCTTTTAAAACAAATGAAAACCATACAATAGACAATAGACAATAGATGCAGGAGTAGGGCATTCTGCCCTTCGGGCCTGCACCACCATTCAATATGATCATGGCTGATCATAGGTAGCATTCACATTCTTATGAGTATCTCATCAGCAATATTACTTTGAATTTTGGTGTTCACTGTTACGTCAGCAAATGCAAGTTGACTTGTATCCAGCAAGAACCCATATACACCATTAAGCTGCAGACATATTGCAATACACCTTTGAAGCAGCTGGGACTTGAATCCAAATCTGGCCCATATATAGGGACAATACCACCACACCATTACAACCCTCCATACTAAGCTGTAATCTTAGTTTTGTTTAGTGATTTTGACCAATGCAGGTATGTTTACCAGCATAGAGAAGAGCTCCCTTTCTTTCAAATTGTGAATTAGATGGTGAATCACAATGTCCACCTGAACAGGCAACGGGAATGTTGGTTTAATGTTTCAGTGAAGGAAAATATTTCCCACAAAGCAGTTTTACTTATGGATGGAATGTGGGTGTTACTGACAATGCTGGCCTTTTGCTGTCAATCCCTAGTTGCCCTTGAACTGATAGCTTTCCAGGCCATTTCTGAGGGTGGTTTAAGAATCATTGCTGTGGGTATGAAGTTACAGGTAGGCGAGGCGAGTAACGATGGCAGATTTCCTTCCCGAAAGGAAGGATAACTGAACCAGATATATTTTTACAACAATCGTCAATCCTTATGTTGTCACCAACAGAAGGCTTTTAATTTTTATTTCATTGAAATTGGTTTTCATTGAATTCAAATGTCACCAACTACCATGATGGGATTCAAACCTATGTCCCCAGAATGTGAGCCTGGACATCTGGATTATTAAATTAACAATGAGACTAAACGTTCTCTGTAATTGAGTATTAGACTTCATTTTTCACTTATGTCCTAACTAAGTTTGTAATTTTCTGACTTGGAGATGAGTTAATGGTGATAACTGACCCAAAATGACACATGAGAATGAACTAAAGTTGCTTTGTTGCTCAGAAAACCAAAGCAAACATTAAAACATATTTAATATTTTATATAATCTGGGATTTGAATAGTTCATTGGGTTAAAATAATATCCTTCGTAGGACTGCAGGTGCTGTGGTTTTAATTAAACCCAAGTAATGGAGATTCAGGGGCTGGTGGAAATTAAAATATACAAGGAGGGGATTTATTGAGTGTCTCACAGCAGGGTAATGTTCCTAAAATCATTTCCCTTTTTAACTTGCATTACCTTTCAGGGCACCTCATGAACTATTGCCAGGTAAATGCAGAATGTTTGACTGATTAAGCCTTCATAAACTAAGAAGATCCAATTGTGTCTGACAACAGCATAGCTATTCTGTATTCATTCATAGGATGTGAGTATTGCTAGCTAATTGAGAAAGTTGTGGTGAACTGCCTCTTGAGTTGTTGCAAGCCATGTGGCAAAGATGGACCCACAGTGTTATAGTCATAGAGTCATACAGCACGGAAACTAAAACAGAAGAAGCTAGGGGTGCAGGTACATAATTCTTTAAAGTCTGTGTCACATATAGACTAGGTGGTTAAAAAGGCATTTGGTGTGCTTGCTTTAATTGCTCAGTCTTTTAAGTAAAGGAGTTGGGATATTATGTTGAGGTTGTAGAGGACATTGGTGAGGCGTCTTGTAGAATATTGTGTCCAGTTCTGGTTGCCCAGTTATAGGAAGGATATTATCAAGCTGAAGAGGGTTCAGAAGAGATTTACCACAATGTTCCTGGGTATGGAAGTTTTGAGTTATAAAGGAAAGTTGGATAGACTGGGACTTTTTTCAATGGAGTCTATGAGGTTAAGGAGTGACCTTCTAGAGATTAACAAAATAATGAGACGTATCGATAAAGGTGAATGGCACGTTTTTTTCCCCTAGAGTGGGGGATTTCAAGCAGGGGGCATATTTTTTAGGTGAGAGGAGGAAGATTTTAAAAAGGCACTAGAGACATTTTATTTTACACACAGAGTGGTTTGTGTGTGGAATGAACTTCCAGAGGAAGTGGTAGCTGCAGGTACAGTTACAACATTTAAAAGACATTTGGGTAAGTACATGAATAAGAAATGTTTGGAGGGATATGGGCCAAGTGCAGGCAGCTGGGACTAGTTTAGTTGGGGATTATGGTCGATGTGGACTGGTTAGACTGACTGGTTATAACTCAAAACTTCCATACCCAGGAACATTGTGGTAAATCTCTTCTGAAATCTCTCCAGCTTGATACCATCCTTCCTGTAACTGGGCCACCAAAACTGGACACAGTATTCCAGAAGAGGCCTCACCAATGCCCTCTACAATTTAACATAACGTCCCAACTTAATGAACTGAGCAATGAAGGCAAGCATACCAAATGCCTTTTTAACCATCCTGTCTATATGTGACGCAAACTTTAAAGGCTTGTGCACTTGCACCCCTGGGTTTCTCTGTTGTACAGCACTACCCAAGGCCCTACCATTAATTGTATAAGCCCTACCCTTGTTTCTTGTACCAAAATGCAATACTGCATACTTATCCAGATTGTATTCCATCTGCCAATTTTCTGCCCATTGACCATTGACAGGGTGACCAGAACTGGACACAGTACTCCAGAAGAGGCCTCACCAATGTCCTGTACATCCTTAACATCACGTCACAACTCCTAAATTCCTTCTTAACCACCTTATCAATATATGATGCAAATATCAAAGAATTATGCACCTGAACCCCTAGGTCTCTCTGTTCTACAAAACTGCTCAAGGCCCTACTTTTAATTGTATAAGTCTTGTCTTCATTTGCTTTTCCAAAATGTAATACCTACAATTTATCCAAATGAAGCTCCATCTGCCACTCTCCTGCCCATTGATCAAGATCTCTTGTACTGTTAGGGAGGGAGTTCCAGGATCTTAACCCAATGTCTGTTTTTCTATGGATTTGCTGCCTGATCTTTCTAGGTGCAGAAGTTTAGAAGGCGTTGTTGAAAGAGCCTATGTGATCTGTTTAGTATGTACACCATTTAGATGGTACATACTGCTCCAACCATTTGTCAGTGGTGAAGACAATAAATGTTGAACAAGTTAGATAGGACGTGTTTTTAGATGTGCGCCCATTGATTTAAGATCTATAAAAAAAGGCATGTTCTGCATTCAACCCTGCTACACTTGTCTTTTTCAATTGTCTGCTGAATTTCCAATCTCTCCACATGTTCAATTCTGAGGAAAGGTCACTGATCCCGAAACGTTAACGTTGATTTCTCTCCATAGATGCTGCCAGCTTTTATTTCTGATTTCCATCATTTGCAGTTGTTTCTGTTTTTATGCCCCAATCCAAGGTAGACAGACAAAACAGCCTCCCCAACAAGGTAGCATTCATAAGAGAGCATGCCTGCCATTCCTGGCCACCTGGAAGAAAACCTCCTCCCAATGTGTCAGGTGGCAAACATTGCCAGTAATTTTTTTTTAGATTACTTACAGTGTGGAAACAGGCCTTTCAGCCCAACAAGTCTACACTGACCCTCCGAAGAGCAACCCACCCAGACCCATTCCCCTACATTTACCCCTTCACCTAACACTACGGGCAATTTAGCATGGCCAATTCACCTAACCTGCACACCTTTGGACTGTGGGAGGAAACCCATGCAGACACGGTGAGAACATGCAAACTCCACACAGAAAGTTGCCTGAGGCAGGAATTGATCCCAGGTCTGTGGCGCTGTGAGGCAGCAGTGCTAACCACTATGCCACCGTGCCGCCCATTGGCTCCTATGTCCTTTAGCTGGTGTATCAGCATTGCCCATCAACTCAACTTGCCAATTTTCTCCTGACAATGGTCAAAGTGACCAAAACCCTGAATGTTTTCACTTCTGACTCCTTCCAGAAATCTGCTGGTAGCATCTCCAGAATGATAATCTCACGATCTGTGGTCCATTAGTTTATCAGCTTGAGTCATCAAAGTCCACACTGATGTTCCCTTTGACACTGAGGACAGTCAGAGACAGAGAACTGTTGGCTATGCTGCAATGGCTAGATCCCCACAGCCATGCACTTCTATGCGATGAGAATGATATACCTTCATTTCAGCCTGCAATCTTCAACAATCTTCCCTTCCTGTTTGAAACCAATGGAACATGACCGACACATCTGCGCAAAATATTCTGAGAGCTGCTGTGATTCACCCATTCTCTGGCAGTCAAATGTCTCAGGTTTGTATGACTCCACAGAGAATCAGGGACATTTCAGATATATGGTACCATTAGGGCATGGAGCTGATAACGTCTGGAAGGAATCCTACTTTGATATGAAAGGAAGAGACAGCATGAAGGAAACAAATCACAAAAGCGAGCATATAGTAAAACCATGGGTTTGTGAAGGTGTAGCACTCTATCAAGAGTCTCCAGCAAAGTTGTGATTTTCTTGGACAATAATGGAGTCTCATCTGCTGCCTCCTAGTCCTATGTGGAACCACTCCTGAACTAAAGGCAGGCAGCTTGTTACGCTGCTCTGATTGATCTGATGTCCATGGTGGACATCCTCTTAATTTTGTGCCTTTTGAATCCAGTCGTCAAAGGAGGTTGTAAAAGTACGGTTCTTTAGGTCAGTGAGGACCAGGGATTAAAGAAAAGGGAGTGCCTTGAAGATGTCCCACTGTCATGTGCCCTTTCTCTATCTTCTCTCCATGGCCTATCTAAATGACCAAGCTGGGCAACAGCTGTGGCAATTCCCTGTGCATTTCTGGCTACATTTCCATAAGGCATTAAATTACCAAGGGGAGATTTTCCCCTATTCTGCACAAAGTGGCAGGCAGAGTGGTCATTGGTCTGAACTATGATGTACTCAGTTGCCTGATGCACCTATATCTCATTCTTCACTCCAGGTGATTACTCTTTCTATGGAGGTGGCTGTCATTGCAACTCAGTAACAAGATATTATGGCTCTCATACAAGAGATCAACTCTTCCAAACCTCACCAAGATTAAACACCAGCACTGAAAATGCTAACAAAAGCACAAATGCAAAAATTCCCTGTTTTAATGGATAGCTTCTGAAGTTTGGCATCTACACTGAGATGAGGTAAATTTAAAGCCATTTGCAAACATAGATAGGGTCTTTTCCAATGCGGCTCCTGTCTCCAGCTCCTGCTTCACCTGCTGCAGGGTTACTGGGGTATATCTATTGATACTGGTGGGCTGCCTAGTCATGTGATGATATTTTCCCAAAGCCCAACCCCCTCAGAGGATTCTTTGTTCTACTCCCACAGCATCTCCTCCATTGCCCTCGAAGAATGTGTCAGATGAAAAAGCTGAAATAAAATTGACATGGGGAAAGAGTTCAACCATAACGTAATGCATATCATGGCATTTCAATCAATGGAGAGGTCATTTCCATCTCTTTATCAGTAGTGCCTAAAGCCTGTGAAACTTTTTGATCTTCAAAGCATTCTTCTCCACTATCAGAAAGACTCTTATTCTAAGTACATTTCCTCTCAATACTGTTGTGAGGTCTCTTCCACAGTGACTGTTAAGTTTGAGAAGGGGAAAATGTGTGGAGAACATAAGATGTGGAGACATATGGAGGTGATTGTGAGGGATGGCTATGAGATAGCAACAAGTTGAGTGTGAGGGTAAAGATAAAGAATGTGAGAAGGATAGTGGAGGGAAAGAATGAGAGGAACTATAAGCTATGTTGGCCAGTGAAGGCTGTGCAGGCCAGAAAGTGATGGATAACACCTGAAAATGACACAACACTACATTCCTTGACTCAGTGAGGTTATTAATCTTTTTCTGATGCTATGTCCAGGTTTCCAGCACCACCAGGACCTCCCTAACCTCCAGCCATACCTGTTCAGTTTGGACGACTGACCACTTCCTCCTGTTATGAGGAAACAGTATCACCCTTTTGTGTTTCACTGACTCTAACATCACTTCCAAAGAGAATCAGAGGACAGTTATCCCACAACTACCTTCTACTTATTTTCTTTTATAAGTCTTCACAATCAACTTTTCCTGACACCATCCTGAACCTTGTCAACAGGGATCTTTCATTGACAATGTCTGGAAAAGGAAACCCAGATGGAGGTTGAAGTTTTGACTGAATAAAAGGGCCACAGCAAATGTCGGAGATAACCAGGTTCCCAATCTGTAACCAATCTCTCCACCACATGTGGATGTGTTCACCTAAAAATCTGTAGTTGGAGATGGTACATTTTATTTTATTATTTATTTATGAAATGTAGAAATGACTGACACGGTCAGCATTGGTTGCCATCTCGAGTAAGGATTATGGTTAGGCCAAAATAGAAGTAGCACTTACACCCATCAGAATGTAGTTGAAAGCACATAGCATTTGCGTTTATATATCTCCATTCACTAGCTCAAGACATTCCAAACTGATTTGCAACTAATGTGCCACATTTTAAAATGTGGTCACTGTTTTATTTTAACTAAAACTTCAATAGCTGAATGCTAATTCAGAATATCTGAAATTAGGTGTTCCATAGTAGTCTGATTGAAGTGAAAAAATGTTCTCATCCAGTTTAATTGATATGGAAACTTGTTCCATTCTAGAGAACATGAAATGGAGAAAAAGTTCCCTTTGGGGGCTGCTTTCATATTTAGCCATATTAGGTTATAACTAAAAGGTAAAATAGCTTAAATTCTGTCAGCTCTGTTTCAGAAATACCTAGGCCAACATAAGCTCACAGATGAGTTTCCATCAAAACTCAGCTCATATTTACGTTTTTTTTAGCAAATCATTTGAATTATAACTACACTTTGCTTATAATAGTTAACATAAAGTTCTGAAGTTTGACAAAGTATCTACTGTATGAGAATATCCTAAACCCTTACACTAAGGGGACTTTGGGTAATATTCCATTACTAATTCAATCATCAGGAATCATTTATTTAATACAAGTTGAATTTCTTGGTAAATGGACTTTTATAAAATTAATGAAAGAGTTTATTGACTAACACTCTTCTGACTAGAGTTATCATGAATTTCCAGTAAAATTGTGATATATTGAATTGCAGAGTCCACCCACAAATGTATGTTAAGCTGTGCTTCAACATGACTAAGGAAGCTCCTATGTAACCTCATTTGCATATTAACAGGCTCAGTGCAGAAAATGGCAAAACAAACACAGTGATGCATTAAATATGAAAATTGTCTTTATTTTTAAATATGCTTAAACCACAATGGCCTAGCATTGTACTAAAAAAGGCACTTAAAATAATTTCAGTGTAGTTCTGGAAAAGCACAAATATCTTCCTCCACGTAGCTTGCTGTTTTCAGTCAAGTCCAGCACATTGGCAGCACAGTTCGACAAATATTTTCTATGGTTTTGTACCCAGACTGTGCATGTGGCCTTTGTGGATTCAACTGGGGAAACAAGCAAGTGAGAGGACAGCCATTCATTGGATTCTTCCTGATCATCATCATCATCATCAGGGTGGTCCTTGGTACTGTTCACTTTCCATCTATACCACAAATATGCTGGAGCTCATCCAGGCCAGTTTATTAGCCTCATACTGCATGGGTAGTTCCTTGAAATTCTCACAACAATGTGATTTCTTGAACTTTTCCATCATAGGAAGTGGCAGATTTTTGAAGCCATCCGTGTTGGCACAGATCAGAGCTGTGACATATTCCTTGCTTTGCTTTCCAGCATTACACATTTTGTCCTTACACATTAAAGACTGATTTAGACACTGATGGTAAAATATTTCAGTTTTACTCTAGTTAAAAATGACTTTTGATGCATACCCATTCAAGATTTTGGCAAGACCATTTTTCAGACATTGCTCTAGACTGGCCTATAATTTCACACTGTACAGCAGCTAACACATTATTTGGCATGGTCCTAGGATGAGTGTGTAGAGTTCAGCTAATTTGTTATCACCAGTCCAAAATTGTATCTTATCACTGGTATTTGGATTGTTGGATTTCCTATTTGCCATAGAACAGTTGGCAATTACCTAGAACTGGAGAGTTTCAGGTTTATCAAACTTTGCTCATTATGATTTCACTGTATATACCAAGATTAACTTTACCCACATTACCAAAGGAAAGCCGATGCATAATTTATTTAATTGTTTGCCTATGGTTGCATTTGCCGTAGTTACTGGACTTTGCCTAACCTTTCTCGTACTTTTACAGTTAGAAAACCAAACTACTTTTCCTGTTGAATTTTAAGAATATTTGATGATGTGTTATTTGTATTTGACTTATTGCTAATTTTCCTGGCCTGTTGGGAGGAATGGGTTTGCACTACAATATGACAATAATTGTATATGTGATGGAAGTGCACCATTCTGACATGCGAATATTGAAAGAACGAACAAACACTCGGAATGTTGGTGCAGACCTGGCACCATTAGTGGCGAGAGAAACAGAACTGATGTTTCAAGACTAGTATGACTTCTTCAAAACTGAAAAGTGTTGGAATTAAGTTGTTTTTTATACTTTTGACAGAGGCAGAGGAGCAGCTAGAGGACAAATATTTGCTAAAACTCACCAGAATCGAAATATTCATTTTGTTTCTCTCTCCACACATGATCTGCTGAGTTTTTTGAGCATTCTGTGTTTCAAATGTCCAGCATCCAAAGAAAAATAACAGTTTTGTCCCACAGCTAGATATTTCATATTATCATTTTGAATAAATCTGGTCTGTGTTGGTTGGTATGTACTTGAAGACAATAGCTAAATTAAGAGACCTTATACGGATATAGTTTCTCCACTCATAAAGCTTTTGAACTTAAGGAGTTTCTGAACAACATTCCAACACAAAGATCATGGTTATGTCATATCTTTTAGAAGAACTGAATGATGATAACCTAGAAATCTGATTACTTTGACAAATCAAAAAAGCATCGTTAAAGAAATTGGGCTCCGATTTTTAATTATAAAAAAGATGGATTTTGATTTATTTAAAGTTGTGTGCATTCAACTATGCTGGCTATTAGGTATTATTATTATTATTGTTATTGTTGGTACATTGTTGTTGTGCAGTCATTAGCATTTTAAAGTAGTACATCTTATTTACTGATGAAAAACTCTAATCAGTTGATACTTGGAGGAATTTATTTAGCATGGCTAATATTATGAGGTTGACTTTAATCCAGAAGTATTAATTATCCACAAATATGCAATCTAGTCCAGTATGTGACTGTGATCACTTCAATATTTTGTAGCGTGAGATCCTCCATTGTTTTCTCTCCTACTTGCTTACATTTCTTTATGCATTCCATTTCTTTCCTTAGTCCCAGACAAATGCCTGTTAAAATCCTGTTATATCAACTGCCGAAAGGGATAAGGGATAATGATGAAGAACAAAACTGTCAGTGACTTTCCTCTCTTTCCCACAGGAGCATGCTTGGGTTTTGACTGCTCAGTTCTATCCCACTGCAGTCTGAATGTTTCCACTTATTCAGTGATTGGCACACTGTGAGGCTCAAGATGCTGCACTGTTCTTCTCCCCAGGAACAGCCCTTAAAATTTCTCAGCGAAGACCTAATGCCAAATGAGATTTTATGAAATCCAGTTGTTTCATTTCTCTCAGTTTGGTCTGTTTTCCATTTTTCTCACATTCTTTAAGTGACCTCTGTTTTCCTCGAACCATGAATATACATGTTTCTTGGCAGGATTCCAGTCCAACAAAAATGGCTCCCACATTTCTAAACTTTGACCCAGCTGAACCAACAATGAACTTCACATTCAAGCCAATGGTAAATGGGGAATGAAAAAGCACTTTACTGTCTAAGTATGTTAATTTGAAGAAAATGTATTCAGACAGACAGTAACTGGGAGTAATATAGTGCTTTTTTAGCAAGGGGAACACATCTCAATCTTCTCTATTCCAACACTAATAATCTCATTATAAATTAATCATTTTTCTCTGGAATAACAGTCTGTAGTGTGGAATGAAATTACTCTGTGTTTACTTAACACAAGTTAGAAACTTTTACATTAATATTAAAGAGACTGACTAAATTAAGCACTTTTGTAGATCAATCAAGATATCAAACAGGAAACAAATCATAAATATAGAATGCACTGGTTCACCATAATTGCTGAACAATCATTTTTTGAGTAAATACACAAGTATGAATTAAGTTCAGTGGTATCTACAGAGGTCATACACATTGGGGTAAAAGTTATTCATCCCCAAAAACTAATCCTGAATCTAAATGGATTGGCTGACAGCAGCCTTCAAGTGGGAAAGACTTGTAATGAAACTGATGGAAGATATGGACCTGTGATAATCAGAATGGGGAAAGTAAGTTGCAGGGGCAGCTGCAGGGTGCTGCCAATTGTCAACAGGTTTTCAGGAGGGACAAGAAATGTTGGTATCAAAGACGGTGACAACAATAATTAGCAAGGGGATTAAGAATGCAATTGGCAAATCAAAATTGTAATAGGAGTGGTATGGGCATTCCTCACCACATAACACTACGTTTTATCAGAACCTCTGCAGAATGGCTGACTGTATGGTAAATTTGCTGCCACTACTCTCTTTTAGTGTAGGAATCTATAGGTTCACTTGGTCTAGTGTGGTTGAGCTAAACCAGTCCAAAATGCTAGTGTCATTGCCAGAGGGTATGAGGAGAAATCCCAAAAGGAAAAACACTGAATTCACTTGATCATTTTGTATTTAAATGCTTTTTCTCTTAAAAAATGGACAGTTTTCCTAGACTCAAAAAAATGTCAGAGGTTGATTGCATGGTAGTATTTTCAGAGCGTTTGAACCCCCTGCATTGAATAGACATTCCAGCTAAAGCTGACACAGGGGGCTTGGAAATGAGCCACCTTCTTCCAGTCAGCACTGGATGATCGATGGGCATGACCGGTTTTACAGTTAGCTCCTCACTGGAAACTCTGGGAGTGGGAAAGTTTAGTGACATCCAATTAAGCCACTAAGGTTATGAGACAGTAAGGACTGCAGATGCTGAAAGCCAGAGTCAGTCGATGTGAAGCAGGAAAAGCACAGCAGGACAGACAGCATCAGAGAAGCAGGAGAGTCAATGCTTCGGGCCGAAACCCTTCATCAGGACTTGCCCAAAGCATTGACTTTCCAGCTCCCCGGATGCTGCCTGACCTGCTGTGCTTTTCCAGCTTCACATCTATGAACTCACTAAGGTTAATTGAAATGCCTGTCCTTGTCACCTGACTGAAATCCAAGTTTGTTGAATTACTTAACTATATAATTCTGGGAGGGGCTGTTGTGATGCAGTGATAGTGTCAACATATCACTAGGCTTGAGTTTCTCGTTCATCTCCCACCAGTCCCATATGTCTGTCATAGTATGTCTTAAAAAGGTTGATTAAAATAACTACTACTCTGGGATTCTAAATTAGTTGCTATTTGACCTCCAAGACTGCAGACTGAGTTGATATTCTGGCTAGAACCTTCAATCTACCTAAGTCCCTGACTTGAAAGAAGCCTATATTTTGTCTGCAAGGAGGAAAAAAAAACAGCCTAACTCACTATTATTAGAGACTGGCCTCCAGGAAGTTGGAATTTATATGAATCCATTTTAATACCTCCAGGTTTAACAAAGGTTGCAAATTACAAGTGGTCTCCTCTTCTATTGTGTTTTCCTTAATTTCCTGAGTGTTTGTGCATATTTGGATGAAGTAGCAAAGCAATTTCTCTACATTTTGGATCTTTGATTTCATCTTAATGGATTTTGCTGTGGGTTTATTGCAAAACTTGGAATCCAAAAGCCAGAGTCTGGGGAATACCCTTCAGCTTACCTCTGTTAAGGGTGAGAGCAAAAGAAGAAAGTAGTTACTCAAACAATACCTCAATGACTCAGGTTTAAGAGGGGTAAGTAATCATAACTTAAATTAACACCTATTCATCTTTTGTCTATGACACTGGTTATCTTAAAGAAGATGGAGGTTATTGAATGTTAGCAACTAAATACAAGTTATGATGTAATAGGTGTTGCTACCATGACTATGAGGAGGACCCAGATGGTACATCTTATTCCTTCGTAATCCAATGCTGTTCACACACCAGGAGAAAGTGATCTGAAGGGCTTATGCCTGAAACATCAATTCTCTTGCTCTTTGGGTGCTGCCTGACCTGCTGTGCTTTTCCAGCAACACCCTCTTGACTCTGTTCTCACACCAGGCCTCTATGCCATTTCATGATGGGGTGTCTCTGGTTGAAGGTTGTTGAACTTTGATTCTGTTCCTGAGCGTAAGGTCTGGAGAACTTTTAATCTCGTGGATTTCCTTCATGGAAACAGGCAATCTCTTTTTTGTTGCATCCTCCATCACTGAACCAGGCAATTTCTTGTTGACCATATCCTGATTCTCTGGACATTGGTCAGCCCTCTCAGTGGAAGCTTCCATGAGATTGTGGGGCACAACAACCTAAGTCTGTGTGAGCAGAGTTTTAATCTCAGTGTGTTAGTAAATCTTTGTCAAAATCAACATCGTTTATTGGTTAGAGTGAATGGTTCCATTCAGCAGAGATTATAATACTGTTTTCTTTCTCAGTCCTATTAATGGAAGATTGTTTCTTGCTTGGCATTATCCCTGTCACTGTTACTGAGGATTATTCTTAGGAAGATAAGAAAATGAAATTTTCTGTTTGAACTTGGGGCTTCCAAATTACCTCAGCATCTGACACCAGACTTAACTCTGTCATAACTATTTGCTCACTATACTGTGTTGCACACAGAGTTACTTCAATAGAAGGTACATTATTGAGCTCAAGCGGGGTGTACTGCTCATCACCTATGTAGTCAAGAATGCTTGTTTGATCCTTACAGTTTGAACTTTTAGTCTTAATAGCAGTAGAAAACAGAATAATCACTGGATGCAGCAGCTACCACTCCCCCCCCCCCCCAAACAATATATGGATGCCCAAAATTGACCTTAGATTGGGGCAAATCAAGCTTCCATTCCCCTGGGAAAATCTAGCAAGCAAGCCACCCAGTTGGAGCATCCAGGAATTATGCCTGTGGGAAGCACAGTTAATCAGGCTGGTGGAGACCCTATGTTTTGATGTATCAATAGGGCGGATGGTGCATTTCTGGCTCGTATAGAGTGTATGCTTCCTGCTCACCCTGTTGAGAACTCTAGCACCTGCTTTGTCAAAAATGTAGTGTCACCCTTGAATTTCTAGTTCATATATAATTCTTAACATTTGCAGGCAGGTTCTTTGGACAGTTCATTTTGACAGGTGTGTTGATACTGCCAACATATTTGACAGCATTGCATTTATGCACCTTTTTAGATAGACTTGAGCCTACTCTTAACAATCCCAAAGAGCACCTTATCACTCCTAAAGGAGTCCCAGCATCAGATCAAAAGGAGTATGCTGGCTATTCAAAGAGATATGTGAAGTTCAGATTGCCCTTAGCAGTTGTGTACTGTTCACTCCAAGGCTACTGAACTCCTACCAGTAGAAGCAGCTGATGATTTAATTGAACAACCCATCTCCAGAATCCAATGCAGGTGCAAAATTTTGCGCTGAAAAAAATGGGGATTCCCATATTTAGGAGCAGAACTTGCAATTTCTGGGCTCATCTGCTATTTTTACCATGCTGGAGAGCCTCATCACCATGGTGAAAATTAAGGCCTCAGTTTTCTGTGTTGTAGGAATTGTTGTATTGGAAACCTGTCCAACTGCTGATTGAGTATCTCCAGTGCAGTCTGAAAGAGCAGAACACTAGCAGACTCTGACGTAGCTCAAAGTGGAGATATTCAAATGACAGAAGAAGACATGTTTTCATTGTCAGTTTTTGGCTATAGAGAATACATGTGTATTTAAATTTAACAGCAAATGTATCCTACTTATAGGTAGATTTATGTTACATGATTGAAGTTAAGATGTGAGATTACTTCCTGGCACTGTTTTCTTGTTTTTTGCAATGTTTATTATATTCCATTTCTCCCAGTTACTTATGATGAACTGTCCTGAATTTAACTGGACTGGAAGGATTTGGTGGCTCAATAACTTCAACACTTGCAATGTCTTTTTTACAAAATGTACTAAGAGTGACATCAGAGTTGCACAATTGACATGAAGAGGGAGAAGAATGTCAAGAACCCTTGTGAAATTGTGGAGCAAATGGAAATAGAAAGGATATGATTCATGGCTTCCATAGTTTCTGTGCTATGATGTCATTGTGGTTGTATAATGGTGTTTGCACCACTCACCTCAAGAGAATGAACTGCACTGAGTGATATCTTGGTGCAGTCAATAGAACAGGTGCTTTGTGCTGAAAATCGGCAGCGGATACAGGATGTGATGGCAAGATCACTGTCATCGTAGACTTTTTCATTCTTGTCTCTCTCATTGCCCAACTGATTCAGTGTTTGTGGAAGCATTTGGCATTGAGGAGTTAATCACAGTTGTTAAAGTCTACATGTGGGGAAAGCACTAATATTGCTATCTAACATTGCCTTCAAAGTCTAATTTGAACAAACCTGACTGGTTATTTACAGGCTCCAATGCTTACAGGTAGGCAAGAAGAGGTCAGAGATAAGTAAAATAACCAAAGGTCGATGTAAGGCGAGGAACACCACTGGCCTGCTCAACTTAATTGTAGGGCATTATTTCTTTGTTTTTGCTGCCTTGCAATCATCTGCTCCAAAGGGGCTGGGTTAGGAGCGAAAGTATCTATTATCCACATAAATATCTTGGACGACTCTTACCTCAAATCAAATGCAAACTCTAAAACGCTCTTATATCTGATAACTGCATCGCTGACTTTAGATTTCTGAGATGTAGTTTATGATCAACTCAATCTTGCAGAAGGTCAAAATTGGATAATATGCCAGTTAAAAAAAAGTTGTACCTTGTGAACTGATAATTGACTGTGTCCTTTCAGGCATGAAGACACATGTTAAAATTTTGTGGTTCAATTTAAGCTTCAATTTTGCAACAGAAATATTGGAAGGCTGAAATCACACTTCCAACAAACTTTTGATTGCAAAGCCAATTACTTAACTTTGAATAGAATTATCCAGAACTTGTATATCAAGTGATATTAGTAACAGTAAAACCAATACGGCTTTTGGAGAAAAACACTGCCCTAATTAAGCTGAAGTGACTACAGCAGAACTTGCAACACTGATATTTCATCAACTGCTTTCATAGTCATGAAAGACCTTCAAGTTAGTGCTTGAATGACTGTTCAATGCAAAGACATTAAAGTTATTTTAAGTTTCAAGAGAACATTATATAACAAAGTCACCAGCTTTTTTATCTGACTGGAATTGCAAATCTTTCCTTACCCACCCAAACATTGCTAAACTTCCAAATAAAATAATAAATAATATAGCTGTGAAATTCTCTTTGTTAAATTGGTACATTACTCTTGAAGAGCTAGGAGCTAATTGTGATAAGGGGTGCCACACTTTGGCATTCGACTGCAATCCGGTAGCAAACAGCAATGTAACAATCCATCAGCCACATGGATGCTTTAAGAAATACAATTGACGAAGCTCTAGCATTTTGGGCTGAAGTTTTGCCCTGAAGATGGATAGTTGGTGTCTGGAATTTTCCCCAACGGTGTCTGCCACCTCAGGAGAAAAGGCCAGTAAAGACAGGAATTTCATTCTCAGAAGGCAGGATATTGGTTAGCTCAGTCGGCTGAAATGCTGGTTTGTGATACAGAGTGATGCCAATAACATGGGTTTGTTTCCCACACCAGCTAAGGGGCTCTTTTTCTTAACCTCTCTCCTCACCTTCAGGTTAAACCATCACAGGTTGGCCCTCTCTCTCTCTCTCTCTCTCTCTCTTTCTCTCTCTCTCTCTCTCTCTCTCTCTCTCCATAATGATTGGTCTGGTAGGACTATGGTGATCTTACCTTGTATGCTGAAGTCAAGCCCACTTGCAATTCAAAGAAAAACATAAAGCAACCCTCTAGCTATAATGGATGTCAAGGCATTCAGTGAAGAATGCATAGTGATATTTTCCTGAGACACCAGAAAGCTATTAGTCTGTTGAAACAGCTGCGCCCAAGGGAAAACACTGCTTTACGGACAACTTTCTTTCTGAGATCTACTTGTCAATTTTTCAATTTTTTTTTACACATGATTAAAAAGATGTCTATTGACTGATTTCTATTTTTGATATTTTAAAAGACTGGTTGATCAATACTGCAATTTGTAACAAATTTCTTTATATGAATGAACATTTCTTCAAAGGGTTTTCACGTACACCATTATTACTATAGGATACATTGATTCTGTACAGACTTTACAAGAGGTAAAGGACAATGGAAGTGCCATGGATTGGCATGTAAGATATGATTAGATTCCCTACAGTGTGGAAACAGGCCCTTCTGCCCAACAAGTCCACACTGACCCTCCAAAAAGTAACCCACCCAAACCCATTTTCCTCTGACTACTACACCTAACATTATGGGCAATTTAGAATGGCCAATTCACCTGACCTGCACATCTTTGAACTGTGGGAGGAAACTGCAGCACCCGGAGGAAACCCACACAGACATGGGGAGAATGTGCAAACTCCACACAGACAGTCGCCCAAGGCTGGAATCGAACCTGGGTCCCTGGCTCTGTGAGGCAACAGGGCTAAACACTGAGCCACCAACCATGTGTTGCAATTGGGGATGGATCGAAGAGCACTGGGGATATGGGCAAGAACTTCTAAACTTCCCTTTCAAAATGATCCCTCATCCAAATGATGGGCCATGAGACCTTTGCGGGGCTGTGAGCTATGATTCATTGAAAACCTCAGCCAAAACCACAAAAATTGCATTGGTTGAGGAGGTGCCAATTTCAGTAATGGAGCAAGCTAGGGTCAATGTACAGGCTCATGAACTCACAGCCTTATCCCACCTGGACAAAACTTGGGACACTTACAATGGGATAGAAGATCCTAGCATTGGATCCTGGCTGCTAGTTTTAAAGTTCTATGGAGTCTCCTGGTTCTACAAAAAAACTAGCACTTGGGATTTAAGATAATCTTTTTTGAGTTTCTGAGAATAAGTTATAACATCATGTCTATGGGTAAAATCCCAAACATTTTAAGTGAATTTAAAGCTATATTAGATTAAGAAACATTGACGTGAATTGATGAGAGAGAGAGAGAGAGAGCGCGCAAGGCAGGAAAACTGAGTGAATGGTGCAAAAAGATGGCTTCCGCATTAATGAAGGTATATTTATGGGATAAATTGGGAAGCTGATGATGTCTTTGAGGTTTCTGAAAACTGTAAACAAAACATACAGATTGACATTAATAGCCCTCGAAAAGGAACTCATGGGGGGGAAAAGGATGAGTTACATTGTTTTGTGGACAGATGAGAAAGTGTTAAGTTGGTTTTATAGCTGGGAAATGAATGAAGATGACAGTAAGACAGCTTTGGAAAGTTCAGCACTCATCTCAACTGAAGTCAAATCATCAGACCAACCAATATGAATTATAAAGCCTGTGGCAAGAACCAGGTGAGTTTACTAGCAGTTTCATAAGATTGAAAAATGCAGCCAGAAAGGCAAATTCAGGAAAACAGATGAAAAGGTGTTAGGTCAGCTCATTTGGAGCTCTGCACACCCTTAAGTCTATAGTCATAGAATCATAGAGGTGTACAGCATGGAAACAGACCCTTCGATCCAACCTGTCCATGTCGACCAGATATCCCAACCCAATCTAGTCCCACCTGTCAGCACCCGGCCCATATCCCTCCAAACCCTTCCTATTCATATAGCCATCCAAATGCCTCTTAAATGTTGCAATTGTACCAGCCTCCACCACTTCCTCTGGCAGCTCATTCCATCCACGTACTACCCTCTGTGTGAAAAAGTTGCCCCTGAGGTCTCTTCTATATCTTTCCCCTCTCACCTTAAATCTATGCCCTCTAGTTCTGGACTCCCCCAACCCAGCGAAAAGACTTTGTCCATTTATCCTAACAATGCCCCTCATGATTTTATAAGCCTCTATAAGGTCACCCCTCAGCCTCCGACACTCCAGGGAAAACAGTCCTAGCCTATTCATTCTCTCCCTACAGCTCAAATCCTCCAACCCTGGGAACATCCTTGTAAATCTTTTCTGAACCCTTTCAAGCTTCACAACATCGTTCCAATAGGAAGGAGACCAGAATTACATGCAATATTCCAACAGTGGCCTAACCAATGCCTAACCTGTACAGCTGCAACATGAACTCCCAACTCCTGTACTCAATACTCTGACCAATAAAGGAAAGCATACCAAATGCCTTCTTCACTATCCCATCTCCCTGTGACTCCACTTTCAAGGAGCTAGGAACCTGCAATCCAAGGTCTCTTTGTTCAGCAACACTCCTGAGGACCTTAATGGTAAGTGTACAAGTCCTGCTAAGATTTGCTTTCCCAAAATGCAGCACCTTGCATTTATCGGAATTAAACTCCATCTGCCAATTCTCAGCCCATTGGCCCATCTGGTCAAGATCCCATTGTAATCTGAGTTAACCTTCTTCGTTGTCGATTTAGGTGTCATCTGCAAACTTACTAACTATACCTCTTATGCTCACATCCAAATCATTTATATAAATGACAAAAAGTAGTGGACCAAGCACTGATCCTTGTGGCACTCCAGTCTGAAGAAACAACCCTCCACCATCACCCTCTGTCTTCTACCTTTGAGCCAGTTCTTTATCCAAATGGCTAGTTCTCCCTGTATTCCATAAGATCTAACCTTGCTAATCAGTCTCCCATGGGGAAACTTGTTGAACACCTTACTGAAGTCCATATAGATCACGTCCACCGCTCTGCCCTCATCAATCCTCTTTGTTACTTCTTCAAAAAACTCAATCAAGTTTGTGAGACATGATTTCCCACGCACAAAGCCATTTTGACTAATCCCTAATCAGTCCTTGCCTTTCCAAATACATGTACATCCTGTCCCTCCAACTACTTGCCCACCAGTAACGTCAGGCTCGTTGGTCTATAGTTCCCTGCTTGTCCTTACCACCCTTCTTAAACAGTGGCACCATGATAGCCAACCTCCAGTCTTACGGCTAAAAAAGTTCTAATTGACAAGTAGAAGCCACAGTATTGAAGACGGTAAATAACGCTGGAGTACACGAAGTCAAAGCAAATAGGTGAAGATGCTAACTATCCAAGCAAGATTTCCATTAAGTCCAGAGGAGGTCAGCAGGGTTTGTGCAGTGAAATATCAATAAAATAATAGGCAGAGGAAAAAAGATGTGCAGGAACTGTGAATAGCTGTTGACTTCACAAACAGTAGGAAATACCTACATAGGAACCAAATTGTAGAAAAGTATGGAAATCCAATCAGTGGGGAAAGTGAAGAATGAAAAAGATGGTAAATGAGCTGACAGAGCAAGATCAACAAGATGAGTGAGAAAGAAAAGGCAAGAAAACATCTGTATCATGTTAAGTGATAATGAATTACAGAAAACAACCAGATTATAGGAACCAGACCATTGTATTTATTACTGCCTGGATGCAAGTTTTCTGGGTAAATAAATCAACACAACCATTCAGATCTGGAACAGGATTAGAAATAAGACAGAAACCTTGAATCTGAAGCAGAAAATTGGAACAGAGTGCTCTGAAAATTTAAAAGAAGAGCATTACTGAAGGAAAGTGCCTCTGAAACTGAGAAAAAGCATCTCATGGCATACAGGGGGGCTGAAGTTTGACAGCTGGGGAAAAACAATCTCATAAAAGGGACCCAAAAAGCAATAGGTATTGACTACATCACCGAAACATACGATCGTGGTAGCTCAAGATTGAAAAGTGAAGATTTGAATCAGAAAATTATGCATTGAAGAAGGTAGAACTAAGGGATGAAAGCAGTACACCCATTGAAAAGTCCTGTCAGTCAGAAGTAGGGAAGATCTCATATCTCAAACCTAGCCAGAAGTTTTTTGCAAGGTTTGTGAAGGTTTGTAGCTCAGGTTGTGGTTTAGGGTGTAGGTTTGCTCGCTGAGCTGTAGGTTTGATATCCAGACGTTTCATTACCTGACTAGGTAGCATCATCAGTGGCGACCTCCAAGTGAAGCGAAGCTGTTGCCTCCTGCTTTCTGTTTATATGTTTGTCCTGGATGGGGTTCCTGGGGTTTGTGGTGATGTAATTTCCTGTTCTTTTTCTGAGGGGTTGATAGATGGTATCTAGGTCTATGTGTTTGTTTATGGCGTTGTGGTTGGAGTGCCAGGCCTCTAGGAATTCTCTGGTATGTCTTTGCTTAGCTTGTCCCAGGATAGATGTGCTGTCCCAGTCAAAATGGTGGTTTTTTGCCTCCGTGTGTAGGACTATGAGGAGAGACGGTCATGTCTTTTTGTGGCTAGCTGGTGTTCATGTATCCTGGTGGCTAACTTTCTTCCTGTTTTCAGAGCGCCGCTGCTTCATCAGGTGGTCTGATGAAGGAGGGGCACTCCGAAAGCTAATGCTTCCAATTAAACCTTTATTTAGGGTCTGCAGAGATTTGACCACTGAGTGAATGAGAAAATGATTCAAACTCTTGAACAAGAAGGGCCAAGATATCTCAATTGCTTGAATGAAAATTTGGAATCAAGACAGATTGTCAGACAGATGATTGATCACATGGCTCATTTAACTATTTTCTGAATGATTTTCAAACTATTTTAAAATTAAATTAAATCTGGAAGAGGCTCTCAAAATAAATGAGCATTTAACCAAATAAACAGAATCTGCCATGTTTTCATCTGTAGGATGCTTCAGTGGCACTACCTTTCCTAAAACATGGGTGAGGATATGGCCAAAGCATTTTTGGAATAACAGACAATTATGGGGTAACATTTAATTTAGATAAATGCGAGGTACTGCATTTTGGAAAATAAAATCATGACAGGACTTATACACTTAATGGTTAAGGTCTTGGGGAGTGTTGCTGAACAAAGAGACCTTGCAGCACAGGTTCATCGTTCACTGAAAGTGGAGTCACAGGTAGATAGGATAGTGAAGGCAACACTTGATATGCTTTCCTTTATTGGTCAGAGCATTGAGCACAGAAGTCAGGAGATCATGTTGCGGCTGTACAGGAGATTGGTTAGGCCGCTATCGGATTATTGCATACATAGGAAGAATGTTGTGAAACTTGATAGTGTTCAGAAAAGATTTACAAGGATGTTGCCAGGGCTGGCTGGTTTAAGCTATAGGGAGTTGCTGAACAGGCTGGGGCTGCTTTTCTTGGAGAATCAGAGGCCGAAGGGTGACCTTATAGAAGTTTATAAAATCATGAGGGGCATGAATAGGGTAAGTAGACAAGGAATTTTTCTTGGGTTGGGGGAGTCTAGAGCTAGAGGAAATAGGTTTATGGTGAGAAGGGAAAGATAAAAAAGGGACCTAAGGGGCAACTTTTTCATACAGAGGGTGGTGCGTCTATGGAATGAGCTACCAGAGGATGTGGTGGAGGCTGGTACAAAGGCAACATTTAAAAAGGCACCTGGATGGGTATACGAATAGGAAGGGTTTCAAGAGATATGGACCAAATGCTGGCAAATGGACTAGATTCGATTATGAAATCTGGTCGGGTATGGACGAGTTGGTCCAAAGGTCTGTTTCCATGCTGGACACCTCTATGACTCTATTGGATACCCACTGTGACCCACTGGTGTTTTGAAAAACATTGTCCCTGAATGCAGCACAGATCATTCTTGATTTTGTACTTGTAGAGGAAGAAAGCTCTCCATACCAGAGAGATGACCCAGACTGGGCTATGTGTAAACCCTTGTCAATTTGTTCAACCGAGAATGAAAATTACCAAAGTTCCTTTCAAGCTCTGTTATCTGAATTGCTGTAGCGGGTGTAAAAGGTTCAGTTCAAAGCATGATCAAGCAGAGCATTAATTATAAAGATGTTGGGTAATGATGTTCATGCACAAAGCAGAGTGGTTCAAGAAGATGGCACGGAGTAGGAAGGGTGGGTTTAGACTGAGGGTTCTACTAAGATGATTGAAAACATGGACCTGAAGTGTTCTAAAAATTCTGAAAATTTATGTTAAACACATCCTCTTACAAATCCAATGAATGCTTGTCCATCACACCCCTCCCCCAGCCTAGGTTTGGTTCATTGGTCAATCATCAAGAACGAAATGCCAGAGAAAGTACCATTTCTTATGATCAGTTCAAACTCTACAAACACTAATACTCACCTCTGGAAGGATGCTGCCAACATTTTGAGTCGGTGGCTTGTGATTTAGGCCACTACACCAGGCTACATGAGGTAGTGTCTGAATCAGAGACAGAGGCATAATGTGCATTATCCCTTCAAAGACAGAGAACAGTCATAATGATGAATCAGGAGGCATGGAGGTCAGGCCTCAGAGCTCACCTTAAAGAGCCCAGAATTTGGAAGTATCATCAGCAGGGTCTGTGCAGACACCTGATGGAGTTCACTGACTATAAATAAGGGCTCAGTCTCTTGAACTCAGTTGGGAATGAAATGGCCAATATCATGGAGAGCCACAGACAGTTCACAATAAGTTGTTGCAAGAACAGAGTGGTGGCCTGCAAAGGGTTCACTTCTAGACCCCCTAAGAGGATGTTTTTTACTGGCAGCACAACACTGACTGGAAGTAATGCCTGTTGCACTCAGCAACTCACCCCATTTAACTTGCCTGTAGGCCAACACAGGAGTGTGGAGGTGGGTGAGGTGGATGAAAGTCCTAACAACTTTTCAGCATGTTACCAGCCATTTTGTCAAAAACCCTCTTGATGGTACATGTTTCAGTGATGCAGAAATGCAAAGGCTCATATTCAGGTAGATCCACAATGGGTGCAAGAAGGCAGGCTGCTATGCTCCTCTGTGCTGGAGAGGGGAGCAGAATGTCCCTATGTTCTATGAGCAACACTGGAAGCACTATGGTCAGGGGGTTTGTGAGTGTAGGACACCACTTTAACCCAATCACTAAAGGGTTTAACAGTGTCATTTACCACCATAAGAGTTATTTTCAGGTAACTAGTTAATCCACAATGGTCTGTCATTGTGGACAATTTTGAACAATTACCAAAAAACATTAGAAACAGCAGTTTTTACAAATGCCAATTGAGTTTCCAGCTAATCTCTTAGTGATGGTGTGAGGCTGTGTTCAATTATTCAGGGTGGCACACTGGGTCAGTGGTTAGCACTGAGCTTCACAGCGTCAGAGACCTGGGTTTGATTCTTGCCTCAGGCAACTGTCTGTGTGGAGTTTGCACATTCTCCCTGTTTCTGGATTAGTGGTGCTGGAAGAGCACAGCAGTTCAGGCAGCATCCAAGGAGAAGTAGAATCTCTGGATTAGTGGTTTTTACCTACATTCTCCTTGTGTCTGTGTGGGTTTCCTCCCACAATCCAAGAATGTGCAGGTCAGGTGGATTGGCCTTGCTAAATTGCCCATATTGTTAGGTGCATTAGGCAGAGGGAAATGGATCTGGGTGGGTTACTCTTTGGAGGGTTGGTGTGGATTTGTTGGGCTGAAGGGCTTATTTCCACACTGTAGGGAATCTAATCTAATCATTATGGTGAGCAGTTCAAGACAGGGTCATTATTTAGATGTTCAGAAAGGTTATTAGTGTACAAGGGGCATGAATGGCATAGACCATCCCAACTTTTATTGTCCTTCTGTGGGCGTATTTGTGGCAAATGTGATGATCTGACTTGTTAAGAAGTTGGGGTCCTCTGCTGTAGATCCATCGTTAATTTGTCTCTGTCAGAGTGAAAGTACAGCAAATGCTCCACAGACCAGGGTGATTTGCATCTTTGAGTGATAATTACCTGTCAGAGCTCTAATATGATTAAAATCTTTGTCATTCTAAGTTGTTAGAGGTTGAGGCTGACAGGACGCCTAAGTGAGTTGTGGAACTGCATTTTATACATGCCACCCCCTGCTCTCACTGTGCTTTGCCAGTAGGTGTGCATGTGAAGGGAGGTGAAAGGTTTGATGATCATACCTATGGCTTTGCCCAGAACAGTGTCCAATCTCTGTATTTCTACTGACCCATGCATTCTCATCTACAACTCCTAACTCTCAACTTGCCATACACAAATGCCTTGATAAACTGACTTTGACTAGATATCCAATGATGTTGGGTCTAATCATTTGCCAGTCTTTTGTGTTAAATTGCAGAGTTAACTATTAAAGTGCATCTCAAGGTCAATCTGTGAACAATGATGAACCCAATGATAATAATGGTGCAAGATTCTTCCATGTTAATGCCCTTTAACGTCAAGGGTCTTTTGTTTGCAATCGCCATTTCCTGTGGTTTCAATATTAGCATATATGTAGCAATGAGTCACCAGGAATGAGCTGCTGGATACACACTTGCGAAGAAGCAGAGAAAGATTTGGCCAACACTCTTCTTTGTAAACCCAGTGCCTCCATAAGGCAATGTAAGGACAGTAAAATCAAATTTCTCTTATTTGAAAATAAGTGATTAAATAAAATGATAGAAACTATTTACTTTCATTCCTCAACATGAAGGGTGACCCTCACATCCGCGGGTCCAGTTACCGTGGTTTCAGTTACCCATGGTTTACCACGGCCTGAACATATTATAGGGAACATTCCAGAACCAGGGACCAGGAGGCTGCCCGGAAGCTAAATTTCCCATTTAAATGAATGGGGTCAGACTTCTGTGGTAGGTCTTGGAACATATCCCCCCAATACAGAGGGACTACTGTATTGATAAATGTGTGAATACAATGGCGAAACGTTTTGATTACAGTGTAATTGTTTGCCCTGGATGTAGTCCAGAACACTGGCAAAAAGCAACATAGGATTAAAGTTTGCCATATTCTGCAGCATTCCTATTTATTACTCATCCCTCCAAGATGAAACTTTGCAAAATGCTTCCTTTCTAACAACCAATACAATTGTCAGTGAACTGAAAACATCACACTGGAGAATAAGATGCATCTACATTATTTTGGTTTCCTTATATATCCTGCACTGACCCCCTAATTCTGTCATCTCACTGAACAACTTGCTTCATTAAAAATCAATAAAATGCACACTCACTGCCAAAAGCTAAATATTTATGGTTTCAAGGTCCCACAGTGCGTGGATTTCTTCCAATGTTTCTGTTATATTTGTAGCTAATTTTCGACTCGTTTAGTTTACCTCAAAAATCAATTTGTGTCTTTGATCAAAAGATAATTGTGCTGTTTTTAAACGTTGGGAAAGAAAATGTCTTTGGAACTATCTTCCTGAAAAGGTAGTGGAGCAGTCTTTGATGCTGAAGTGGGAAGCAAGGGGGTGAAATGTTATTGAGGGAATGTGGATTTGAAGTTACAATTAGATCAGCCTGGTCTTATCCAATGATGAAACTTGGTTCGAGGGACTGATTGGCCTATTTCTGCTTCTTGTTTGTATGTTTCTAATTGCAGTTTGAAGCAGGCAATAACGCAAAGGCTGAAAGTCGGTCAGAGTGAATATCTAGGTCATTTTAGAAATATAAAACTCTCACGTTGAAAGTTCCTGAAGCTGTCTAATTATCCATACCTGTAATTTCTGTAGAATTCTGCTGATGATCTTTCTCTGCGGCCAGCTTTCGGTCTGAATTAGACTTGGAGTGTGAATGAATTCCAATTGAAATTCAGGGCTGTAAACTTTACCAAATTTCAACACACTCATATTAAATTCAAAGCTAATGTTATGACTGATAATTGACTCACATCCTCAAGTGTGCATGTTAACATATTATAATATTAGCATTTTAGTCTCTGCTTGATTGTACTGAAATATATTAACTGTGTGAGATAAAATAATCTATGGGTCATGAACTTTTGCTGAGGTTCTCGCAACTCCTAATCTGACATTGGTGAAAGTTTCAAAGGCAGGACACGTGGCTAAACATGTCCATTTACATCATTGCTCCACATTCAGAGAACTCCAGAGAATTTCTGTTATTTGCCTCTTCCAGATGGCATGGATCCAGATGGGACGTTAGAGAAAAAAAACAGCAGCAGCCCTATCAGTAATCCTTTCAACTGTCAAATATGCAAATTGTGCCTATGAACCAGAGGATAACAAGGCTACAAGAATGAAGGAACAGATAAACTCTCTCACTATGGATCTGTTAGTCAATCCTCGGAAAATTTTCACAACCCATAATTTCAAATAAAATTATGATCATTGCCAAATGATGCATCAAGGGTACACTGTAGATTGATCTATGTGATACTTTTTCAGTAGTTGGTATTCTCGCTCCTCAGCTCATGTCAGGCCTTTCCTTTCTTCTTGGTTCAAATTATAGTTCACCTCTTTTTCTCCTCAAATTATGTTAGCACTATTTGTTATGCTGCTAATTAAATTGCTGCCCTCCTCTTTTTCAAGTGTAGCAAGGCCTCTACCCAAGGTTGTGACACTGAAGGAGAGAACAGAAAAGAGGAGCTGATTGGACCCAGTGGTCCCCCTCCTGCAGGGTGCAGTGGCAAGCACAGGGGCAGAGAGCGATGCGATAGGGGAAATAACAAAGCAGCAAGGAGCAGAAATTCCACAATTTATGAGAAGGTCAACTGGAAGCCTCAAATGGAGGCTAGAGAAGGGGAATTGGAACAGATGTGCCAGTTTCCACAATGCTGGATGCCTTGCTGCTTTTCACCAGTTCTATTACATCACTTCCCAGCTCTATGGTCACCATCACCAACTTCACTCTATGCTATTTGTGGCTCTTGTACTTAACTCACCGGTCTGGGACTCTGCTCCATTTCTTGGCTGCTGCCTTCTCGCTCACTCACTCTCTCGATTTCTCTCTTTTTCTTGGTGATTCAGGATATTGCCAGTCTGTCTGATGAGATGGTCAGCTGCTGCATGCCTGCTTCAATTCCCTTTCCTGGTTCCTAATGATCCGATCCAATCAAATCCAATCCAAGTATACACCTGATTTGACATTCCTAACCCAATGGAAGAATCACAGAATAGGCCTGATGTGTCCCACTACCTGACAATCAGCCTGACCCAACCTGAGGAACCCACTATTCGATTACCCCTCCAACCTCAACTGACAGAAGTCGCCCCTGACCTGACCACTCTTTCCAACCCTTTCACTCACCTGCCAGGCGTACTTACCCACTAACAAGCTCAATCAGCTGCTGCCCTCCCCAACCTACCATACTACTCATTGACTACCATTCAGTTTGGAAATGCTGGTCTTGGAAGTGGCCAGAAGTAGTACTGAGTGGCACTGAGGTGTGGAAAAGTTTGTTGAGAGTAGCGAGCTAATGGTGGATGTCAGTCTGTGAAAGATCCAGGCCACTGAGCTAAAAGATTCTCCTTTTATAGGTCTAAGGTTGGTGACCATAAAATGGCCAATTCAAGTTTCAACTCATAGTTGCAATAACAACCAACTTGTCAGCAGAGGCAAATCATTCTGTAACATCAGTAATACATATAAACAAAATAAGGTATCATGTAAATAAATATCCAATAATTTTGTTAACAACAGGTCATTTCTGATCATTCTACTTACACATTCTAAACATCAATAGCCTGTTTTTCCTCTATATGCTGACTGACTTGTGGCTTTGGCAGTTTTGTTGCTATCTTATCATTCACCGCCTACTATGCTACAACTAATAAAACTACCATTGTAAAATCCTTTAATAATATTGTGCTCTTTGTAAAGAATGCCTGTCTTTCATACATCGATTACAAAGTTGATCAACATTTCCCTCCTGGGGTCAATACCAATTCTTGTTTTTTGACACTGATGATCTTTGCTGTTTGCCCTAACATTTCTGTCAATACAATATGAAACTCAGAGAAGAGCCAATGTCAACAGCACTAAGTACACAAACCATGGGTTACCAATATTGATTGATGCACAATAACAATTAATGTCTTTCATTTTATATTTCTGTTTGATCTTGTTTGGATCACATGTTTTATATTTTAATTGAGGCAAGATATGATACATCTACAAAATTGAGGAAATTTTCACTTTGATAACGTCACTAAGCAACACTCCCTGATCAGTTCCAGTACGATGAAAAAAAAGAGTAAATCTTCCGTTCTCAAATGCTTCCCAAAAGACATTAGTGAACCAGATGGGTTTTTACAACAGTTAATGATAATTTCACCATCACGGTGACTGAAACAAACTTTCAATTTACATTTTGTTCACTGAATTTAAATTCCAGCATGGGATTTTGATACATCCCAGAGCTTGTAGCAACCAGACACCATGTGTAGTTCCTCAATTGATTACAGTGTCAGATAGCATCCCTGAAATTATTCAGCTCCTAGTTAAGATTATTCACTCACCCCCTCAATGACAACAAGAGTAATTTTAAAGGGATGCCTCTCTTAGGGATATCTAGACCTGCTAGACCCAAATGAACTTACATTTTTAAAAGAGCCAATTTAATTAGGCCTTCTTGTAAAAATAAATTTATAGTGAGAAGAAATATTAACACAGCACACAGATTAGAAACGAGAGGTAAGTCCAAAATGGTAAAGGTAAAAAAAAGAAATGTATGGCTCAGTCTCTGAATTGCTCACAAAGTGCAGAAAGTTGCCCATTGTGCCAATTTCAGTCCAAGTCACTGGTAACATTGATGTGGTTGATTTGTGGTTCTTAGTTATTTGCTGCAGAATATTTAATCATGTGTGTCATGCTGCTTATCACACCACAATGGAAATTGTTACAGTAAATTGTTTCTTTACATTCCTGCTTGCTTGATGAAGTTTACCACCTGATGAAGGAGCAGTGCTCTGAAAGCGAGTGCTTCCAATTAAACCCGGTCAGATTATAACCTGATGTGGGATTTTTAATGTCCTTACATTCAACTTTATCTTTGCTGACTCTGGTACTTCGGACAACCAAAACTAAAGTGCCACAACCAAAAGTAAAAGCTACAAACCTACACTGAAGCATAATGTTTACTCTGCATTTTTCTTTCTGTTGAAGATTAAAGAGTGAGAGGCTGCTGGTCCATTTTTCTTTAAAGAAAAATGGGAGTTATAAGTAATACTGAAGGGACAATTCCAAAGAGTTCCTGGAACAGACAGAGCTTAAAAACACCAGACTTTTTTTTTAAAAAAAAGGTTTTCTACATTGAAAAGGCTTACCTATGTCCAGATGTTGGCTAACTCTGCCATTTTATTTTTCTAAATTGTCTCAAACTTTTTTTTAAAAAATGCATGAGGTCATTACTTCTCTTTTGGCACAAATGCCACCTGCAGGCCAAAACCTGTACTACAAACCTACAAGCCTAATAGGACAGCAACATCAGAAAGGAAAAAAAGCAGGGAAGTCAAAAAAAACACAGAAAAACAGAAACTGCAATATAGATGCCATCATTTGAAAGTGTAAGAAATATAGTAAGCAAATATCAAAGTATGAATTGGCAAACCTTTGATCTTCGGTTAAAAGTTCAGTTATTTAAAGAAAGTATTCATTTTATTTGATGGATCAGCAGATAGCTGACAAAAAAATGACAGGGAATCAAATCTCTTGTCATGTTCAGCATTGGAGGATTAAGAAGAATACATGCCTACAATATTTCTGAAAATAACTGAAACGATCATGACAAACATTTTCAGATTTTAAGGGACCAACTTAAAATTTTAGTCAATTTCAGAATACATAAACTTGCTTTCCTAATATGTTGGCTATAGTCAGGTGAAATGATCAGCCAATCTCCAGGCAGATGTTAATGAAAAGGTGGGAAGATAATTGCACAATGGCTACCATAGATGAAAGGCTTATAGAGCTAATAATTTACTCCACACCCACTTAATCTTTCAGGAAAGCACTTCTGGTCAAATCGAAGAATGTACAACTAACACACTGTCAGAAGAACAGGTTCAAAGCAGTTGTATCAGGGCAATAGCAACTGCAGTTTCTTGACTCTGGAACAACTATTTCAGCTTTCAAAGGTTCACTGGGACATCCAAATCTTGTATGAAATGTGACTTGTCTCACCCATCAAGTTGCAACATGTATGAGTTGTATTCAACCAATGACATTGGACTAAACTATGTAAAAAAAAATGCAAATGCCCAGAGCAATGCAAGGTACAATATAATGCTCACATTAATATGGAAAGGAGAAGCTTTCAAAGTTCTGTTCACGACATGCAAGCCCGTCAACAAAATGCAGGAGATCACCACAACATTACAGCTTACAGACCCTAGTCCAACAGCACATGACACACCCTGTGGATGCCTTTAGAAACTGAAACTTCTACTTTCATCCAATTGATAGAGAATGTGTTATAGCAGTAAGTGGGCTCTGCTGAAGCATCAGCTAAATATATGGATGGTAAATGTACAGACCTGTATATACGAATGATTAATTCTGATCTCTGTATGTAAAGAAATGGAATGTATATGTATGTATGGCATGGCCAATTGTACAGATCATCAAAATATTTTATGAATAAAGTATATTTTTGAAATAAAAAAAGAGCATGTGTTAAAGGCCAAGATTGACATAGGTGCAAGTGTAACGCATCTTATGTGAGATATACTGAGGAATCTGGCACAGTGTGGTGCAGTCCTCACAGCGCCAGAGACCCGGGTTCAATTCCCGCCTCAGGTGACTGACTGTGTGGAGTTTGCACGTTCGCCCCGTGTCTGCGTGGGTTTCCTCCGGGTGCTCCGGTTTCCTCCCACAATCCAAAGATGTGCGGGTCAGGTGAATTGGCCATGCTAAATTGCCCGTAGTGTTAGGTAAGGGGTAAATGTAGGAGTATGGGTGGGTTGCGCTTCGGCGGGTCAGTGTGGACTTGTTGGGCCAAAGGGCCTGTTTCCACACAGTAAGTAATCTAATCTAAAACAGATTAACTGATCACAATGGCCCAACATCCTGGATACTGAAATTATCGATTTGAAATGAGAGTACAATTCCTCAGGCTGGACACCTTTCACATAATTGAAATTGATGGCCCTTCTATCATTGGTTTATCATTATGCACAGCTATACATAATCTTGTAATCTGCAGAATAACAAAGCCACCAGTTGCAACACCAGAGACTCCAGATTACAACACTGTGCTCATACCTTTTGGTCACAGCTGAACAGTGTCAATTCAGCAAAAAGTATCAGGCGATGAACAGCTATGACAGCTCTAAACAGTCCAAAGAGTTCTTGTAGCACAGTGGTAGTGTCCCTACCTGGCTTCAAATCCCACCTACTCCCCATCAAGATAGCGGGCAGCATTTTGTAACATGTCTTACCAAAAGACAACACTATGATGAAAAATTGCCCAGAGAAACCCAAGGTACAATACAATGCTCAGATTAGCATGTCAGGCATGTAATAACATCACTAAAAAAGTTGATTCAGAAAAATATCTACCTAGTACCAACAAGGGGCTCTTGTGGTGCAGTGATGGTGCTGCTATCTTTGAAAATGGGCTCAAATCCCACTTACTGTGGAGGTATGTCATAACACAGTTGAAGAACCTGAGTACCTTTTTGAACTTAGCTCTCATTTCTAATATGTGTGTATGTTTTAGTAGTTCTTCTCATCAAGGGAGTGTTGCTGAACTGAAACCTTGGAGTGCAGATTCATAGTTCCTTGAAAGTGGAGTTGCCAGTAGATAGGATAGTGAAGAAGGCATTTGGTATTCTTTCCCGTATTGGTCAGAGCATTGAGCATAGAGGTTGGAAGGTCATGTTGCAGCTGCACAGGACATTGGTTAGGCCACTTTTGGCATATTGTGTGTAATTCTGGTCTCCTTCCTATAGGAAGGATGATGTGAAACTTGAAAGGGTTCAGAAAAGATTTACAAGGATCTTGCCAGGCTTTTGGATTTGAGCTACAGGCAGAGACTAAATAGGCTGGAGGTGTTTTCTCTGGAGCGTCAGAGTCTGAGGGCTGACCTTATAGTTGTTTATAAAATCATGAGGGGCATGGATAGAGTAAATGGATAAGGTCTTTTCCCTGGGTTGGGAAGTCCAGAACTAGAGGGCATACATTTAGGGTGAGGGGGGAAAGATTTAAAATGGACAATGTTTTCATGCAGAGGGTGGTACATTTATGGAATGAGCTGCCAGAGGAAGTGAACAAAGTTTAAAATCACACAACACCAGGTTATAGTCCAACATGTTTATTTGAAAGTACAACCTTTTGGAGCGTTGCTGCTTCATTGGGTAGCTAGTGGGGCAGGAAGTGGAGGAGGGGTGGTATAATTTAAAAGACATCTGGATGGATATATGAATAGGAAAAATATAGAAGCATATCGACCAAGTGCTGGCAAATGGGACTAGATTTATTTAGGATATCTGGCCAGCATGGATGAGTTGGACCGAAGGGTCTGTTGTTATGCTGTACACATCTATGACTCTGTAAGTGACTCTAGATTCTGGATATACTATTACACCTACTTTTCTAGAACCGGGGTCAGGCTAAGGACACAGGCATGCCATATAAGAGGAGAAATGTTTTCACTCAGAGACTGGTGGAGCTGTGGAATTCTCTGCCACAAAATGCTGGGTAAAAAAAGGGCTCCTAATCATTCAAGGAGTAAGTAGTGACATTGTATCACAGCATCAATTCAAGAGCAGACCTTCAAGATAATGACAAGACATTATGACATATGGTGTTCCAGTATTAAGTTACCAGCTTCAGCATCAATCACTATTTGTGTCAAGGGCTCATTGTTGTCAGTCGGTTATGTGTGTGTAATGCACAAAAACATCAGTAAGGGTAGAATCCAGATGGTGTGTGTGTGTGTGTGTGTGTGTGTAAGAGAGATATTGTAGCTTTGGAAACAGTTAATGTTGTAAGTAACCTTCAAGATATCCGACTTTACAGAATCTCACTATATGTGGTATATGTTATGAGGATGAATATATATGAATAGAATGTTCTTTTACTATATAGATAACCACAATCAGCATTAGTCCCAGCAAACATTCCTTCTCAGCTGTGTGGCTGTACACATATGTAGCCACTCCAAATTTCCACAAATGGTGATTGATGTTAGCACACCTATCACAGCATTGACTTCCTGTTCATTGCCGTGCACAAGCCTTGGAAACCCAGAGACAAAATTAGAGGGAATGCTGCTGTCAGTGATGATCCTTTTCGATGCCACTTTCCAGATTCTGCATTTCTGAATAACTGCCCTGTATTTCCATTCTGTGTTTTTTGTATTGAAGCCAGCTCGCAATCCCGTCTGCAACTTTTCCCCTGATTCCACATTCTCTGATTTGATCCATTACACTATTATGTGACATATATCACAAGCCTTTGGAAATCCTGATAGAAGTACATAGAGTTATAGAGATGTACAGCACTGAAACAGATCCTTCGGTCCAACTTGTCCATGCCGAGCAGATATCCCAACCCAATCTAGTCCCACCTGCCAGCACCTAGCCCATATCCCTCCAAACCCTTCCTATTCATATTTTCATCCAGATACCTTTTAAATGTTGCAATTGTACCAGCCTCCACCACTTCCTCTGGCAGCTCATTCCATACATGTGAAAAAGTTGTCCCTTAGGTCTCCTATATATCTTTCCCCTCTCACCCTAAACCTATGTCCCCTAGTTCTGGACTCCCCCACCCCAGGGAAAAGACAGCTACTACATTAGTTTGTACTATAGAAAAATTACATAATTACTTGAATGTTCATATTCAGAAGAACAAATGAACAATGTCTTAATGAAAAGAACAGTTAAAATGCAGCATTTACAGCTTCAGATGATTGATTATCCCTTCTCCTTCATTACATTATTTTAACTTTCACCTAGCCTCTGAAAGGGCTACGCTCTGAAAATTCTTCTGCAATGACTAGTGTACAACTAACTAACTCCCTGCAATGAATCTTTAGATTGTTTGTTGTGTCTTTTAAAACAACTGATGAGTAGTTGGCACCTTGCTTTAACTATAGAATCTGGGATCTTGTGGCTCAGTGGTATTGTCTTTACCTCTGGGCCAGAAGGTCCAAGTGCAAAGCTAACCTACTCCAGATGTGTCAAGATGGGTCTGAACAGATTGATTTTAAAATATCTATCTAAAGATAGCCTGTTACATCATAAAAGTGGAGGTACACCTGATTTTTGAATGAAAATACCATTATAGACAAGGGGCATTGACAAGCTTGCACTTTATCTGAATACTCTTGCATTTAACTCGCTGTGTTCTAAAGGAGAGGGTAGCTCAAAGTGACAACTATTTCAACAGTTCATCTAGAAGAGTGAAGGATTGCTAACACAAGAATGTCTGATACTTTATTTTCACACAAGTAAAATAATCTTTGCAAGCCTGTATCACTGCTTAATATATTGATACCTATTTTCTAATTTGAAGAAAATATCTACCATGGTCTCTTCCCTTGAAGGTGGGAAAACAGTAGGAGTTGATTCAGTGGCTTTCAGCATTCACAGCTAAATGGCAATTCTTTATGTGGTATGATAACCCAAGAAGCAACACTGTAATTAACATCATGCTTCATTAACCTAACTATGCCTAACAAGGATACAACTGATTTGATGCAATGCAGCACACAGTCAATTCCCATATATTAAAAAAAACTGCACTAGTAGCTGCTCAACAGAGAATGGGTTTGACCCCAGGTCTGTAGGTCCAATCAATTTGGTTCCATTCATAGTGACCTGAACAAAACCTGTTTGCATTGGTTGCTGAAGTGACTTCTCTTCCAGACAGACCTGGATGCCTATTCAATGAGCATCATTAGCAGTGTTTAGCACTGCTGCCTCACAGCGCAAGGGCCCCAGGTTCAATTCCAGCATCAGGTGTTTGTCTGTGTGGCGTAAGGGAAATAGATGGCAGTGAAGGAAGATATACCTAACAATGGACCACAGCAGGATGTGGTGAAATGGCCAAGTAAAACTTATACTTTGTTATGCACAAGGCCAGATAAGGCAGGAGATAAACAATAGTAATGGGCACCGGGTTTGAGTAGTGAATCCTATATAAGATATATACTTGCTAAACTCTGCGTGTCTATTATAGACACCACGCTTGTAAGCGTATAATACACATACTGATTGCTTCAGATCTTGTCTTGGACTGAAATTATTGAAGAGAGTGAACTTCGTTTCTCACAAAATGGGGGCTCGTCCGGGATATTCTTCCATCGCCAGAGGGAGTGGCTGGCCCAGGACACTGAGAAGACGCGTCCTGTTCCCAATTGAGGAGTGGTCTTGTGTCCCAGTTTGGTCCACTCCGTTGGGTGACTGGTACAAATCCCACAAGAGAGACATCAGACAGTGAATTAGACAGTGAAAGGAGTTCGATAGAAAATACGGCTAAAAACTCTGTGCACAGACCAAAGTAAGAAAACTGACTTTTAAGTATTGCCTTGGTGGCTGGGAAAAGGGGTATTTAGTCTCTGAGTGACTGGCGAGGGCCCTGAGAAATGGGGGTAGGCAGAGTAACTGTCACGGAGTAAAGGAAGAAAAAGTCCCTGGTAACAGTCCTCCTGAAAGTCCATTAGGGAGGATGTTGCAGGAATGGACAAGTAACACTTGTACAAGGGAAAAAGATAAAAAGAAAATGTTTAAATATTGTTGTTTCGTATGGACCAAAGAACCAATCCTTCGTCCGGCTGTCTTCTGGCCAAAGTACGGTTTGGACGAGGATTGGGTATGTCAGTATTTAGAGTTGTATGTGAATGAAAAACAACCTTTTAGTCAAGAAGAGGCGGACTATGCATCCTGTTGGAAGGGCAGTTTGGGAATGATGGTAGGAAAGACAAGGGATCCCCCCTCTGCCTCACCCAGTCCCTGGGATCCTCATGGCTGCTTGCCCCACAGCGTTCCATAAAATCAGATTAGGTGAAAATAGGGGAGGGGAGGAGAGACAGACAAACAGGGACAGGGAACGGATGACCCACAAGAGGAGGACGAAGGGGCAGTTGACGGGATGTTGTTATTCCCGACACTCAATTCTCAACAAAAGAAAGGGAAGATAAAGTAGACATAGAGGAGGCCTCCGGAGTATCTAAACCAAAGCCTAAGGGGGAAAAACAAAAACAAAAAAAGGGGAAGAACATAAAGACTTATGCCCTTCGGGAGGTACCAATAGGGGACAAAGAGATTGGGTTTGTAAGTGCCCCCCCTCACCAGTTGGGTGGTCAGAACATTTAAAAAGGAGATGAAGGTCCTGGTTGAGGATCCGGTAGGGTTGTCTGAACAAATTGATCAATTTTTGGGGCCCAGTCTGTATACATGGACTGAGTTAATGTCTATTTTGAATATACTATTTACTGGGGAAGAAAGGGGACTTATACGAGGAGCAGCCATTAAAATATGGGACAGGGAACATCCCATTGGTGATGGGGATGCTGGACAGACAGAGACAAAGTTTCCCCTCAGAGACCCCCAGTGGGAAAATCAAAACCTGGAGCATAGAGAAGAAATGAGGGAATTGAAAGACCTGGTTCTAAAAGGAATAAGAGAGGCAGTTCCAAAGTCGCAAAATTTGAGTAAAGCCCTTGAAGTTCGACAGGAGAAAGATGAGACTCCCTCAGCTTTCTTGCAAAGATTAAGAGACTCAATGCGAAAATACTCTGGAATGAACCCTGAGGACCCAGTGACACAGGGTCTTTTGAAAGTACATTTTGTGACAAAGGCATGGCCAGACATACAGAGAAAGATACAGAAGATAGAAGGCTGGAGCGAAAAATCATTAGATGAATTGTTAAGAGAGGCACAGAAAGTGTTTGTAAAGAGAGAGGATGAGAGACAAAAACAGAAGGTGAAAATGATGGTAGCTACATTTGCTGAGGTAGTTAAGAAAAGAATGGAACCAATAGTGAGCAACCGGAGCAGAGGGTGACAGCATGTAGGACAGAGAGGGAGGGGGAGAGGGAGAGGACAAGGGGGAGCATTTGATAGAGCATTAGGGCGACAGGGGCAGCAATGGAAGTCTCCGCAGGAAGGATGCTATTATTGCAGAAACTCGGGCATTTTAAGCGGGAGTGTCCTGATCTACAAAGGGAAGAAAGGGCAATTCCGCTTATGAATTTTGATGAAGAATAGGGGTGTCAGGGGTTCCTGCCCCCAGGGACCCACCAGGAACCCTTGATAAACTTGAAGGTGGGACCCTGTAGGGAAGAGGTAGTCTTCCTAGTAGGTACAGGGGCAGCACGGTCATCACTGAATTTTAAATCAAAGAAAGTAGGAATGTCAACACGGTCAATTACTGTTTCCGGGATAAAAGGGGAAGGATTTACTGTCCCAGTATTTGAACCTATGATGTTAGAAGATCCTAAGGATAGAGTCACAGGGGAACTGTTGTATATCTCTGATATCAGATTAGATTCCCTACAGTGTGGGAGCAGGCCCTTTGACCCAGCAAGTCCACACCAATCTTCTGAAGAAGTACCCCACCCTCCTCTGACTAATGCACATAACACTATAGACAATTTAGCATGGCTAATTCACCTGACCTGCACATCTTTGTGACTGTAGGAGGAAACCAACACAGACACGGGGAGACAGTTACCCGAGGCTGGAATTGAACCTGGGACCCTGGCACCGTGAGGCAGCAGTGCTAACCACTGAGCCACCGTGCTGACCCAAATATAGGAAGTAACTTACTAGAGAGACATTTAATTATCCTCTTAGGACTGGAGATTGGAATTCAGGAAAAATAATTAGTTGTACAAATGGTAATGTTGACAGAGGATGTGGAGAGAGATATAGATCCTATTGTATGGGCTAGAGAAGGGAATTGTGGAAAACTACAGAACCCTCCCCTAGAAATAAGTTTAAAAAGGAAAGGGGATGTTGTCTGTGAGCGACAATATCCCATTTCCATAGAAGGTAAATAAGGACTGCAGCCAGTAATTGAGGGACTGATTAGAGATGGACTGTTGGAGCCATGTATGTCTCCTTATAATACCCCAATCCTACCTGTATGGAAATCCAATGGAACTTATCAATTGGTGCAGGATTTGAGAACATTGAATTGAATAGTACAGATCAGGCACCCAGTGGTGCCAAACCCCTATACGTTATTAAGTAAGATCCCTCATGATCACAAATGGTTCAGTGTGATAGATTTAAAGGATGCCTTTTGGGCTTGTCCCTTGGCAGAGGAAAGTAGGAAGTTGTTTGCCGTTGAATGGGAAGATCCCAAGACAGGACGGAACAGCAATACCGGTGGACCGTGCTCCCCCAGGGATTTACGGAATCCCCGAATTTATTTGGATAGATGTTAGAACAAATATTGGAGAAATTTAGCAGCCCCAAGGGAACTACCCTGTTGCAGTGTGTAGATGACCTCTTAGTAACAGGAAAAAGAAGAGGAAGAGTAGTAGAAGCCACTAACAAATTATTGAATTTCCTGGGTCAGCAGGGACTGCGAGTATCTAAAAACAAACTACAATATGTGGAGCGGGAAGTGAAATATTTGGGACATTTAGCTAGTGAGAGAAAGCGAAAGATAAGCTGGGAATAGATAGAGGAAATAGTGGGGATGCCGCTGCCCAGGACTAAATGGGAGTTATGTAAATTTTTGGGTCAAATGGGAAATTGCAGATTGTGGATTGATTCTTATGCTCAAAAGACTAAGAAATTATATCTCAAACTATTAGAGGAGAAACCAAAGTGTCTAAGTTGGGATGGTGAGGAAAAAGAACTAGCTGAGGAACTCAAAAGAGATCTGACCCATGCCCCCGTGTTAGCCTTACTTTCTCTAGATAAACCTTTCCACCGCTTTGCTACCGTGGATAAGGGAGTGGCTTTGGGAATATTAACCCAGCGGTGGGGAGGAATGAAACAGACAGTAGCACATCTTTCAAAGCTATTGCATCCAGTATCCCGGGGATGGCCTGAGTGTGTGCAGGCTGTGGCTGCCACTGCACTGTTGGTGGAGGAAAGCAGAAAGCTTACATTTGGGGCAGCCCTAATATTAAGCACTCCACACCAACTGAGAATGATCCTAAACCAAAAAGCTGGGCGATGGTTGACAGACTTGCGGGTTCTGAAATATGAGGCAATGTTAGTAGAAAAGGATGATCTAGTGTTGGTCACAGATAATTGTTTAAATCCAGCTGCCTTTCTTTGGAAAGGGGAAGGAGAATCTCCTCAGAATCCTGAGCACGACTGCCTTGACATTATAGAATACCAAACTAAGGTCCACATGGACCTGAGAGATGCTCCGCTTCATGCAGGAGCCTGACTTATTATAGACGGATCATCCCGGGTGACTGAAGGGAAAAGACCTAATGGGTATGCAGTCATAATTGGGATGAAAGGTAGTGTGATAGAGGCAGGAAGCTTGCCAAATGGGTGGCCAGGTCAGACCTGCGAATTCTATGCATTGGAAAGAGCCTTTTGGGTGTTGGAAAATAAAGAGGGAACAGTATAGAGTCATAGAGATGTACAGCATGGAAACATTCCCTTCGGTCCAACCCATCCATGCCGACCAGATATCCCAACCCAATCTAGTCCCACTTGTCAGCACCCGGCCCATATCCCTCCAAACCCTTCCTATTCATAACCATCCAAATGCCTCTTAAATGTTGCAATTGTACCAGCCTCTTCCACTTCCTCTGGCAGCTAATTCCACACAAAAACCACCCTCTGCGTGAAAACGTTGCCCCTTGGGTCTCTTTTATATCTTTCCCCTCTCACCCTAAATCTATGCCCTCTAGTTCTGGACTCCCCGACCCCAGGGAAAAGACTTTGCCTATTTATCCTATCCATGCCCCTCATAATTTTGTAAACCTCTATAAGGTCACCCCTCAGCCTCCGATGCTCCAGGGAAAACAGCCCCAGCCTGTTCACCCTCTCCCTGTAGCTCAAATCCTCCAACCCTGGCAACATCCATGTAAATCTTTTCTAAACCCTTTCAAGTTTCACAACATCTTTCCGATAGGAAGGAGACCAGAATTGCATGCAATATTCCAACAGTGGCTTAACCAATGTCCTATACAGCTGCAACATGACCTCCCAACTCCTGTACTCAGTACTCTGACCAATGAAGGAAAGCATGCCAAATGCTTCCTTCACTATCCTATCTACCTGCGACTCCACTTTCAAGGAGCTATGAACCTGCACTCCAAGATCTCTTTGTTCAGCAATACTCCCAGGACCTTACCATTAAGTCCTGCTGAGATTTGCTTTCCCAAAATGCAGCACCTCGCATTTATCTGAATTAAATTTCATCTGCCACTTCTCAGCCCACTGGCCCATCTGGTCCAGATCCTGTTGTAATCTGAGGTAACCCTCTTCGCTGTCCACTACACCTCCAATTTTGGTGTCATCTGCAAACTTACTAACTGTACCTCTTACGCTTCAAATCATTTATGTAAATAACAAAAAGTAGAGGGCCCTGCACCGATCCTTGTGGCACTTCTCTGGCCTCCAGTCTGAAAAACAACCCTCCACCACCACCCTCTGTCTTCTACCTTTGAGCCAGTTCTGTATCCAAATGGTTAGTTCTCCCTGTATTCCATGAGATCTAACCTTGCTAACCAGTCTCCCATGGGGAACCTTGTCCTTGTCGAATGCCTTACTGAAGTCGATATAGGTCACATCTACTGCTCTACCCTCATCAATCTTCTTTGTTATTTCTTCAAAAATCTCAATCAAGTTTGTGAGACATGATTTCCCACGCGCAAAGCCATGTTGACTAATCCCGAATCAGTCCTTGCCTTTCCAAATACATGTACATCCTGTCCCTCAGGATTCCCTCCAACAACTTGCCCACCACTGTATACACTGACTCTAAATATGCATTTGGTGTTGTGCACACTTTCGGAAAGATATGGCAGGAAAGAGGACTGATCAATAGCCGGGGGAAGGAATTAGCACATGAGGAGTTGATTAAACGGGTCTTGGAGTCCCTATTACTCCCCCAAGAAATAGCAGTAGTGGATGTAAATGGTCATCAGAAAGGAAATGAACCAGAAGTTAGGGGGAATAGATTAGCCGATGAAGTGGCTAAGGAAGCAGCCCTGAACCCACAAGTAGTAGTGATTCATTCCCTAATACCTACTGTCCCAGATCCTCAGGAAGCTCCTATATTTACTGAAAGAGAGGAAACAAAATTGCAAGATTTAGGGGCTGCAAAAACAGCAGACGGGCATTGGATGTTACCTGATGAAAGGGAAATGTTGAACAAAATGATGATGCGAGAGATTATGGCTGTCCTACATCAAAGCAGCCATTGGGCAGTACAAGCAATGTTTGCTTTAGTTCTTAGGGAATATGGATGTAAAGGAATATATACAATTGCTAAACAAATATGTGAGGGATGTATAATATGCAGAAAGGTAAAGAAGAAAGTCTTGAGAAAACAGACCCCGGGAGGAAGAGACCCAGGATTGAGACCCTTCTAGAGTACACAAGTAGATTATACTGAACTACGCAGAGTAGGAAGACTGAAATATATGCTGGTCATAGTAGATCATCTATCTGGTTGGGTTGAGGCATACCCCCTAGCTGCTGCCACTGCGAGTGGGGTGTCTAAAACAATATTAGAGCACATAATTCCCTGATATTGGCTAGTGAATCATACAGATTCCGACCAAGGAACACATTACACCTTTAAAGTGTTACGGGGGTAATGAAAGGGTTGGGAATTTCTTGGGAGTTCCATACTCCATGACACCCGCCATCATCAGGAAGAGAATGAACCAAGCACTCAATCGACAGATCTCTAAATTGATAATAGAAACCAGATTCCCTTGAATCAAATGTTTACCTAAAGCTCTCTTGCAAGTACAAACAGCCCCAAGGAAAGATTTGGGTGTATTCCCCTATGAAATCTTATTTGGATTATCTTATCTGGGAACGAATGGGGAATTGCCAATTCTCGAAACTAAAGACTTGTTCTTAAAGAAGTATATACTGGGCTTGTCCTCCTTTTTGTCTTTCCTCAGGAAACAGGGTTCATTGGCACAGACTCCACCCCTTGAATTCACCGTTCATCCCATCCGGCCGGGAGATTGGGTCTTAGTAAAATCATGGACAGAGACTAAATTGCAGCCGGACTGGGAAGGGCAGTACCAGGCTCTTTTGACTGAAACGGCAATAAGGACGGTGGAGAAAGGCTGGGCTCACTACACTCGGATCAAAGGGCCAGTGGAATCTCCAGTTGAGGAAGAAGTCTGGACAGCCGAATCAACGCAAGAACCACTGAAACTCAAACTAAAAAGACTTTGAGTAACTGATTATACAGTGGCGACGTGAGCGCAGTATTATTTCTGTAGGTTTGTATATTAAGTCTGTTTGTGCTTCAGCATGATTTTTAGAATGCTGGTGATGCTTAGAGTTATGATACTAGCTCTCTTAGTATTGGGATTTTGTCAAGTATCATTTTCATATGTGTTATTAACTGTTCCTGAATCTGATAATTCACAAGTAATAGACGCTGATGCATGCAGCTTAGTAAATTGTGGGGATGTACATAATCAGAGACAGTACCACAGCTCAGAGATACATCTTAAGTCCTATGGGGATGGCCTCGGGGATGGTACTTGGTATAATGGTCTTGTCACAGTACACCAGGCCCCCTTCCGACCAGCTTTCGATTGTCCCGATATACCTAACGATAAAGAAAACCACATGGCACAAAGCAATTCTGGGGCGGGGGAAGGGGGTGGGCAGCTATCAGGTACAATTAAATGGAACATTTGGGATAGAAATGAAAACAAACGGGAATGGTTTCTTGGGCTGTTGTTTTCGAATTAGCGTAGGACAGGGAAAAACGGGCAGAACTACTGGATAATAAAGGTACAACCTTTCACCCCTCCCGATGACCTTAAAGTAGTAAAACTTACAGACGTAAAGGAGTTAAAACACACCATTGAAATAGAAGGTGGGTACAGGGATGCAAATTCCTGTGTTGAATGGGTAAAGTATACTGTAAAAAGTCTGAATAAGAGCAATTGCTTTGCATGTGCCTCCGGTAGGCCAGTGGCCCAGGTGGTTCCCTTTCCGCTCGGGTGGAAGTGAGACAGGAAGGGCATGAAATGTATGATAGCCCTGTACCAGGATAACACTGCGTGGAATGATAGGAACTGTACCTCCCTATCTCAGATGTTCCCTCCCTTGGTGAAGAAAGACTCAAAAGCCCCCCCTACGTTTACAGCCACAGTCAGAAATCACACGTCGTGTGTGTATAGACGAGGTACAAATCGGTCCAGAGACTTGGGGGAGCTGAAATTATGGACAGAGATTAAGAATGTCACCGAAACAGACAAGGGAGGGAACTACTCAGCACTGAAGGTTCCCCGAGCGGATCTATGGTGGTACTGTGGAGGCAAAATATTGAGATCCACCTTACCTCCGGATTGGGGAGGGATATGTGCAATTGTACAATTGGCAATTCCATTTACCTTGTTCGGGTCTTGGATGGCATTTTTGCAAGAGGTAGGGTGGGAAGAGGTGTAAGAAGGAAAAGATAATAGAGAAAAAGGGGAGTAAGAGATCACTGTTAGACACTTCTTTCGACAACAGGATTTATCTCGATTCTGTAGGAGTCCCTAGGGGAGTTACTTGATGAGTTCAAGGCTCATAACCAGATTGCAGCAGGCTTTGAGTCAGCTCTCTTTTGGTGGGTAACAATTAATAAAAATGTAGATTGGATAAATTACATTTTCTATAATCAACAGCGATTTATGAATTATACAAGAGATGCGGTTAAAAGAATATCAGAACAGCTTGATGCGACAAGTAGGATGGCATGGGAAAACAGAATGGCCCTTGATATGATTTTAGCGGAAAAAAGGTATGTGTGTGTGATGTTAGGAGGAAGCTGTTGTACCTTTATTCCTAATAACACTGCGCCTGATGGTTCAATTACTCGGGCCTTAAGGGGATTGACTACCTTAGCAGAGGAACTGGCTGAGAATTCAGGCATAGACACATCTCTCACTGGATGGTTTGAATCATGGTTTGGAAAATGGAAGGGGGTGGTGGTTTCCATCCTCACCTCCCTGATAGTAGTAGCTGAGGTATTGGTAGCCATTGGCTGTTGCATCATACCCTGTATACGAGGACTCACCCAAAGACTGATTGAGACAGCCTTAATGAAACAGATGCCGCTAAAAGGGAATCAGGCAGAGGAACTTTATCAATTAAATAATGAGGGGATGAGTGAGACCAAGATGGATGAAATCTCTGGAATGATGCTTGTGCATTTTGGAGGCGATGCTTAAAAGAAAAATGCAGAAGATAACAAATGATAATTAAAGAAAAAGGGGGAAATTGTAGGATATAGGTAAAGTAGTGTTACTTCTGCAATCATAATTACTTATGCAAGATAAATGAACTCACACCAGTGCATAATTGTTTCAACCAAGAGCTGAGTCAACAAGAATGAAAACTATGTGAAGGAAATATATATTTGTTTTTGTATTAGCTAAAATGTGCACAAAAGAATAAAACGTGCCTGCAAACAATGCTAAATGTTATAGACAAATAGATAAGGTGCTGTGAGGATGTAGGTTAAGCCAGGTATGCTTGTACAAACAGTAGTTATAAGCATCTGTTTTCCACTTCTGCAAAAACAAAAAATAAACCCCAATTAAAAGGGTCATAAGGTTCAATATGGATGAGGAATGGGAGGAAATGTCACAAGTAGGGGAAATAGATAGCAGTGAAGGAGGATATACCTAACAATGGACCACAGCAGGATGTGGTGAAATGGCCGAGTAAAACTTGTACTTGTTATGCACAAGGCCAGATAAGGCAGGAGATAAACAATAGTAATGGGCACCGGGTTTGGAGTATGAATCCTATATAAGATATGTACTTGCTAAACCCTGCGTGTCTATTTTAGGCACCATTCTTGTCTCGGACTGAAATTATCGAAGTGAGTGAGCTTTGTTTCTCACAGTCTGCTCCTGTTTATGGAATTATTGAATAATTGCTTCCCATACTCTTATTAATATCTTCCATCACTGAACTGCTGATGATGAAGGCTTCTCTAAAGCTGTGTTTCTTACAATTCTTTCTTCATTCCCCAACATCTCTAGAGTCTGATATTTTTATCCAACATTTGTTAAAATAAAAGGAAGATCTACTGCAATGAACTGAGTTTAAAATAAAACATTCAATTTAATTGTGGATTGGCTCCTGTTGGAATATTGTTACTAATTAATAGCATTATTGATACAAGTGTAGCAGTCAAATTTATGAGATGCCACTACCAATTCTTTTGTGCTCCTACACAGTTTCTGACGTGACACTACAGTCTGATTGCTTACTGAGGTCAGACTGGCTGCAGTGTGAAACCTCAATGCTATCTATTTCTGACACACTTCAAGGATTAGATTAGATTAGACTTACAGTGTGGAAACAGGCCCTTCGGCCCAACAAGTCCACACCGACACGCCGAAGCGCAACCCACCCATACATTTACCCCTTACCTAACACTACGGGCAATTTAGCTTGTCCAATTCACCTGACCCACACATCTTTGGACTGTGGGAGGAAACCGGAGCACCCGGAGGAAACCCACGCAGACACAGGGAGAATGTGCAAACTCCACACAGTCAGTCGCCTGAGTCGGGAATTGAACCCGGGTCTACAGGCGCTGTGAGGCAGCAGTGCTAACCACTGTGCCACCGTGCCGCCCCCTGATGTCCAGGGGGATTCTGCGGAGCGGATATCACTGAGCCAGGAGACCCTGGTTCAAGTCCCACCTGCTCCAGCTGTGTGGAATAACACCTCTGACCAGGTTGATGAGAAAAGTTTTTAAAAAGTAAAAGGCCATCAATTGGCAGACTGCTGAACATAAGTATCTATATTTCAGTCTGTAGAACAAAGCAGTATCCATTCAATTTTGAAGAATCATTTAACATAGGAACGTCTGTCTCCACACAGTGGTGCTCTGAACTTTAAAGGGAACTGGAGTGTTGCCAGTAACTAAATTTGCAGCTCAAGCTAGGCCAGTATGCGATGAAACTTCAAAATGAAGGCACCTTGTATATCACAACAACAAGCAAGAAAGGATATCTGAAGTTATCCAAATGAATTTATAATGCCCAACAGTCTGGCACAACATTCATTAGCTTTCTCACCAAACAGCATTGCGCTAGAAGAATGACTTTGTCACTCCTGATTCAGAGACGGATCTGAAAGACGCAGTTTTGCACAATCTTTCCATAGTAAGCCGAAATTACTATGCGTGAGAGCTGCCAGCCTAGTTTGCACCTGGCAATGGGAGCGCACAATGAAGCAGCTAACAGCACTTGAGCTGCAGTCCAAAGAAATACAACAGAATAACTTAGTCTGTGACGTGAGTAAAACCTTCTCTACTTGCATGCATATCACCATGTTTTTACCCAAATCTTGGCATCAAACTTGACCACCTTAATAAGAAGATCACTAGACTACTGCAGTTTTTCATTTTCTGATGTAGAGGAGTAAAATGCAGTTTCAAATACAGGGTACTGCCTGGTACATATAAATACATAGAAGTTGAAAAATTGATGTTGCTTGCTTCAGATCAGAAGTTATTGCAAGGTAATATAATACAAGCATTAAAATAATGCAGGGGTAACAGACAATTTCCAGTGGTTCAGCAGTCTAGAATGGAGGGTTACAAGAAATTCAAAATATAAAGTAGGGAATTTATTTAACCAGCTTTTTTAAATTCATTCACAGGATGAGGGTGTTGCCGGCCAAGCCAGCATTTATTGTGCATCCCAACAGGACAATTAAGGTCAACCACATTGCTGTGGGTCTATAGCACGTTTAGGCCAGACCAGGTAAGGATGGCAGTTCCTTCCCTAAAGGACATTAATGAACCCGATAGAGTTTTCCTGACAATTAATTCATGGTCGTCATTAGACTCCTACTTTATGATTTTACTAAGTTCAAATTCCACCATCTGCTGTGTTAGGATTTGAACCAGGGTCCCCAGGTCTCTGCATTAACAGTCTAGCAATAATACCACTGCTTCCCCCACAGGGAAAGAGAGAGAGAGAGAGAGAGTCAGGGTTACGAGGCAATTGAATGTGGAGAAAGTGAAGACCGTGGGTGCTGGAGATCAGAGTCGAGAGTGTGGTGCTGGAAAAGCACAGCAGGTCAGGCAGCATCCGAGGAACAGGAAAATGATGAAGGGCTTACACCCGAAACGTTGATTCTCTTGCTCCCTGGATGCTGCCTGACCTGCTGTGCTTTTCTAGTGCCGCACTCTTGACAGGCAATTGAATGTGCCTCATGATTGAAATAGAGACTCTGCACTGTTGGAAATGTTAGGCAGTGGTTGAAGGACAGAGAAATAAATGGAAATGAGAACAGGACAGAGATCAGGATTGCAGTTCATTTGGAAGATAAACACCATCATAAACTCATTGAGTTAGATGGTTTCTTGCTGCATTATGATCTATGAGACTTTAGAAAGATCAAGGCTTGCCCTCAATAGACTAAAAGAAACCATGCAACTATTTTGCTTTCACAATATAAAACATTTGAATAATACAATATTTAATCCCAATCCAAATAAATTGAAAATATGATTAAACATAAAGCTGTCCTTCAGTTGTTTGGTCATTTTTCATCCTTTTTTTGGAAATGGCACAATGATATTAGTGTTCCTGCAAGAATGACTAAAGTCACTGTTCTGTTCAGTTAATATTCATCAGTCACAGACTAAACCTGAATTAGAACTTGCTGGAAACCAGAACCTACACTCTCAAATTGCTTTTTTATATCTCTAATGGTAAGAAGGCTCTGTAATTACCCTGATGAGATCACGGAATATTGTGAGTTACAATAAACATTATCAGCAGATTGGTGATAACTAGGACCGGGTCAGCTTTGAAAGACTGACTACCCACTCAGCCACACTTATAATTATCTATGTTAAAATAGTAAGAATTACAGCAGAATCCGAAAACAAAGACTTTTATGCATTTTAACAAAATCTTTGCAAAAAAAACCCCACGCTTTTGTTTTACGTTAGGCCGATGTATTGTCTGCCTCTGGCATGAGTATAGGCATGCCTCTTGTCAGCTGCACCCACAGACTCTCCCTACAGCATTCTGGATAAAGTACATGAGTGTGCATCTGTCACCTCCAGCGTTCACCTAAACCCATAGATTATGCGTTAGTAGGATAAAATGCAAGTGAACTGTTGACCTCCATACTTCAAAGGTAAATAGAGATCGAATTACTCAGTAGTGCTGTATCAGCTATTAGTCAGCAGTCTGCTCTGACAAGCAGGTAATAAACATTTTACTCTTTGTGTTCCAATGCACTTCAACTGCAACAATTTAAAGTTTCACATTGCATCAGTGATAATGCATTATAGTATGAAAAAGGTATTCCCACGATTGAAGGAACGTTGACCCCCCCACTGTTAGAGTCCCTTGACCCTTTTTTATTATATTTGAACATGGAGGGTGATGGAGAGATAAAGACTGTACAACATTAAGTAGTAATAAGAGTCTCACTTTTAATTTGTACAGACATTCAGAAGTAATATTAAGAACTATAGCATTCAGTAATAATCTCTCATATCACCAAGCAGCTGAAAACAAATTAATACATAAAGGATGAATGATTAATGAGCTATAAAAATAGAAAGCCAGTCCTATCCTAGGACACCCCTCCCCCACACTCAGTTCTGAAATCAGTGTTTCCTTCTTGAATGATTATCCAGTTCAAACCTGAAAGACCTGAGTTTTCAAGACCTCGGTGTTACTCAGTCTCATTGCAAGTATGATTAAACAGCTCTTGTTTTCCTTCAGCAACTTTGTGAATTATGCTGTTTCTATATTTGCTGCTGCAGCCTGCTGCCTCTATTTGGTGCACAGTTAATGTGGGTTGTGGTAAAATTCAATCACGTCCACACTGGGGCCTAGGAATATCAATTACACAGATGGCTGGTAAACTGGAAGAGTTGAAGTGATGCTACAGTTGGAATGTATTCCATTCCTCTGTCTTTTTCATCTATACAGATCAGAGACTCATTTTGCCGCATCATAGCACACGCACAGATAATGAATATGGCATTGTCTGTATCTCAGTTCTTACCTGAGAACTAGCTCACAATCTATAAACATGTTAGGTTGTGTATTATAACAGATCCAATCTTAACCTCAAAGCACGAAAGAAAACAAACCAAGGACATGTTTTTTCATGTTTTCACAATAAAATATGAACCTTTGAGATACTGCAGTGTTAAATAAATACTGCCTTTCCAGTATCTACTCTGCAAGAGTCTCTGTTTAAAAAAAGAGATGCTTAGTTTAAAGAGCAGTACTTGGAACTCAGATTTAACACTGTCATAATTAACCCTCTAAGTTCTTGAAAAATAAAACAATAAAGTAAATGAAACAAAAAGAACAGCTGATGTTGCTGATTTAGAATAAAAGTGGAATGTGTCAGGGAAATTAGCAAGTCTGACAGCTCCTGGGAGAGAGGAATCCAAGCTAATGGCTGGGATTTTTCATCTTGGTGTAAAGGTATTGTTCCAAGTATACCAAAGATCTTCACTTTTGCCACAGTCCAGGTGAGTTATTTTAGACAATTACTTGTTGCGTGTCTTATTGTCTATGCCATTAGTCCCCAATGTTTTCAGTTTGCAATGAGACAAATAATTTCTCAACATATCCACATTGTTCAGCCGAATTAATTGCTCATAAATGTCACATTTAGCCGCATTTGTGTTGGTTACAGTCTCACTGAAGAGTTTGCAAAGTAATGGATGTCTACACATGCACAGCTCTGGGGGCTTATGCACACGAAGTCAGTGCTGAAAGAGATGCGATGGCCGAGTGGTATTATCACTGGACTGTCCATCCAGAGATCCAGATAACTTTCTAGGGACCTGGGTTTGAATCCCGCCAGAGCAGATAATGGAGCTTGAACTCAATTTTTTAAAAAATCTGGAATTAAGAATCTAATGGTGACCATGAATCCATTGTCGATTGTTGGGAAAAACCCATCTGGGTCACTAATGTCCTTCAGGGAAGGAAACTGCCTTCCTTACCTAGCCTGACCTACATATGATTCAGACCCACAAAAATGTGCTTGGCTCTTAACTGTCTGCTGGGCAATTAGTGATAGGCAATAAATGCTGCCTAGCCAGTGATACACACACCCCATGAATGAATTTTAAAAAGTATTCTAACAGTGAGAGGGGACCTGGACCAACCCTAATTGGCCAAGACAATTGTTTGTATTCATAATGGAATGACATTACTCTCAGATCAAGAAAGGGGGTCTAGACGTTGTCGCTTCCCTGAAGATTTGAAGAAGATCTTGGCAAGCGAAGACAAAGTGATAATAGAGTCTGACTGCAAAGCATTTTCCTCAAGCTGCTACTTTCTGCGGCAAACAAACAATCCGCAACACGTGACTTCAGTTACTGGGATTTCATATGGACACAAGCAAGAGAAACAGATGTACATCTCTGACACAATGTCATGAACATCATCCCCTATAAAGCAAGTAAAGGCTTGCTATGACAGTTCGTGAAATCTTGCAGATCCAGCACGAAACGACGGATCAACTTGTTCTGGAAGTCATCAACCCAGTGGAGACATTGATCTAACAGCCGAGCACCTCGCTCAGATTAAGCAAACTATTCAACAAGATGCACCTCTCCAAGTATGGCAAGAACTAGTGATGAAAGGATGGTTCGAAAACAGCAAGGATGCTCCAGCAGTTATGAAAGCACATTGGGCATACGGAGATGAACAGATAGTCCAAGATGGTATATTGTACACGGAAATAGAGGCATTATCCCTTAGGAGTTGGAAGGAGGAATGCTAAATCACAGCCATGCAAAATACCGAGGAATTAAATGGAGTCTGTGGAAGGCATGAAATGTACAACAGGACCTTGATCAGATGGACCATTGGGCTTAGGAGTTGAATTTAGATAAGCGTGAGGTGCTGCATTTTGGAAAGGCAAATCTTAGCAGGATGTATACACTTAATGGTAAGGTCCTGAGAGCGTTGCTGATCAAAGAAATCTTGGAGTGCAGGTTCATAGCTCATTGAAAGTGGAGTCACAAGTAGATAGGATAGTAAGAAAGCACATGGTATGCTTGCCTTTATTGGTCAGTGCGTTGAGTACAGGAGTTGGGAGGTCATGTTGCAGCTGTATAGGACATTGGTTAGGTCACTTTTGGGTGTACCGTGTGCAATTCTGGTCTCCCTGCTCTAGAAGGATGTTGTGAAATTTGAAAGGGTTCAGAAAAGAGTTACAAGAATGTTGCCAGGGTTGAAGGGTTTGAGCTACAGGGAGAGGCTGGATAGATTGGGGCTATTTTCCGTGGAGTGTCGGAGGTTTAGGGGTGACGTTATAGAGGTTTACAAAATCATGAGGGGCGTAGATAGGGTGAATAGCCAAAGTTTTTTCCCCTGGGTGTGCGAGTCCAGAAATAGAGGTTCAAGTGAAAAGTGAAAATTTAAAAGGGACCTAAGGAGCAACTTTTTCATGTCGAAGGTTGTGCGTGTATGGAATGAGCTGCCAGGGGAAGTGGTGGAGGCTGGTACAATTACAACATTTAATCTGGATATATGAATAGGAAGGGTTTGGAGAAATATGGGCCAAAAGCTAGCAAATGGGATTAGATGAATTTAGGATATCTGGTCAGTATGGACAAGTTGGACCGAAGGGTCTGTTTCTGTGCTGTACATCTCAATGACTGTAAGAGAACTGATGAAACATGACGTCCTAGACAACACATGGGTGATTGGGAAGCTCAGCACAGTCACAGGAACTGATTATCTTATCACTGTAGACAACTATTCTGACTACTGAGAGATAGTCGAGTCATCTTCTGCAATTACCAGGGAGGTTGTCGAATGCCTGAAAGCTCACTTGAGCGGCTGTATCATTTCCAACGTTGTGATGAGAGACATTGACCCGGGCTTCACGCGTGAAGAATTCAGCTGGTTCATAAAGGATTAGAAAATTCAAGACCATACATCATTTCCACAATATCCCTGTCAAAATGGAAAGGCTGGGGTGGCAGTAAAAATCACCAAAGGAATCATAAGGAAATCAAGTGTATCTAGCACAGATGTATAAAAGCAATCCTGGATTGGAGAAACACAACTACTGACAGCCTGAAAGGTAATCAAGTGTAAAGCCGATTATCATGCTGCACCCAAACTATCAGTCGCAGAAGAGGTGCTAATCCAGAGGTAAGGACAAACGTGAGTGTTAAAATCAAGATGAGATGGCAGAATACTAACTTTTATTTTGACAAGACTGTTAAACCACTGCCTGAGTTGAATGTTGGAAATTCAGTTAAGATATAAACCTTCAAAGCTCTCAATTGCATAGACAATTTGTCACCCTCAGTCATAAGTGGTGAAAGTGAATGATCAGATATACACAACTGCAGAAATTGTTCCTTTGCTCGGCAGCAAGGACTCAAGACGTCATCGCTTTTATTGAGGATTATCCTGAGCAGCTCCATGATGCAGGACTCTGTGCTCTGTGGTCTGTTGCCCAGGATGCACATTGAGACAACATTGAGTGCAACTGGAGGACCTTCATCTCAGTGAAAGACACTCTTTTTAGTCTGTCCAAAACTGGTTGGTCTTCAGAGCAAGGAGATGACCATGATTGAATGTTGCAGACTGACACATCCAAGCTCCAGGACTACGGGCTGAGGGATGCACTAAAGCTCGGGGCAGCTGCCACCAAATTACAGACTACTGTGTGACATCTTCCTGCTGAAGTTAAATGGAGGTCCATTCAATTATTGGACCCTCCTGCTGCCTCAAATATATATAAATATAATCCTGCATGAGTAAAAAATATCTCGGGTTTATCTGTTGGATTGAGTCAAACTATAATGTGTTTCATTTTCGAGGAAGATCTGCCTACCGAGTCAGTATGGGTGGAAATTAGGAACAGCAAGGGAGCAGTCATCTCTTTAGGGGTTTACTACAGGCCCCCCAAAGTGTGGACGTAGTAGGGTTGTTGTAATAGGTGACTTTAACTTTCCCAATATTGATTGGAACCTCCTTCGAGCAGAAGACTTGAATGGAGCTGTTTTTGTAAGGTGTGTTCAGGAGGGTTTCCTAACTCAGTACGTTGACAGGCCGACGAGGGGAGAGGCCATTCTAGACTTAGTGCTCGGAAACGAGCAGGGGCAGGTATCAGATCTCGTGGTGGGAGAGCAGTTTGGTGATAGTGACCACAACTGCCTCACATTCTACATAGCTGAAAATGTATTGCTGGAAAAGCGCAGCAGGTCAGGCAGCATCCAAGGAGCAGGAAAATCGATGTTTCGGGCATGAGCCCTTCTTCAGGAATGAGGGATTCACATTCTACATAGCTATGGAGAAGGAGAGGATTAGGCAAAATGGGAGGATATTTAATTGGGGAAGAGGAAACTATGATGTGATTAGACATGAGTTAGGAAGCATGGATTGGGAGCAATTGTTCCATGGTAAAGGCACTATAGGCATGTGGAGACTGTTTAAGGAACAGTTATTGCAAGTGATGAATAAATATGTCCCTCTGAGACAGGCAAGAAGTGGTAAGATAAAGGAACCTTGGATGACGAGAGCGGTGGAGCTTCTCATCAAAAGGAAGAAGGTAGCTTACATAAGGTGGAGGAAGCTAGGGTCAAGCTCAGCTCTACAGTATTACAGGCAGGCGAGGAAAGAGCTTAAAAATGGGCTGAGGAGAGCCAGGAGGGGGCACGAGAAAGGCTTGGCAGAACAGATTAGGGAGAACACAAAGGCATTTTACACTGATGTGAGGAATAAGAGAATGGTCAAAGAAAGAGTAGGGCCGATCAGGGATAGCATAGGGAACTTGTGTGTGGAGTCTAAGCAGGTAGGGGAATCCCTAAATGAGTTTTTTGCTTTTGTCTTTAGGAAAGAAACGAACTTTGGAGTGAATGAAACCTTTGAAGAGCAGGTGTGCATGCTTAAATGGATAGAGATAGAGGAAGCTGATGGACTGAAAATTTTGTCAAACATTAAGATTGACAAGTCGCCAGGCCCAGACCAGATTTGTCCTCGGCTGCTTTGGGAAACGAGAAATGTAATTGCTTCGCCACTTGCGAAGATTTTTCATCCTCGCTCTCCACTGGAGTCGTACTTGAGGACTGGGTGAGGCAAATGTAATTCCTCTCTTCAAGAAAGGAAATAGAGAAATCCCCAACAATTACAGACCAGTTAGTCTCACGTCTGCCGTCTGCAAGGTGTTAGAAAGTATTCTGAGGGATAGGATTTATGACCATCCGGAAGAGCATGGCTTGATTAAATGCAGTCAACACGGCTTTGTGAGGAGCAGGTCATGCCTCACAAACCTTATCGAGTTCTTTGAGGATGTGACTAGAAAAGTTGATGAGGGCAGAGCTGTGGATGTGGTGTATATGGACTTCAGCAAGGCATTTGATAAGGTTCCCCATGGTAGGCTCATTCAGAAGGTCAGGAGGAATGGGATTCAGGGGAACATAGCTGTCTGAATACAGAATTGGCTGGCCAACAGAAGACAGCGAGTGGTAGTAGAAGGAAGTCTGTGGCGAGTGGTGTTACACAGGGCTCTGTCCTTGGGCCTCTATTGTTTGTAATTTTTATTAATGACTTGGATGAGGGGATTGAAGGATGGGTCAGCAAGTTTGCAGATGACACAAAGGTTGGAGGTGTCGTTGACAGTATAGAGGGCTGTAGTAGGCTGCAGCGGGACATTGACAGGATGCAGAGATGGGCTAAGAGGTGGCAGATGGAGTTCAACCTGGATAAATGCGAGGTGGTGCATTTTGGAAGGTCGAATTTGAAAGCTGAGTACAGGATTAAGGATAGGATTCTTGGCAGTGTGGAGGAACAGAGGGATCTTGGTGTGCAGGTACATAGATCCCTTAAAATGGCCACCCAAGTGGACAGGGTTGTTAAGAAAGCATATGGTGTTTTGGCTTTCATTAACAGGGATATTGAGTTTAAGAGTCGTGAGATCTTGTTGCAGCTCTATAAAACTTTGGTTAGACCGCACTTGGAATACTATGTCCAGTTCTAGTCGCCCTATTATAAGAAAGATGTGGATGCTTTAGAGAGGGTTCAGAAAAGGTTTACCTGGATGCTGCCTGGACTGGAGGGCTTATTTTATGGGGAGAGGTTGACTGAGCTCAGACTTTTTTCATTGGAGAAAAGGAGGAGAAGAGGGGACCTAATTGAGGTATACAAGATAATGAGAGGCATAGATAGAGTCAATAGCCAGAGAGTATTTCCCAGGGCAGAAATGACTAACACGAGGGGTCATAGTTTTAAGCTGGTTGGAGGAAAGTATAGAGGGGATGTCAGAGGCGGGTTCTTTACACAGAGAGTTGTGAGAGCATGGAATGCGTTGCCAGCAGCAGTTGTGGAGGCAGGGTCATTGGAGACATTTAAGAGACTCCTGGACATGCATATGGTCACAGAAATTTGAGGGTGCATACATGAGGATCAGTGATCGGCACAACATTGTGGGCTGAAGGGCCTGTTCTGTGCTGTCCTGTTCTATGTTTTATGTTCTGTAATGTGTGTTTGTTTTCTTCATATGCTACTGTACCGAGCCAAACTGCTTTAGGGACTATGTATGCATACAATATTTTTATGAATTAAGTATATTTTTGAAAGAAAAAGCAAAGACTCACCATCTGCACAGACCAAAGATCAACCATCTATTCCAGACATTCACAGCAACCCAATAACAGAAATGGAGTAGTAACTGACATGATTGCAACCACAAGTAACACATCCTGAAGAAACATAGACAAACATAGAGAAACATAGACAATGCACTTGCACACCATTAGGGACTGGCCTGATGTAATGACTGTGTGTGCAATAATGTGAAGAGACAGATTAGAGCGATACATTGCTAATGGATGTGAATTGCCGTGTGCATAGTTAGTAAATTGGGTAGCTCATAATGTAAATGAGAATACTTTAAATTATTGTTATGAAAAAGAGGGGGAGTTTTTGGGATAGAAATGAAATCCGATGTGCCTTGCCGTAGTCATGAGATGTCTACCATGAGGCATTGACTGCCAGCATCCATCTTGGTGCAATTCAGTCAAAGTACAGTACAAGCTGAACTGTTGCCCTGCAACCCATAACAGAAAGGTTCATCACATGTTTGGGATGCTCAAAGCCAAGCCAGGAAATCTCAGGGTGTCATGTTGGCAATGGCCATATCACGAGGTAATCTCTCAATCATTTTGAAGCTGAATAGATCCAACCAGGAAAACTGGACTTCATTGTGTACTCAACAGCATTTGATCACATTTGTTTGTGATGATCTGCATATAAAAAATATTCAATCTGCATTTCAAGGCACTTGTCCAGTCATCTTGACATATAGTTATGATCTAATAAAATTCCTGACCATGAAATTAAATCACAAGCATTCCAACCATATCAGTTACAAGTATTTACTTTCCTTTAAAGTGCCTCAATGCTGAAATCAAATTTCTACCTCTTTTCTCTGGGTACCATCTCAAAGTATTCTATTCACTTTCCTGATCTTCAACCCACATCCCCAATATCAGTATTGTGCCCCAACTATTTTCAGTTCTGATGTAGAGTCATTCAACTCAAAGCATTAACTCTGTTTTACTGTCCACAGATACTGCTAACCATGTTTCTCGACCACGTTCTGTTTGCGTTTCAGATTTCCAGCATCCTCAGTTCTTTGTTTTAATTTATTCCCACTTCTGGACTTACGATGGAGGGAATGTCAATGGCAATGGCAGAGCAGCTGAACTTGGTTGGTCCTAAGACATTGCCCTGAGGAATTCCTGCAGAGATGTCAAGTAGCTGAGATGATTGACCTCCAACAAATACAACCATCTTCCTTTATGCTAGGTATGCCTACAATCACCTGTCAACCATTTACACTAATTTTGCTAGTCTGCTTATGCTTACATTTCTGGAGCTAACATAGATATTGCACTATAAGGCAAACTTATACCACCACTCATCTCACTTACCACGACATGGGATGCACTTAAAAGAAGCATTAATTAGAACAGAGAGCAGATGCTAACTCACAAAGGAGTAAATACATACGAAGCACATATGGACTGCAGTACTTCCAGGCAATAAATTGAGTTTGCTGCATTACAACTTTTTCCAGACATTTTCTTTTGCTTATTGTGGAATAAGATGCCAGCTGCATTCTGTCATTTAGTGCTAATCACAAACTGCCATTAGTCTGCTTTCAAAGCCATCCCCATAATTATTTTCACACTGGTTTGCCGAATGGAACTTTGACCTTGGTAAATGTGTCCTTTGTAACTTGCTGTAAGACACACAGGAATGAAACCTTGGTCATGTTGGAGTCACTTTACAAATTCTTTAACAATCTTCTGTTCTGCTGAACTCTTGGAAATGCTCTTGTATCCCTGTGATTTGACTGTCTAATAACTTAAATAACCCCTGTCTGCTCCAAGAAATCTACCAAGAAAGAACTAACATGTTAATTAATCATAACACAACCAAACCTCCTCACTAAAAGTACCTGTGACCTTTTGACAGCAGACTGCTTCCCGCAGCATACTATGACAGCTGATGTGAAATGAGCAACGTATAGACCAAGGCACCAAAAGGAAGACACTTGCATACAGGGTATTGGTGAAATTAATTCTCAAATATCATAACTGAATTTTCAATTTGCAACAAACAGCAGCCAGGCAGCAAATTCCTCAATCCAATGCAACCTAGACTGAATCCATTTTCTGGGTCATAGGTCATGAGACCCTCTTTCGAAAGGTAAATCCAACCGTAAAGAGGACCATATCAGAATCCCTAGTTTAGTCACAGAAGCGACAGATATGACTAAGAAAGCACATTCAACATTCCAGTATTTCAAACGTACTGCAATGAGATTCAAACCGAAGTCGAAGCCTTGACAGCACAATCTCCAGTGACATGCCAAGGCAGATTTGGAATGTCAGAAAAGCAGGTTTTTGGTTGAGACACGAAACTTAATTTCGATTTGCTCCCTTAGGTGGATATAAAATAATTGAACAATAGTAGGTGCCCATCTGGTGTTCTGACTAACACTTATCGATCAAAAAGTCATGAAATTAGATAATAACGTTCAATCCTGACGATGGAACTTACTGTGTGAATGTGCACACCCACATCACAAAGTGAAACTGTAATAATTCAAACACAGTAATCATTGACTGAGTCCATGAAAATGACAAATAAATACAATTATTTTCTTACTTATTTTTGTTTACCGTGGTTTACTTTTTATTTTAAAACAATGGAACAAGATTTTACTTAACTGCCCAGACTGCAGGGACACTCTTCCCAGTCTGATTCACTGTGACACTGGCTGACTGTGGGACACTCTTCCCAGTCTGATTCACTGTGACACTGACTGACTGCGGGACACTCTTCCCCATCTGATTCACTGTGACACTGACTGACTGTGGGACACTCTTCCCAGTCTGATTCACTGTGACACTGACAGACTGTGGGACACTCTTCCCAGTCTGATTCACTGTGACACTGACTGACTGTGGGACACTCTTCCCAGTCTGATTCACTGTGACACTGACAGACTGTGGGACACTCTTCCCAGTCTGATTCACTGTGACACTGACTGACTGTGGGACACTCTTCCCACTCTGATTCACTGTGACACTGACTGACTGCGGGACACTCTTCCCAGTCTGATTCACTGTGACACTGACTGTGGGACACTCTTCCCAGTCTGATTCACTGTGACACTGACTGCGGAACACTGTTCCGAGTCTGGTTCACTGTGACACTGACGGTCTGACACACTTTCCAGTCTGATTCACTGTGACACTGACAGACTGTGGGACAATCTTCCCAGTCTGATTCACTGTGACACTGACTGTGGGACACTCTTCCCAGTCTGATTCACTGTGACACTGACTGTGGGACACACTTCCCAGTCTGATTCACTGTGACACTCACTGACTGTGAGACACTCTTCCCAGTCTGATTCACTGTGACACTGACTGTGGGACACTCTTCCCAGTCTGATTCACTGCGACACTGACTGACTGTGGGACACTCTTCCCAGTCTGATTCACAGTGATACTGACTGACTGTGGGACCCACTTCCCAGTCTGATTCAGTGACTGTGGGACACTCTTCCCAGTCTGATTCACTGTGACACTGACTGTCGGACACACTTCCCAGTCTGATTCATTGCTAGGGTGACTGCGGGACTCTCTTACTTCTCTGTGAGAAAACAGTTGTTTGCACCTTTCCTGCTATATATGTCTGTATTTTTTACAAGAGTCTGATGTGCTACAGTAAGAAACGCAGTGTGCCATGTACCTTGTGGTCTGTCGGACATTTATTGAATAAACATCAGCTACAGATTCCACATTAATATTCAATCCATTCATTTCCTTAGGGGTTTCAAGCTTTTCTATCCCTCAGGGTGCTGTTTGTTCCATTATTGACAGATTTAAAATGCTGATTCAGTGTCTTTCTTTTGCATCATCCTCCCAAACCTGCCATCCCTGCCATCGTCCAGTTTGCTTCCTTGCTAGTGTAGTCAATGGACTCCAGACCAGGTTGATTACAATCTCCAAGCTGCAGAGACAGGCTCAGAGAACCCTGAGGCCCACAACCACAATCAACAACCCCCCAGGGCCCAGAAATGCAGTGACAGCAACCCAGGCTCTCACTCACCAAAGCCACTGATCTTCTGAGCTGTGCTTGCAATTGTCAACCTGTTCACTCCCACATTTGATGCTGAAAGGTTCACTCATGAGCTGATTGTCTGCAAATATTGCAGTGACATAGTCTGTGATTGCTGCAACAGCTCCTTACACATTCTGTCTCTCTTGTACACACACCTTACTCTCATTGGTCACCAATGAAGGCGGTGGTGCCATGTCTTGGAAAGTATGGACCCCAGTGATTACTGCCATATGCAATGCTCTCTCCTAGATCACGGTCTCTGCAGGCTGTTTGCTACATCTATTCAGTTAATCCCACCCCTGGGTTCTTGTAATGTTGTCTTTGGTTGAAGCACTCAAGACAAATGAATGTCAACCAGATGTTACACTCTCACCATTTTTAGCATCATTCTTCCTTATCTAGACAGGTGGTGTTCATGTTTCAGCCAATCTGAATAATAGACAAAGACATTGATTGAGTTTGGTGTCATTATGAGCAGAAAATAATGAGAACGGTCTCAATAAGTTTGTTCAGATGAACACCATATGATCAGAAACCTCTGGAACTAAAGAAACATGCTCCAGGTGATTTGCATACAGTAGAGCACAAATTTAATAGCTAGTTTGCTGAATTATTCAATTCATAAGAATTGTGAATGCCCTTTGTGATTGTAATTGCCTGAGTATTAGTCTGTTCTCCAGCAGCATTATCTAGACTGCACCTCCATCATTATCCTCCTGGTGTGTTCATACATAGCATGATTATTTATATTCTATGACCTAATTTCAACCCCTCTGAAAGTCATTCAGACTCTCTATTTGATTACACCCTTATGTTCCAGCTTTAGTGCTGTTACAGTGCACTTAAACATGATTATTTTCCATTTTTTACAAGACAAAAACATACAAAGCAGCATGCCCACATTTTGGTAGAATAAGCCAGCTGGCATTATCTTCATACTGTCTAAAAGACTCATCATCTCTTGTTTTTGCACACTTAAATCAGCACGTGTTTATCATTCTAAATTTCTGGAACCTTATCCGTTCAACAATTTTCTCTCCACCCGAGGCATAAACATCTGCTTTGATTAAGTCTGTTTCCAAATTCCTGGCTCTTCGAGTGGTTACTGTTCATTGATGAGCTCTTTCAAAGAGGGATTGGACTTTATTTGGATAAATGAGATTTACATTTATTTCCCATTTTCCCCCAGATACTTCTCCTTTAGCACAGACAGTCAGTACTTTTACAGGAAGCACTGTAGTTTGAAAAAATATGTATATTGTAACGATCATATTAAGTTGCTCCATTCCAATCTGCATTATTTCGACAAAGCACTGTTAAATGAACGAATGATGTTGTAGCATTTATTTGCTGCGTCCACACAGAATTAGTTTTTTTAAAAGCTAAGGTCCAACCCGATTAAAATAATGTTCCAAAACATTAGAAACAAACAAAACAAAAGCTCTACCAATATGAGATCATAAATGAGCAGTAGTGTTTTACTGCTATAAACAGAGCTGGAGAAACTCAACAGCATTTGGGGAGAAATAAACAGGGTTAGCGTTTCGGGTTTGAAAAGATCCTTGTTCAGAACTTTAAAAAATTGGAAAATGCTGTTTTTTAATGCTGATGATAGAAGTTGGGGGATGAATAAGTGAAACAGCAAGGCTGCTCACACCAATCCACTAAGGGGAGAAGGATCTGCAGTACCTGAAGAGACGTCACTGCACTCAAAATATTAACTCAAGTTTTCTCTCCATGCCATTGGATCTGCTGAGTTTTTCCAGCAATTTCTTTGTCATGAAACAAAGGGAGCGCTACATGTTGTAAAGGAGACATAGAAATGTAAGCTAGATCTAAATGACAGGCATGGAAAGGAGAAACATTTGCTGAGAGCAAAGCCAACAAAACAAAAGCAAGACTTGGCTGGTGGGGGTTATAATCGACATGGAGAACAGAGACCATGATCTGAAGTTGTTGAACCTATTATTCAATCTGAGAGGCTGTCAAGTGTCAATGTGGATGAAATGTCCCATCATGCATTGAGTTCTGTTGGAACACTTTAAAAGGCCCAGGATTGAAATGTTAGCATGGGAGCAAAATAGTGTATTGTAGTGGCAAACAACTGGCAGTTCAGGGCCATTCCTACAGACAGAGTGGAGGTGCTCCTCAAAACAGTCACCCAGCCTGCATTTAGTCTTGTCCATATAAAGCAGATTGAATTGTGAGCAGTGTATAGAGTAGACTAAATTGAAAGAAATACAAGAAAAACATAATTTCACCTGGAAATTGTGTTTGGAGCCTTGGACAGTGAGGAGCAAGAAGAAGAAAAGGTAAGTGTTACTCCTTCCACAATTGCATGGGAAGATGCCATGGTGATGAGAAAGTATTGGGAGTGATGGAGGAGTGGACCAGGAATAGTTCCTGCAGGAGGCTGACAATGGAGGGGAGTGGATGACGTGTTTGGTGGTGGCACCCTGCTGGAGTTAGCAGAAGTGGTAGAAGATGATTTTTTTTGATGTAGTGATTCATGGGGTTGGAAGTGACAACAAAGGCAACCTTATTACTGTTCAAAATTGTGTGTTATAAAATTTATGTCCAAGACAAACAAGGAAAAATTCTCGCTTTTACCCCTAGCACTGAAAAGATGCTAAAAGGCTCCTCAATTTTCCTGAGCCAAGATTAGCTCTAATTTACAGTTCTTATTATTTTCCAATACCTCCTGTTGAACAGTTGCTGTGGTCGAGTATTGCATCAAGCCAAAATTGAATGTCCCCATTATTTCTTAGCTCACTGATATTTACTTTTCATCTATGCTTGTGAGCAATAGTATTCTGAGCAAAATGCGAGGTGATAACAGATCTTATCAAATCATGAGAAGAGGAGGCAATGGCACAGTGGTAACGTTACTTGACTAGTTATTGAGATGCCCAGTATAATGTTCTGGTGACATGGGTTCAGCCTTCATCCTGTCAGTATGTGACAATGCCATCAATTGTTATAGAAATCCATTTGGCACAGTGTCCTTTCAGGAAGGAAATCTGCTATCTTGGTCCGGCTGACTTATGATTCTAGAGCCACAGCAATGTCGTTGACTCATTGACTCAAGGGCAAGTAAATTGACCAACAAATTCTGGACTTGCCATTGAGCCCAGACCCAGTTCCTGCTCTCTAAACAGCACTTGGGTGCCACCAATTGGGAGCTGAAATCACCCCATCCCAATTTGGAGCCTTGTATTTAAAAAGCACTGCATCAGCAAGGCAGAGTTGGGATTCCCCAGAAAGGATTTGGGCATCAGTCTAAAGTTTCAGGATAGACATGGGTCTGACCAATTCTGATGAAAGAACATTGACAAAAACAGTGACCCAAAATTTCAATTACTGTCAAGATAGATTAATCTTTTCCTAAAATTACCCACTTAGTTGCCAGCAATCTTACTGACCAAGTCTGACTGGTCTCCAGGGTTGAAACTCGGGAGAAAGCTACTCAATGCAGGAGTGGGTGGGGGATTCTTGGGTGGAAGGGAGGTGGCTTGGGTGATGGCCTCTGGTTTGACACTACCAGGGTGTGGGAGTGGTGGGGTGGTTCCTGCAGACTCAGGTGGGTCAGAAAGCTTAGTCAGTGAGTTCGACAGGCTTGGGTTAGGGCCAGGCAATATGGTTGGGTCTGGCAGAGTTTGGTTGTGAGGACAAGTGGACATTTTTAGATTAGATTACTTACAGTGTGGAAACAGGCCCTTCGGCCCAACAAGTCCACACCGACCCGCCGAAGCGCAACTCACCCATACCCTTACATTACCCCTTACCTAGCACTACGGGCAATTTAGCATGGCCAATTCACCTGACCCGCACATCTTTGGACTGTGGGAGGAAACCGGAGCACCCGGAGGAAACCCACGCAGACACAGGGAGAACGTGCAAACTCCACACAGTCAGTCGCCTGAGTCGGGAATTGAACCCGGGTCTACAGGCGCTGTGAGGCAGCAGTGCTAACCACTGTGCCACCGTGCCGCCCACATTGTGCCTGTCAGAGTCAGCTCTGGGTATGGGTGTCAGATCTGATAAAATTATGTAGGTGTCAAGTTTGCTCGGTCATGGGGTATCGTTTGGGAGGACGGGTGAGTCTTAGTGGGAACATTCAGTTTAATAGTTACCCCATAGTAGGTTTCTAATCCTTTACATTTACCTGGGTAACTGATAAGTGTATCATAACAATTTAATTTTTCTAACTTAGAGAGTCATTCTCAAAGGGTTTCCGACACAGGAATTGCCCTTTGGAACTTTGTCTTTCCCTGGGCATGTCCATGGAATAGATGGTTCTGCCTGGTCTGGGTACAGAACCCCATTCTGTGATACCTATTGACCAGAACACCTGGACCTGCTAACTTGATTACTCACTTCACAGTGCTACCTAAATTGCTGAATATTTCTAGTCTCTCTTTCTTTATTTCAGATTTCCCGTGTCCATAGAAATTTTGCTTTTATTTCCAGCAAACAACTGGAACTGATACTGTGTTAGAATATTAAATAAAACTCAAATGTTAAAATGTAGGAAGACAAAGAAACCTTTTGTTTCAACTTCATAACGGTCATTAATACTTTCCCACTAAGCACAAACTATTCTACTGATAGTCTACTGAGAATACTGAGGAGATAATGTCACCAGATCAGATCTGTGCTAATATCAGACAGGATCAATACGTCACTCTGAACATAAACACACTTAGTCATTGGTGACACGGTTACCAAGAATTGCTAGTGATGTCACTTTTATTAACAAATGGAGTTATCCTCCAAGCTGCAAATAATCCTGACTTGGAACTGAATTGCTGTTCTTTCACTGTCACTGGATCAAAATCCTGTTGTTCCCTTCGGACCTAACGGCACAGTGTGTGTGTGTGTGTGTGTGTGTGTGTGTGTGTGTGTGTGTGTGTGTGTGTGTGTGTGTGTGTGTGTGTGTGTGTGTGTGTGTGTGCCTCCACTCCAAAGACTGCTCACTGGCACCTTCTCCAGTGCAATTAGGGATGGACAATAACTGCTGGTCAAGCCAGTGACACCCACATCTTATGAACCACTTTTTAAAAAAGAAATCAAATATCACAATTGTAGGACATGTAAGAATGCTAAGCCATAGTAGGCAAGAAGTATTGAATATGGTACAAGATACATAACAAAGAAAAAATTAAGATAGTGAAGCAACTTATTACATCACAGCGGTATTAAAATACTGCTGGCAAAGGTATCCGATAGAGCTTTCAGAACGATCTATGTTTACCTGTAATTTGTGATGTCTGCAAACACTTGCCCATTATATTGTGAACAATGTTATAGAAGGTTATTATAGCTTGGGGAGAGAAAACAATATTGCTATACTACTGCTATAACTTTACCTCAACTAAGTGACAGTCTAACCCACTTCAACTTATTGTTACTCTCCTCTTTTAAAATTCCCTTTAAACTCTTTGACCAAGCTCTTGGTCATTTGTCCTAACAATTCCTTCTGTACCATGTATCAATTTTTGTTTGTAACCCTCCACACCTTGGAACATTACGTTCTCCAATATAACTGTGAACTATTGTTCCCTAGGCAGTAGAGGAGCCTCATTGTGGTAGAACTCAGATGGTAGTAGCATTAACTAATTCTGTATGATGTTGGATTTCTGAAAAATGCCTACTTCCAGATACCAATGTGTTAAGTATGTATGTTCCAAAATCATAAATATTTGGAATTCAAAACTAGTGTCGCAGGCAGCAGAGTTAGTCCAATTAAACAATTTCTTGAAGCTGGTCTAAACATATTTAGGTTTATAGAGATCAAATCCTGTTTCTGAATATCCTAACTAATTTCTAAACGCAGAAATTGTTGATATACTTTCACTTCATTTTGTTTTGAAGGTCATATCATTACAGAAAGGGAGGAAAGGTGATATTTATGGGATTGAAACATCTGCCGAAATTTTGATTTTTATTGTGTGACTACTCATTCTTACAGATAAAACACAGAACATTTGATAGAACACAGAAACAATGGATGTTCCTCCACAACCACTCAGGTAAGCAACTCCATCAGTGTACACCAATTTGTTGGATATATGTTCAAATGGTTCACCATGATTTTGTATTGAAAACTGAAGAGGTTATTAATATCAATATGAATTCGATTTCATGCTTTAATGTTTAGTGAAAGGACTTATTCCTGAAAGTAGCAAACATTTTGAAGGCTATACTAGTTTTCAAACATTAACTCTCTTTCTTTCTCCACAAATGGTGCCAGAGTTTCTCCAGCAGTCTGCACTTTTGATCTTTATTCCTGAAACTAGGTGCAATGAGACTTAATGTTGGCAATCCTTGACTTGAAAAATACCTGAACTAAAATGGAGTTGAATCATTTGTGAGAGCAGACATGAGCCACTTTGTTATAAGTAGGTATAGGTCACCCCTACAGTATTCCTTCCATGTTTTAGCCACCCTGTACCCAGGCCTGTTATGATATACATTGCTTTCAGTGCAGCCAGCTTTAGGAGTTCATGACCATACCAGATGTGTCCTCAGAAAGGTCCATGCATTATGAATTTGTACAGGTTGATTTGTAACCCTTTAAGTTTTTGGATGTTTCAATTTTAAAATAACGAGGAGCATAGTTTTACACCTCAACAGGAAAAGAAAGTTCATTATTGCAAAACTATTGTTACTCAAGTAAACATGATGAGGTCATGATCTAAAAGCACATGTACAAAGATTAAAACTAGATACGGATAAAAGATTAAAAGGTAAAAGTAAGATCAGTTTGTTATCATTGCAGGTCTGGCTTGCTTAAAGATTTCTCTGAATCCTTGGTGCTTTTTGCTGTCTAGTTCAGTACAGCAACCCTGAGGCCCTTCTTCTTGCTTCCCTGCTGAGACACAGTGAATGATCGAGCTTGTCTCTCTCTCGTGGTCTCTGCACAAATAGTTGTTGTTCATAGCTAACGTTTATACAGATCAAAACGTAAAATGGCGGCTGTCCTAAATTTGTTTAACCAAGTTTCCATGTTGTGCTTTGGGTTGGCTCAGGTCTGAGTACATGGTAGTCAGTCAGGAAGCTGTAAGAACACAGCAAGCCAGGCAACATCAGAAGGTGGAGAAGTCAATTGTTTGGGTGTTACCCTTCTTCAGGACTGGGGGTGGGGGTAAGGGGAGCAGCAGATAAAGGGGGAGGTGGGGGCAGGGTGGTGAAGTGGGGATAGGTGAAGACAGGTAGAGGGTACAACCTGGTTGGTTAATGAGAGGAATGAATCTGGTAGATGACTGGGAGGAGTGGAAGGGAGGGGAAGGGGCTGGGGAGAGAACCGGGGATGGAAGGGGAGGTTATTTGAAATTGGAGAACTCAATGTTGAGTCCTCCAGGGTGTAGGCCGTCCAGACAGAAGATGAGGTGTTGTTCCTCAATTTGGTATGTTGTGGCAATGGAGGAGGCCAAGGATGGTCATGTCAGAAAGGGAGTGGGAAGGGGAATTAAAATGGATGGTGACTGGGAGATCCGATCTTCACCTGCGGGGAAGAGATGTTCACGAACTGTTCCCTAAGTTTATGTTCCATCTCCCTGATGTAGAGAAGACCACATTGAGAGCACCTGATACAATAAACTAGGTTGGAGGAGAGGCAGGTGAACCTCTGTCTCACCTGGAAGGACTGTTTGGGGCCCTGAATGGAGGTGAGTCTTTGGTCAAGATAATTAAACTTTTAACTGTTTAGTCACTGGTTTGGATGTCACACATCTTGTCACATATGAAGAAGCTATTCACATCTCTGAAACCCTTATCAAGGGCTCTCTGTTTGTCCTTGGAAATATTAATTGAATTTACAAAATCTATGATTTCTTATTGAGATAATTACAGTTTGACCTTAATTCCTATTGCAGTCACAAGGACAATCATGTGAATTCAGGGAGACATTTTGGAAGGTTCATTTCATCCATTTTAAAGACGGATTAATTCACTTTACAAAATTGAAAGAAAATAATGATACATTCTTGACAAAATATACTGAGCTGAAAACAGAGATAAAATCTTAGCTTTATTTCATGGTGTCAAAGGCCTTTGAATAAAGAACTGTTGGTCAATCATATTCTTAATAAAATAATCCTTTTGTTAAACATTTAAACATTAGACTCTTTCTTCCAGTTTTTTTTATTGAATTCAAATTCTACCATCCAAACCCAGGTCCCCAGCACATTACTTGGGTCTCGAGATTAATAGTCCAGTGATAATACGACTAGGCCATTGCATGTTTGTGATGTTCCCCTACTGGACAATGACAAGCAGTGGGTGTCCAGTGATCACTGGGGACAGAGTAACATTGACTTAAATAGTGTTCAGATGGGATGGAGCTACAGACAAATAAAGTGTGTGATGTAGTGTTTAAACAGTGGCTAGGGTGAGAGAGTGGGACTATACATGTGAAGGAGTATCAGCCATGGGCAACATGGCTTTTTGTTTGTTTCTGCCATGATGTTGCCTTTGAGGTGATGCCTGTCTTTGTGTGGCTATCCATGTGACAAGAAGAGGCTGGAATTGGATGTCACAGATGCCATTAAAACTAATGTAACAAGTTTGGTTACATAAAAAAATACTTGATAGTGTTCACACTAGTAATCGCAAAAAACTCAACACAACTCGGACCTAGATTATCAGGCATGATTGAATGGCGGAGTGGACTCGATGGGCCGAATGGCCTTACTTCCACTCCTATGTCTTATGGTCTTATAGAGGAAAAACTTAGCCTTTATAATTCATCGGGGCAGTTTTGTTCAGATGGCCCATTCTCCACAGGAAGGAGTGGTACAATGGTGGCTGAACAACACTCCAGTTGCTATCTCCTTAATCCAAGTGGCACTGTTCATTCAAAAATAATAAGGAAATCCTCTCTTCCTTCACAGGTAGTGGCCCAAGGCACTGTCTGCACTTGGGAAATCAACAGAAATCTATTTACTGTCCACAGAATGAAACATTTCCCTGTAATAAAGCATCAGCTCAGAATATCTTAAAGTCCCTTCAGAGATGATATCCGATTTACAGCAGCCTCTGTCTTTTTTTAAAAAGTTTAGCTTGTGTAAAGTTGCCTGACATTTCCACACGTGAAGTATAATCACTGCATGCACAGACTCCATTACAGCGTCAACAGGAATCCACTTTGACGCTGAACTGCAGACTCTCACACATTTTCAATCAGAGTTGTACCATCAGAAGTCATTAGCAGTTTACTTCGAGAGGCCTGTTATTATAATGCTACTGCTCAGGTAAGTGCATTGTAAGTGCAATGCACAAAAGATAATGGAAGATTTGTCATTTGTCATATTTACAAAATGTTAGACAAAGTTTTAATTAATCATTTTCACAAACAACACCCTTCATTTATCATAACACCAAAACCACTGCAATGTTCCAAACATTGGTACCAGTACTTATGCCATAGTCTGAATCAAACCCAAGCATAATTTTAAATGTTGTACAACTGGCCAGAGATACAATGTAAAGAGATAGGTAATGAACTGAAATACCAAGATAAGCCATGATGAATGAACATAAAATTTATTTCCTTTGTCTTCCTTTGCATGTTAATTTGTACACGTGTGAGAGAAAACAAGAAGTTGAGAACAGGATCTATAAAGTTGAAGGATGAAGCTAATAGGAAGTAGATTATTCTTCTGATTTTCCATCAACAAATAGGTTTCAGTGTTGGCATAATATGTGTGAATGTGATCCAGGCCTCTGTGGAGTATCTTTCATTTTTTATTCTCCCACATTTTGCTGAGTCTTTTGCTGACACCTTCACTAGCTGAGGTTACAGAATTAGGGGTAATTAAGATGAATAATGGACAGTATTAAAGATGTAAATGTACATCCAGTGGGGCTTGCACTGCACTGAAATCATCTCGTTCAATTCACGGAGGATCATTAGGGGTTGGCAGAATGATATGTCAATTGGGACTAGGACTGAAATCCTGGAGCTAAAACTGAAAATGTGATTTATTTGTCTTCCTTTTCATCCATCTTATTTTCAAATAGTCTTTATTAGAAAATCTGCTATTTTTGAGAATGCAAATAAGAGACAGACAGTCTTACCGAGCATGGAATACATCAAGATCTACTTCTTGAAACCATATTCTTTATGGCATTATTCATGTGAAAGTTACAAAAATAAACCTACTTAAGTTATGTTTCTGAATTCTGCAGCTGCATCTCTTAGAAAGAGATTGATTCCATGGGCATGTGATGTTTGTACAATCTATTTGTGGTTTAATGAGGCCAAAGAGGGGTGAAAAACATATATATATTGACCATATAATTGAAGTGGTATTTAATTCTCACATCTTAGTAATTCATTTTACTTTCATAAACAAATTACAAATCACTAACCAATCACTTCAAAAACATAGTGTTCCATTATATCATTACTTGATGTTTCAATGATCTACAATTAAATAATTATAATACTGACATTACTGAATGTGTTGGTCTATCATTGTAAGTGAGCAATTTCCGTCAATTTCAAGAAAAGCTACGTGGTAGAGTCATAGCAAGGACACAGACCCTTCGGTCCAACCAGTCCATACTGACCATAATGCTAAACTAACCTATTCCCACCTGCCTTGGTTTGACCCATGTCCTCCCAAAACATTGCTTCACAAGTACTTGTCGAAATGTCTTTTAAACATTGTAACTGTACCCACGTCCACCTTTTCCTCTGGAAGTTCATTCCACACACGAACCACTGTGTAAAAAAAAATTACACACAGTGTCTTTTTTAAATCTTTCTCCTCTCCTCTCCCCATGCCTTCTATATTCTCATCCAAATCATTTATATAAATGACAAACAAAAGCGGACCCAGTATCAATCATGGAACAACACTTGTCTCAGGCCTCCAGTCCAAAAAACAACCCTTCTCTATCACTCTCGGTCTCCTGCCATTTTGTATCCAATTGGCAAGCGTACCCTGAATCCCATGTCTAACTTTACTAATTAGTCTACATACAGAACCTTATCACAGGCTTTACTAAAGTCTAAGTAAACAATGTCTACCACTCTGCTCATGACAATCATTTTTGTTACTTCCTCAAAAAACTCAATCAAGTTTGAGAGACATGATTTCCCTCACACAGAACCATGCCGACTATCCCTAATCATTCTTTGCCTCTCCAAACGCATATAAATCCTGTCTTTCAGAATCACCGTTAGTCAAACCCATGCCCAGGCTTCTCCTTATATCCCTTCTTGAGGAATGCACAACTTAGTCACTCTCTGGTCATCCAGCACCTCACCTGTAGTTATGCATGACATAAATATTTTTGCAAGGGGCCCTGCAATTTCCTCCCTAACTTCCCACAAAGTCCTGGGACACATTAGATCAGATCCTGAAGATTTATTAATCTTTATATTTTCTAGGATCGCCAACATTTTCTCTTCTGTAATGCGAACGGTTTCCAAAACATTAATATTTATTTCTGAGTTCCCTAGCCTCTATTTCTTTCTCCATAATAAAGACTGATGCAAATATTCATTTAATATCTCTCCCAACTCCTGAAGTCTAACACAAAGATGATTTGTTCATCTTCAAGGAGTCCTACTCTCTCTCTAGTTGCTTGTAGAATGTACTTGTAGAATCTCTTTAGATTACCCTTAACCTTATTTACCAAGGCTCTTTCCTTACCCTTCCTGATCTTTCTTCTAAGAATGCACCTGAGATCTTTACACTGTTCAAGAGATTGATTAGAACCCAGTTGTCTATGTCGAACATACAATTCTTTTTTATTCTTGACTAGAAGCTCAGTAGCAGTATTTATCCATTGTTCTCTCATCCTACTAGCCTTATCTTTCATTCTAACAGGAACTAAAAGACTCTGAACTCTCATTATCACACCTTTGAAAGCTTCCCCCATAATCATATGCTGAAAATGTGTCACACACTTTCAGCTCTGATCTCCAGCATCTGCAGTCCTCACTTTCTCCCCCGTTATCATATGCCCCATACCTTCCAACAGTCCACTCCAATCAATCTGTGCTCATACTATTAAAATTAGCCTTACTCCAATTAAAACCTTTCATTTTTATGATTAGATTACTTACAGTGTGGAAACAGGCCCTTCGGCCAAACAAGTCCACACTGACCCGCCAAAGCGCAACCCACCCATACCCCTATATTTACCCATTACCTAACACTACGGGCAATTTAGCATGGCCAATTCACCTGACCCGCACATCTTTGGATTGTGGGAGGAAACCGGAGCACCCGGAGGAAACCCACGCATACACGGGGAGAACGTGCAAACTGTCAGTCGCCTGAGTCGGGAATTGAACCCGGGTCTCAGGCGCTGTGAGGCAGCAGTGCTAACCACTGTGCCACCATGAAGGCTTATCCTATTTTAAACAAATAATATTATGATCACTAGACCCAAAGTGTTCCCCTTTATCACTTTCATCATTTTCCTGTATTTTCACTCAAAAAAAGAACAAGTTTTTCTCCTTCTCTAGTAGGATCATTTACTTATTGTTCAAGAAAAGTTTCTTGAACACATTTAACAAATTCTTCACCATTCAAACCTTTAACACTATAGTAGTCCCAGTCAATGTTTGGGAAATTAAAATCACTGACTATTACAACCATATATATTCTTACATATATTTGAGATCTCTACATATCTGTTCTTCAATTTCCCTCTGACTATTGGGGGTGGGGGGGGGGGGGTGGGGGGGTGCAGAGACTATAGCACAATTCAGTCGAGGTGATAATCCCTTGTTTCTTTTTAATTTCAACCCGTATATTTTCACTGGCTCATTTATCAGAAATATCTTCAGTAGTTACTGCAATGTTTTCCTTAATCAAAAATTCCACTGCCCCCTTCTCTTGTGCCTCTCTTTCTATCCTTCCGATAACATCTGTAACCCAGAACATTGAGCTGCCAGCCTTGTCCATCACACCATCATTCCTGATAAAGGGCTCTTGCCCAAAATGTCGATTCTCCTGCTCCTTGGACCTGCTGCGCTTCTCCAGCACCACACTTTGCAACTCTGATCTCCAGCATCTGCAGTCCTCACTTTCTCCTTTTACACCCCTCAGCCAAGTTTCTGTAAAAGCTGTAAGATCCCAAACCCATTTTGTCAAACATGACCTGAGTTCATCAGCCTTACCTGTAAGACCCCTTGCATTGAAATTAATCCTTCACAGTTACTTCATTCTCTGACTTACTGTTGTCTGTTTTTTTTCTAATAAACTTGTTCTTTTCGGAGGATCCAAGATGGCGGCGACCCAGCAAGTCTGAGTCTACAGTGCTTCTCCCAAGACTTGGGCAAAGCGGGTCACCCATCCCCACCACACTCACCAAATCATTTAAAATAGCTTTTACTTAATGTAATTAGTTGTTTAGTATTGAATTTAAACAATTTAATCTCCAGTAAAAATGACTAAAGGGAAGGGAGCCTGCAGCTCTCAGCAAGCAGGAACCCGTCCCCCACCCTCTCCAGCTGCAGCAGAGGCGTCCGCAGCCACCCCGGGGGACTTACCTACGGTGGCGAGCCTCATGGAAATCATCTCCAACCTGGATGGGAGGATCGACACTTTTATTGAAGAATCCCGAAGCCATTGGGACTCTTGGCCGCGCTGCAAAAGCACAACCGAGACATTAAGGAAATTGAGTGCCGAATCAGACGGGCGGAACTAAAGGCTGTGACCTCCGAAACTACAGCACAACTGGCTGTGGATCGGGTCTGGACTCCTGAGAATTGAGGTCGTCGAAAAAATATTTGTTTGCTGTGCCTTCCCAAACGGGAAGAGGAAGGCCAGCTTACAGCGTTTCTCGAACATTGGCTACCACAGTTGTTAAACCTGGAGGCTGGATCAGGCTAGGTAAGGGTAGAATGGGCCTACCGGGTTGCAATACGCAGGCCCGGCTCAAACCAGCGCCCCCGCCCGGTCCTGTTCCAGCTGCAGAGCTATAAGGAGAGACAGATACTCCTAGAAGCCTTTAGAAATCTTGGAAAAGATACCCAAGCCATGATCTATAAAGGATCCAAGATCATGTTATTCCAGCACTTTTCCCCAGCTCTGGTCCGAAAGAGGAAGGCATTCGATGAGGCGAAGAAGTGTTTAAGGGACTTAAATATTCAGTACTCCTTACGCTACCCAGCGACGCTACGCTTTAACCATGAAGGGTCTGTGTATAACTTCGGATCGCCAGAAAAGGCTAAGGAATTTTTGGACTCTCTTAGATAAATTGTAAGAGAGAATTGCTGTTGGTTTGCCTTCCCCCCTACTCTAGCTTATATCACCCCTTCCTTTTTATATATATATTCATCCCTTCTTTTTAACCTTACCGTTCAATATTATCTTGGGGGGTGGGGAGAGGGATTTATTTATTTGTTCTCTACTTAATGATTTTCTCCCCCCCCCACCTTGTTTTTTTATTATTATTCTATATATATAGGCCGGGGGATCTAGTTAATGTTGGTGGGGGGGTGGTTACCTTACCCTATTTTACCTCTGTCTTTAGGAGCGGGGTTGTTTTCCCAAATTATTTTGTATTATTCTATTTAATTATTACTTGTTGAGGTTGTAATTTTATAGTTATATATGTTTATACATGGTATTAACATTACCAAATATATCCAGGTGTTGGTGTGGGTGGGGGGATGGGGGTAGGGTGCTCACTGTTAACTCTAGCTCTGTAGTATATTTGAATTTTCTTCAGCCTATTGAGGAGCACCTGGGTCAAGGGTGGAGCACTGGTTGGGAGATGATACGATGGACCTTTGGAAAGGAAGTGATACCCCCTGGGAATAAGGGGGAAAATCTCCATTTAAATACATTTTATATTTTTTTTATTTAGAAATAGTTTTTTATTATATTGTTGTGAGTGTATTAGAGAGCCTTTATTTTTGTGAATTTTATATACTCTATGCTCGGGATGTTCTGGTTAGGGTTTCCCCTCCTGAGGGGTCTCGGATGTGCCTGGACAATTATGGTTGATCTGTCGGTTAAATGGTGCACCTGGAATGTCAAGGGGAGTAATTCGCCAGTCAAAAGGAAGAAAGTATTATCAAACCTCAAGAAAGAAAGGATTGATATAGCTCTCCTACAGGAGACACACTTGTTGGATAAAGAACACTTGAAATTACGACAGGGTGGATTTGATCAGGCTTTTTTTCTTCTTTTAGCTCAAAGAGCAGGGGAGTTGTTATTCTTATTTGGAAGAATTTCCCTTTCAAAATCCTAAATCAGATAAAAGACGAATCCGGACGATATATTCTGATTAAGGCCCTTATAAATGGAGAGGAATATGGGATTTTAAATTTGTACTGCCCCCCGGCACATCCTTTTAAATTTATAACGGAAACCTTCTCTAAATTGATGGCTCTTGGTGCCCGTCATACAATTATAGGGGGAGACTTTAATTGTATTATGGATCCAGAAATAGATAGGATTCCCAAGAGTACTGCAGGAGTATCTCCCAGATCTAGACAATTGGTGGATTTGAACAAAGAGTTAGGATTAGTAGATGCATGGAGATGTCTTCATCCACAGGGCAGAGATTTTTCTTTTTACTCCAATCCAAATAAATGTCATACCAGAATCGATATGTTTTTTGCCCCCTCGATTTTTTAAAATTCCATATCATCCTGTAAAATAGGCAGTATCACAATTTCTGATCATGCTGCTGTATATATGGAAATCAAGGCAAGGAACAATGAGACATCCCCCCGGCATTGGCGTATGGACCCATTCCTGATGAAAGATAGTAAATTTGTAAAGTACTTCTCTCAAGAATTTAAAACTTTTTTAGAAATTAATTTAGGTACGGCTAGCAACCCATCAATGATATGGGAGAGCATTAAAGCTTACAAGTGAGGTTTGATCATCTCATCTTCAGCGACCCAGAAAAAACTAAAGGGAGAACAACAGTGTCTGTTCGAAGCTCGCTTAAAAGCAGCTGAAACAGCATACGCTGACAGACCTTCTATTATCAAATTGCAAAGGATCACGGCCCTTAGGACAGCTCTAAACACCACGCTAACCCAAACGGCTAAGAGGGAAATATTATTTGCAAAACAAAGGTTATATGAATTTGGCGATAAACCCAGTAGATACTTAGCATTTCTTGCAAAGAAAAAAAAGGCCCCTCAAACTATCATGTCTATCAAGGAAAGTACGGGTATTTTGACTCATGATCATAAAAGGATTAATGCAATCTTTAGAAAATTTTATTCTGATTTACATAAATCACAGGATTGTGAAGACAGGACTAGGAGGAAGCAATCATTTTTTAAAAATTTGACCTTTCCGGACCTAACTCCGGAACAGGTATCGGTCTTGAACGTTCCCCTAACACTCCAAGAAATACTTGACGCAATCAGGCATGTTCAGAGCGGTAAGGCACCTGGCCCAGATGGCTTTCAAGCTGAATTCTATAAAGAATTTACAGGAATATTGGCTGGTCCACTTATGGGAGAAAGTGAGGACTGCAGATGCTGGAGATCAGAGCTGAAAATGTGTTGCTGGAAAGGCGCAGCAGGTCAGGCAGCATCCAAGGAGCAGAAGAATCAATGATTTGGGCATGAGCCCTTCTTCAGGAATGAGGAAAGTGTGGCAAGCAGGCTAAGATAAAAAGGTAGGTAGGAGGGACTTGAGGGAGGGAGGAGGGACTTGGGGGAGGGGCGTTGGAAATGCGATAGGTGGAAGGAAGTTAAGGTGAGGGTGATAAGGTGAGGGTGATAGGCCGGAGTGGGGATGGGGGCGGAGAGGTCAGGAAGAAGATTGCAGGTTAGGAAGGTGGTGCTGAGTTCGAGGGTTGGGACTGAGACAAAGTGGGGGGAGGTGAAATGAAGAAACTGGAGAAATCTGAGTTCATCCCTTGTTGGAGGGTTCCCAGGCGGAAGATGAGGCGCTCTTCCTCCAGCCGTTGTGTTGCTATGGTCTGGCAATGGAGGAGTCCAAGGATCTGCATGTCCTTGGTGGAGTGGGAGGGGGAGTTGAAGTGTTGAGCCACGGGGTGGTTGGGTTGGTTGGTCCGGGTGTCCCAGAGGTATTCTCTGAAACGTTCCGCAAGTAGGCGGCCTGTCTCCCCAATATAGAGGAGGCCACATCGGGTGCAGCGGGTGCAGTAAATGATGTGTGTGGAGGTGCAGGTGAATTTATGGCGGATATGGAAGGATCCCTTGGGGCCTTGGAGGGAAGTAAGGGGGGAGGTGTGGGGGCATGTTTTGCATTTCTTGCAATTGCAGGGGAAGGTGCCGGGAGTGGAGGTTAAGTTGGTGGAGGGGTGTGGACCTGACGAGGGAGTCACAGAGGGAGTGGTCTTTTCGGAATGCTGATGGGGAGGGGAGGGAAATATATCCCTGGTGGTGGGGTCCATTTGGCCGCCTACTTGCGGAACATTTCAGAGAATACCTCTGGGACACCCAGACCAACCAACCCAACCATCCCGTGGCTCAACACTTCAACTCCCCCTCCCACTCCACCAAGGACATGCAGGTCGTTGGACTCCTCCATCGCCAGACCATAGCAACACAACGGCTGGAGGAAGAGCGGCTCATCTCCGCCTAGGAACCCTCCAACAACAAGGGATGAACTCAGATTTCTCCAATTTCCTCATTTCCCCTCCCCCCACTTTGTCTCAGTCCCAACCCTCAAACTCAGCACCACCTTCCTAACCTGCAATCTTCTTCCTGACCTCTCCGCCCCCATCCCTATCACCCTCACCTTACCACCATCATCTTAACCTCCTTCCACCTATCACATTTCCAACGCGCCTCCACCAAGTCCTTCCTCCCTCCCCCAAGTCCCTCCTCCCTACCTTTTATTTTAGCCTGCTTGGCACACTTTCCTCATTCTTGAAGAAGGGCTTACGCCCGAAACATTGATTCTCCTGCTCCTTGGATGTTGCCTGACCTGCTGCGCTTTTCCAGCAACACATTTTCAGCTCTGGTCCACTTATGACATGTATAACTACTTATACAGTCAGGGTTGTCTCCTGCCTTCGCTGAAAGAGGCAAATATCTCTCATATCCTTAAAAAAGGAAAGGACCCAGAAGATTGTGTGTCATACAGACCAATATCCTTGCTAAGTGTAGATTTTAAAATCCTCTCTAAAATGTTAGCATTGAGGCTAGAAAGGATATTACCACATATCATAAAAGAGGATCAGACAGGGGTTATTAAGGGCTTTGATCATCCAATAATGTTAGAAGGGTTTTGAGTGTGATTCAAGCCTGCCATCAGGGAAAGATACCAAGAGCAGCAATCTCATTAGACGCTGAAAAGGCATTCGATAGTGTTGAATGGTCATATTTGTTTTACACTTGCAAAGGTTTGGCGTTGGAAAGGTGTTTACCAAATGGATCTCAACACTGTATAGTGATCTCAAAGCAGTTGTGATTACCAATGGAGTAGTCTCGGATAGCTTCAGTGTGGATAGGGGCTGTCGTCAGGGATGTCCACTCTCGCCATTGCTATTTATGCTAATAATTGAGCCACTAGCAGAAGCTACATGAGCTAACCCTAATGTAATGGCCCCAAGGATTGGTACAGGTAAACATAAAATTGCCCTTTATGCAGATGATGTTCTCCTACTCCTTAGTAATCCACTGATGTCCGTGCCTCGCTTAATCCAAGTTATTAATACATTTAGTGCATTCTCAGGCTAGAAAATTAATTACTCAAAATTGGAGGCTATGCCAATGGGTGGCCTTGCTATGATACCCCACTTAGTGGACGGATCCCACTTTCCCTTTCGGTGGTCCCTGGAGGGTTTCTTATATTTAGGCATTTTTATTACCCCAGTACTTGGTCAGTTATACAAGGCTAACTTTGTGCATTTACTGGAAAGGATAAGGCAGGACCTCCAGCGATGGGGAGACCTACCAATTTCCTGGCTGGGTAGAATAGTACTAATTAAAATGAATGTCCTGCCCTGTCTCCTATACCCTATGAGAATGCTTCCGGTGATGCTGCCAAGGCTGGCACTACGTAAATGATGTGGCTGGTTGGGTTCCTTTATCTGGAATCTTAGACAGCCCCTCATTAAGCTGAAGAAGCTACAGCTCCCACAGGCAAGGGGAGGATTGGATTTCCCAGATTTTAGGAAATATCAGTTCAGTTCCCTATTAAGTTACATAGCTGATTGGATCTTATCTGACCCGCAATCAATCTGGCTGGACATCGAGGCTTCTCAAGTAAAATGCCCACTTATTAACCTTTTATTTTCAGACAAGATAAAAATCATTACGGATCTCTGTAAAAACCCTGTAATACTAAACACAATTAAAGCTTGGAATATAATGCGGCAAAATGAGGGCAACTCACATAAAACATCTCCCTATGCTTCGATAGTGGGAGCATGGGGATTTTAACCGGGGTTTACAGATACCACTTTCAAACTCTGGAGATCCAGGGGTATCTCATGTCTAGGGGACCTATTTAAAGAAGGGGTTCTGATGTCTTTTGAACAGCTGCGTCAGAAATTCGGATTACCTAATGGAGACCTCTTTCGATACTTCCAAATTCAAGATTACATACAGAAGAAGACTACATTACTAGATAGTCTTTATAAATCAGATAGAGAATGTAGAGTGCTACGGTCAATGGGGGTATCTTCCGTCAGTGCTATTTATCATTTACTACAGGATGAAATATCGAGAGATATGGACAATCTGCTTAAAACATGGGATCAGGATTTGGGACTAGAAATCTCTATAGAAATGTGGAATGACATTTGGGAAAACGCCAGAAGAATCACCATCTGCAACAGAACTCAGACTATCCAGCTGAAGATACTTCATAGAGCCCATATAGCACCAGATCGATTGGCAAAATTTAAGGCAGGAGCAGCTCCAATGTGTTCCAAATGTAAAATAGAGGTGGGCACTCGTGTACATTGCCTATGGACCTGTCATAAGATCCGTAGATATTGGACTAAAGTAGCAAGTGCTCTGACAGAAACTTAGGAACGGAAATTAGAGTGGACCCTGTATCTCTCCTTTTGGGCTTTTCGAACTTATCCTCCCTGGATATGCACGGGAAGAGATTATTTTCTATTCTCTCTTTCTGTGCAAGGAAAATATTTTGGTGAACTGGGTGGCTGAGGGCCCCCTGGACTTTCAAATTGGCCCAGATTAATTATGGAATGTATTCCCCTTGACTTCCTTACAAATATGGTGCACCGAAAGACCGAATTATTCTGAAAAATATGACAGCCCTTCTTGAATTATATAAATACAGAGATTTCAGCTATCCTAACAAGGGCTTTTATTGAACTGAGATTGCAAACCTGACTGGTCCGGGGCCCCTTGGGTGAGGAATCCCGCACGAATACAGGTTTTGTTACATTTGATGTTAACACATTCCGAGCATGTATCTCACTATCCAATTTCTGTGTTATCCGTCGAGTATTTTTTTCTTTTATTTGAATAATGTAAGAGACTTAATTATACACTCTGATTAGTTGTAGGTTAGATTAGTAGTTAGTTGAGTTTTGTTTTTTTTCTCGGTATTTTTCTTTTGTTAAATTTTGGTTATTATTTATTTAAGCTTTAATCGTATATCAATGTTTATACTTGGGATTTTTTTTATTTTTGTAAACTTGTAAAAATGTTAAATTTTCAATAAAAATATCTATTAAAAAACTGGTTCTTTTCATATTCAAAACTATGCTCACCTATCTTTCTATTTACTCTGCTACTTAGGATTCCTCCCCACTCCACCCACCAGCACCATCACCATCACCATCACCAACCTCCCTTCCTTCAAAAAAAAATTACAGTCTCCTTTAATAGATTAAGCAAATCTTTCTGCCTGGATATTGGTCCCTTTCCAGTACAGATGTAACCCATTCTTTTTGAATTTGTCATTTTTGCCCCAGAAGAGGTCCAAATGATCCAAGGGCCTGAATCCCTGAACATTACATTACCTCTTCAGTCATTGATTTGTCTCTTTTAACTTTTTATTCTTTCCCTCATTTGAGCTTAGCACTGGAAGTAAATGACAAAAAATTGCAGATGCTAGAATCCAAGGTAGACAAGCAGAAGATGGAAGAACACAGCACCATCAGGAGGTGGAGAAGTCAATATTTCGGGTGTAACCCTTTTTCAGGACTAGGTGTGGGGGTAAGGGGAACTGTGGAGGGTTTTGAGTTGGGAGAGGGACAGGATGGTAAGGTAGTCATAGGTGAACATGGCGCGAGGGTACAACCTGATTGGTTGATGAGAGGGATGAGTCTGGTTGATAGCTGGAAGAAAGGGTCGATCAGAGAAATGGAAGAGAGGGCGAGGGGCTGGAAAGGGAGTCAGGAGATGGGAAAGGGAGGTTATTTGAAACTGGGAGTAAACCAGAGATTACTACTTTTGAGGTTATGTTTTTAATCTTCTACCTAACCTCTTATATTCACTGTGTAAAGCTTTAATCTTTTCCTGAAATATATCATTCCTACTGATGTATACAATAACTTTTGATTTTTCACTTTCCCCTTGAATAAAATGCCTCCAATGTTTTGAGAAGTCCTTAATTCTGGCACCAGGAAAGCAACATACTGCCCTAGACTCATGTTCTTGACAGGTGAGTCTCTTATAACTATTACTCTTTTAAATTTTGTCAAACCCTGCCAACTTAAGATTCATTCTTCGTGTCCAAGATCTGACTGCCTCTTCTGTTTTCATCGGAGAGACAATCCTTTTCAACAGTACCCAAAACCGAGTATCTGTTTGACAGAGGAATAGCCACAAATTTCTGAACAATCTTTTTACTTTTCCTGATCTATATAACCCCTCTATATAACTGATCTTGCTGCATGATCACTTCTCTAAATCTACTAGCCATCGAACTGTGTCTCTGTGGCAATACCTGTGAACTATGAATGACAGTTAGCATTGCAGATAAAGGTTTTATAAGATATGTCCTTAATAAAAGAAATAAAAGCAGAATTAGGCTTGGCGCCCCCTCAAGCCTGTTCTGCCAACTTTTATGATCATGACTGATCTGCCTCAACTCCTCATGCATGCCAGCTCCTCTAGTTCTCAACTCCTTGGTGTCTCAAAAATCTGTCTTTGTCCTCTTTAAATAAATTTGGTGATCTCGTCTCCACAACGTCCTGGAGTAGAGAATTCTAAGCTTCCACTGTCCTCTGAGAGGAGAATTCCTTTGTTTCTTTGTTTCAACTGAGTGCTCCCTTTTTCCATTACTATGACCTCTAATTTGAGATTCCTGCACTAGTGGAAACGTCCTCTCAACATTTGTCACTTTGAGCTTTGCATGCTTCGGTAAGATCACTCCCATTCTTCAAAAGTTTAATTAATTTAGGTGTAACCTATTCAGCTGTTTTTGATAAGTCAAGCTTCCAACATGAATATATCCTTTTGTAAATACTGGGATGAAAACCTTGCACTGTAGACCAGGTATGACCTGTACAGTGATAACTAGACTTGCTTCTTTTTAAAGTCCTACCTTTAGCATTGAAGGCCAAAATTCCATTTGCCTTCTTAATTACTTGCTGCATCTGCTGCTAAGTTTTTATGTTTCATGCAAAGAATATCCAGATCCCTCTGTTTGTTCCTTTTTGGAATCTCTCCCAAGTAAGCCTGCCTTTTGACCTTTTTTTTCTATCAAAGTGCATTCTTTCAGTTTTGTTCTCCAAGTCTGAGGAAGGACATTCTTGCTATTGAGGGCGTCCAGCAAAGGTTAACCAGACTGATTCCTGGGATGGCAGGACTGACGTATGAAGAAAGATTGCATCAACTGGGCTACTACCCACTGGGATTTAGAAGAATGAGTAGGGATCTCGTAGAAACGTATAAAACCCTTATGGGACTGACAGATTAGTTGCAGGAAAAATGTTTTCAATGTTGGGGAAGTCCAGAACTAGGAGTCACAGTTTAAGAGGAGGAAGGACTGAGAGGAGGAAGGATATTTTCACTCAAAGTTGGGAATTTGTGGAATTCTCTGCTACAGAAAGCTGTTGGGGCCAGTTATAGAGTCATAGAGATGTACAGCACGGAAAGAGACCCTTCAGTCCAATCCCTTACGTGGCTATTGCAGGTAAAGGGATCAAGGGGTAAGGAGAGAAAGCGAGAGTGGGATATTGAGATTGCATGATCAGCCATGATCATACTGAACGGTGGAGAGGCTCAAAAGGGCTGAATGGTCTACTTCTGCAACTAGTTTCAATGTTAAATTCAACCTGCCATTTTTTGCTTTCTCACCCAACCTACCTTTATTGCCTTGGAGATTCTTTATATTCTCATGCCCTCTCACATATTTTTGTCTCACCATTAAATTTGGATACATTACAATCTTCCCCCTCCATCAAATGATTAACAATAATTAGTTGAGCCCTTGGACTGATTCTTGTGGCACTTGACTAGTCACAGCTTTCCAACCTGAAAAAGGCCAATTCATCCTGACTCTCTCTCCTCTGTGTTATCTAAACTTCAATATCAAGTTCTAAAGAAGAATCATATTAGACTTGAACAGCTAACTGTGTTTCTCTCTCCACAGATGCTGCCAAACCTGTTGGATTTCTTCACTTTTCTCTGTGCTTGGCTCAGGCCATGCTCCCATCTTGTGCAATAACTTGTTATGTGGTACCTCACTGAATGCCTTCTGGAAATCCAAGTACACTGCATCTATCCCGTGATTTACTTTGCTTGTTATGTCTACAAAGTATTCTATCAAATTCATCAAATATGATTTCCTTTCTATAAAACTATGTTGACTCTGTTTGGTTAAATTAAGCCCTTCTATGTTTTTGCCTTAATAATGGAATCCAGTTCAACAAGATGTTGGGCTTATTAGCCAGCAGTTTATTGATTTCCATCTTGCTCCCTTCTGGAACAGCTGTGTAATATTAACAGTTTTCCAATCTGCTGGAACCCCTGGAACCCAAAGAATTCTGGAATAATATGCCCAATGCCTTGAGTATCTCTGCAGCCCCTTTTATTAAAGCTCTTGGTTTAATCAGGCCCTGATGATTCATCCACCTTCACAGCCAGTAGTTTGTCAAAAAAACTTGCCTCTTAAGTTACACACTGCTACAAGATTTTTCCGTTCAGTAGCATTTCATTTATTTTACAGCTTTATCATTACCTGAAAAAGATTTTGTTGATCTTTATACAATATCTGCTTAAATGTTTGGCACTGCTTATTTACTGACCTTTCCCTCAGTCTATTTTCTAGCCTAGCTCAGATAGCTCTTTCTTCAAACCTCTATAATTGTCCTTATTTAAATGGACACTGGTTTCAGGCCTGAATTGCTTTCCATCAAACTGAATTTTAAATTCTAACACATTGAGATGATTATCCTCAAGACAACCATTAATTCATCCTCCCTCATTAATGTTACTGGATCTAAGGGAGGCCGCGATTTTGCCATGATTGCAAGGCATCCTTGATGGCATCATATTTGGTCAAACATTGTCTTGATGTCAATGGAAGTCATTCTCTTTTCATCTGTGGAGTTCAGTTATTTTGTTTTTATTGGACTAAGGCTATAATGGGATCAGAAGGTGAGAGGCTCTTACAGAACTCAAACTGAGTGCTACTGAGAAAATGATTACTGAGCAAGTTCTGCTTGACTTGCTTTCATTACTTTACTCATAATTGAGATTAGATTGATGGGACAGTAAGTAATAATTTTGATTTGTCCTGTTTTTGTGCGACAGGAAAGACCAAGGCAATTATTCAATTAGCTGGGTAGATGCCAGTGTTCTAGCTGTACTGAAACAGCTGATCTTCATATAGGTGTGGCTAATTCTAGAGTGCCAGTCTTCAGTCCTACTGCCACTATGTTGCCAGGTGCCAGAGATTTTGCATTGTCCAGTGACTTCAGTGTTTCTCAATGTCATGTGAATTGAATCAAATTGACTGATCACTGGCATCTGTGAAGCTGGAAACCACTGCAGGAGGTCAAGATGGATCATCCACTCGATACTTCTGCCTGAAGATGGTTGCAGCTTATCGTTTCAGATAATACTTTTGCCCTGATGTATTGTCTCCAGCCTCCTCCACAACCATCACTGAGGGTGGGGATATTTGTGGAGTCACCTTCTATGATGTTCATGCCTGAAGAGTTTGGTTCTGATTCACTGGTTGTGAGATTGCTTTAGCTGTCACACGCTGCTTCCTCTATTGAACAGGCACAAACCTCCATATCGTAGCTCTCTAGGTTGATAATTAACTTTTCGGTAATGATATTGTTCCTGGCATGTTCTTCTGCACTCTTCTTTGAATCAGGGTTTATGGTCTGGATTGATATGTGGGATATTCTGGGCCTCGAGGTTACAGATAGCCCACAACTCTTCACAGATGCTCAGTTTCAAGTTGCTAGATCTGTTCAAAATCTTTCCCATTCAGCACAGCGGCAATATCACACCACCATATGATGCAGACTATCCTCAATGTGAAAATGGGACTTATGTCTTTTAGAGTTGGTTACTCTGAGCAATATTGTCATGGATAGATGCATCTGTAACAGGTAGATTGATGAGAATGAAATCAACTATGTTTATCCTTCTTATTGATTCTGTTAACATGTTGCATATCCAATCTAGCAGCGATATCCTTTAGGAGTTAACATTTCGAGCTAAGTCATTTCAGTTAATCATGGTGCTGCCAACCATTTGTGATCTTGGACATCGAAGTCTCCCAGAATATGGTCTGTGCCCTTGTTATCATATGAGCATGCATTGACAACTACTGCCAATGTGTCATTAGGTAGATTTGCTTTGGAACCTCTTAAGATAACAGGTTTGTCCTTTTCAAAAGCCTAAACGTTTCTACTATTTATCATGTCTATGCTTATGATAGCATCTGATCAGGTGAAACTTTAGCATTAACCCTTTCAGAACTGCTATACAGGATAACACTTGCCACCATCAGTGCTTCTTCCATTGGATTTGCAGCATGGAGGAGTATTGATTCCTTAACCAAGGGTGGTGCGCTGCTAATGGGGTAGCACATACCCAGCACTGTGAATAATAGTGTCTAGAATGTAATCTGTGAGCTATGATTCCACGAGCGTGACTTTGTCGGCCTGTTGCTGGACTAGTCTGTGGGACAATTCTCCTAATCTTGGCACAAGCGAGTTCTAAAGAAAGGTTACTGGACTCAAAATGTTAACTCTGCTCACTCTCTCTACAGAGAAAGCTGCCAGACCTGCTGACTTACTGAATTCCCCAGCAATTTCAGATTTGTTTCAGATTCCCAGCATCCACAAAACATTGTTTTTATGTTAGTAAGGGCATTTTGCAGGGTTGGATGTGTCAATTTCAATTCCAGTTCCTTGCCCAATGCTGGGTGATCCATCTAGTTTCATTTATTTTCTTAGATTGTATAGCAGTTTGACACAACTCTATTTCAGAGTCAAATTGCCACAAGTCTAGAATTGCAAATAGGCCATGCCAGGTAAGATGGCAGATTTCCTTCTCTTAGGGAAGTAAGTGAAGCAGACAGGGTATTTTGATAATCAACAATGGTTTCATGGTCACCATTAGACTAGCTTTTTAATCCAAAGTCATTAATTGCATTAAATTCGATGAGCAGACAGTACTCCTGTCTGCAGACTCTGAGCCTGAGCTTCTGAATTGTTACCTCCATGATATACCCACCACTAAACCCAACCCCTCTCCTCAAATCAATGCATCAACACAATTTAAATGGTTTAAAGTTTGAGGCCAAAGTGTTCTGTTATCAGATTTGGCAAGAGGAACCTAGAGAGTCACAAGTACCTCCGCACCAATGCTCAGCAGCAGCATGTACTATCGACAAGATGCACTGCAGAAATTTACCAAGTATCCACAGACACCACCTTCCAAACCCATGACCACTTCCATCTAGAAGGACAAGGGCAGCAGATATATGGGAAAACCACCAACTTCAAGTTCCCCTCCAAGCCACTCACCATCCTGACTCGGAAATATACTACTGATCCTTCAATGTTACTGTGTCAAAATCCTGGAATACCCTCCCTAAGGGCATTGTGGGTCAACCCACAGCAGGTGGACTGCAGCGGTTCAAGAAGGCAGCTCACCATCACCCTCTCAAGGACAACTAGGGATGGGTAATAAATGCTGGCCAGCCAGCAACACCCACATCCCAGAAATGAATTTTTTTAAACTGTTCGGAGCGACAGAATTTTGACAATGCAAGAAGAGACAGTCATAAAGGAAAGTTCTGTCTGCTATTCAAACCTTTCAGTTTCTTAACCATTGCTCCTGTGTGATAATATTAATCAAAGCTGTGCTGACCCAGCCTGACCTGCATCCTGACAGCCCATTCAGTTCAGACTGGTTCAGACAGAACTGGAATTGACCCACTACAAAGGGTTCATGTTATGTTTTTTACTGACAAGCCACATCTAAACACATTCTGCTTTCAAACATCCCCCTGAACATGCCAGATAACACGAAACAAAAAGTGATTGGTGTTGGCAGAAAATCTATTGGGAGGAACAGATGAGGATGAGCTGTGCAAACGTGCCTTATAGAATTCACGGTGCACGTGCGAAGGAAACAATGACTGATGAAGAATCAGATGCTGGTTAAATTCATTGGGAAATAGAAACAGCAAAAACATTGCTATGAAAACGTATTGTATGGCCTAACAAGGGCTCACCTTCACTTCTGATTTAGTATAAATGACGGTCAGTTCTACTTCCATGGAAAACTTTAGATTATTTCATTAATTCATTTTATTGGATATGCATAAATGAACACCTACTTGTTTCTTTATGTGAATTGTCTCATCACTGGTGTATGCAAATTATTAGCATTCATGAGTACTTACATTTGAATGTATTTTCTTCTGGAACAAGTAGGAATAATATTATCAACAATACACATGCAACTGTTCATCATAAGTCATAGTTACAGTTAATGCAAAATGTAATCAAAGTTGCATGTAATCAAAAGAAGCTTCACCAATTTAACTGCATTGCTACTGGGATTGAGAGAAATGATAGCTATAGATGTGACCCATGGGAAAAGGAGGCTGTGCTGAAGCTCTGTCAGAGCTGATACCAAATGCCTTCAGGGCATTGGAAAACTGTATGGAGCTACGTTTAAGAAATATAATTTATCTGTGAGAGAGGGAGTTAATTGGCTGTTTCTGCTCCAAACACAAATCTTTAATTACTAGTCTTTTTTTTTGAAACTGAACTGTTTTCCCAGAAGGAAAACTCAGTAAAATTGGCAAATAAGACAAACTGGTCCAACTTGTCTTGTGTATTTCAAAATGGCACTCTAGCACATTCATTTCCAAATATTACTGATCTTTAACTTCGTTTTGCCTCTCTGGGATAGTTTGATTGCCTGCGCTCTTTGACTTGGTCTTTTGTTACTTTAGTTAATATGAGTAATGGCATTCACCATGGTTCCTCCTGGTAACCTGAATGAAGTATTATTTTGTAAGGATGTGAGAACTGTGCCAATAAAGCTGCACATTATTCTGTTGTGAAGGTGAAGCTCTGGAACATTAAAAGTAACAGTTATTGTAAATATTTTTAATCGGCTGGTTCAGACATGTTATGACACACCTGTGGAAATGGTTGGAATTAAACCCTAACCTTCTAGCTCAGAGGTAGGGGCACCACCACTGTGCTGCAAGAGCCCCTTTGTTTATACTCCAGCATGGGGTATTGCCTCAGGATAGATATTTTCTAATCAACCAAAGTTTGTGCGAAGATTTGTAGCCCGGGTGCTTGTTGTAGTGGTTCTGTTCGCCGAGCTGGAAGTTTTTGATGCAAACGTTTCGTCCCCTGGCTAGGAGACATCATCAGTGCTGTGGAGCCTCCTGCGAAGCGCTTCTTTGATGTTTCTTCGGCATTTATAGTGGTCTGTCCTTGCCGCTTCCGGGTGTCAGTTTCAGCTGTCCGCTGTAGTGATTGGTATATTGGGTCCAGGTCGATGTGACTGTTGATGGAATTTGTGGATGAATGCCATGCCTCTAGGAATTCCCTGGCTGTTCTCTGTCTGGCTTGTCCTATGATAGTAGTGTTTTCCCAGTCGAATTCATGTTGCTTGTTGTCTGAGTGTGTGGCTACTAGGGATAGCTGGTCGTGTCGTTTCGTGGCTAGTTGGTGTTCATGTATGCGGATTGTTAGCTGTCTTCCTGTCTTCCTGTATGCCTCACTACACACTTTACATTCAACAATCAGATATACGAACAAATCAACGGAACACCCATGGGATCACCAATCTCGGGACTCACAGCAGAGGCAGTTATGCAAAGGTTAGAACAAACAGCCCTACCACAAATTCAACCCAAACTCTGGGTCAGATATGTCGATGACACGTTCATATTCATCAAAAACACGGAAATAGAAAAAACACACCGGATCATCAACGCCACACTCACAGGCATCCAATTCACGAGAGAAGTAGAAAAGGATAGCCAACTCCCATTCCTAGACGTGATAGTACAGAGAACACTGAACGGAGAATTCACCACAAGGGTACACAGGAAAACAACACACACAGACCAAGTCCTAAACTATGAAAGTAACCACCCCAACACACACAAACGAAGCTGCATCAGGACACTATTCAAAAGAGCTACAACACACTGCAGTACACCAGAACTGCGAAAAGAGGAAGAGGAACACCTATACAAGGTATTCGCCAAAAACGGATACCCGCGCAACTTTATCAACAGATGCCTAAGAGATAGACCACGGAACGAGGACATGCCACAACCAAAAGGACTAGCCACACTACCATACATCAGGAGCGTTTCAGAACTGACAGCCAGACTACTGCGACCCCTAGGACTCATAACGGCACACAAACCAACAGCCACGCTCAGACAACAACTTACTAGAACAAAGGAGCCAATGCCCAACATGAGCAAAACTAATGTAGTTTATAAAATACCATGCAAGGACTGCACAAAACACTATATAGGACAAACAGGAAGACAGCTAACAATCCGCATACATGAACACCAACTAGCCACGAAACGACACGACCAGCTATCCCTAGTAGCCACACACTCAGACAACAAGCAACATGAATTCGACTGGGAAAACACTACTATCATAGGGCAAGCCAGACAGAGAACAGCCAGGGAATTCCTAGAGGCATGGCATTCATCCACAAACTCCATCAACAGACACATCGACCTGGACCCAATATACCAATCACTACAGCGGACAGCTGAAACTGACACCCGGAAGCGGCAAGGACAGACCACTATAAATACCGGAAGAAACATCAAAGAAGCACTTCGCAGGAGGCTCCACAGCACTGATGATGTCTCCTAGCCAGGGGACGAAACGTTTGCAACAAAAACTTCCAGCTCGGCGAACAGAACCTCTAATCAACCAGTTCAAACATGTTAAAACACACTTCTGCAGCAGGTGGGACTTAAAAAGAGCCTCAAAAAGGTAGGGATGCTACCTTTTGGATTCAAATCTTGCCATGGCAGATCGTGAATTTTGAATTGAATAATAATCTGGAATTAAGAATCTACTGATGACCATGAAACCATTGTCAGCTGTCAGAAAAACCCACTTGGTTCACTAATGTCCTTCAGGGATGCAAGTCTGCTATCCTCACCTGGTCTGGCCTACATGTGTCTCCTGACCCACAGCAGTGTGGTTGACTCTGAACTACCCTCTGAAATGGCCTCGCAAGCCACTCAGTTAAAGGGCAGTTAGGGATGGGCAATACATGCTGGCCAGCCAGAGACACTCACATTCCATGAGTCAATATAAAAAATCTCACTCAGTTTAAATTCAGGATCACTTTTATCTTTAAGTTATTTCCTATGATTTATTCCATCAGATTTCCTTTCCTGGAGGTAGGTTTAATACTGTCCTCTTGTATAACCAATTTATTTTCTGTTAAATAAAATCTCATTTAGCTGCTTTATAACTTTGTCAATATTATGTTGGCGTGCATTCAGGAAAACTTGATACTTCTTTCCTCGGTTTTTAAATTTTTTGCTTTTCAAATTCCATCATACTTGAGCATTGTCTCTTGCTTTCTATCATGAGTGATTGCTGATTTGGAAATTTTAATTTATATTTTACATTCTTTTTCTCATTGTAATTATACCAATTAGATGACAAGGATTGATAAAATGGTAATGTGGGCTCCTCATTATAGGATAAGACCATATGCATAAATGTGAATTGAGAGGCACTGTAGTCTCATCTGCCTTATACGTGCTGCTGCTTCGTATTATGAACAAAGTCATGACAGTAATGCATTGCAACTAGTCAGGAGGTGAGTAATGATTGACAGCAGTTTAATAAATGCTGCCTTAAAGGCATATGTACCACATATAGCAACAATTTACTTTCAGTAAAATGTATTGTTCCTGGCAGCTGTATCATATCAGCGTTGGATTCAGCTGTTACATGCTCCTTCAAAGCTTCACTTTCCTCGGTTTCACAATCAGCTTTGAGCAGTGCTGCTATCTGCTTTGCCACATCTTGCATGTATTTTCTTGCATTTTTTAAAATTCAGATGAGTTCTCCTTCTCAACTTGAGGTTCCAACATCCTTTTTATATTACTAGCTCACTTTATTGCTCTCTGGATACATCTTCAGTCAAAACATCAATTCCTGCAGTAGGGTTACAAAGGTCATCGAAGCAATTACATCGCGCAGTTTTTATTATACGAGTTCAATTGCTATAATCTCAACAGGCTTTTCCAAAATCTATGGAGATGGTAATACCTTATCAGCCACCAAGCCATTTGCAATTAAAAACAAATGTACATAGGAAGGTTAGGAACAACTCTTACAGTTGCATCCCTGTTAATTTAGCAACATTTGAAATGAACTCTATTCAAGGAACAGGTAACCTAGTCTGATCAAGATTTGGAGATGCCGGTGTTGGACTGGGGTGTACAAAGTTAAAAATCACACAAAACCAGGTTATAGTCCAACAAGTTTAATTGGAAGCACACTAGCTTTCGGAGCGACGCTCCTTCATCAGGTGATTGTGGAGGGCTCAATCGTAACACAGAATTTATAGCAAAAATTTGCAGTGTGATGTAACTGAAATTATACATTGTAAAATTGATTGTCTGTTAAGCCTTTCATCTGTTAGAATACAGTGATAGCTTCACTTCTTTCATGTGTAAATCACAAAACCTTTTTTTTAAAGTTGCATTCTCGGGTTAGCTGTTAACAATGGTGATAGCTAGACAATATGTTGAAGGTATTAGCCCCCTGTGTTCTCTGTCTATGCCATGATGTTTAGATTGATTCTAATCTAAAAAAGTGAGATAACAGAGTTTAACATAAATTCATGCAGTTTTTGAGCTCAGAGTTCTACATGAATGTATGCAGATTTTGAGCAAAGTGCAATGTAACTCTGCAAGTACAAATTCACCCCACAAAATATATGTGTGCATGTGGGTCTTTGTCTGTCTGTGTGTGTGTGTCTGTCTGGGTTGGGGGTTGAGAGTGTGAGAAAGTGTGTGTGTGTGTAGTGAGTGCAGAGTGTCTTAAGTCTGTGAGGGAGTGCGTGTGGGAGTATATGTGTCTATAAGGGTGTGTGTGGGTGTCTGTGTGTGCATCTGTGTGTACCTGTGTGTACGTGTGTACCTGTGTGTACGTGTATACCTGTGTGTACGTAGGAATATCTGTGTGTGTGTGTAGTGCAATGGTGATCACCTGTAATGTGACATGAACCCAAGGTCCCAGTTGAGGCCCTCCCTATGGGTACTGAACTTAGCTATCAGCCTCTGCTCGGCCACTTTTCTCTGCTGCCTGTCCCAAAGTCCACCTTGGAGGATGGTCACCCGAAGGTCCGAGGCTGAATGTCCTGGACCACTGAAGTGTTCCCCAATTGGGAGGGAACCCTCCTGTGTGTTGATTGTTGTGTGGTGCCCATTTATCCATTGTCATAGCCTTTGCTCGGTTTCCCCAAATGTACCATGCCTCTGGGCATCCTTGCCTGCAACGTATAAGATGGACAATGTTGGCTGAGTCACATGAATACCTGCCATGTACAAGGTGGGAGGTGTTCCCATGCATAAATATCACTATTATGTCCACAATCTGACACGTCTTGCAGCGTCCACCGTGACAGGGTTGTATGGAGTTGTCCTGAGAGCCGGGCAGTTTGCTATGAACAATGATATGTTTGAGGTTTGGCTGTTGTTTAAAGGCAAGTAGTGGAGGTGTGGGGAAGGTCTTGGTGAGGTGCTCATCCTCATTGATAATATGTTACAGGTCACGAAGAACATGGCGTAATTTTTCAGCCCCTGGGAAGTACTGAACAACGAAGGGTACCCTGTCAGTTGCAGCACGTGTGTGTCTCCTGAGGAGGTCATTACGGTTCCTTGCTGTGACACGTCGGAATTGGCGGTCGATGAGTTGAGCATCGTACCTCATTCTTGTGAGGTCATCCTTAAGTACTTCCTGGTGTCTGTCACGTTCCTCCTCATCTGAGCAGATCTGGTGTATGCGTAGAGCTTGTCCATAGGGAATGGCTGTTTTAATATGTTTTGGGTGGAAGCTGGAGAAGTGTAGCATTGTGATGTTGTCTGTGGGTTTGCAGTAGAGTGTGGTGCTGAGGTGTCCATCCTTGATGGAGACGCATGTGTCCAAGAATGAGACAGATAGTCCAGAGTAGTCCATGGTGAGTTTGATGGTGGGATGAAACTTGTTGATGTCACTGTATAGTTTTATCAGTGACTCCTCGCCATGGGTCCAGAGGAAGAAAATGTCGTCAATGTACCTGGTGTATAATGTTGGTTGGAGATCCTGCATAGAGAAGAAGTCTTGTTCGAAGCTGTGCATAAAAATGTTGGCATATTGGGGTACAAATTTGGTCCCCATGGCTGTTCCGTGTGTCTGGATGAAGAATTGGTTGTCAAAGGTGAAGATGCTGTGATCGAGGATAAAGTGGATGAGTTGCAGGATGGTGTTTGGAGACTGGCAGTTGTTGGTGTTGATTAGAATCAATCTAAACATCAGGTCATAGACAGAGAACACAGGGGGCTAACACCTTCAACATATTGTCTAGCTATTGTCTAGCTGTTATTGTTAACAGCTAACCCGAGAATGCAACTATTAAAAAAAAAGATTTTGTGATTTACACATGAAAGAAGTGAAACTATCACTGTATTCTAACAGATGAACGGCTTAACAGACAATCAATTTTTCAATGTATGATTTCGGTTACATCACACTGTAAATTTTTGCTATAAATTCTGTGTTACGATCGAGCCCTCCACAATCACCTGATGAAGGATCGTCGCTCTGAAAGCTAGTGTGCTTCCAATTAAACCTGTTGGACTATAACCTGGTGTTGTGTGATTTTTAACTTAGTCTGATCAAAACATTGCACTAATACTTCTGAATTAGTTGAATCATCTGGAAGTAAATTTCTATCACTTGTCAATATCAGTGACTGTGCCACTGCTGCAAATCTAAGGTTAACAGTGTACTCACCCATTCTGGTGAATGACACTACAGACAATTTGCCCTCACCAAAAGCTTCTCTAATTTTCTGTCCACCCAGCCAGCACAGGGATGGTTACATGCCTTCAGGCCACTGGAGGAAATTGTCTCATCTTCCTGAGCATAGTTGTATTGAGACCACTGAGATCATTGAAACTGTCCACACTGACATGTCCCCATCAAATAAACTTTGTAAAATTCCTCATTTTCAAATCTGGTATGTGGTAGAAGATACATTGACATTCCTGATGAAGGGCTTTTGCCCAAAACATTGAATCTCCTGCTCCTTGAGTGCTGCCTGACCTGCTGTACGTTTCCAGCATCACACTTTTCAACCATGTTTCCATACAGTCATAGAGTCATCCAGCATGGAAACAGATCCTTTGGTTAAACTAGTCCACACTGACCATGTTCCCAAACCAAACTAGTTCCACTTGCCTGTATTTGGTCCACATCCCTTCAAAACTTTCCTATTAATGTTTTTATCCAAATATTTTTAAAATGTTGTAACTGTACCTGCATCTATCACTTCCTCTGGCAGTTCAGTCCACACACAAACCACTGTGTAAAAACTTGTTCCTCATACCATTTTCAAATCTTTCTCCTCTCACCTTAAAAAAAATGCTCCCTAGTTTTGAACTCCCCTACCCTCAAGGAGAGACGCTTGCTATTCAGCTGATCTATGCCCCTGATGATTTTATAAATCTCTAAGGTCACCCCTCAACCTTCTACACTCCAGTGAAAAAGTCACAGCCTATCTTTATAACTCAATTCTCCCATTCCCAGCAATATCCTAGTAATTTTTTTTCTGAACCGTCTCCAACTTAATAATATCCTTCCTATAACATGGTGACCAGAACTGGACACAGTACTCCAGAAGAGGGCTCACCAATGTCCTGTACAACCTCAACATGGCATCCCAACTCCTATACTCAATGGTCTGAGCAATGAAGGCAAGCATGCTAAATGCCTTCTTAACCACCCTGTCCACATGTAACATTTCCTCCTAACCCTGTCAATGATATTTTGGATTTTAGCTTTTGGATACACAGGATCTGCCACCAGGCCAGCTTGCCTAAGCACCATGGGTCAAAAAGCATGAGCAGTCCCAGAAGGCCTATCTTCACATTGACAATGCTCTCCATTGTGTTGTGTGGCATTATCAGTGTGCCAAATGGGATAGACTTCAAACAGGACTAGCAACTCAAGACTATGGGGTATAGAAGTAGAAGAATTGCTTCACACAACTTGCAATCTCATATCCTGGTGTTTTCCTCCTCTACCATTGCTATCAAATTGGGGAATCAACGCTTGCACAATGAAGAGTGCAGGAGAGTGTGCCAAGACCAGGCATAGCAAAAAATGAGGTGCCAACTTAGCGAAGCAAGTGACAGGGAGTTAGTAGATGCTGGATGTCAGAATCAATAGCTGTGAAGCTGGGAAAGCACAGCAGGTCAATCAGCATCCGAGGAGCAGGAAAGTCAATGTTTCGGGCTGAAAATGATTGAAGCAAGTGGCAGGGCTAGGTGATCCCACCACCAAAGATCAGATCGAAGCTTTGTCAGATCTAGTCATGACTAGTTGCAGACAATTACCCAATGGACGAGGAATCTCCACAAATGTCTCCATTCTCAATGATGGGAGAGCTCAGCATATTATTACAATGGAAAAGACTGAAGAATTCGCTGCAATCTTCAGACAGGAATACCAAGTGGATGCCTCAGCCTCCTCTGAAATATCCAGCCAATTCAATTGATTCCGTGTGATATTAAGAAATGGCAGGAAGCATTGGATACTGCAAAGGCTATGGGCCCTGACAACATTCTGGCAATAATGAAGACAGAATTCGCCGTACCTTAGCCAAGATTTTCCAGTGCAACCACAATACTTGCATTAACCTCACGAGGAAAGTTGCGCAGGTATTTTCTGTACACAAAAAATACAGTCAATTGCCATCCCATCAGTTTACTCTCAATCGTCAATAAAGTGGTAGAAGGTGTTAACAGCAGGTCAACAGCTGCTTTGCAATAACCTTCACACTGACACACATTGTGGGCACCTGGGCTACTGCCTTGGTTCAAACAAGGATGAAAGAGTGGAATTCCAGATGCAAGGTGAAAGTAACTGCCCTTGATATCAAAGTTGTGTTTGACTGAGTGTGCCATCAAGGAGCCCTCGCAAAACTGAGCCAATGGGAATCAGGAGGAAAACTCCCCACTGAGTTGTACCTGGCACATAGGATGATGGTTGTGGTTACTGGAGTCATCTGAGCTCCAGGGCATCTCTGCAGGTGTTCCTGTGGGTAATGACCAGGCCCACACTTTCAGCTGCTTCATCAATAATCCTCCCTCCGTCATAAAATCAGAAGTAGAAATGTTCACTGATGATTGCACAACATTCAGCACCATTTGTGGCTCCTCAGGTACTAAAGCAGTCCACGTCTAAATACATCAAGGTCTGGCAAGCAGCAAATAACATTCATACCTCAAGTCCAAGGCAATGACCATCTCCAACAAAAGTGAAGCTGACCATCATTGCTTGTCTTTCAATCTCACTATTTCTAAATTACTCACTATCATGATTCTGCAGGTTACCGTTGACTGAAACATTGAACTGGACCAGCCAAATAAATACAATGGCCACAAGAGCAGGTTAGAGACTGAGAATTTTGCAGCAAATAATTCACATCCAGACTCCTGTTTGTTATCTTCAAGGCACAAATCCATGATGGACTACTGCCAAATTATCTGGATCAATACAGCTGCAATAACAGCCAAGAACCAGGACCAAACAGCAGGCTTAATTTTCATCACACCTTCAAACAGTTTGTCCCTCCACTGCTGATGCACAATAACTGCAGTGTGTACCGTCTATAAGATGTACTGCAGAAATTCACCAAGTCTCCTCAGATATCCAAACCCATGACCACAACCATCTAAAAAGGACAATGACAACAGATATACCATCGCCTGCAATTTCCCTCCAACTGCTTGCTAGCCTGAATTGGAAATATATTGCTGTTGCGAGATCAAAATCCTTAAACTCCATCTCTAAAGGCATTGTGAGTCTCCCTATACCAAAAACAGGTGATTCAAGAAGGAAGCTCTGTACCACCTTTTCAAAGGCAACTCAAGGTAGGCAAAAAATGTTGGCTCAGCCAATGAAACTCACATCCCCTGAAATCAATTTTAAGATAATTTAAGATCATAACCACTGCTCTTATTTTTAGAGAGCAGCTTTTGATAATGATTCTGCCACTGTCATTGGTCTCTTGTCTAGAAGCATCTTTTGTTTCTTTAGTTTTCTCACAGTCATTCCCCTTTGATTTGCAGCATAATTTCTTTTGCCATTTCATCAGCCTTCTGTTCTATCATACATATTGCTTTTTGTCCATTCCTTCCTATTTCCTTTCCCAACTTCTGTACTTACTTGGAACCTTTTACATCTTAAAATTGTTGTAGTTTTGTTGAAAGGCCGCTGCCCTGAATGGTTAATTTTCTTTATGTCTCCTCAGATGTTGTCTGATGTGTTGAGTATTCATAATGTTTTCCTTATACTTCCCAGCATCTGCAGTACTTTGCTTTTGTAAAGTGCATAATTCTTTCAATGGAAGTTAGTTCACTGGGCATGTACTTGAAAGGTAGTGTTGTACTGAAATATTGCAACTCCATGTCTTATCCATGCTGTCTTCAGTTGTAGATTTCTACTGCTACATTGATCCTGTCAATTTACTCTGTTGTAGTGTTTTCCATGGAAATGTTCCTGTGGAATATTTTTGAAATTCTGAAGGAATTAAGTTGAAAGTTTGAAAATAGATTTAACCTCTGTGAAGCTATGAAGTAATCGCCACATTCCTTATTTGTCATTACTTGATTTATCTTGATTATTACACATGGGTTCAAATTTTTTAGACTTTAATACTATTTAATCTTCTTAGATTTAAAGTATGAAACCATTCAGTACATTCTTTTTCATCATCCTTCTGCATTGAGCAACAGATTCTTTTCCCCCCTTCTCCTTACATGAGATAAAACATGTCCTGGCCATTATTGCATTTCTGCTTGAAAGTGATATTTTCCTCCAGGTCCAGATGCTGTTACAGAGCTTCCTGGGTTCAGCAGAGGCCAAGCCTGTTCACCTCAGGGTGTCTGCTTAATGTCAGAGCTGTGCTCTGAAGGCGCTGCAGGCATTTAGTTGTGTGTTTCACATGGTCTAGTTTTCAGATGTATGATCCCCAAAGGCACTTTGAGAGGCATAATTTAGGATGGGCACACAGTTTGTCAGGCTTGTTGATGATTATATACATACTGACGAGGTGAAATATGAGCACCCCACTCCATGTAATGTCTATTTTTGTGAGGACACAACAGATTCAAGAATTCCTCGACATCGTATTACTGATGAAAGCAACATCGTATCGTTTTTCAGGGATGGCGAGGTATGTCTGACTATTTAAGCAAGCAACGAATATTTAATTTGTCATTCTAATGATTGGATTTTATGCTGTTGTTACTCAGTACTTTAAGTATGTAGAGATTTTACATTGGAAGAAGAAAATGTGAGGAAGAGAATCAATAGCAACACTGATTATGCACTGTTTGGATACTGATATTAATATGATCTTTTGATAGATTGGTTTTGTACTTAGCTAGGTAAAGAAGATCCGTATTATGCAATGGACTATTTTTCCTAATCAATGCTGACCTAACTTCTTCCAAGTGAGGCACAACATGGGCATATAGAAACAGCACTGTTCAGAGCTTCATACTCTCTACTCGTCCAAAGTCACACCTGCACTTGTAGTGAGTAGGACTGTCTTCAGAAGTGAAAAAGTTAACCCTTCCATTAATTATAACTGGCTACCTGAGGGTAATGGAAGAAAAGGCAAGAAATCTATTAAATTGCAGAGAAATCAAAGGCAGTAATTTTAAAATAACTAGCTTCATAATCAAAGCCAATGCAAGAAATCAACTGCTACTATATATCTATATTTCTACTAAAGCAAACCTACTTGTCAACATTTCTAAGAGAAAATTTGAAAACAAGTTTGAGATCCTGGCTGTTATTAATTCTTCCATAGACGAGTGCCAGAGGCAGAATTTCAACACCCAAACTCCCAATGCATGTTCAATCACAGCAAAGCTGAAAATGTGTTGCTGGTTAAAGCACAGCAGGTTAGGCAGCATCCAAGGAACAGGAAATTCGACGTTTCGGGCTAGAGCCCTTCATCAGGAAGGGCTCTGGCCCAAAACGTCGAATTTCCTGTTCCTTGGATGCTGCCTAACCTGCTGTGCTTTAACCAGCAACACATTTTCAGCTCTGATCTCCAGCATCTGCAGACCTCACTTTTTACTCAATCACAGCAAAGATCAAGTATTACAAGCGCAACAGTGAGGACTGCAGATGCTGTAGATTAGAATAGATATTGTGATGCTGGAAAAGCACAGCAGATCAGGCAGCATCCGAAGAACAGGAGAGTCAATGTCTTGGGCAAACACCCTTCATCAGTTTGAAGGGCTTTTACCTGAAGCACAGACTCTCCTGCTCCTCAGATGCTACCTGACATGCTGTTCTTTTCCAGCACCACACTCTCAACCCCACGTATCATAAATACAGCCTCACTTGTTAAGATCTTTTAAATGGGATTCTTCGCATTCTATTTATTACACTTATCTCACAAAAACACTCCCTCAAAGAACAACATAAATGCTTCCATTTACCCATGCTGATGTAAATGTTTCCATGTACCCATGCCAGTGTAAAACCCATGCCAACATCCTTACTACATCTGACTGAAAATGACAACCTCATGTCGATCTATATTGAAGTCTAGACAATTGAATTTCTGTCTACTTGGAATTGGACTCAAGTTGACTGACATTGATTTATGTAGTAGCATATAGAGGTGTTTAAATGAGTTGTGCAGAGCCAAATGCAAAATAAGGAAGACTGAAGAAGCAGCTAGTATAACTGCAGTGGAATATGGCAGAATTTTATTTTCTGTCCATTGATTCCAATTGCTGGGGAAGTGAGAAAATGGGGCTTATCCTGGGAATAAGAGCTCAATCTTATTGGACTGAGTTAAGGATAATTTTACTAACATGAAGTATTATGAACCTTTTGAATTGACTTTCGCAGTAATTCATGGATATTCCATTAATTAATACATTTAAGGTAGGAAAGACCATTCTCTGGTCTTTTGCAATATAAAGGAATATAGGCAGGTGGTAAACAATTTTAATAAAGGTTGTGGTTGTGGTTATAAGTTTGTTTGCTGAGCTGGTAGATTTGTTCTTGGACATTTCGTCACCATGCTAGGTAACATCATCAGTCAACCTCCATTGAAGTGCTCACATTCTGTCCCACTTTCTATATATGTGTCTGTGTCTGTTGTGGTGGGTGATATCACTTCTGGTTCTTTTTCTCAGAGGTTGTTAATGGGATCCAAATTGATGTGCTTATTGATGGAGTTCTGGTTTCAATGCCAGGCTTCTAGGAATTCCCATGTGTGTCTTTATTTAGCCTGTCTTAGGATGGATATGTTGTCTCAGTCAAAGTGGGCTGAGGGGTGACCTTATGGAGGTTTACAAAATTATGAGGGGCATGGATAGGATAAATTGACAAAGCCTTTTCCCTGGGGTTGGGGAGTCCAGAACTAGAGGGCATAGGTTTAGGGTGAGAAGGGAAAGATATAAAAGAAACCTAAGGGGCAACGTTTTCACGCAGAGGATGGTACGTGTATAGAATGAGCTGCTAGAGGATGTGGTGGAGTCTGGTACAATTGCAACATTTAAGAGGCATCTGAATGGGTATATGAATAGGAAGGGTTTGGAGGGATATGGGCCGGGTGCTGGCAGGTGGGACTAGATTGGGTTGGGATATCTGGTCGGCATGCATGGGTTGGACCAAAGGGTCTGATCCATGCTGTACATCTCTATGACTCTATGGTGTTCTTCTTTGTATGTTTGTAAGGATATTAATGATAGTGGGTCATGTCATTTGGTGGCTAGTTGGTGTTTATGTATCCTGGTAGCTAGTTTTCTGCATGTCTGTCCAATGTAGTGGCCTTGCATGGTATTTTGTAAATGACATTCATTTTGCTGGTTGTTGGTATAGGGTCCTTTAGGTTCATCAGTAGTTGTTTCAGTGTGTTGGTAGGTTTGTGGGTTACCATGATGACAAGGGATTGATATAGCCTGGTATTCATCAGAGATGTCTTTGATGTATGGTAGTGTGACTAGAGTTTCTGGGTGTGTTGTGTCTACTTGTTTGGGTTTGTTGTTTTAGAATCAGTGGACTATGTTTATCGGGTACCCATTGTTCTTGAACACACTGCGTATTTTTCTTCCGCTGCTTATAATTACTGGCTGCTGCAGTATATTGTGGTCTGTTTCATGGAATTAAGCTAGAAATCACCATGATCATGTTGAGCAGAATAGGCTTAACAAATGGTCTACACTTGTTCTACCTCTTATGTTTATTCTGAAACTTTCTGGAGTGGTACTTTATGATAGAATATAGATTCTAGCCATCATACTTCAATAAAAGAACTTAACGACATTTTCATGTGAAAAATGATCAAGAGGGCTCTTTTCTCATGTACCTACTGTTGAAGTGCTACTGAGATCCTCACAAAAATGAATTGCAAGTATTTCTACAAATGTTTGGATTGGCTTTAAATGCTTTCACTAAGTACAGTACTGAATATTAATTGCATATAAAACACTGCATACATTAATCAAAAGGATATATTGATCTCCAGTTACCAGTCTCACATCAGTACCTGGTTTTAGCCACGTAGCACCAGCTGATGCTGGTTTCTGCCAAGGGACAACTGAATTCTGTTAACGCGTGCCCGAACTCTGTCGCCAAGAGCTGACAGTAAAAGGGATTCGTGAACATGATTGAATATGGACTTTGAGATTTTCAATGAAAAGGCACCAGTGTTTCCTACCTCCTGGAGGTGATCTCATAAATTTTCCTGTGTATCCTTTGGGTGTTCCACACCCACATTGCACAACACATATTGCTTTAGTTAAATGCATATGAACATGATGCAATTTAACTGGTCTATTAAAAAAAATTCATTGATGGGTGTGGGCCTTTTCACACAGCAATTACTTTAAATGATGACAAACCTGCTAAAGAGCAGTTACTAGATACCTTCAATCACTTGATTTTTACTTTCCTGAATTCTATGTTTAAAATAACTGGTTTCATCACTATGTACTCATTTAGGCCATTTGCTCATAAACTTTTTGACACCTATTTGATCAAATTATTACTTTAATTTATCAAGGGAGAATTCTGTTTTCATGTTGTACAATGTTTATTTCTGAATCACTTAGCAGACAATATTTTGGGGCAAAGATTGCACAATCTGGCTGTTGAAAAGCATCACAAAACTATTGGCCAGGTAGCGTCATAGAGATGTACAGCATGGAAACAGACCCTTCGGTCCAACTTGTCCATAACGACCAGATATCCCAACCCAATCTGGTCCCACCTGCCAGCACTTGGCCCATGTCGGTCCAAACCTTCCTATTAATGTACCCATACAGATGCCTTTTCAATATTGCAATCGTACCAGCTTTCACCACTTCCTCTGGCAGCTTATTCTATACACGTACCGCCCAGCAATAAAAAGTTGCCCCTGAGGTCTCTTATGTCTTTCACCTTTCACTCTAAACCTAGTTCTGGACTCCCCCACTCCAGGGAAAATACTTTGTCTATTTATCCTATCCATGTCCCTCATGATTTTATAAACCTCTATAAAGTCACCCCTCAGCCCCTGACACTCCAGGGAAAACAGCCCTAGCCTATTCAACCTCTCCCTATAGCTCAAATCCTCCAACCTTGGCAACATCCTTGTAGATCTTTTCTGAACCCTTTCAAGTTTCACAACATCCTTCCACGAGGAAGGAGATCAGAATTGTATGCAATATTCCAAAAGTGGCCTAACCAATGTCCTGTACAGCCCCCACATGACCTCCCAACTCTGATACTCAATACTCTGAGCAATAAAGGAAAGCATACCAAACACTTTCTTCACTATCCTATCTACCTTTAACTCTACTTTCAAGGAGCTCTGAACTTGCACTCCAAGGTCTGTTTGTTCAGCAACACTCCCTAGAACCTTATCATTTAGTGTACAAGTCCTGCTAAGATTTACTTTCCCAAAATACAGCACCTCACATTTTTCTAAATTAATCTCCATCTGCCACTCCTCAGTCCATCTGATCAAGATCCCGTTTTAATCAGAGGTAATCTTCTTTGAAGACCACTACACTTCCAATTTTGGTGTCCACTATATCTCCAACTTACTAACTATACCTCTTATGCTCACATCCAAATCATTTATATAAATGACGAAAAATAGTGGACCCAGCACCGATCCCTGTGGCACTCCACTAGTCACAGGCCTCCAGTCTGAAAAACAACTCTCCACCACCACCCTCTGTCTTCTACGTTGAGCCAGTTCTGTATCCAAATGGCTTGTTCTCCCTGTATTTCATGAGATCTAACCTTGCTAATCAGTCTCCCATGGGGAACCTTGTCGAACACCATACTGAAATCCATATATACCGCATCAACTGCTCTGCCCTAATCCATCCTCTTTCTTGCTTCTTCAAAAAACTCAATCAAGTTTTCAAAGTTTGTGAGAAGATTTGTAGCTCGGGTGCTCGTTGTGGTTCTGTTTGTCGAACTGGGAATTTGTGTTGCAGACGTTTCATCCCCTGTCTAGGTGACATCCTCAGTGCTTGGGAGCCCCCTGTGAAGCGCTTCTGTGATGTTTCCTCTGGCATTTATAGTGATTTGTATCAGTCGCTTCCGGTTATCAGTTCCAGCTGTCCGCTGCAGTGGTTGGTGTATTGGGTCCAGGTCGATGTGTTTGTTGATAGAATCTGTGGATGAGTGCCATGCATCTAGGAATTCCCTGGCTGTTCTCTGTTTGGCTTGTCCTATAAATAGTAGTGTTGTCCCAGTCGAACTCACTACATTGGTTTTGCGTACAAAATTCCGTGCAAGGACTGGACAAAACACTACATAGGTCAAACAGGAAGACAGCTAACAACCCGCATCCACGAACACCAACTAGCCATGAAACGACATGACCAGCTATCCTTAGTAGCCGCACACTCAGATGACAAGCAACATGAGTTCGATTGGGACAACACTACTATTGTAGGACAAGCCAAACAGAACAGCCTGGGAATTCCTAGAGGCATGGCATTCATCCACAGATTCTATCAATAAGCACATCGACCTGGACCCAATATACAGGTCACTGCACCAGACAGCTGGAACTGACAACTGGAAGTGGCAGGTACAAATCACTGTAAATGCCGGAGGAAAGATCACAGAAGCGCTTCACAGGAGGCTCCCAAGCACTGAGGATGTCACCTAGACAAGGGACAAAACGTCTGCAACACAAATTCCCAGCTTGGTGAACAGAACCACAACAACTCAATCAAGTTTATGAGACATGATTTACCACACACAAAGCCATGTTGACTATCCCTAATCAGTCCTTGCTTTCCAAATATATGTACATCCTGTCCCTCAGGATTCCCTCCAACAACTTGCCAACCACCAAGGTCAGGCTCACCAGTCAATTCCTGTCCTTACCACCTTTCTTAAACAGTGGCACCACGTTAGCCGAACCTCCAGTCTTCTGGCACCTCACCTGTGACTATCGATAATACAGTAGGGAATCTAATCTAAATATCTCAGTAGGGGCCCAGCGATCTCTTCCCATAAACAAGAGTGGTATAGAAAAATTATTTCTGACTGGATTGACATGGAAGCTAGGAATATTGGATGCCAAAGTCCTACTTTTTGAAATGGCAAACTGCCTTGAAATAGCTTTGGAAGGGGGTAAGTTGGGTGAGGTTCCAACACTCAACCTTTAATCACTTTATTTCTTTCATTAACAACTTTAAAATTGCACTTTTTTTTGACAAACTATTAAATATCAATCATCAATACCTGATCACAAGTAAACAGCCATGCACTTATTAGTGGTGCAATGGTCACCAGTGTTAAATATTGTCATTCAATATATAGACATCTTTCGGCAGCAGAGATAAATAGGTGAACACTGGGACCCTGCAGAATCCTCAATGTAGTAGACTTCAAGAGAATTGCCATGGGGGTTCTTAGAGGCTCTTATATATTGATACCATTGTCTGTGGATGTGAGGTGTGTGTGTTTCTGCACATGGTGTGTACTTTGAGATGTTGATGCCCAGTGCCTGACATGGAGGCTGTTCAGAGTAAAAGGGAACTCATTCACTGGGTACCCGCTTTGGTTTCCATGTTGAGTTTTATCAACTTCTACCTTATTTTACGAGTTTGGTAAGATAGGAAGCTGAATATTGATGAGGTTAATTGGGTTGTCAGCAAGGTAGTGAAGAAGTAATACTTTATGCTTAATTGCCAACTCATCACTTCCTAGTGGGAAATTGACTGCACCACTTGTGAAAAGCATAAACGATGGTGGGAAATGCTCCCAACATGGAAATTGGTTTTGTCGGAGTTCTCATTTGACGCAGCAATAATTCTTGTCACAGCCCACCTCACTCAGGCCTCTTAAAGATTCCAACTTTAGTCTAACTTCTGGATAACTATTAAATTAACACCAACCCCCACAAACATCCTCCACTATATCTCACCCAGACCCCATATAGCTCCCCACTACTGGACCTGACCTCCCAACCTCACACACCCATGAACCCCCACCCCTCCCAAGACCTAAAACCCCAACCAGAATTTTGGTTTGTGCTGGAATGAGAAAAGGATTATACGACACATTGTTAAAAATCAAGGAGAGCCCCTACCTTTTACAGGTGACTATCTTCGACAGAGAAAACTGGCACCCAACCAGCACTGCAAAAAAAGCTGATATTCTTTTATGAACATAGTTCATGTGACCATTGGTGTGCCACAAGGATTGTTGCTGGGTCCACTGCTTTTCATCATTAATGTAAATGATTTGGATGTGAACATAGGAGGTATGGTTAATAAGTTTGCAGGTAACACCAAAATTGGAGGCGCAGTGGTCTTTAAAGAAGATTCCCTCACAGTACAATGAGATCTTTATCAGATGGGACAATGGACCAAAAAGTGACAGATGTTGTTTAATTTAGATAAATGTGAGGTGCTATATTTTGGAAAAGCAAGTCAGAACAGGATTTATACACTTAATTTAAAGGTCCTGGGGAGTGTTGCTGAAGAAAGAGATTTTGGTTCATGGTTCCTTGAAAGTGGAGTCACAGGTAGATAGGAAAGTGAAGAAGGCATTTGGTATGCTTTCCTTTATTGGTCAAGAGTATTGAGTACAGGAGTTGGGCGGTCATGTTCTGGCTGTACAAGACATTGGTTAGTCCACTGTTGGAATACTGTGCACAATTCTGGTCCCCTCCATCTATTGGAAGGATGTTATGAAACTTGAAAGGGTTCAGAAAAGATTTACAAGGATGTTGCCAGAGTTGGAGGGTTTGAGCTATAGGGAGAGGTTGAACAGGCTGGGGCTGCTTTCCCTGGAGTGTTGGAGGCTGAGAGGTGACTTTAGAGAGGTTTATAAAATCATGAGGGGCATGAATAGGATAAATAGACAAAGTCTTTTCCCTCGGGTGGGGGAGCCCAGAACTATAGAGCATAGGTTTAAGGTGAGAGGGGAATAATTTAAAAAGGGATCTAAGGGGCAACTTTTTCATGTATGGAATGAGCTGCCAGAGGAAGTGGTGGAGGCTGGTACAATTGCAACTTTTAAAAGGCATCTGGATGGTTAAATGAATAGGAAGGGTTTGGAGGGATATGGGCTGGGTGCTGGCAAATGGGACTAGGTTAGGTTAGGTTAGGATATCTGGTTGGCATGGATGAGTTGGACCGAAAGGTCTGTTTCCGTGTTGTATATCTCTATGACTTGTTTTTATCAATCTTGGTATGGGTCAAGGATAAACTAATTATTTCACATCTTATTTGTTGTCAAAGGATAGTCCTGGTTGTTCATCTTATTGGATTAAACAAACCAGTTACTTTGTTACCAAGCTTTCTTCAAGAACTGATGTACCTTTAGAAACAATTTGCAATTTTTGATGAGAGGAAATTATGTCACATTGTCAAACTTAGAACAATATAACACAGGAACAGGCCCTATGGCCCACTATGTCTGTACTGACCATGACACTATTCTCAACTAATCCCACCTGGCTGCATATGGTCCATAACCCTCTATTCTCTGCCTGTTCACGTGTCTGTTAAATTCCTCTTAACATTACTATTGAATCTGCCTCTACCACTTCCCTTGACAGCATGTTCCAAGCAGCCACCACCCTTTGTATTAAAAAAAACATGCTTCACACATCTTTAAATTTTCCCCTTCTCACATTAAACCTATGTCCTGTAGTATTTAATATATCCACCATGGGAAAAATATTCCTTCTAACCACCCTATCCATGCCTCTCATATTTTTATACACTTCTATCAGTTCATCCCTCAACCTTGAACACTCCAATGAAAACAATCCAAGTTTGTCCAACCTCTACTTACAGCTAATGCACTCCAATCTAGGAAAAGCTCTTCTGCACCCTCTTCAAAGCCTCCACATTCTTCCTATAGTGTGGTAGCCAGAACTACAGACAATACTACAAATTAGGCTAACTAAAGCTTTACACAGCTGCAACATGATCTGCCACCTTTTATAGTTAGTCCCCTGACCAAAGAAGGCAAGCATGTCATATGCCTTCCTCACAATCTTATCGACTTATATTGCCATCTTTAGGGAGCTATGGACTTGCAGGTAAATAATGTTTGTACTCGTGTCAGAGGGTGGAATTCAAAGGGGACATGGGCTTTGAAGGGAAGGGAAGGGAAGGGGTTGGCTTCAAGAGGTTATCCACTTGCCCGCATCCACCCCTTCACCCTAAGCAATTGGAAGGGCTCACCCAAATTGCCAAGCTGGTCATCCTGATTTCCCATGTGGAAACTTAGCCATTTATCTCATTCACTAGAAAGGCTGGTGATTAGGGAGGTGGTGCCATTAATTAACCACTAAAAGGCCGAAGTTGGTGATGGGTTGAGGAGGTCAAAATGGATTCTTCTCACCCAGAAATTAATGACCAAAGCGGAGAGAAGGGAATATATTGGGAAATGTTGGCCCTGGCAAAACATTAATCTCCTTCTCGATGCCTCTAGTGAGGGGTGGGGGGAGTGGCGGGGGGGGGGGGGGGGAGGTGGAGGAGTTGTGGTCATTATCCTTTCATTGTAGTTCTTATTATTAAGTAAATGTATGAGAGAGAATATCATGTTCAAATGGTAGGATAAGTCACATTGAGACTTGGATGATGTTCAATCGCATTTGAGGTTTTCGGTAAGGTTAATTGCTGATGTGGTGATTAGTGATGATAACTGGATAGGAAATATGAAATGTAATCACTATTATAAAACAAGTGCAAGCTTAACACTAAAATGGAGAATTTGTTATTAGAGGAATTAACTTTGATGAACCAAATAATCATTTTGACTTTTTTACTGTGCTATGAAATGACATGAAAACATGATTTACTAATCTGATCACTGTAACAATGTCACTTTATATTTTAAAACAATTTGATTTACAACATTCTGAGAACAATAATGAATGCATTGTGTGGTATTGCTCATTCAAATTACAGACAGCACAATTGACTCATTTGCAGACTACAAAACAGTAATTTATGTGCTTGATTTTACACCCTGTCTTCAAACTCTATAAATGGTTAGGTCTACATGAGGGAAGTGTTTATATGGTGGGTAGCATTACTGAACTCTTATTCAAACAGACCTCAATGTTCCTTCTAATCACAGTAATCATTTGAAAGATTAAAACCAAAACTCATTAAAGGTTTACTTGTCATGAGGTTCCTTGGAAAAAAAAAGTACAATCACATCAGTTTTTAAGCATTAGTTTAGTTGCATAAATCTTGAAATATTTACAAGTTTTACTCTGACTCTATTTCAAATGTTCTCCTTCCTGACTCCTGTGTGTATTATGGATCTATTGGGGACAGTCAGCTACTGTTTGGTACTTTTATCAAGAGGCTTTTCTTGAGATGTGAGGCTGTGGTAAATGCCAACAAGTTGATTTTGGTGATGTTCATATTCAAAGGTGGCACGGTGGTTCAAATTGTTAACGTTGCTGCCTCACAGCGTCAGCATCGTGGATTTGGTTCCACCCTCAGGGAACTGTGTGTTGAGTTTGCACATTCTGCCCGTGTCTGTGTGAGTTTCCTCTGGTTTCCTCCCACAGTCCAAAGAAACAAGTAGGACTCATACTTTTAATGATAGGGCCTTGGATGGCGTGGCACTGGAAAAGCACAGCAGGTCAAGCAGTATCCAAGGAGCAGGAGAGTCGACATTTTGGGATGAAGGGCTTATGCCCAAAACGTTGATTCTCCTGCTCCTGGGATGCTGCCTGACCTGCTGTGCTTTTCCAGTGCCACACTCATCAACTCTGACTCTCCAGCATCTGCAATCCTCACCTTCTTCTTGGGTAGTTTTGTGGGGCAGAGGGACCTAGGGATTCAGGTACATCATTCTTTGAAGTTTATGTCACATATAGACAGGGTGGTTAGAAAGCTTGACACACTTGAGCTGAAAAATGTGTTGCTGGAAAAGCGCAGCAGGTCAGGCAGCATTCCAGAAGCAGGAGAATCAACGTTTCGGGCATAAGCCCTTCTTCAGGGAGGGTTTATGCCTGAAACGTTGATTCTCCTGCTCTTGGGATGCTGCCTGACCTGCTGCGCTTTTCCAGCAACACATTTTTCAACTCTGATCTCCAGCATCTGCAGTCCTCACTTTCTCCTATTTGACACACTTGCCTTCATTGCTCAGTCCTTTGAGTATAGGAGTTAGGAGGTTATGTTGAGGTTGTACAGGACATTGGTGAGGCACTTCTGGAGTACTGTGTCCCGTTCTGGTCACCCAGTTATAGGAAGGATATTATTAAGCTAGAAGGGGTTCAGAAGAGATTTACCAGAATACTGACAGGTATGGAAAGTTTGACTTAAAAAGAAACACTGAACATGCTGAGATTTTTTTCACTGGAGTGTAGAAGGTCGAGAGATGACCTTCATAATTTCATGAGGGGTATATGAGATAGGGTTAATGGTATTTGTCTTTTCCATAGGATGGGCAGATTTCAAGACTAGGGGACCCATTTTTAAGGTGAGTGAAGAGAGATGTAAAAAAGACATGAGGGGCAAATATTTTTACACAGAGGATGGTTCGCAAGTGGAATCAACTTCCAGAGGAAGCGATGGATGTGGGCACTATTACATTGAGGTAAGTACATGAATAGGAAAGGTTCGGAGGGATATGGGTCAGGAGCAGGCAGGTGGGACTAGTTTAGTTTGGGATTATGTTTGGCATGGACTGATTGGACCAAAAGGTCTGTTTCTGTGCTGTGTGACTCTATGTACAGACTTAGAGTTATAGAGTCATAGAGATGTATAGCATAAAACAGACCCTTCGGTCCAACCCGTCCATGTCAACCAGAATATCCCAACCCAATCTAGTTCCACCTGCCAGCACCCAGCCCATATCCCTCCAAACCCTTCCTATTCATATACCCATCCAGATGCCTTTTAAATGTTGCAATTGTACCAGCCTCCACCACTTCCTCTGGCAGCTCATTCCATACACGTACCATCCTCTGCGTGAAAACATTGTCCCTTAGGTCTCTTTTATATCTTTCCCCTCTCACCCTAAACCTATGCCCTCTAGTGCTGACCCCAGGGAAAATACCTTGTCTATTTATCCTATCCATGCCCCTCATGATTTTATAAACCTTTTGTAAACCCCTCAGCCTCCGACGCTCCAAAGAAAACAGACCCAGACTATTCAACCTCTCCCTATAGCTCAAATCCTCCAACTCTGGCAACATCCTTGTAACTCTTTTCTGAACCCTTTCAGGTTTCACAACATCTTTCCGATAGGAAGGAGACCAGAACTGCATGCAATATTCCAACAGTGGCCTAACCAATGTCCTGTACAACCACAACATGACCTCCCAACTCCTGTAATCAATACTCTGACCAATAAAGCAAAGCATACCAAACGCCTTCTTCACTGTCCTATCTATCTGCAACTCCACTTTCATGGAGCTCTGACCTTTACTCCAAGGTCTCTTTGTTCAGTATCACTCCCTAAGTCATTAACATTAAGTGTATAAGTCCTGCTAAGATTTGCATTCCAAAAATGCAGCACCTCGCATTTATCTGAATTAAACTCCATCTGCCACTTCAGCCCATTGGCCCATCTGATCAAGATCCCGTTGTAATCTGAGGTAACCTTTTTCGCTGTCCACTATACCTCCAACTTACTAACTATACCTCTTATGCTCACATCCAAATCATTTATATAAATAACAAAAAGTAGTGGACCCAGCACCGATCCTTGTGGCACTCCACTGGTCACAGGCCTCCAGTCTGAAAAACAACCCTTGACCACCACACTATCTTCTAACTTTGAGCTAGTTCTGTATTGAAATGGCAAGTTCTCCTTGTATTCAGTGAGGTCAAACCTTGTTAATCAGTCTCCCATAGGGAACTCTGTCGAATGCCTTACTGAAGTCCATATAGATCACGTCCACAGCTTTGCCCTCATCAATCCTCTTTCTTACTTCTTCAAAAAACTTATTCAAGTTTGTGAGACATGATTTCCAAAGCACAAAGTCAGGCTCACTGGTCTATAGTTCCCTGGCTTGTCCTTACTACCCTTCTTAAACAGTGGCACCAAATTAGCCAACCTCTAGTCTTCCACCACCTTACCTGTGATCATCGATGATACAAATATCTCAGCTAGGGGCTCAGCAATCACTTCCCCCACCTCTCACAGAGTTCTCAGGTACATCTGATCAGGTCCTGGAGATGTCTTCAGTTACGTGTTTTGAGACATCCAGCATTTTCTTCCATGTAATATGGACATTTTTCTAGATGTCACCATCTATTTCCCTACATTCTATATCTTCCATATCCTTTTCCACAGTAAATACCGATGCAAAATATTCATTTGGTATCTCCCCCATTTCCTGTGGCTCCACACAAAGGCTGCCTTGCTGATCTTTGAGGGGCCCTATTCTCTCCCTAGTTACCTTGTTGTCCCTAATGTATTTGTAAAATACCTTTGTATTCTCTTTAACTCTATTTGCCAAAGCTATCTCATGTCCCCTTTTTGCCCACCTGATGTCCCTCTTAAGTATACTCCTACTGCCTTTATCGTCTTCTAAGGATTCACTCGATCTATCCTGTCTATACCTGACATATGCTTCCTTCTTTTTGTTAAGCAGACCCTCAATTTCTTTAGTCATCCAACATTCCCTATACCTATCAGCCTTTCCTTTCACCCTAACACAAATATACTATCTCTGTACTCTCGTTATCTCATTTCTGAAGGCTTCCCATTTTCCAGCCGTCCCTTTACCTGCGAACATCTGCCCCCAATTAGCTTTTGAAAGATCTTGCCTAATACCGTCAAAATTAGCCTTCCTCCAATGTAGAACTTCACCTTTTAGGTCTGGTCTATCCTTTTCCATCACTATTTTAAATCTAATAGAATTATGGTCTCTGGCCCCAAAGTGCTCTGCCACTAACACCTCAGTCACCTGCCCTGTCTTATTTCCCAAGAGTAGGTCCAGTTTTGCACCTTCTCTGGTAGGTACATCCACATACTGAATCAGAAAACTGTCTTGTATATACTTAACGAATTCCTCTCCATCTAAACCCTTAACACTATGGCAGTCCCAGTCTATGTTTGGAAAGTTAAAATCCTCGACCATAACCACCCTATTATTCTTACAGGTAACTGAGATCTCCTTACAAATTTGTTTCTCAATTTCCCTTTGACTATTAGGGGTCTACAGTACAATCCCAATAAGGTATCATCCCTTTCTTATTTCTCAGTTCCACCCAAATAACTTCTCTGGATGTATTTCCAAGAATATCCTCCCTCAGCACAGCTGTAATGCTATCCCTCATCAAAAATGCCACTCCCCCTCCTCTCTTGCCTCCCTTTCTGTCCTTCTTCTAGCATCTACACCCTAAAACATTAAGCTGCCAGTCCTGCCCATCCCTGAGCCATGTTTCTGTAATTGCTATGATATCTCAGTCCCATGTTCCTACCCAGGTCTTGTGTTGATCTGCCTTCCCGTTGGGTCCCTTGCATTGAAATAAATGCAGTTTAATTTATTAGTCCTACCTTGTCCGTGCCTGCCCTGACTGTTTGATTCACTTCTGTTCTCAACTGTACCCGTCTCAGACAGATCTCTTTCCTCACTATCTCCCTGGGTTCCAATCCTCACCTTTTTACTAGTTTAAATCTTTCCAAGCAACTCTAGCAAATCTCTCTGCCAGTATATTAGTCCCCTTCCAATTCAGATGCAATCCTTCCTTCTTGTTTCAGTCACTTCTGCCTCAGAAGAGATTCTGATGATCCAAAAATGTGAATCCTTCTCCCAAACATCAACTCCTCAGCCATGCATTCATCTGCTCTATCCTCCTATTCAAACAGCGAAGGCAATTTCTGTGTAGGTTCACTGTTGTGTCAGTTAGCAGTGAGAGTTTCTGTCTCTCTCTCTCGCTCTCTTCCCTGCACTGCATTCTAAATTTGCCATATTGTCCATGGATGTTTACACTACATAGATAGCCACGGGAAGTGCAGGCTTACAGAGATCGGGTGGGGTTCAGTGGGCTGATCTTTGGAGGGTCAGTATGGGCTTGATGGGCTGAAAGGCCTGCTTCCACTTTGTAGGGATTCTATGAAGTCCAGTCTTCATTGGTAAAGTTGAGGATAACTAAAAGCAACTGTATCATTCCTACCCAGATCTATTTAAAAACAACCAACACAATTCTGAGATTACAGAGAGGTGAGTAAAATGCATGGGATGTGAGGATATGTACATTTTTTCTTTTGCCTTATGATGCAAGTTAAATTGTACCTTTTGAATTAAAAGAGTTCAATTCCTACGTTGTTCTGTTTTCCCACTTATTTATTAACATTGTATTGATTTATATTAAGTTTAATCTCACCAAGTGTTTGCTTAGGTTGTATTTCAAGAGATTTAAGAGACACATCTGAGAGGTAAATAAAAATTCAATCAGGTAAGAAGAGAATATTATTAGGATGCCTGTTGTTTATATGATTTCACATATAGATACAAGGTGGTTTCAGCCAACGTCCATCAAATTAAAACACTCAGGCCATTTTTGTGAGTGACTCATATCATTAAATTAATGGATATATGTGTGACATTTCCAACTTTGGAGCAATCTTCAAAAGAGATACACAAATTACTTCATATTTCTAATTAATCAGAGAGAACCTCACTGTTGCTGATCACATCTCTAGGTCCATTCTCAAGTTCTTCAAGGGGCCATGCACTCTGCTTCTTTACCTGGCCAGTACTGTGCACCAATACAAGCTTCAACTACAGTAAAGGCAAAGCACTGCACGTACTGGAAATCTGAGATTAAAACCTCCTGCTGCCTCAGAAAAGCAGTCAACATAATCAAAGATACCTCTCGCCTCAGTTGTACTCTCTTCTACCCTCTTCCATCAGGCAGAAAATACAAAAGATTGAAAGCATGTATCAATGCATTTAAAAACAGCTTCTTCTTTGCTGTTATCAGACATACAAATGGAACTGGCACATATTAACTAGGTGAAAGTGAGGACTGCAGATGCTGGAGATCAGAGTCAAGATTAGAATGGTGCTGGAAAAGCACAGCTCTGATGAAAGGCTCCTGCCAAAACGTCGATTTTCCTGCTCCTTGGATGCTGCTTGACCTGCTGTGCTTTTCCAGCACCACTCTAATCTTGACTCTCATATGTTAAGTTGATCTTTCTCTGTACCTGTAACACTATATTCTGTTCTATTACCCTGATAGATCTATATTTGGATACCGCATAAATCAATAGTTTTTCATTGTCTCTCATTACAAATCAAATTTTAAAAAATCAAAAATATCCTGAAGAAACTCAGAGATCACTCAGCAAATGCTGCCAGACATGCTGCATTCCTCCAGTAACTTCTGATCTACAATTATGATATGAATTTCAAGTCAATATCTTTAAGGACTAGATGTAAACAAGCTGTTACAAATCAAGCGATGTTTACAATTGTATTACAGAAAATATCGTGTCTCAAGAGAATTCCTAATTCAAAACGGGCATTCCTAGTTACCTGAGCAATTCGCACATCTGTTTGAGAATGGGGCAGCAAAAAGCTGGAATCCTCCAAATGCCTGTCTTCAAGTTCCATTCTGAGCGAAACAGGATATTTGTTGTAGATGGAATGAGTTGCAGATGGAAATCAATTAATCGATCAGTATCCTATTGTGCCTCAATGATTGTCACAATCCCATAAGGTGTAAAACATCAACCTGGGATGTTGGAATTAACATACAAACCAACCCTTTTTTTCAGAAAAGGACTTTGATGTTGTAAAAGTTAGAGAACGAGAGAGCTACATTAATTCATGCTTTTAAAATGAGTTCCAATGCCATCAAATTAGCTGCAAGTAATTCAAGAAGCCAAGGTAAGCAACAGGAATATCTTGTAAGTAGAAAATCCCCAAAAGAGAAAACTATCTCAACCTGTTCCAATTTCAAGAACCAAATTTCCTAGAAATTCAACAACACAAAAACTGACAGCCTGCTGGCAATCCTTTGTTTGAAAAGACCATCATTTCAACTTTATAGACTCAAATTCATTCAAGAAATTAGCTTGCCTCTTGGTAACTCATGGACTGGTACATGTGTGCTCATGCATTTATTTGTCCACCTGCCTGTGTATGGCAGAGAGATTGAGTAACTAATGTTCCATATCTCTGGAGTAAGATTGAGAGTCTAAACAATCTTCTTTCTTTGTAAACTCTTAAAATATTGCTGTCATAAGTATTTACTTGGAGTCCACACTCCATATAATGAACACACACCTTTTTTGTACAACAGGTACTAATCATGGGTAATAAAGCAAATACATAGATTTTTGTCCTTGACCATTGTGTTTATTTCATGAGATGATTAGCTTGCATTGATCTTTCTCGTCTCTTACTTAGGAAACCTTGCTCCACTCTTCCTATTTCTGTAGGATAATGGGAAATGCGTATGATGTGCCACTCTCATCCATAAAGGAGAGTGAGAGAAACATATAAAATCTGACAAGAAGCAGAAATGAGGATGGAAGAGGTGTATTTTTATTTAATAATGAAAACTGAAAGTACTGGAGAAATTCAACAGTTCTGGCAGCATCTGTGGAAAGACAAACCAAGTGAACACTTTGAGTGTCCTCTGACTCTGTCTCTGTTTTGGACTTGAAATATTACATTTCCATAACTACTGCCAGACCTGCTGATTCTCTGGTTCTTTCTGGTTTGAGTTCAGATTTCCAGCATTCACAGTATTTTGCTTGCATTCAGAATAATGGACATCATACGGTAAGTAAAATGTTTACAGGATTACTGAGATTGAGACAGAATCATTATTAATTAAACACAAGCTGGAGATGCAAGGAGCTCAGACTAGTAGCTGCTAGACCTCCTGGTGCCTCAAATGCATGCAACTATAACCTTTTGTAGGTAAGAGAAGCCTTTAGTTTATTTGGATGGAGCCAAACTCCAATGTTTGTTTGTTTGTTTCCTTGAAAGGCTACTGTACAGAACCAATCTGCATTTGTGACTAAGTATATTTGTCAATTTTTTAAAAAAAAGAGTAAAATGGGGGTCCATTCAGTTATCAGACCCTCCCAGTGCCTCAAATATGTGTAAATATTATCTTGTGCAACTAAGAAATGTCTTGGGTTTGTTTGTTGGATAAAGTCAAACTTCAACATTTCTTTGTTCCTGCATATGCTACTGTACAGAACCAACTGTGTTTGATATATATTATTCATATATGTATATAAATAATTTTTTATGGATAAAATATGTTGTTGAAAGAAAAAAAATCTAGTCAGATAATACACCTTCTGAGTGCAAAACAACCAACCAATGCCCAACTAAATCTATCGGATATAGAATCCATGAAGGGACAACATTTAAGCTTGAGTCTCTGGGAGAAGCACAAACCTTACAACTACAGCATTCCAAGGCACAAGTCTCAAAAAATAATTTCCAAAAAGACCGATCCTGCTTACTACCTTGCCCTGGAATTGAGCATATGAATTTGGAAATACAGATACTGCACAGTAATGCAATTAACTTGGTGCAAACTAGGGCACTCTCATCATTAGATATTCAGTGGCATGTGTGATATATTTCCACACGGATAAGATTGTTTCAAGTTTACCAAAGAGCATGACAGTAGTGGACTCGTAATGGTCTTCAAATTGATGGCATGAAAATAAGATATTATGAGAAGCAATGGTAACAAATGCAGATGTGTCACTCACCTGGAACTTACAACTAATAAAGGCATAACAAATTAGCTGTGGAATCTTCCTCTCCCTGGTGTGATCTGACTAATGGTGGGAAGGGTGAGAAAATACAATGAAGTTTAAGGAACTCAGATTCTTGTCTTTAAGTAACACCTTGCCAAGCCTTATATGGTAACTCCAGAATCCTACAATTGAGCAGTAACTACCTTATTTTCATGTATGTGCATCTCATTAAAACCCCGATTTTTCTCGTTAATGTGGCACTTCCAATTCTTTCCTCCACTTTGAAATTAGATGGCCCAAGTTCCCAACAGACTGGGTACCTGGCAGCTGCAGCTTGCTAACTACTTCTCCAGGACATCCTGCAACCTTTTTCTCAGACGAGACTAGGACCCGTGGACACAGCCTTAAAATTAGAGGGGGTCAATTCAGAACAGAAATGCGGAGACATTTCTTCAGCCAGAGAATGGTGGGCCTGTGGAATTCATTGCCATAGGGTGCAGTGGAGGCCGGGACGCTAAATGTCTTCAAGGCAGAGATTGATAGATTCTTGTTGTCTCGAGGAATTAAGGGCTAAGGGGAGAACGCCGGTAAGTGGAGTTGAAATGCCCATCAGCCATGATTGAATGGCGGAGTGGACTCGATGGGCCAAATGGCCTTACTTCCACTCCTATGTCTTATGGTCTTAAGTTTACAGACCTCCCCTTACTAAATCCATGTTGACTTGTTCTAATCCGACTCTGCTCTTCCAAGAATTTAGAAACCTCATTCTTAATGATGGATTCCTGAATTTTACCAACAACCAAGGTTAGGCTAATTGGCCTATAATTTTCCATCTTTTGTCTTGATCCTTTCTTGAACAAGGGGGTTACAACAGCGATCTTCCAATCATCCAGGACTTTCCCTGACTCCAGTGACTTTTGAAAGATCTCAACCAATGCCTTCGCTATTTCCTCAGCCACCTCCCTCAGAACTCTAGGATATATCCCATCGGGGCCAGGAGAGTTATCAATTTTAAGACCTTTTTAGCTTTTCTAGCACTTTCTCTTTTGTAATGGCAACCATACTCAACTCAACCATAAGACTCCTGGACCTGGCTGTCCATACCAGCCACCATCCTTGACCTTATCTTTTGCATTCTGAATAAATGTCCCATTATCCATTTGAATACCCGATTTGAAGCTTTCAAGAGTCAAGGTGTCATTTTCTTGTGAGCAATGAACAATTGTATAGTGATTACAAATTATGTTCATTCTTGGGATGTCTGAAGAGACTGTTGAACTCTCACTTGAGTATGACTTAACCAGGTCTGACTGTGAAAATTGTACCTCAGAGACATTTGAACAGTGCAAATGAAGATATATTTACAAAAGTAGTAGGCTGTTTACAATGATGTTTCTCCCAACGGGGAGCTCAGTATGTTTTCTTTGATCACTGCCTTCTATTTAAGTGCAGCCTTGACTTCCACAGCTGGGGTAAAGTGAGCCTGCAGTGTTGCTAGGCCCATTGACTTAGAAGAATTAAGTGGTTGGTCTTTCCTGTCTTTGGGCCTAGGCACCCAAGACTGCTGAAAGTCATTTGCAGGTTTACTCTCCTGGGGTTAGGTTGCTACAGGCTCTCAGATATTGACAAGGTGGTGGGAGGGGGCATCTCTAATGAACGGGAGTGGGGCGCAGTTATAAGTCAAACACGTGGCTGTGGGTGTGGAGTCACATGTAAGCCAGACCAAGTAAAGGACAACTGATTTCCTTCACTCCAACTGAGTAAACCAGTTGACTTTCTTTGCAACAGTTGACAGTGGTGACACAGTTGCCATTAGGACAGCTCCCTTTTCCAAATATTAGAACATTTGCCTCGGACTCTGTATTGCTAGTTTATTGACATTACTGCTATGCCACTATCTGTCGCTAATGAGGTGAAGAGCAGAACCTTTCACGAGAACATTTGCAAGGTCCAGGTGGACCAGACAATGTAAATCTTACTCACCAATGAGAATATTGCAATTAACATGGGCAGCATGGTGGCACAGTGGTTAGTACTGCTGCCTCATAACGCCAGAGACCTGGGTTCAATTCCCACCTCAGGCGAGTTTCTGTGTGGAGTTTGCACATTCTCCCCGTATCTATGTGGGTTTCTGTCGGGTGCTCCGGTTTCCTCCCACAGTTCAAAGATGTGCAGGTCAGGTGAATAGGCCATGCTAAATTGCCCGTAGTGTTAGATGTAGGGGAATGGGTCTGGGTGGGTTGCGCTTCGGAGGGTCGGTGTGGACTTGTTGGGCTGAAGGACCTGTTTCCACACTGTAAGTAAATCTATCTAACATCATTTATTTGGGCCAATCCAGAGCTTACATCTTACTCTGATTTAAACTGTAGCAAACTGTTTCTACACATAATGGTGTACTGTCTTTCATCTCATCTGAAGCTATTTCTATTGACACCACACTTGAGAGTATTGTGCACTTAAACTTGGTGAGGCTGTAAAATATACAGTGGGAGAACGAGCATGACTGTGGTGGGGGTGAAGAGGGTGGCTACGAATGTACATAAAGGGGGATTGGTCACTCCCTCTCATTCTGTCCTCGCTTCCCCCTCAATCCCTTGGCCTCATTCTCCCCCACAGTCCTCACACCCCTTACCAATGGAATTCAATCTGGACAAATGTGAGGTGATACACATGGGCAGGATAAACAAGGTAAGGGAATGCATGATGAAGGACCCTGGCAAACACTGAGGTTCAGAGTGACCTTGGTGTGCAAGTACACTGGTCCCTTAAGATACCAGGACAAGTGGAAAAAGTAGTTAAGAAAATATATGCCCTTATTAGACAGGGAGGTTATGCTGCAGCTGTATAAAACATTGGTGAGGTGACAGCTACAGTATTGTGTGCAGTTCTGGAATCTATATTATCAGAGAGATATGACTGCACTGGACAGAGTGCAGACGAAATTTACCAGGATGTGCTGCTGGGGTTGTTTTTCTTAAAGCTGAGATTGAGAAGGGCATGATTGAGATATGAAAAATTATGTAAAACGCCTATTTACAGGTGGTTTTACTGTAACACATGTCATAAATCATTTTGTTTTATTTTCTTCAATCAAAAGTACTTTTGTAAATGTGGCTGGAGAAAAGTCTTTATAATAATGTAGTCTTGTGGAGGAGTTCACTGCAGGAGTGAATCCAAACAGCCTGTTGTCTAAATTTTTTTTTAAAGAGATTGTTTTCACTGTTTTTGGGTGATTAAGGCTACAGGTTTAGGGAGGGGGAAATATCAATAAAGTTGCATAGATGGAAGGTTTTCTGGGATACTGACAACTGATAATTACAACTGAAGCTCTGCAGACTGAAATCGTGCATCGATATACCTGCAGTGTGTGGGAAATCTTAGATGTTCCAAGCAGACTGGATGACTACCTCTACAAGCAAGTTTGATCAGCTTCAGCACCGGACTTTGGTCCTTGAGCATTGGCTGAAGGTACTGCAGTGTATTTGCAAGGCTGTGTGTCACGTGGTAAAAATGCTTTTAGACCTGATCATTCTGCAGCTTGAAGAAGTGTAGTCAAAGAGGAAATGGATGACTGTCCATCAGAAGCAGTCGCCACAGTCCATCTCACTCAACAACAGAATCTCTGTGTTGGTGCAGGTTCCTCTGAGGAGTGAAGCCAGAGCTCAGCAACACAAAGTGGGAGCAGAAAGAGAGGAGGAGAACAATAATGGCAAGAGATTTAATAGTGAGGGGTACAGACAGGTATTTTTGCAACCTCAGGTGTGATCCCAGAATGGTGTGTTGTCTTCCTGGAGTCAGGGATATCGTGAATGGCTGCGAAGCATTCTGAAGTGGGAGGGCAAACAGTCAGAGATCGTGGTTCACCTTGGGACCAATGAAATAGGGCAAGAAGAATTTAGGGAGCTAGGTCACAGATTAAGAAGCAGAACTCAAAGGGTGTAATCTCTGAATTACTCCCAGTGCTTTGCACCACTGAGTACAGGAATAGGTGGGTTGAAGATGTGGGAGGGCTTTAGATTTCTGGATCACTGGGCTCAGTCTGGGAAAAGTGGGACCTATACAAGCCTGATCTGTTGCACCTGAACTGGAATGGGGCTAACATCCTGGTGGAGAGGTTTGGTTGTGTGTTTGGTGAGAGTTTAGATTAATTTGGTAGCGGGATGGGATAAGGAAGGTGCAAAATATACTCTGGGTGTGGGATTTCATTGTCCACCATCACGAGTGGCTTGGCAACAGCACTGCTGACTGAACTGCTGGGATCCTAAAGAAAATAGCTAGTAGACAGGGTCTGTGGCAGATAGTGAGGGAACCAACAAGAGGAAAAAACATACTTGACCTCATCCTTATCAATCTGCCAGCTGCAGATGTATGTGTCCATGACAGTATGACGGCGCAACATCGAGGGCCGAAGGGCCTGTACTGCGCTGTATCCTTCTATGTTCTATAATTTGTAAGAGTGACCACTGTACAGTCCTTGTGGAGACCAAGTGCCACCTTCACAGTGAGAATACCTTCTGTTACGTTGCTTGACAGTATCACCGTGCTAAATGACAGACTTCAAAATGATCAAGCAACTCAAGACTGGGCATCCACAAGGCAATGTGGGCCACTAAAAGGAGCAGGACTGTACTCCAACACAATCTGTAACCTCATGGCCTGGCATATCTCCCACTCAACCATTACGACCAAGCCAGGGGATCAAGCTTGGTTCAATGGAGAATACCATAGGGCATGCCGAGAGCTGCACTATCAGTCTACTCTCAATCATCAGTAAAGTGATGGAAGTTGTCATCAACAGCTCTATCAAGCAGCACCTGCTCAGCAATACCCTGCTCAGTGATGCCTAGTTTAGGTTCTGCCTGGTCCACTCAGCTCCTGACATCATTACAGTCTTGGTTCAAACATAGATAAAAGAACTGAATTCCAGAGATGAGGTGAGAATTATGTGAGGTGCCTTTGTCATTAAGGCCACATTTGACCAAGTTTGGTCCTAGCAAAACTGGAATCAAAGGGTATCGGGGGCAAACTCTACACTGGTTAGCCTCATACTTGGCACATAGGAAGATTGGGGTCTTCAAAGTTAGGTACGGTTGTTGGAAGTTAGTCATCTCAACTTCAGGAAATCTTTGCAGGAGTTCCTCAGGTACTGAAGCAGTCCTTGTTCAAATGCAACAAAATCTGCATAACATCCAGGCTTGGGCTGACATTTGGCAAGTCACATTTGCACCACATAAATGCCAGGCAATGTCCATCTCCAATAACTTAACCAATTTCCCTTGACATTCAATGGTATTACCATCACCAAATTCCCCCACCATCAATAGCCTGGGTTACCGTTGACTAGAAACTCAACTGAACTTGCCACATTAACACAGTAGCTACAAGAACAGGCCAGAGGCTAAGAACACTGGGGTGAGTAACTCACCACCTCACTCCCAAAACCTGTTTACCATCAACAAGGCATGAGTCAGGAGTGTGATGGAATACATTGTCTATTGTCTACTGTCTATTGACTTAATCAGTCTAGAAGCAGAACAAATATAGTCAATTTAAGGTATAAGGGAGCACAGTAAAGCTGAATGGAATTTACTTGTATGTGTGGAGTCTTCAGAATAAGACAGATGAGTTGAGGGTGTTGATTAACACATGAGAATATGGCATCATTGCTATTGCTGAGACATAGTTGAGGGAGGGTCAGGACTGACAGTGGTATAGAGATAGTGGGATTGTAAAAGAGAGGTGACATCATAATATTGATCAAGGAGTCGATTACTCCGGTAAGGAGGGATAATATCTGAGAACGTTTTCTAAATGAGGCCAAATGTGTCGAACTTAAATGCAAAAAGGAGGCATCACTTTGCTGGGAGTGTACTATAGACAGTCAGGGAGTGTTCGAAAGGCAAATCTCAGAGGTGTGTAAAAATAACAGGATAATAATAGGGTATTTCAACTAATCCAATAACAGCTAGGATAGAAAAAATGTGAAAGGCTTGGAATTTTTAAAATGTACCCAGGAGATCTTTCAACGCAGCCTGTGTAAAGTCTGACAAGACAGCAGCTTGTACTAAACCTAATTATAGGGAATGAAAATGTGGCAGTGGGTGAGCACTTTGGTGATAGTGACCATAATTCAGTAAATTTCAGGTAATCATGGATGAGAACAAAGATGAACTGAAATTATAGATTTTGAATTTAGTGAAGTCCAATTTAGGGAAGACAGAATCTGGCCAAAGTAACTGGGAGCAGCCACTTATAGGAGAGTCCTACATCAGAGCAATGGAAGGCATTCAAAAGAAATAGTGCAGGAGGGAAGGACCAATATATCTCCCTAAAGGTGAAGGGTGGGACCCAGAATTTCCCAACAGCCCTGTATAGCAAGGGATGTACAAGAGTGGTTAAGTTACACAAAAAGGCTCAAGACAGCAGGTGCCCTAGGGAAGTGTAGAAATGTCAAAGGTAACTTAAAAAAGAAATTAGGGAAACAAAGAGGGAATATGAAAAATGCTGGCAAGCAATATTAAGGAAAATCCAAAGGTGTTTTGTGAGTACATTGAGGACAACAGAATAACTAGGGAAAGATTAGGGCCTATTTGAGACCAAAGCAACGATCCATGTGGAGCCAGAGGTTTAGCTGGGGTTTTAAATTAGTCCATTGTGTCTAGAAAATCAGGGAGCGTGACTGTGATATACTTGAACAAATTAGCACTAAGAGAAAGAAAGCATTAGCAGTTTTACAAGTCTTGAAAGTGGAGAAATCCCCAGACCCAGGTGAGGTACATTCCATTCTGCTGTGGGAGGCAAGGGAGAAGAGTGCAGAGGCTCTGGCATTAGTTTTCAAATCATATAGTCATACAGCACAGAAACAGATCCTTTGGTCCAACTAGTGACATTGACCTTGTTCACAAACCAAACTAGTCACACCTGCCTGCATTTAGCCCATATTCCTCCAACCCTTTCCTATTCATCTACTTATCCAATGTCTTTTAAATGTTGTAACTGTACCTGCAGCCACCATTTACTCTGACTGTTCATTCTGCAAATAAACTACTGTGTAAAAACATTGTTTCTTGCATCCTTTTTAAATCATTCTCCTCTCACCTTAAAAAATGCCTCTAGTTTTGAACTCCCCCACCCTAAGGAAAAGACCCTTCCTATTCACCATGATTTTTATAAACTTCTATTAGATCCCCCTCAACCTCCTAAGCTCCCGTGAAGAAAGGTCCCAGCTTATCCAGTCTATTTTTCTATCTCAAACCCTCCATTGCCAGCAACATCCTGGTAAATCTTTTCTGAACACTCTCCAATTTAATAACAAATTTTCTATAATAGGGTGACCAGAACTGGACACAGTACTTCAGAAGTGGCCTCACCTCTATTCCTGAGATGCTGCCTGGAATGAGCATAAATTGGAACTATATATGGTATTAGTTAGGCCACAGCTGGAATACTGTGTACAGTTCTGAATGCCACACTGTAGGAAGGATGTGATTGCATTAGGGAGGATGCAGACGAGATTAACCAGGATGCTGCCTGGGCTGGAGTGATTCAGCTATGGACAGAGGTTAGATAGACTGGGGCTAATATTCTTGGAACAGAAAAAGCTGAGTGAGGATTTGGTTGCAGCACACAAAATACTGAGTGATGGAGACAAGATAGATTGGAAGAAATTAGTAGAGGGGTCAATAACCAGTTTTAAGGTAAGGAACAGGAGTTTGAGAAGGAATTTGAGGAAAATGTTTTTCATTCAGTGGATCGTGTGTTTCTGGAACTCACAACCTAAAAGGAATGGTAGAAGTGGGAGCCTTCAAAACATTTAAGAACTTTTTAGATGAACATTTGAAATGTCAGAACAGATAGATGTTTGATGAGCAATATGAATGTGATGGACCAAAGGGACGTTTTCTTTGTTGCAAAAGCTCTTTGACTCTATGGCTGTTATCTACCAACACCAAGAACCAGAGCAACTTCAGGATAATAACTAGCATTGAATTACAAATAGTATTAAATGTTAAGAAAAACACTGAATTTTTATGCACATTCTTAAAGCAAATCTTTCATACAACAGCTTCATTGTTGAAAGGATTACATTCAGAACATTACCACGATAGTTTCTCTGTTTTGTGCACTGAATGCACACCTATTATAGCCGAGGGCACTTAAGAGGTTGTTAAAATAAATTGAGGATTGTTCTGAAGGGTTCTTTTGAAAATGCTTGGAAATGGGGGCAGCCTGATGATTTGAAGTATAATACTAAATCCACATATCAACTAAACAGCAGTAGAAGAGCACAGAGAAATCCAGATTGGGCAACGAAGGCTGTTTGGCTCATCACGCTTCTGGTGTATGGACAGTGAAAGGTAAAGCTGCCATAGTCTTAATAGACCACAAATCTACTCTCTCATTAGAGAAAGAGAGACAGACATCTCATGATGAGGATCACCACACTTCAGGGGAGGGCTGAGGGGAGAAGTTGAGGAGTCTTTCATAGTAACCTCAATCAGTACGATGGAACAGAAGATTGCCACCCTCTACCAGTGGATCAGGTCCTTTTTGCTCCTGCCTGACCCCCTACTCAGACAGTTTGATTGTGGTTAGTCTATCTTCCGCCAGTGGGATATCACTGGCAGGAGGTGGGCTTGCGGCCTATGTGGGTCCCAACCATTAAAGGTGCCTGTTCTGTAAGAATCCTGCGATCATTAACTACAGGCCCAGCACTCATTCACCTGTGTTGTGTTTGTTACTGGTTCAGGAGTTGAGGGCAATGTCCAGTAAATGCAACACCATCTTACGTACTCCATCAGTCTGTGAGTGGATAGCTGATCCCTGTGTCCAATTGGAAGAGAGCAACAATCGTCAACTCACATTAGGAGTCAGCTAGCTTACATCCCATGTGTCAATGAGCTTACGCCAGGAGGCAGCCAATACATGTGCAGAGGCAACCAGTTCACACCCTGCAATCAGTTAGCTCACACCTCAGGGTCAGTCAGGTCAAACCCAGACCCCGGGGTCAGTCAACTTTTTAAAAATTAGTTCCCAGATATGGGTGTCAGTGGCTGGGCCAGCATTTACTGCATATCCTTAATAGAACAAAGAGCAAAGAACAAAGAAAATTTACAGGCCAGGAACAGGCCCTTTGGCCCTCCAAACCTGTGCTGATCCAAATCTACTGTCTAAACCTGTCGGTCAATTCCTAAGCATCTGTATACCTCTGCTCCCCACCTACTCAAGCATCTGTCCAGGCACATCTTAAGTGAATGTACTGTGCCTGCCTCTACGACGTCTGCTAGCAACGCATTCCAGGCACCTACCACCCTCTGTGTAAAGTACTTGCCCATTTATCCCCCTTAAACTTTTCAGCTCTCACCTTGAAAGCCTGACCTCTCATTATTGAATCCTTCACCTTGGGAAAACGCTTATCTCTATCAATCCTGTCTTTAGCCTTCATGTATTTGTAGACCTCAATCAGGTCTCTCCTCAATCTCCTTTATTTTAATGAAAATAAACCTAATCTATTCAACCTCTCTTCATAGCTAGCACCTTCCACATCAGGCAACATCTTCATAAACCTGCTCGTAAACCTCTCCAAAGTATCCACATTCTTTTAGTAACGTGGTGACCAGAACTGTACGTAGTATTCTAAATGTGGCTGCACCAACGTCATGTACAATTTTAACATGACTTGCCAGCTCTTATACGCAATACCTCATCTGATGAAGGCAAGCATACCATTTGCCTTCTTGACCGTTCTATCCACCTGTGCAGCAACCTTCATCTCTCTGCTCATCAACTTTTCCCAAAGTTCTTCCGTTTACTGTATAATTTGCTCTAGAATTAGACTTCCCAAAAAGCATCACCTCACATTTGCCTGGATTGAACTCCATCTGCCACTTCTCCGCCCAACTCTCCTATCTATATTCTCCTGTATTCTTTGACAGTCCCCTGTGCTTTCTGCTACTCCACCAATCTTCATGTCATCTGCAAACTTGCTGATCAACCCAACAGTACGCTCTTCCAGATCGTTTGTGTATATCACAAACAACAGTAGCCCCAACACTGACCCCTGTGGAACACCACTGGTCACCTTTCTCCATTTCGAGAAACTCCTTTCAACTACCAATCTCTGTCTCCTGTTGCTCAACCAGTTCTTAATCCACCTAGTTAGAACACGCTGCACACCATGTGACTTCACTTTCTCCATTAGTCTACAATGAGGAACCTTATCAAACGCTTTACTAAAGTCCATGTATATGACACCTACAACCTTTCCTTCATCTATCAACTTGGTCACTTGCTCAAAGAACTATATTAAGTTGGTAAGACACGATCTCCCCCGCACAAAACCATGTTGCCTATCACTGATGAGCCCATTCTTTTCCAAATATAAATACATTTTATCCCTCAGTACCTTCTCCAGCAACTTCCCCACCACTGGCGTCAGGCTCACCGGTCTGTAGTTACCCAGAATATCCCTACTACCCATCTTGTACAGGGAGACAACATGAGTAACCCTCCAATCCTCCGCACCTCACCTGTGTTTAAGGATATTGCAAAGATATCTGTTGGGGACCCAGCTATTTCCCCTCTCACCTCCCTCAACAACCTGGGATAAATTCCTTCCAGTCCTGGGGGATAGTTGGGTGCTGTGTTCTTGAACAGTTGCTATCCATTTGTTGTAGATATATTGAAAGTGCTTTGAGGAGGGAGTTCCAGGATTTCAATCCAGCGACAGTGAAGGAATGGTGACATAATTCTAAGTCAGCATGTTGAATGGCTTGGAGAGGAACTTGTATATGGTAGTGTTTCATCTATTTGCTGTCCTTGTCCTCTATCTGTTAGAGTTGCCAGGTTTAGAAAGAGCCATTTAAGGAGTCTTTGTAAGTTGCTGCACTGCATCTTCTAGGTGATACACTCAGCTGCTACTTTGCATCAGTGGTGTTCGGAATGAATGCTGAGGGTGTTAGATGTGGGAGCCAGTCAACTGGACTGCTTTGTCTTTGACAGGATCAAGCTTCTTGAATGTTCTTGGAGTTGCATTCATTCAGGCAAGTGGAGACCGGTCCCTCACACTCCTGACTTGTGCCTTGTAGATGGTGGGCAAGGCTTTGGGAGTCTGAAGGTGAGTTACTTGGAACAGAATTCCTAAGCCTCTGACTTACTTTTGTAGTTGCAGTATTTATACAGTTGGTCCAGTTTAGTTTCTTGTCAGTAGTAATGTCCAGTTAGTAAGGATTCAGCAGTAATTCAAGGGCAGTGGTTGGATTCGCTCTTGTTGGATATGGTCGTTGCCTGTTACTTGTGTGGCATGCAAGTTACTTGTCACATATCACTTAAAAATGAATGTTTTCCAGGTATTTCTACATATGGACACATAACATTTCAGTACCTGATGTGTAGCAAAAGGTGTTGAATATTGTGTAATCATCTGTGAACATCATCCCCTCTGGGCTTATGATGGAAGGAAAGTCATCAATGAAGCAAATAAAGCTGGTTGGACACTCCCCTGAGGAACTCCTGCAGAGATGTTCCCAGACTGAGGTGAATAACTGCCAACAACTATCTTCCTTTGTACTAGGTATGACCTCAACCAATAGAAACCTTTATCCTTACTCATTAATTCAAATTTTGTACAGGCCCTTGAATGCCAAAATTGTTGCCTTGATGTCAAGAATGTCACATTAAGGTTGTTCAGGACATTGGTGAGGCCTCTTCTGGAGTACTGTGTCCAGTTCTGGTCACCCTGTTACAGGAAGGATATTATTAAGCTGGATAGAGTTCAGAAAAGATTTACCAGGATGTTGCCTGGTTTGGAGGATTTGGCTGGGTTGGACTTGTCCCAGAGTCAACTGGCTCACATATCGGAGTCAGCCAGTTCAAACTTTGAAATCAGTTAGTCCACATCTAAATAAAAAAAATACAGATTAAGAACATAATCCACTCTTTATGCATGTTTTCTTGTGGGAAAATTATTTTACACTTTCATGTATCACTGCATTTTTGGGAGCACATTAACAAAGCACATGAAACAAAGGGGAGCTGCATGAGAAAGGTTTAAATTCAAGTACAATTAAGACCATAGCATTACATTAGGACATTGTTTGATGAGATCATGGGATTTCATAATACAAGAGAAATGTTTTTTTTGTTTTACAGTGATTCAAAAACTTCTCACTTACAACATTTTCTTTAGAATCAATTGAAAATCTATGGGCCACATTTTCGAACAGAAGGCAGCTACATTTCTGGGAGGAGATTGCACTCAGGGCTTCCTCTGAAATGTCGAGCTGTAATTTGATTTGGACAATTGTTTTGTAGTATAGCACTATCAGGGAAGGCAAATCAAACCCTCTTTACATAGCTATTAGCAGTAATTTGAATTCTGAAATGTTTTCTGAAATTCACAACTCCTTTCAAAATGGTAAGTACATTAGGTAAGTGAGATTTCGTTGGAACAATAGGAGAAAGTGAGGACTGCAGATGCTGGAGATCAGAGCTGAAAATGTGTTGCTGGATGCTCATGCCCGAAACGTCGATTCTCCTGCTCCTTGGATGCTGCCTGACCTGCTGCGCTTTTCCAGCAACACATTTTCAGCTTCATTGGAACAATACAAAGTCTCTGATATGACTGGAAAATTTCACCTTGTTCCAGTATTAGGAATATTGCCCAACAGAGTCTACTACATTTGGAGTCTACTACAATCTGGATTCCATAAGGTCCCTGTATGCAACTCGTATCTATGTTCACGTAACGATTGTCTGGCCAGTGGAAAATTTGTCCTAGCATTTTTTTAATCATGAATTTAGTAAACCTAACAGCTTTTTCTCATTCACCACTAACATTCGTCATTCTAGAGAAGGGTCACTGAATCTGAAATGTTAACTCTGCTTTCTCTGCACAGAGGCTGACCTGCTGAGTTTTTCCAGCAACTTCTGTGTTTGTTTCTGATTTCCAGCGTCTAGTTTTTTTGGCTTTTTGTTATTCTGGTCTGTCTTTCTAGATACTGTGGCATACTGTGGTTTTAAAAGATTATTTTGTCCTGGGTTTTGTTTTGAAGAGAGGTTTTAAGGCAGAGGAACTGAGCCATCTACCAGAGCCACTCCAGTAAACAGCTTGTGAGGCCTTGGCTTTTTTTTAAGCTGAAACAATAGAAACAACTTGAATGATTGTGGTTAAACTCTCACAGAACAAGGATTTTCAGTTTAGTCTTTTAGTTTTTCAGTAGCAGCAATTGTTGCTTAGATCTCAGCAGGATTGGAAGCTGCAATAGATCTTTCCCAGCTGCTACACTCTGCCAGAATTTTCTCTTGATATTATTGCCTCCTGAGCTATTGCAGTTGGATGGGAGACTATCGAATTTTCTGAATTTGCCTTTTGCTAAGGGTGTGGTTGTGGGATGTTACAATATTGGAACAGTTAATTAGTAATAGTTACTGTATTTATTATTCTGTTAAGTTTTCCAATAAAGTTATTCCAATTCTTTATTTCTTATGTTGTACTTTAATTATAGTGGATGAATACAATGTGTTTTGCTTTAAATCTGGTAGTTTGACCAATCCAATTGCATCTGGAATGCAACACGTTATATTTACCTTTTAAAATAAGAAAATGTTAGGATCTAGACTATCTTCTTAATACTTTGAGGCATTTTGGTCTGGTCCACAACAATACAGATACATTGAAAAGCTTTTTAACCTGGCCTTTATATTTTACCTTACTCCTTCCTATGGTTTCAAACGTTCAAGGAGAAATACAACTGAAGTGATAAATGTGCTTTTACAAGAAAGAAAGAAAATCACATATTTGGTTCATCTGAGGAAATAATATGTATGGCAGATCTAGATAGGCAGTGTCTTCATACTTGAAGGGCTCAGTGATTAGAACAGCAAGATTATTAAAGGATTTTCTCGAAGAGATGAATTTTCAGCACATCACAAAGTTAGTTCTTGCAGTCTTACCAGGAGGTCAAATTTCTGTTGTTGGTGGAATTGAAAATGAACAGTCTTAAAGATTTTAAGATATTGCAATCTCCAGTTTTCAAAGGCATTGGCACTGCTGCCCATTTGCTGCTGTCTCTCTAGTTGTCATTTCAAACTGACTGGGTGCCTCCCTGTTCGTTGGGCAATACAATTTGGTATTAGTACACTATATAATTCAGATCACCAATGTATCTACTGTCCACGTAGCATGATGTAAAGCTGGAACTCATGGCTCTACAATGGAGAATGGATTTGCACTTATGATTTGATTGATGTTGCTTTCATTGTTAATTTGCAAGCAGAGAGACAGGAAGTTTAGGAATCCACAGATATTGAATTTTGATCAGTCCACAAAAAATAGAAGATGTGATTTCAATCAATTAGAGATTTCCTGAAGACTTTCTACAATAGTATGTGCAATGATTACAAAAGTCACTCAACCATCGATAGCCATCATGGCCACTACAATCTGGAAATCTATGACCCAACATCTTCTTTGAGAGGGGCTAAAGACAAGTTCTCTCATGGCTTTCAAAAAGAAATTGGATAAGGAGGGGATGGAATTAACTAAATTGGCCTTGCTAAGAGTATGGACTTACGTGGTCGAATAGCTGAAAGTGAGGTATAATGCATAACATAGGATAAGGAACTAGAATTGGAATTACATTTAGAATTAGCTTTATTGTCACATGTACTCAAATGAGCACAGTGAAAATTTTACAAGTCACTACTTACGGTGCCACCTTTGGCACAAAAGTACCAAGGTATGGATTCTTAAATTCTTTAGGCGGAAAAAAAATCAGAAAAATAAAATAATAAGAAGTTCCGAATAACAGCCCTTCCAAACTAGTCCCTGCTGAAATGCTGGGCCAGGAGACAGCCACACCAGGCCAAGGGGCCCCCATGCCAAGCCAAGAGGACAACACATTGAGCCAAGAGATCGCCATGCTGTTGGCAAAGAATCCAAGTCCATGCTGCGGCTGAGAGTTCATGGTATCAGCTGGAAGGAAGAAGAGATTTTAAAAAAAGAGAAGAAAAGAGGAAAATAAAGGAAATGGATGGAGCGGATGGGCTCCAGCTGACGATCTCTATTCCCCCGCCATCTTGGAAGGTTCAAGATGGGGACTCGGCGTGTGAACTGGAAGTCTTGTAAATTTCTCACATTCCCTGCATCTTAACAATCTACAAGCTTTGAGATCAGAAGCTTGGCAGTTTGTTGTGTTTTCTTCAATTCTTGGCAACCATAGTGGTATTCTGCACTTTGGTCTTATGATTTCTCAAGACACTGAAATTAACCACCAGATCCATGTGAAGTTTAATGTATTGGGTGCCGATATCCAACCGGCACTTGATCATTCCCTCCCTATAAGAGTAGAAACCCCTTTCAGTTATTTGGCTCACGTGTCATTCTTGTCATGATAGAATGTGAATGACTATTACAGGCAATATTCTCTGTAAATAAAACCTCTTATTCCAGAACTCCAAATCAAATCACACTTTGACACAGATTCTGAAGCTTACAGGTGTATAATTTATTACATTGGTGCACATGGGGTGGAACTACATGGTATTTAACATAAGTGATGGGAATCTCAGTTGTTAGCAGAGTGTCAGTGAAAGCCCTCCATTGCCTCCTTTCAGGAGAGAGCATTAAGTGTCAAATGGGTTTTAACTGGACAGTAGCAAGTGTTTCCCAGGAACAAGGAGCTCAGCGATAGAGTTCTCAGCACCTCACACCCCCCACAAAAAACTGCTGGCTACTCAGAGGCTAACAGCTGTGTTGCTCAGCAGCATCAATGGGAGAATGGTGGCTACTTTTGGAAATGCATTTATTTTCCAATCATTACATTTTTACTTGCAATGGTTAACTTCGCTTATGTGGTCTGTGCTGATGGGCCTTCTTTTTAAGAAAGAAGAGAAATCCACAATTCTGTGTAGATTCCTGTTCAGAGTTCTCCCAGAACTGCAGAACTGTACTTATATCCAATAGCTCTCATGTTGCATTGAACTGTTAGAGGAAGGCAAACCATGCACCCTTTTCACAGCAGTCAGCTGCCGTATTTTGAAACAGAAAGTCCCAATAGCCACTCTGATATTTGCTGTCAGGTAAGTGTGATATCAGGGTGCTGGGAGGGTAGAGTGCCACATGGGTAGAATGCCAGGGTGTATACAGTACCAGACAGGTAGGATGGCTAGTGGGTTAGAGATAGGGATCTGGTCTGGTGGAGGAGAGTGGGTGTCGGTTCAGGAGGTAGGGTAAAGTTGATTGAGGTTCAGTGCAAGGGAAGGGGATTAGGTCCAGAATAGGGGAAGGAGGATCAGCTTTCAGGGGTGAAGTAAAGACTGGGTCCAGAGTGGGAGAAATGGATTAGATCACAAACAGTGAAGGTTAGGTCTTGAGCACATGAAGGGAGCTGGTCAGCACTAGGGGTTGAAAGGGTGTGGGTGTGGGGCAGGGTGAAAGGATGTCAATTCGGAGTGGGTAAAGGGAGTGAGGGGTGGGTTAGTGTTTCCCATCATTGCAGTTCATGAATGGGCCATGATCAGTCCTTCAGTGCCAACGTAACCAGTCTGAGGATTTCCTGAAAGTTAGTCAGGGAACAGTACAGAGATCATTCAATGGTCTCATTATTCATCAGTTGGTCTGTCTGTCCATGTCAATCAAGAGAGTGGGTACAGTCAGTCCTGGTGGCTTTCACAATGAAAGTCAAAGGGTTGCTATCAGGGGCGAACTGTTATTGTAGAAAATTCCAGGACGGTCAATTGTGGGGATTGGGGACAGCATGCTGGAATGCTGAGGGGCCAATAATTGTAAAAGGTGGAGCGGGCAGACTCAACAGTCAAGGGGCAGAGATGTAGTGCATTGATGGACATGGGTTACTGCAGGAGTGCGGTGCCAGTGATAGTATCCACCACCCTGACTGTGATGGGGGGTGGGGAATGGAGGTGCACAGTGTGACAAAAGGGTTGTCACTCCTAAGCTGCGGGGCTGGTAATCAGAGGGTAATATTTGGAAATGAAAACATAACTGACAGAGTTGGGTAGGGATGTGCAGAACCTCAGAACCGATGGGGCTAACAGGGACCTTTTGAAGGAAGAATGGAAGATGGAGGTTTTGGGGAGCACTTGATTACCAGCCTGAGCTGTCACTCACTCTGCCAAGAGTAACTTGTATTGCCTTCTATCCTCAAGCAACTTGTAAATGTGCAATGCAAATGGAAAATGGCTGTAACCACACCTAGAAGTAAGTGATTTTCTGCCTAAACGTGCAGGGTTTACTTGAAAATTGGAGACCTAAGGTTCCATGCTGCATTCATTGTAGCTGATCGTAGAATCCCTACGTGTGGAAGCAGGCCATTTCGGCCCATTAAGTTCACAAAGACCCTCCAATGAGCATCTTACCCAGACCACAACCCCCAACCCCCAACCCCATCCCTGTAATCCTGCATTTACCATATAAAATCTACCTAGCCTGCACATCCCTGGATGCTATGAGCGCTTTAGCATTACCATGCCACCCAACTTGCACATTTTTTAGACTGTGGAAGGAAATTAGTGCACGCAGAGAAAACAGGAGAACATGCAAACTCCACACAGACAATCACACGAGGGTGGAATCAAACCCAGGTCCCTGGCACTGTGAGGCAGTAGTACTAAACACTGAGCCACCCCCTGATGAGGATTAAGATAGTTCTGCTTTTAGGCCAAACATATTCGATCCTAGTCTAGATTAGAGTGGTGCTGGAAAAGCACAGCAGGTCGGGCAGCATCCGAGGAGCAGGAAAATCAATGTTTCAGGCAAAAGCCCTTCATCAGGAATTCCTCGGATGCTGCCTGACTTGCTGTGCTTTTCCAGCACCACTCTAATCTTGTCTCTAATATCCAGCATCTGCAGTACCCACTTCCGCGTATTCAATCCTATCCTATTCCTGCGTTTGATAGCTATCTCATGAATATCACCGAAGATTGAACCATGCATTGAACCTCAGAGTAATGATGCTTTAAGTACTTTTGTAACTGTGTCTAACATAAATCCGATCAGTAAGTAACCGATGACCTCAGACTCTCAGTGCCTTTGGGAATTGACTGTTTTCAGCAGTTTTCAGCACTAGATTTGATTGATAGCCATATACAAACATATTTCATTTCAGCCAGTAATCGTACAACAGCTCACTGGACCTCTTTATCTTCAAATCATATGATCACTGCTTTCAACTTTGAGGTTTTTTCCAATAGGATTGGGCAAACATTGAAATATTTTCACCAGGGACAGCTATATATCTCAAAAGCTCCTAATCGTTTTCATGCAGAGCTTTCCTACAAAACCAAAGCTCTCAGTCATGCCATTATAACACCTTACAGTTCTTTGAATCCAGCAACTATAATTAATTCCCACATCTTCTGGGATGCCAGAATAGAATATATTTCAGAAAGAAAACTACATCAGTATTTGTGCTGAATAGGTTCCCTTGACAATTTTCAGACTATTGTAAGCAGACCAACAATATATGTTGGGGCCAAACCGTACCATGTTATGATAGTAGCACATTGACGGATGGGGATGCAATACTCTTAATATTAAAGCCACTATTAAAGGAAAGGGGCTGTCAAACTCAGATTTTAGGCTGTCTTGTATTTTATTAGAATTACAGTATAATTCAATAATATTACTGTCTTCTAATATTATTATAAGAAATAAAGCACTTTCATACTTTGTCATACAACCTCCAAAGCACTCAGTTGATTTCAAATAAATTAATGCTTCAAAAGGAAATTTAATCAACAATGAACTATATTACAACACCTGCAGCAGAACAGAGGGAAATAAAAGGTTAACTTGTGAGATGAGAGCTGGATTTCTCTCTCCCTGTGTCTCCAGAGAGAGTGCTCAGTTAGAAAGAACAATTGGGAAAACAGTCATTCACCAAAAATACAAAGATGTTTTCAGATTCAACTGCTGCTCAGGATATTGGTCAAATCATTAAACAACTGTAGTCTTAGATTAAGAATCTAACAGATTAAGGATTCCAATGACATTTGAGCTGCATAACTTTTATTTTCCCTCATCATGAATTGAATTGAATTAGCTTTTTTGTCACGTGAGTGCAGTGAAGAGTTTACAAGTCACCACTTGTGAAGCCATCTTAGGTATCAAGGTACTGAGGTACAGATTCTTAACTACAAATTCTTAGGGAAGAGAATTTGAAAAATAAAGAAATAAAAAGTCCAGCAATAAATTGTAAAATAGATAAATAAGAGTTTAGAATAACAGTTCTTCCAAGCCAGACTGCACTGGGCTTCACCTCGAGCCCAAGAGTCCGAGTCCAAGCCCGTGCCGAACTCGGGAGTCTGAGTCCGTGCCTGCTCAGAAGCTGGGAGTCAGAGTCCGGGAATCTAAGTTGGGAGTCTGAATCGGGAATTTGAGTCCGAGCTGAGGCCAGGAGTCCCTGACTCCTAAAGACTGAGCAGGAGATGATGAAAGCCTGAATTCATAAGATGAACTTACAAAGGAAAAGGGTGATACAACATAAAAGTGTGATCAACAAGATGAACTGAGGTCAAAACTCAACCTACTGCCCTCTCACTCCCTGACATTTCCAACAACCTTGGTAATTTCAGAACCCTCAGCAGTTCTTTCCTCATTCACTTGAATACACTGATAAAATCACCACGCATGGGTAGACACGCCACTGAAAAGTAGAGAACCAAACCTTGGCTTTGGCAACCCACCCATCAGGCTGAAAAGGGAAGGAAGGCAAGGAAACCAAAAGAGAGTGTGGTTATCATAGAATCTTGAATCCCTACTCTGTGGAGACGGGCGATTTGACCCAACAAGGTAAAAATGAGGACTGCAGATACTGGAAACCAGAGTCTAGGTTAGAATGGTGCTGGAAAGGCACAGCAGGTCAGCATCTGAGGAGCAGGAAAATCGACGTTTCAGACAAAAGTCCTTCATCAGGACTATTTGCTCCAACAAATCCACACTGACTCTCCGAAGCGTATTCCACTCCGACACATTCCCCTACCCTACTACTCAGCATTTTCCCTGAACACCATGGGTGATTTAGCATGGCTAACTCACTTAACCTGCACATCTTTGGACTGTTGAAGGAAATCTGAGCACCCAGAGGAAACCCACGCAGACACGGGGAGAATGTGCAAACTCCACACAGACAGTCGCCAGAGGCTGGAGTCGAACCTGGGTCCCTGGTGCCGTGAGGCAGCTGTGCTACCCACTGAGCGGGGTGCATTTTAATGTTCCTGCAGCATAAAGGAAACAAGGTACGATGAAGGGGCAAGAGAGACCATTGGAAGAGAAAAAGGAGACAATGATGATAGGGAAAACTGGTTGATTAGAGTTTGGATAAAAGATGAGCTTACTTGTACTGTTTGGGAGGGAGAATGTAGAGATGATGAGGGGTAAAGCTGATGGTAGACAATGGGATTTGAATTGTCATAGACCCAAATGGATGGGAATGCATTTGAAGCAAATTAGTGAAATGCTCCAGATAAAAAGAGTGGAAGAGAGAAGATGAACACACAGGAAGGGAGAAGGAAAGGTAAGGCTTTCTCCAGGAATGGAGGGAATGTTTAATTGATGGTGGGAGAGTAAAGGGGGAAAGAGTTAAAGTAAAAGTTGATCACATCCTATCTGGCCAACATTCTTTTCAACATGATGCATATTGAGAATGTACAGTGTAGAGGAAGGAACCCAGGTTTGCTGTTATGAGCTTAGTCAGGACAGATCCCCGAAAAAGCTAATTGAAAGCTAAACTTCAAAAACCTAAAGCATGAGCGCTCATCAACTGCTTTGAAATGAAGGTAAACAGTAATTGCAAAGTGAAGCTCACTAATATGTCACAGGTGAAAATGGCTGCATTCAAAATGTTCCTTCATTCAAACACCTTTCACTAGAAGGGCAGCTCAGAATCAAATACACTGATGCTGGAGGGGAAAAAATCTGCCATTTAGGATTAACTGAAGCAGACTGCATTTTAAAGGTCAAGAAAAGGGAACGGAACCATAATGCATACTGAAACTACCATTCTGTAAGGGTTACATTGCAGGATCATTGAAGGCCAGCAATTAAGACAACATGCTTTATTGCTACATGCATGGATACTAATGTTGACATAATGTTTGCCAGTCCAATGTCTTATCATATGGGGAAAATCATTAATGCATTTATAGAGACAGTACTTTTACATGTCCAGCTGGTGTAAGGGCAGGTTTTGTCTCATTACACCAGCAGTCTGTAAGAGGCTAAATGCTTCATGGTCCATGTTACAAATTTGAACTGAGAACATATTTGATTATAGTTTTATGTTCACACATCAAGACTTCCATTTGAAACGTGCACACACTGAACCTAATGTGAGCTTTAAAATCAGTAAGATAAATAAGACAGAAGAATGTGAAAGAGGAGAACAGAGCAACTCATGAGACAGGGTTCCACATTCGTATTGCACTTTGAACAGTGTGGCTAAACAAAGGGGTGAGAACTTAAAAAGGGAGAGATGGGCCGGCAAGTTCTCTCCTCCAATGAGGAGGAAGAGGAGTCTGTTGAAGATGCTAAGGGAGACAAGGGAGTGAGGCAGAGAGGGCTGCAATAACCTGATAGTGGCTAGGTTTGAGAATTCATCGCTTTCCAATCACATTTGTGGACACTCAGAAGTGACATTGATTTGGGATGTGGAGTTGCTGCCAATCAGGTTTCCTGCAAGTTTGATTGATGTGCGGTGTACTTAATTTTGAAACAAGCAAGCCATGTTAATTGCACAATTCAAACTATCATGGGGAGTTTGAGGCTTACATTGGGGAAGTGCTGGGATAAGACAAACCGTACTTTCCAATTGCTAGAGGAAATTAAAATATTCTGGGCCACTACTTTGATTCGCTTGTTAAATACAATCATGTTGTGTATCCTCCCACTTTGCCTAGATCACCACCCTCCCAGGTGACAGAGTGAGAGTTTCACAGCTCTGTGCAATGTTGCACTTGATGTTCATTGTAGCTTTTATACTCTTCATACCATTGGCAGTGATAATGTGAAAAGCTGACGGTATTGAAAGATTGAATGAGAACACTGAGATATGTGCAGAAGTGGGATACTTCAAACGTTAATGCTATACACAGAGTTCACGTCAGTGTTGCCAAATGACTTCAAAATATGCTTTCTCTTTCTTGTTGTAACACTGAAGTGCCACCTCTGCTGCTGCAGTTGAGGTGGGGGGATATCTGATACCTGTCACCCTATTTCAGATGGTTTTGAGAGAACAGAAAACTTCAGCCTGCTGCACAGGTGCAGTCGCAAGCTCCTAACGCTATGCTGATGGAGGGGTTTAAGTCACTGACAGAGGAGAGGTGGAGTACAAGGCACCTCAGGAAAAGTTCTGATATGACAATCTATGAGTTCCCAAACTGTTGCTCCTTTTCTCTATCCATATATAATGGAACCACTCTCATCGCTGGACTGAGGCCAAGATCACACAGTCTTCTCCTGTCAAGCCACTGAATCGGTCCATACTTGGAGGGCGGCATGGTGGCTGAGTGGTTAGCATTGCTGCTCACAGTATCAGGGAACTGAGTTTGATTCCAGCCTTGAGCTTGCATGTTTTCCCAGTGTCTGTGTGCATTTCCACTGAGTGCTCAATTTCTTCCCACAGTCCAAAGATGTGCAGCTTAGGTGGATTGGCCATGCCAAATTGCCCATTGTATCCAAGGATGTGCAGGTTAGGGGAATTGGTTGCGCTAGTGTGGGGTCACCAGGAAAGGGTGGGATGCTTTTCAAAAGGGTGAGTGCAGGCTTGATAGGTCAAACTGTCTCTTTCCACACTCTAGGGATGCTAGGAATGAAGGTCCATATGCATATTTACTAGCTTTTGGCTGTTTTGCAAGATCTGGCTTTCCAATTGATCTATGCCAGATGTTTCCTACTATCATCTATAACTCATCAATGGCCAAGACCAGAGGCTCACCATCTGTACTGGCCTCAGCATGAGGCATTCTCCAGTGTGTAGCAGGCCTTGGCTGCTTCCCCCTCCTCCAGTTATAGACCCATGAGATAGAAGTCTCTGATCGGATGGAGGGTGGGCTGGAATCCCTTGACAACGTATCCTGTGATGGACCAGACTGCTCATCCTCAGAGGATTGCTTGCTGGACTTTGAGGAAATGAGCATGAAGGCTTGGCCTCTCCTATATATTTTTATAATTTCTTTTCTCTTTGTTGCACAAAAAAACCTACAAAGACCATAGTGAAGTGCCGTCCTTATCTCAAATTCATGTCAACTGTGTTTCTTGATGGCTTGCTCCAGTATCAGCTTGGAGGATATTCCACGACCATGCTTGGACTGGTTTTACTGTGCAGGGGAATAATGTGCACAATGAGGCATTGCTAAAATAAAAAAGCAGCTCAGGCATGTCCAGATTTCAGATGGGGTTTATATGCAGGGTCCACAGACGCTTCTTGGTCACAGTGTGAAATGTTGTCTGGGTGCCTTTCAAACATGGCGTCTGCAAATTGAAGTCAGGCAGTCAAAATTTACTGCCCTCCGACCACTTCAGTTTAGCTTTTCACCTACATATCCATAAATAATAAGCAGAAAAGAACAAATTTTGCAAGGCAGAACCCACTTTGTGTTGTTAATTGTTTTTTACATTTAGTAAATAATCAACTCATTCTTTGATAATAGAAGAAAGCTTGGTTAGATTGGCCCCTGTTAAAATGTTGTTTCATTTGGTTTTGGGAAAAAGGCATCCAAGATAAAAAGCATTCATTTTTAAACTGGTCTTGTTGACATTTATTGAAGGGGTGGGGAATGAATAAGGAAGGGGAGCCAGTTCATCTCGCTTCATGTTAATGATTTAGGATATCCCATCTGGAACTGTAACAAATTGAGGAACCTTGATCATGTTCTGGGCATAACGACACGATCACATTTCTCCAGTTGATTCATCATTGAACCCATGCTGAACCCAGCAGAATGTGTTCCAACTGCAGCCGACAGAAAACCAGCTTTTCCCACAGTCAGCAGCAACTGCTTTACTATTCCACTAACCATAAACGTCTGGGGACATGTCATTGGATATAGACAATGAATGCTGATACATTTGGCTGAAGTGCCACTCTGCCATTTTGAGAGAGACATTAACCCATTACTTTGGCAAAGTAGTATTAGTAAAATACTTGTCATTCACCTGACATTTTACATTAACTAAGCAGCTGTGAGAGGTCTGACCATGCAAGACCCTTCTGTAAAATATGACACCATTTATACACTGACCTATGAAGCATTACATAAAATTGATGGTATAAAATTTAAACAAGGACTGAAAGTGTGTGGTCTCGACATATAGGCAGTTATATAACCCATCTATAATCTCAGAGCTATCACAATTTGCAGTCATTTTAGACTTTTAAAGTTACCTGTTAACATTTAAATACATGCCTTGCATTAGCCAGATTCTGCAGAAGGCTACTTGTTCACACATTCAGCAGTTTAAAACTCTCGAAAATAATTCATACTCAGCCCTGCCCTATGAGACCATCTTTGCTATAGAGTAGCATTCCTGCCTTCTGCATCAGTATTTGAACTCAAGGCCAAAACGGTTTCAGTGAGTGGACCCTGGGCCTACAACTCTGGGTTATCATCTCGCAGAACATGGCATTGAAAGAAACATGGAAAGAGACCAAAACAAAAATGCTCACATATTGGAGGTTTAATGCTAAGTCTTTTCATTTTGCTTTGCTGTTTCTAAGTATGGAATAAAACATACGAAATGAGTGATGTGCCTCATGAGGAAAGATTAGACAGTCTCGGCCTATGTTCTCTGGAGTTTAGAAGAGTCAGAGGTGATTTAATTGAAACAAATAAAGATCCTGAGGGAACTTGGCTCAGTGGATGTTTAAAGCACGTTTCCACTTGTGGGAGAATTTAAAAACTCAAAGTCGGAGTTTCAAAATAAAGGAGCACCCATTTAAAACAGAGATGGTGACTTATTTTTCTCCGAGAGAACTGTATATCTTTGATATTCCTACCGCAATAGGCAGTGGATGCAAAATCTTTAAATATAGATAAGGAAGAGGTAAGGCCCTTGATTGCTAAGGGAGTGAAAGTCCATTTGGAATATGCAGAAATGTAGAGTTGATGTTAACATCAGAAAAGCCATGATCTTACTGAGTGAGGGAGGAGGCTTGAAGGGCCAAGTGGTCTACTCTTGCTCCCTGTTGGACATTGCGATAGATTAACATCAATAGAAAATCAAGCACCTGGCTTGCATTAATCATAATTGTGACAAAGTTTAAAAGAAAAGCAAATTGTGCATATAAGGCTCAGCCATCCTTCCTCTGGGCTTGGTCAAGGTGACCACTGGCCAGTGTCAGAAGCTGAAGGTTGAGAAGTTCTTTGATGGTTGCACCCAAAATTGGGCATCCCTGGGGAGGAGGCCCTTGTGGTTCATTGACATACTTCCACAACCAGTGGGTGCTGCAGTGGCTGGAGTGCACCATCTCTGCCTGAAACAAAGTCTTCATTTACTTTTCCATGGTTCCTTTAAAGTTTTGTTTGCTGTTTTGGTACCCCTTTAACAAATGGTTCAATAGTTTGCTGAAAGCATCCAAAAGAATAAAATGCTCACTTTTAATGCACTTAGATATTTTCATGACTCCAAATGCTAAAAACAAAAATTAGGGGGAGAAATGGACTATAAGGACATAGTGTGTGAATGGAAGTTTGTTGAGGACTGGAGGAGGTCTCATCAGTTGGTTGATGCTGACTCTTTTGGGGTAGTCTTGTGGAATCTGTTTCCAATCAGACAGTGACAGGATCATGAGCAAGCTTTTACCTGGAATTAGGACCCTGGAGGGAGAAGCCCCATTCAGCAAAAGGTGCTGGATAAATGGGGACAGCTCTCAAACTTGGTGTCACCACAGAGTGGGATGTAGATACTGTCAGAAGACCATCAAGGATTGTAGAAGAGCAAGGTGAAAGGTTACTGATTTGTGGGAGGTGTCGTTTCCGTAGTTGCGAGTTGTGAGGACAGAAAGGTGTTTACAGCTAGGTTACATCTAGTGGGGTAGGGTGGGCAGGATTGGGCGACTAAACGTTCTCAATTGGTTTTGAATTGCAAAGGTCAACAACACATCATCCTGCCCAGAACTTAGTTCTGGTGGAGTTGATAGTGTGGCAGAGTTTGGGTACACCACAACCCACCAGGTTAAGTGTCCTTTCCTCCTCCACATTCACCATCCCCCAAGAGCTAAAGCTTCCATCTTGTGCCTTTTCAATAACATCAGACCCATAGAGTTTAGAAGCAGAACTTCATATGATTTCATGCATTCATTCTCTACAATTTATTCAGATAAATTGTGCTTTTCCCGCTGCATTCAGAATTTGCCATTTTTTACTTCTATTCTCGCTTGTAATCTGAGTACAGTTAATGCATGCTGGGGTAATTTCTAATTGTGTTATAACATCATTTTTACTGACCACAAATCCAACACATTCTGGGCATAATGTTCCGACCATATAAAAGGATAGTTGAAAAATCATAGACAGGAAATAGCCAACTAATGTGTGTATGTATACCACAGACAATGAGTCCTGCAATTTAAGTTAACTGTGTTAGTCATAGCTCCAAGCAATCCAGGTCATCTGGTATCATTATCAATGTTTTCAGGTTGCATAATTCTCTCCTTAATGGCACTGTGGGCCTAATTATATTGCGTGGACTGCAACAGTTTAAGAAGGCAGTTCACCACCCAGCAGTGTGATGTCTCTTCAAAGGGTGCTACTTTGAAGAAGTTCTCTGCCTCCTTCAGACATGCACTCAGTGAGTCCCTTTCTCACTGCTACAGCACCATGGCCTCTTCAGTCCTCCAGTTCTCTGACCACACCATGAAACAAACTCACCACTACAGCCACATGATGTTCCTCAGCTGTTGTCTTCACAACCATCTCATCCCTCAAGGCCTACAGGGACATTTCAAACCCTCCAAATTTGGACCTATCTTTGATGCTCCATATTTGCAATACTTCCACAAACAATTCTCTCTCCTGATTCTCCACTCTACCCTCTCTGCAATGTGGAAGCCCCTCCATTCCCTTTCCTCATCCCTGGCTGTGCTCAAGGCTCTCTTTCTCAAACACGTGGAGGACCTCCACTATTCTGTATCCAACACAGAAACCATCAGATCAACAAACAGTTCCTTGGTCTCATAGCTGATATATCAACCAAATTCATTCCTCCCATTGATCAACCAGACTGTACCCTCTACCTGTGTTCACCTAGCACTATTTTACCACTTTGCCCCTCTCCCCCCTGAAAACCACCCTCCCTTTAGCTGCAGCTCCCCTTACCACCACCACCCCCACCCGTCCAGTCCTGAAGAAGGGTTACACCTGAAATGTTGACTCCTCCACCTCCTGATGTTGCTTGGCTTGCTATGTTTTTCTAGCTTGTCTACCTTGGATTCCAACATTTTCTCAATGGCAACAAGGGACAGGCAATAAATGCTGGCCCAGTGAATAAAAGAAACTATAACTGATGCATTGCATCTTCAAACATACATATGACAGTCTTCTTTAAATATGTACAAAGATGTTTATTCTTTTATATGTTGTGAACAGGTATTATCTGTAGCTGGGGATCACTTTCACAGATTTTAAGACAGTAATCTCAACTAGTTCACATTCTTGCAAAGCAATGGTTAATATACACCATTGGTGTATTTCATGAGCAGTTTAAGTTGTTTAAATGCTATGCCCACTAAATGAAAATTGTATCATTTGTTAACTCTGAGGCTACTCAAATTAATTCTACCAGGTATAACAAATTTGGGAGGAACAAATGACTTTTGAACCATGGTTTCCAAAGTTGTTTTCTCAAGCTTTTCCTTAGTAAACACTTGCGTTTGTAGGAGACTCATGAATAGAGATCAGTTACCATGATTAGGAAGAAGTGAGGACTGCAGATGCTGGAGATCAGAGTCAAAAAATGCAGTGCTGGAAAAACACAGCAGAGCTGGCAACCTTCCAACTCAGCACTGCCCACTTGAACTGTCCTACCTGTCCATCTCCCTTCCCACCTATCCACTCTACCCTCCTTTCTGACCTATCACCATCACTCCACGCCTATTGCCTTCCCAGCTACCCTCTCCCCAGCTCCACCCTCCTCCCATTTATCTCTCAGCCCCCTTGGGCCACCCCCCTCATTCCTAATGAAGAGCTTATGCTCGAAATGGTGACTCTCCTGCTCCTCGGACGCTGCCTGACCGGCTGTGCTTTTCCAGCGCCACACTTTTTGACAATTACCATGATTAGTCATGTTTGGTTGGTGAGACCAGCAGACTGGTCTAAGGTGGACTTCATGGATCTTGATCTCTTCTCTCCCAGCAATTCAGACATTTAGAGTTTCTCAGAGTGGAAAGGAGAGTTTCTGTATGATTGTTCATGATTTTCCTGAGAGATTGATGACTTGGGACTTAGCATTGTTAAGTTTAAATGAAAGTTAATCATTCGAAATTTTCTAAGAAATATATAGCTTAAATGCTGGGAAATCAAAGAAGTGCTTTTATTCCTTTTTTGTGTCTTTTTTAAAAGTGCGCATTACAGGTAGCTGAGTATCCAGATTGCTGAATTTTGAGATCTGTTTGAGACTTGTTCTTTCGCTATGCGGGTATCTCCTTTGGACTAGGACTAATTGCAAGTTGGTTTGATGTCAGCTAACCTAAAGCCAGTCCACAGAATAGCTTGCTGTCATGTAGTTAAGTACCAAGGTCAGTCCTATATACATAGATGGTGTGAGATGTTCCAGTTGCAGTTCACCTTTAATGAAAAATTCTAACAAATTATCTCCCGGGGGCATATGCCATCATCAACTAGCCACCAAAAGACACGGCCAGCTATTACTCCAATCCTTACACACAGACAAAGGAGGACACCACTTCAACTGGGACAACACATCCATCCAAGGACAGGCTAAACAGAGACATGCACAGGAACTCCTCAAGGCCTGGCATTCAAACAGGAACTCCATCAATAAACATATCGACTTGGACCCCGTTTACCAACCTCTGAGAAAAAGAACCGGAAATGATATCATGCACTTTAACAGACCAAGACACACAGATAGAAAGTGGGACAGAACACCAGCGCTTCACCAGGTGCTCACTGATGATGTTACTGAGCATGGTGATGAAACGTCTGAGAACAAACCTACCAGCTCAGTGAGCTAACGCACAACCTGAACCTCAACATGAGCTACAAATCTTCTCAAAAATCACAATCTCAAATTGAGCATTATTCAATGTATAGATTGTTAAAGATTCACCAAATGTTTAGGACTTGATTTATTTTCCTCATCAATTCCTGATGAAAGGCTTATGCCCAAAATGCCTGCTCTTAGGTTGCTGCCTGACTGGCTGTGCTTTCCCAGCACCACACTCTCGACCCCACTTTCCTCATCAGCAGCTAAGACTTTCCTTAGTAGTGATGGTTAGGGATAAGGGCTAGTTAATACCTTAGGTAACACAATATTGGCGTTGTTGGGGGTACAGGGATAATGTGTAGAGAATACAAGGCTAGGGGATGGGAGTTTTAAAGTAAAGTATCTCAAGCCTGACATTTGAACTGGGTGGTAATAACGGGAATGATTGGGAAGACAATTCCTTATGTGGAAACTTTACTTATCTGCCCCTTATGGAAACTGGACTCATTTCATTTCCCTGAATGCATCCCATGAGCAGAGACTTCAAGCTGTTGTTGCATTTATTGCTTGCACATGCAAAGTACTTATGCCAGCTCTAAGCATGGGTAGAAGATTCTATTTTGAAGTCCTTACCAAATATGGTAGGTGTGAGGTTTCCACCCAGAAGTGACATTCACTTTGAAGCCTTCTTTAATTCTACCAAATATTCACCCAGGACTGATGAGTGGATTATTTTGTAATGGAGTTGTTATTTCTGTCTCTAACACTTGTGTCAATTTTAGATCTTTTCCAATTGTATATTGCAATGTTCAGACATGAAGTTAACATGCCTACAAGGCTCAGGCACAATGTTTCACATAGCCACCATCTTTGCCAAGCCAACCAAAATTAATCTGAAATGGGTTTTGGTTTTAAGTGTGATGGCAGCCATTAACTTCAACTACTGTGATGCTCGCAATCCCTTCCAATTTTAGTTGATTGACTATCATGCCAGATGAAACCCAAGGCAGAATATTCACCCTGTATCCCTTTTGCAGGCACTCACAAATCTCTAGCCCCATTCACTTTGGCTGCTCGATTCCAATTCAGTTTTTGTAATAGCACTAAGATTTTTAAGATCCCCTCAGGATTGTAGTTCAAATTAATTTAAAAATTCCTTGTTTAAAACTGGTGCTTATGGCTTTCAGAGTGCAGCGGAGACACAATATAGTTTTGTTTCTAGTCATCTCCTTTAGGAATCTGCCTGATCCCAAAGTAATTTAGGTGCAATCTTTCTCTTTATTATCTTTAATAGAGAAAGCCTCTTTGTCTCTTGATAATAGCTACTGGCCATCAAGATAACTAACAAGAATGTTTCCCTGGTAACCCACCTTATCTAGCTTTCCTCAAGCACGAGGAGGGGGAAGAAATATTGGCAATTTAAATGCATAAATTGAAAGACTTTTTCAAGGAAATTTATTTAAGGTAATTATTCTGGAAATTCAACATGCTATATGGATGTGACTTTCTTTTAAGACCCAGTAGTAATATTGTTGTGCCTAGAGGCATACCAGTCAATATGACAACCATGTTCCTTTATCTGCTGTGTTAAACGTAGTGAAACATGCCTTATGAGCAAATAAAGTATACAATATGAGAATTTATGCTAGTATGGCTCATGTAATATGAGTTGTAAGGAACAAATATTAACTGTAGTGTGTTAATACTGGGGTTTAATTAGCTGTCACATTATGATGAGGTTAATGACACTCACTGCTACTTAGCAATGATGGAGACTGTGCCTTCAGGCAAAGTGTAGTTCAAATGAGGATATACAAAGTTGCTGTCCAATTTAACCTACTCTGCTAATAGCTTCATGGGAATCACATTTTGCTGCACAACAATGCATGTAATATCATGATATTCCTGTATATGGGTGATAGGTAAGAATTTAATTGGCCACGAATATTTAGGGCCAGAAACTACAGTTAACTCCATAATAAACATTGATTACCAATGATTTGGAGATGTCGATGTTGGACTGGGGTGCACAAAGTTAAAAATCACACACCAGGTTATAGTTCAATGTTTGTGAAAAGATTTGTAGCTCAGGTGCTCGTTGTTGTGGTTCTGTTCGCCGAGCTGGGAATTTGTGTTGCAGACCTTTCGTCCCCTGTCTAGGTGACATTCTCAGTTCTTGGGAGCCTCCTGTGAAGCACTTCTGTGATGTTTCCTCCAGCATTTATAGTGATTTGTCTCTGCCGCATCCGGTTGTCAGTTCCAGCTGTCAGTTGCAGTGGTCGGTATATTGGATTGTCCTATGTAGTGTTTTGTGCAGTCCTTGCATGGGATTTTGTACCCCATTTTGTACACATGGGGTAGTGTACAAAATCCCATGCAAGGACTGCACAAAACACTGCATAGGACAAACAGGAACAAACAGCTAACAATCCCATCCATGAACACCAACTAGCCACGAATTGACGCGACCAGCTATCCTTAGTAGCCACACATGCAGATGACAAGCAACATGAGTTCGATTGGGACAACACTACTATTATAGGGCAAGCCAAACAGAGAACAGCCAGGGAATTCCTAGAGGCATGGCACTCATCCACAGATTCAATCAATAAGCACATCGACCTAGACCCAATATACCGACTACTGCAGCGGACAGCTGGAACTGACAACTGGAAGCGGCAGATTCAAACCACTATAAATGCCGGAGGAAAGATCACAGAAGCGCTTCACAGGAGGTTCCCAAGCACTGAGGATGTCACCTAGACAGGGGACAAAACGTCTGCAACACAAATTCCCAGCTCGGCGAACAGAACCACAACAACCAGGTTATAGTCCAACAGGTTTATTTGGAAGCATTAGCTTTTGGAGTGGTTGTGCCACAACCAGCTGATGAAGGAGCAGCGCTCCAAAAGCTAGTGCTTCCAATTAAACCTGTTGGACTATAACCTGGTGTTGTGTGATTTTTATCATCAATTACCAAGCCAGCTCTCAAATATGTAGTCTAAATCCTTCAGATCGTGGATGGTGTTGTACATTGTTTATGGTATCTTGCAAAGAGAAACTCAAAGGAACAACATTTACTGGCCTCCGACATTGATCTATTTCATAACTGTATCTTAATTATATTGAAGGGTGGACATTAACTTGCAGAACTATCTATGCTCCTATTAAAAGGAACAGATGCAACAATGGTTTTTGAGTGAGGATGTGAAATGTTTGTAATATATATTTTTGTAAATGGATTCTTATAAAAGCAGATGAGGTTTGGAACAAATGGGAGAAAATAACTAGAAATAAAAATCCAAGTGGCTATTCTGGAAAATGACAAAATACAAGTGTAAATTGTTGGTGTATGATATCCTTGGAGTCGAACGATATGCCCAGTGGAAGAATGAAATGGATATGACATCAAGGATTATGTCCCTAATAAAGAGAAAAAAATGATTTGGCCATGGCATTGTTCCTTTTTAGTTGAAGGAAATAAGAAGTAAATTATTTTCTCTAATAAATGCCTGTTATAAAATCATAAGAACATAGGAAATGTGAAGAAGACAAATCCTCTGATCCCTTGAGTCTGCTCTGTCTGGCGTTCAATAAGATCATGTTCAATAATGATGAAGGTTTTGAACTTCAACAAGGTTCTTAGGATGAAATCTATAGGAATGCTGATGTGTTAAATGCCTCAAAGGCATGGTCAGAATTTTGATCGATTTTGAAAAACGGCATCAAACAGAGAGGACACTGGAGAACCTCAGCAGAGAGAGAGAAAAACAGTTAACATTTCATGTCTGGTATGTCTCTTCTTCTGGACAAAGAGAACAGAGAATAATACAGCACAGGAACAGGCCCTTCAGCCCTGCACCTCCATCCTGGGAAAAAGCCTCATACTTGCCACTCTATCAATTGCCATTTACAAACTCCTATCAGCTCAGCCCTCAACCTCCTGCGTTCCAATGAAAACAAACCCAGTCTATCCAACCTTTCGTCATGACTAAAATCCCCATACTGGGCAATATCCTAAATCTTTTCTATACCTTCTCCAAAGCATCCAAGTCCTTGGATGGTGACTAAAAGAGTCTATTAACTTGATTTCTCCCGATATAGATTCTATCAGATTTGTGGAGTTTCTCCAGGATTCCCTGTGTTAGTTTCAGATTTCCAGCATCTGTGGGATTTGTCTTTATTCAAATGTTGGTAGACACATTAATCTCATTGAAGTGCATATCAGAGTTTGACAGATTATTTTTAATAAGGTTAATGACATTCAGTTTGGGGATTCTTGTATTGATATTTGCATTTAAGATTACTAGATTGAACTAAGGTACCTGAAATAGTCAGCCTTCAGGTTCCATTGAAAATTACAGTAAGCCAATACTGAATAAAAATCGAAAGAACTACAGATCCTGTAAATCAGAAACAAAAATAGAAATTACTGGGAAAGCTCAGCAGGTCTAGTGGCATCTGTGGAGAGAAATCAGAGTTAACGTTTCAGGTCAAGTTCAGAGGAAGGGTCACTCAACCCAAAAGGTTAACTCTGATTTCTCTCCACAGATGCTGCAGTTACTGCTGAGATTTTCCAGTGATCTCAGTTTTTGTAGACCAGTACCGATGTAGTCTGCCAAGGGATACCAAGGATATTGAATAAACTTTCTTCAAAAAAAGGCAGAAAGGAAATTTGACTTGGAACATGAGAAGGAAAGTCCGCAGATTTGCAGACTTTCGGGTTGTTGGCTTTCCTTTAATAAAACGGGGAGGAATCAGTTGGGTCTCACACTGGAAGGGAATCCTCCCTCAACTGCTTCCCTTCCACATCAGGCCATTCTACCCACCCATCAAGGCTCATCTGCTACAAATGCTCCTTCATCCCCTGGAGTTTCTATGAATTTTTCCATCCCTTTCTTGCCTCCTCCCAGGCTCCTGGCTTTGATAATTCATTCTTAGCCAATTCTGGACTCTGAGATTTTGAATCTGTAGTACTCCTAGTCCTGGCCATTGCTGTCTCTTGAACTGTTTGGATTACAGACTTGGCAGATCAATGTTCCACCCAATTAATTCTCCCTGGAACATGAAATGGATACAGGGCAGACAATGTCAGTGGGGCTACAGGGTAGGGAATTAACATCCAAAAAATCCTACTCCTAGTCCTTCTTATTAGACTATTGGAGAAATATTACTGACATCAGTAATGCTGGGTGGCACAGTGGCACAGTGGTTAGCACTGCTGCCTCACAGCGCCAGAAACCCGGGTTCAATTCCCGCCTCAGGCAATTATCAGTGTTTGCACATTCTCCTCATGGGTTTGCTCCGGTTTCCTCCCATAGTCCAAAGATGTGCAGGTTAGGTGAATTGGCCATGCTAAATTGCCCATTAGGGAGGGTCTCCAATTAACTAGTGTTAGGTAAAGGGGTAAATGGAGGGGAATGGGTGGGTTGCTCTTTGGGTTGCTAATCTAATCTAATCAGGAAGTAAGATGCAAGCATGATAAGGCATCAAATTATCTGCAAGTTATAGCAACAGTTTTATCATCCTACTTGTCTTGTAAGTCCTACTAAAAGACGTCAGTGTGCTTGAAGAGAACATTAGGCTAATAGAAACGATCTTTCCAGAAATTATCAGCATCTTATTTCACGGAGGGTTTCTCTCTGTGAAGCCTAGCGGGTTTTCACATCCTAATCTCATTATCTAGGTGCCATACCACAAGGCCAGTGCTAGCTGCATTCACCTATTCAACCATAGGCAGAAGCAGTATTCTCCACTGCTGGGCTATCCGGGGCTTCCTGTTGGCAGTGCCATGGTTAAAAGGGCACTGTGTCCTGGCAGTCCAGAGCATGGTTGCAGACATTCAGCCAGAATATGACGTAGAAGGAGAAACTGGTGCCCAGCTTTGTGAACAAGAGGGATGTTTTTGTTCTGTTGGACCATCAAAAGAGGCCATGACACCTGACCATGCCAGCCTGGTTCAAGGTGGCCAACAGGTCCAGAGAAATGCCCAGAAATACTAAAAGAATGTCAATGTCCTTCTCTACTCTGCCAGGATAAGTGCCAGCACATTCTCTCTGCTACCCCGCACTCACTGTCTCTCTGTTACTACTCACAGCTCCCAACAAAACACATATCATACCATCCTCAATACTGCGTACAATATCTTCCTTCACTCACCATCTCCCACTGCAATCTCCCCAGCCTACTAACCTTGCATGCCCTCTATGTTGCCTTCTAATGGACTCTGAACACCTCACAGCCTTTCCCCAACTCACAGTGACACCAACAGCTGTGTCACTTACTTACATCTCACTCAATCCCTCCCCCCTTTCTCAATGCAGCAGGAAATGGACCTCATTCGGACCAAACGTGCCAGGACAGATGGTGGCCTTCCCTATATTCAGCTCCACACCCCACACAAGGAGTGGGTCTTGGCCCTGGCAGGCAATGTCTTGAATCAGTCCAGAGGAGATGTCGAAACCACAATATTCCATAAATACAGTAAGAGATACTGTTCGATGTAGTGCTACTCTCCCATTACCCTGATAGTGTGGATGTGTTATTAACATAGAAAGAACAATTAATGCCTTCTGATTGACTTATTGTTGTCACGTGTTGAGATACATCAATGTAAATAATTTATCACAATAGTAAATAAATGTTTACTTCTCCTGTAGCAGCTGTTTGAGCAAGAGCCTGTCCAGCTGCACCCTTAAACTAATTCTGAGCACTAGACAATGTTTGATGGGCCAAGCTGTGAAGTGAGCTCCTCCCACATCGTGTGCAGGCTATTGGAAAATGGCACACGTTTGCTAGGGGCAATACAATGAGCATCTATGTAATTGTATTATCCATTAAAGATCCTCACGTTGCTAGAAACCAAAGTCCTTTTCCATAATGTAGAAAACAGTTATCTTGCTCACTCTGGGTGTGGTCACACACAAGTTCACCTCCATTATACATTTGTTATTTACAGCACAAAGTAACTCAAGCAGTGAGTATCAAGTTCAGCCTCTTACTGAAGGTGAAGGGCTGAATGAAAACATTTCCTTCTTGGTAGCCCTCCCAGTCAACCCTAGGCTTTGAACTTCCACAGGTTTGCACCCAACCCATCCATCTAAAACGTCTTCTGCCCACTTTTGGTCTGTGGCTCCAGGCATAGCAAGGAAACATGTCAGATCCAGTCATCTGCTGTCACCCAACTGAAGTTAGGGTGCTGCTAATCTGATGATTACTTCTTTCCCTTCAATGCTCTATTATCTCTCCCTCTTACGTATTGAGTTATCACCCCCTTCAGCATTGTATAGAATCATAGAATCCCTTAGTATGGAAACAATCCTTTCGGTCCAACAAGTCCACACCGACCCCCTGAATAGTAACTCACCCAGACCCATTCCCCTACCTTATTATCCTGTATTTACTCTTAACTGATGCACCTAACCTACACATCCCTGAACACTATGAACAATTTAGCATGGCCAATTTACCCGACCTGCACATCTTTGGATTGTGGGAGGAAACCAGAGCAGTTGGAGAATGGGGAGAATGTGCAAACTCCACGCAGTCAGACAGTAGCCTGAGGCTAGAATCCAACCCGGATCCCTGGGACTGAGAGCCAACAGTGCTAACTACTGAGCCATCTAACCCTTTCTGCATCCCAGCATTTTGCCTCCAATCCCCACAATGGTGTTTCCCAGCTTCTCTCCTACAGCAGTGGCCCCTGATAATCTTGCTCCTTGATACTCTATGGTCAGATCCCTAGAACTGACCATGGTGCATGCTTTTGAATTAACGAGCTAGACAGCCCCTAATGATGAGCGACCAGACCACAGACTGATATCAGTACAGCTTCTTGAATGTGCTTCCACAATTCCCCACAAGGTTGACTGCGGGCCACTGACCATGGGGGTTTGGAGCCCCTGACTCTGATGGCCCTAAGTTGAGTCAGAGATGTACAGCATGGAAATAGATCCTACAATCCATCTTATGCTTGTCGACCAGTTATCCTAACCTAATCCATTTGCCAGCATTTAGCCCAAATCAGTCTAAACCCTTCCAATTCATATACCCACCCAGGTGCCCTTTAAATGTTGTAATTGTACCAGCTTTCATCACTTCCTCTGGCAGCTCATTCCATAAACACACCACCCTCTGCATGAAAACATTTATCTTAGATCCCTTTTAAATCTTTCCCCTCTCATCTTAAATCTATGCCTTCTAGTTCTGGACTTCCCTACCTTGGGGAAAAGACCTTGACTATTCACTCTATCCATGCCCCTCAGATCTTTTCCCTAGATAAGAGGAGTCTGTAAGAGGATAACTGGAGGGCTGTGCCCAAGACAGTAGGCAGATATTGAAGTCTCCCCTTGACTTCCTATGTTATCACTCCTTACCTGAACGTTGTTGGTCTTGAATTAACTGAGGATTACCCGCCTTAGACATAAAGACTTGGCCACTTTCTTGACACACATGCAATATGTTTGGTGTGTACACAGCTGGTACATGGCCAGGTGCGAGCTTAATGTAACACAGTGCCTTGTGGCAAAATGGCCACCTTGGTGGCAGCTGACAATCACGACCAGCTTCCAAGATTTGTGGCAATGCTAAACAGCAAGGCAAAACCGAAATCCAGTGAGCCTTTCAGAGCTGGGTGTAGGTCAGTGTAAATAGATAAGGCAGGGAGGCTCTGAACCTGACCAATAAACAAATTCTTGTGTTTTTCTGTTTAAAAAATCATGTGTCCTATTTTAGCTTCAGTGATATATAGATATCCTGGATCATAAAAATAATCATGGCAGCTTTCCAATTTTCTTCCCGACTGGCAACGTTCAAATCCATTGGGACGACTCAATCAGTCTGATTCATGGCATTGGTCATCTTTGACAATCTAACCTTCTTAAAATCTAATTACATTCTTGACAGCTTCCAAGAGCATTTTTTTTTCTCTTTCTACCCTGCATATACCTACTGACTTTCAGATCCATTTGCGGCTTTTACATTCCTTTCATGAACCATCTCCCTTTTAAAAAATTATTTTATTATTGAACGTCCATGTCAAAGATGCACACAAAATGCAATAGTTAAGGTTGTGCTCCTCTCTGGATTTATCCTTTCAAATAAGAAATATTTTATGATTTCTTCATAGAAGATTAAATGTGTTGAACGGAGTCTATGACAGAAAGGAGCCCAATGTCTCGGAGTGAAGTCGACATGATTGACTGAGCAATTCTTTCTTGTTGTCTTGTAACAGGTTCTAATGTGTGAATTTACCATTTACAACATCAACAATAGCATCTACTGATTTGTTCCACACAGTAATATATTGTTAGCTTTCAGTACCTCAAGCTGACTCGATTTGCTGTCAATCATTTGACTGAACTCACTGTTTGTGTGCTCTTAGCTCCGTGCGGCAGGTATTCTGATAGACAGTAGGAAACAGTTGGCGTGAGGTCATTGAGGTCACAGAAACTGATCTATATTAAAATTTGTGCCAAAGAAATGAGTGGAATTGTACTCAGCATAAATCAGGTGGTGAGGTGGTAAAATGCAAATTTTTTCATGTGATTTTATTTATCAAGGAAATCATCCCTTTTTAAAAAAAAATGAATAGCAGAGAGCTTGCTATCAAATTGTGATATTATTATAATTTGTACTCTGCTGAGATGGGCTTTATCAGACTTCCTGTCTAATTGTGCCAGAAATCTCTTAGCTGGCAATCCTGCCGTTAACCTGCATTTGAATTCAGTCCCAGAGGTGAGACCTAAGCACGATGGAAAACTCAGGTCATTATGTGTGCAGTGCTGTACTTCAAATTTAATTTAAGTGCAGTCTTAATGGTATAGGTTTGAGAGATGTACAGGAGCAGAGAGAACTCAGGGTTCATGTGCATAATTCTCTGAAGGTGACCAGGGGAGTTGAAACAGTTGTTAAGAAGGCTTTTAGGATCCTTGTGTTTATAACTAAGAGACATAGTTTAGAAAAGAAAGGAAGCAATGCAACAGCTCGATAAATCATTGGTGAAACCATGTTGGGAGTATTACATTCAGTTCTGGGCACCTTATTTAAGGAAGAATGTTAAAGCCCTAGAGAGAGTCAGAGTTCAAAGGAAAGAGACTTGAATGATAGCAAGAATGAGGGACTTTAAATACAAGGAAATAGTAGAGAAATTGGGCTTATTCTCTTTGGAACATGAACAATTTTGACAGGACAAAGAAGCATATTCTGTTTCCACTCATTGGTATGACAGTAATAAGGGGTCACAATTCAAGATTGTCAGCAAGAGAGTTAGAAGTGATAGAGGGTTGTAAGGATATGTAATGCTTTGCTTCGGGGGAGTGGTGGAGGTATCTTCCATAGGGGTTTTCAGAAGAGAGCTGGAAATACATTTGAATTTGATGAATTTAGAGATCTACGAAGAGAGGGTTGGACAATGGCACTGGCTGGGTAATCAGCATGGACATGATTGGCCCAATGACCTGGCTCTGTCAAGTAAAATTCTATGATTCAACAAATGGTAAATAATGGGTTATGGTACCAGTTCAGCCTTATAAAGCAGAAGATTTTAATTCTTCATTCCTGACGAAGGGCTTTTGCCCGAAACATCAATTCTCCTGCTCCTCGGATGCTGCCCAACCTGCTGCACTTTTCCAGCATCACACTCTGGACGCTGATCTCCAGCATCTGCAGTCTACACTTTGTCCTAGAAGATTTTAATTTCCAGGCCCATTCTGGGTTCATTTACTTGGTCACAGCAGGAAAAGCATGTGGATTCCACAGTGTAAATGCTATAGAAAGGATAATTCTTTTTAAAAACGTAATTTTCAAATCACCCATTGATGTTGTTTTCATGTAGTAGGAAGTACATCTGAGTGAAATAGTCTGGTTCATCTGAGTGCCGAACAAAATACTCAAATGTGCCAGAACAGAATGAAGTGTTTTACCACAGCCCACTATCCCATTGAGTGAGTGTGGGACAGAGAGAAAAAAAATCTTAATTCTTGAATTTTGATGTGAGTGAGATGAAATGTTTCGGAAAAAGAAGGAAGCATATGTCAGGTATAGACAGGATAGATCGAGTGAATCCTTAGAAGAGTTTAAAGGAAGTAGGAGTGTATTTAAGAGGGAAATCAGGAGAGCAAAAAGGGGACATGAGATAGCTTTGATAAATACAGTTAATGAGAATCCAAAGGGTTTTTACAAATACATTAAGGGACATGGAAGGTATAGAATGTAGGGAAGTAGATGGCGACATCTTGAAAAATGTTCATATTATAGACATTAAGTGCTGGATATCTTAAAACACAAAATCCCTAGGACCTGATCAAGTGTACCCGAGAACTCTGTTAGGGAAGTGATTGTTGGGCCTCTTACTGAAATATTTGTATCATCGATAGTCACAGGTGAGGTGCTGGAAGACTGGAGGTTGGCTAACATGGTGCCACTGTTTAAGAAAGGTGGTAAGGACAAGCCAGGGAACTATAGATCAGTGAGCCTGATGTCGGTGGTGGGAAAGTTTTTGGAGGCAATCCTGAGGGACAGGATGTATATGTATTTGGAAAGGCGAGGACTGATTAGGGATAGTCAACATGGCTTTGAGCATGGGACATAACAAAGAGGATTGATGAGGGCAGAGCAGGAGATGTCATCTATATGGACTTCAGTAAGACATTCGACAAAATTGGAGGTGTAGTGGACAGCGAAGAAGCTTACCTCAGATTACAACAGGATCTTGACCAGATGGACCAATGGGCTGAGAAGTGGCAGATGGAGTTTAATTCAGATAAATGCGAGGTTCTGCATTTTGGGAAAGTAAATCTTAGCACGACTTACACACTTAATAGTAAGATCCTAGGGAGTGTTGCTGAACAAAGAGACCTTGGAGTGCAGTTTCATAGCTCCTTGAAAGTTGAGTCGCAGGTAGGTAGGATAGTGAAGAAGGCGTTTGGTATGCTTTCCTTTATTGGTCAGAGTATTGAGCACAGGAATTGGGAGGTCATGTTGTGGCTGTACAGGAGATTGGTTAGGCCACTGTTGGAATATTGCATGCAATTCTGGTCGGAGGTCTGGGTTGGAGGATTTGAGCTATAGCGAGAGGCTGAACAGGCTAGGACTGTTTTCCCTGGAGGGTTGGAATCTGAAGAGTGACCTTATAGAGGTTTACAAAATCATGAGGGGCATGTATAGGATAAATAGATAAAGTCTTTTCCCCGGGTTGGTGGAGGGAATAGGTTTAGGGTGAGAGCTATACAAAAGGACCTAACGGGCAACTTTTTCAAGCAGCGAGTGGTATGTGTATGGAATGAGCTGCCAGAGGAAGTGGTGGAGTCTAGCAAAACTGCAACATTTAAAAAGGCAGTTGGATGGTATATGTATAGAAAGCCTTTAGAGGAATATGGGCCGGGTGCTGGCAGGTGGGACTAGATTGGGTTGGGATATCTGGTCGGCATGGACGAGTTGGACTGAAGGTTCTGTTTCTGTGCTGTACATCTCTATGACTCTATGACTTGTTTATGTTTAGATCTCAGGAAAAATCAGGTTCATAGATCATGCTGTGCCATTTTTCAATAACTTTCGGTTCACAAACCAGAGATAAATGACACATGCTGGCTAAAGATAGCATGATCCCTTCAAAACTAGACAAGGCATATAAGCTACAGGATGTGTGTGTGTGTGTGTTCATTTTCTTGGATTACTGTGTGTCCATACTTGGATTACTGTATGTCCATACTTGGATTACTGTGTGTTCATACTTGGATTTCTGATCTCAGATTTCTGGGTTACCCTTTATGTTCACAGATATAAATCAGATCTATGTTCTAGGGGAAATACCTGAAGAAGAGTCATCCATTTGAAACTTTATTCTATCTCTGTCTCTCTTTTTACAAATGTTGCCACACCTTCTGGACATTGTCTGTCATACAAAACCAAAAAATGTTAATAAACTCCTGACCTCTTACCAGTACTGTCCAAAGCTATTAAAAAAAACAATGAATATGATGGGAATGGCCTATTGCACATAATTAATTTTGCACCTGAATGCTTTTGGTGGGTATTCATTACCACTTTATGAATTTTAATATGAACACGTCATCTTTGGTCAGCTTTGGATTTAATAGAAATTCAAGACTTAGAGTGGTTTAAAATTCAGAGGCTGCTAAGAAACATCAAAGTTAAAAATCATACAACACCAGGTTATAATTAAACAGGTTTAATTGGAAGCACTAGCTTTTGGAGTACAGTTCCTTCATCATGTGGTTGTGATGAAAGCTAGCGCTCTGAAAGCTAGTGCTTCCATTAAACCTGTTGGACTATAACCTGGTGTTGTGTGATTTTTAACTTTGGACTGGGGTAGACAACACTGGCATCTCCATATCATGGCTACCAAAGAAACATCAAGTTTGTTTTGACCGCCAGTAAAGTTCTCAAACTTTTAATGGCTTCCGCAAGCCATGGGTTTAATAGTTTGGCTTCAGGCACTGAAGCACTCAAGATACAGTTTTTGTTTTCTCATAGTTTGAAGTCGTCTCTATACACAGAGAATAAACATCCTCGGCTTTTCCTGTTTACTACCCTTGCATCGGGACAGTCCAAAATTCTGCAGGCACATCTGCAAACTTGTCATAAGATATGAAGCAAGCCTCAATTTTATCTTTATCAAATTCCTGTATTCACTGGGAATAGTTTGGTAAATCAAAGCTTGCCTCATTACACATAGAAGAGTTTCCTTGAGCTAATTCGATCTCATTTCACTTTATTTTTGGCCTTACATTCCTTTGCAAACAATTCCATCTTCCAAGTTCCCTTTTTCTTGGAATTCTTTTCTTTCCTGCATTTCGCTTTCTCTTTTTTTTCCCATTTCTGCTTCATTTTTCTTTTCTCTACTTTTGGTTGAAACAGAAAGAGGAGCTTGTGCTGTTTCAAATCAATTTTTGTTGAGGAATCTTGGTGCAGCTTCAAGTTCTGCTTATCCCTGTTCTGGGGGTGAGAAAAGTAGTTAGCCAGTACTTTTACCTTTGGCTTTGTACTAAATCCACTTGCTTGCTGCTCTCAGCTGTTCGATAAGATTCCGAATCTATGCCAAGTTTACTCCTCCTGTTTATGAATGATCTCATGTTCCATTTTGACATTCTAATCTCTGGTGCTAATGTAGTTCTTTTCTGAAGAAAACAATTTTCGCTATCGAACTTCTCCCTCCCCTTCTGATCTATTCTTTTAATTTGTTTACTCCAATGGGTGCAGACAACAGGCAAGTTCTGTCATATATAAATATCAGAGAGAGAAATGAAACACGTTCTTTTATTCTTTGTAATCAGTTGTGTTTGAAAAACAAGAGATCTATGTTTCTTAACTGTGTATCTGTGGATAATCTGTTAACCAACTAACCCTAACCCTATCACTTTTTAAGGATTTACATTAATAAGATGAAAAAAAACTATGCTATATCACTCATTCACCCAATACACTATCACAGAAAGCAGTTAAGAATAGAGCACTTTTACAAAAGGATTAATTCACAATTCACATGCATGATGCAGGCCTAGTGAAGAAGATACTTTCTGGAGATGGAGTTGGTGAACTTAATAGCAAAAGTCTGACACTAGAGTCATTGTAGGCTTCTTCCAAAACAAGGCAAAAGTGAGGACTGCAGATGCTGGAAACCAGAGTTGAGATCAGAGTGGTGCTGGAAAAGCACAGCAGGTCAGGCAGCATCTGAGGAGCAGGAAAATCAACGTTTCGGGCAAAAGCCCCTCATCAGCCCCTCAACTCTCCCAAAACATGTCAACTTTCTGCAGATGCCAAAGGTTTTTTGAAGAGGAGAAAGTGATGACTGCAGATGCTGGAGATTAGAGCTGAAAAATGTGTTGCTGGAAAAGCGCAGCAGGTCAGGCAGCTTCCAAAGAGCAGGAGAATCGATGTTTCGGGCATGAGCCCTTCTTCAGGAATGTTTTTTTAAAATCTTTTTGAAGACCCAGGAGATTTGTTTGCTAAATTGGTGAGTTCAAAAATCTTGGGGCTCTTACTGTCTTCAGCTCTTAATGGATAAATGTCACTGCCCCTTCTGCTAATGCTCTTGTAGTTGTTGAGTTGTTGAGTTGTTTGTGCAGACAGCACTTGAAGGTTTAAATAGAGAGACCAATACATCTGCCTTACACTGTGGCTTCTCACAGCTCCCTTCAAAATATGATGTTGGACTTAATTTCATTAACCACAACTTGGATTACTGTTTCCAAACATTCACCTGAAATGTTTGAGACAATCAACTTCTTAATTTTACAATGAACCATTCAAATTAGGTAATGCATGTTTGGCCAGTTTTGAGAGAGAGGAATGTCTTTTTGAGATAATGTGGCAGCTTTTGAGTACACAGTGAATCAGGTGACCCTCGGTGGCCATCTTTTGCAGCCCGCCATTTTAATATAGACAATGAAAAATCAGTTCGAGAAGATTTCACACTGGGCACACTTGTGGTTAACAAATTACAAATATTACTTGGCATGGTAATCCACAAAATTAACACTAACTCCAGTCAACAAATTTTCACAGACTACTTCTGCCTGTGGAACTCACTTCTGGAGCCCTGATCATGTGTACAGAGGTTCATGTACAAAGAGTTAAATGTTATCTTTAAATTGGGTTAATGATGCATGTATTGGAGCATAAAGCATCTTTGGCTTTTCAATTGATGCTATCTTAAAATGTGAGCAAGTCTGTCTATGTGCTCAGTAATCACCGGAGTTAATTACATGAAACATTCACCCTTACTGCAATTGTTCTAACTCCATCCTGTTATTATGGCATCAGATACACCACAGAAGAACAAAGAAGTTCATAGTTTTGCTTATGGACTTTGCTAGGAAGGTGTTTAATTTGTGGCTGAGGTAAGAGACAAAGATGCCTATTCATAAAACCTATGAAAATCTACTGAACTGTAGTTTTCTGTGATTTAAACTGAGAGATTGTGGAAAGGTACATTCTTAGCTATATAAATACTGATGTAAGATAATCATAAAAAATTTAGAGGAAATGATCCTGAAAGGGGTGCTTTGTCACTGAGGAAAACAGGCAGAGGCTTGTTTGAAGTGCTGACATTATTTGCATTGCTGTTTTTATTTCTTTATTGTGTCAGGCAAAAAATAAATACCACACGAATACAACATGCATTGCAACTCAATATAAACTTGCCAAGACAATAGTGATTTGGAGATGCCGGTGTTGGACTGGGGTGTACAAAGTTAAAAATCACACAACACCAGGTTATAGTCCAGCAGGTTTAATTGGAAGCACAAGTAAAAAGTGAGGTCTGCAGATGCTGGAGATCAGAGCTGAAAATGTGTTGCTGGTTAAAGCACAGCAGGTTAGGCAGCATCCAAGGAACAGGAAATTCGACGTTTCAGGCCAGAGCCCTTCATCAGGAATGAGGAGAGGGTGCCAGGCAGGCTAAGATAAAAGGTAGGGAGCAGGGATTTGGGGGAGGGGCGATGGAGATGTGATAGGTGGAAGGAGGTCAAGGTGAGGGTGATAGGCCGGAGTGGGGTGGGAGCACAAGCCAATAATGGGAGGCTTCACACAGTTGTATAGCTGTTAAGCAATGGCAATTAAATGGTGCTGCGTTAAAAAAAGGAATCTGACCTTAAGACTTCAACGGTTGAACTGCATACTTTCACTCCGAGGTTTTTTTGTAAATATACGCTGTCCAGTAAAATGGCAAGATACTAACTCAAAGTGATGTCATCTGACAACCTTTCAATTCATGAAATGATAGTTTATGTCTTGTTATCATTCGGTGATACTCATAAATCTGTCTGTCATGTCAGATCAATTGCAAAGGAAGACAATAAACTAAAAGTTGCGGGATTTTCATGTTATCCCTGGGCACCTGGCTAACTGATCTTCTCATCGCTTCCAATGTCTCTTCAAACAGTCAGCGTCATGGTCACATCTGTGCGCTACAGTCACCTGGTGGGCTATGTCAACATCTGTCTTCAAATCTCATCTGCAGATCTCCTTGTAGTAGAGGTATGAATGTCTAGCAGGTTATGATCCATTTTCTAATTCATATTACAGAAAGTCTCTGACTTGCTGTCAATATCCATCTGATGAATGTGGCAAACCAGTGCAATTGCTGTTTGCTGAACCATAGGTGAGTAAACTAGTACCTCATCCTGTTAAGAGTTGGAATTCTACATGTGTGTCAACTGAGGTAGAAAACATTCAGGTTTTTCTCCTGCCTAACACATGTTGTCCAGGTTTCATTCCTGTGGAGGAATGCACTGAGGGTACAGGTTTGGTAGGCTTGCTGTCTGGGTGTTTATAATTTAGGTTGTTGTTATCCCATAAGCAATGCAGTAATGCATTTGCACATAATGTCACATGGGTGAGTCAGCGCTTGGAACTGTGTTTTCCCCAAGAGTGTGCTTTCAAAGTTGCCTACTATTGTCAATGTCAGCAATCACCAACATTCCACCATTCAAAGTTTCAACATTTGCAATGCTGTGGATTGGAGCCTAAAGGTGTGAAGTTACCAACACATCCCAGCATCACATTTGACATGCCACCTTCAGTTAGCATTGGCAAAGTTTTAAGCCTTGATTCTGATGGTCAAACCAAGCTCATTATAGACATGAGAGAGTCTGTTCATTTGCTGGTTAAGATGTTCTGAACTATTGAAGGCTTTTGTAGAATAGTCAGCATAGAACAACCATCTCAGGACTTGGTACAGCTTTGTATTGGAAAATAAGTAGGCTTTTCATTAGTTCTGGTATGGAAGTAAAGATCCTCTGTGGGATAGTGTTTAATAATGACCGAAATGGGTGCGTGGTGAAAATAGCCTCTTTATTGAGCATCAGCAGTAGCACAGGTCGAGGCAGCGATGGAATCCAAAGTTTTTGCAGCAGCCTCTTTATATACAGTTCTTACATTCATTAAAATAGTTGTATCTGGATAGCCAACATTCTTTTAGTATTTTAAATAGGCCACCTTTGCACACAAAAAAGGTCAAACCAAAATCACCTAAGTTCTATGTTTTGAAAAAGAACCTAGATCGAAACCTGGTTGTTGAAAGAACTTGTGAGGATTTAGAGTTTGATTGTGCATCACACTACCAGGCACCGTTCAGTGACCTGCACTTCCATGTGAACCACGTCAAATCAGCAATGCATGAGGAAATAACAAAATTGCCTCGTTTTTGAATGTTTTGCTATTCAAAATCTGAAAACATTTGTTTTAAAAAGCAAAATAGATCAGACTTGAACTTTCTTTCTACCTAATTATAGCTTAAATGGCAGATAATCTTACACATACAGGTGAGATGAAGTGATTACAATCAATCTGTTCTGCAGTGCCCAAATAAGTTACCAGTAAGATTGCAGTGCCTGGAAAATGAAGTGGAGTGGAAGAGTCAGTAAAGATGCCTGATAGGTCCAACAAAATAAGTTGCTGTGAGCCTGGGTTCATCTTTCCTATGGGCATGGACAATAAAATGGGACATATGGGGTGTTGTATGCTACTCTATAATTCAAGTGACTGATTTTGTTCACCGTGGCATTATTCATATTAAATCATTGGAAAAAATAATTCTTGACATTAATGGTGATTTTATAGGGTCAATTCAAGAGACAATATGGGCTGTGCCCCCTACTGCCCTTGTGATTGTAAAAATCTCTCATTCATTGCCACAAAACAGTTGGATGTGTAATGCTGCCAGTTGTCTTACTACCTTTCTAAGCAAGTTACCTCAGGCTCAAAAAAAAACATTGCATAAGCCTTGATGCTTATTGATCATCTGATTTCTAAAAACAATGCCAACCCTTCACTATTCAGCAGGGAACACCCAGAGTTGTGTGCACAGGCTACAGCATGCTGTTCCTCAGATGCCATCTCCATTTGTTCCTGTTCACTTGAGATTGTTGTTTTTAGCTGGTGCTCCCTGTAATAGTGTTTGTGACAGATGGAGTTTGTGATACCACCTGCTATCAGTTACTCATTTCGAGGTAAATTTCTACAGGGAGAAAAGAAAATAGATATTTTTTCCCCAAATGAAATGTATTGCTAGAAAGGCAAAGGTGAATGTATTAGATAACAGGTGGTCAACATGCATCTTTTAGATTATCATCTGGATGGTGAAAACAAAAATATTACCCAAATTCTGTGGCAATTTGCATTAGAATGGATGGGATTTAGCTGCTGAAGTTTGTGAATCATTACATATAAAAGGGTAAAGTTACTGTCAATCACCACAAACTTATTAACAAGTAGCTTCGAGGCATACAGTTCGACATAGTGAAACTAAAAAGAAATGCCTAAGAGATATATATCATCCACTAGACCAGGTTTACTTCAGTGAAGCTGAGATTTCTTCAGTCCTAAAGTCAGCCCACTATACATCCATTAATTGGTGTACAACTACTCAGGATCCAAATTCATAAAAACAACTGACACTAACTTGTATTGTGGCTTTAAAATAGAAAGCAAAGTAGGACAGTTTTGGAACCATGATCAAATGTTTTGAGGGCTTAACTCTTAACAGATAAACTTGAGGTCATTAGGTCTTGTATAATTTGAGTTCTGTTCAGTACGTTGGACTTTCAGAATGTAAACCAGCCACGTTTCTTCAAATCATGAAAGAAAAACTTTTCCTGTTTTTTAATCTGAATTCAATATTTTATCTTTCAAACCATTTGCTTGTGCAAAATGCATTTTCCACAGAAAATCTTTTAGACTGCTCTGTACCTTTCACATTGCTTTACATACTTAGAAGCAAAACCCAGTAGAGAAGTAATGATGGGTAAAGTGACTGTTATTAATTTTATTTATTTCCCTCAACCATTTACAAAATCTATTTTGCTGTAAAACAGAACAACCAGAAGAAACTATTATAAAATAGCATCAGCCCATAATTCTTTTCCCTGCCTTAAAATAGTTGATTCGGCAAAATTGGAATATGAAAAAAATTTTCAAATCAAAAACTGCAAACAAATAACCATTTGTAATTTTCAAACTCCATGTCAAAAACAAATGCCAGCAACTATTAGAGCAGCTGTTCTCTTTGACCGCAATACATCTTTCTTCTTTGTGTGAAAGCTGTCCTGTTTCCTGTCTGCTTTGCAGATTGGAAGTTATTTTCCTCTTGGCCCCTCAGATACAAACCAGAACTAATGTCAACGCTCTTTGCATCCCCCCCCCTTTTTTCTCTCTGGAATCGACGCTGGTGCCAGAAACAAAGTTGGTTGCTCCAATTCACTTGCAGATGTCATCAATGCAAAATTACCCCTTGAGGTTAACGCTGAGTACTGCAGCTGGAAGAATAATCTCTTCGGATTCAGATTTACTTGCTGAGCTTTCACTATTTTTGTTTCACATTTTAACATGTGCAACTGTCTTTAAACTGGCCACACTACCATGCAGTGACAATTTCTGCATTGTGATCTAAATAGGTTAATACGATATAAGTTCAAGGACGCGTAGGCCTGGATGTTCCAATGGACAACCAACCTCCGATCTGAGATGACTCCACTCCCCTAGCGCCTCCCCATCAAGTCTTCCTGGACCTAACACCACATATAATAGATAAGAGTGAAAAGTGAGAGGAGTTCTGTGCAAAGTAGCAGTTGTTTTCTTTTTTATGTCTTTAAGAACCCTTCAGTTTACCCTTCTGAGAAATTTACTTTGTCCAATATATAGAGGCAAGGAGAGCATCTCAGTCCCTTGCAGTGTACACCCTGCTCCACTTGGAAGCTCCAGTACTCTTCTGTTCTGGACAATCTCATATGTACAAAGTATTAGCAGTTGCAGAATCTCAATTTCTGGGAATGATGCAATCCCAAGGTGGAGAGTTTAGTGTCCGACACCTGGACGATTATTAGATTACTTAGTGTGGAAAGAGGCCCTTCGGCCCAACAAGTCCACACCGACCCACCGAAGCGCAACCCACCCAGACTCATTCCCCTGCATTTACTCCTTCACCTAACACTACGGGAAATTTAGCATGGCCATTTCACCTAGACTGTGGGAGGAAACTGGAGCACCCGGAGGGAACCCACATAGACATGGGGAGAATGTGCAAACTCCACATGGAGAGTCACCTGAAGCGGGAATTGAACCCGGGTCTCTGGCGCTGTGAGGCAGCAGTACTAACCACTGTGCCACCATGCCGCCCCAATATGATTAGATTAGATTACTTACAGTGTGAAAACAGGCCCTTTGGCCCAACAAGTCCACACTGACCCTCTGAAGAGCAACCCATCCAGATCCATTCCCCTTCATCTAACACTACAGGCAATTTAGAATGGTCAATTCACCTAACCTGCACATCTTTGGACAGTGGGAGGAAACCGGAGCACCTGGAGGAAACCCACTCAGATACGAAGAGAATGTGCAAACTCCACACAGACAGTTGCCTATGGTGGGAATTGAACCCAGGTCTCTGGCTATGAGGCAGCAGTGCTAACCACTGTGCCATCTGGATGTGATCACTCAGCTAGTCAAGAACATAGAAAAACTGGGTGACTACAACAGTTGAGGGGATTCAAGTCATGAGGCCCCTGGAGTGATAACTGCATCCTGCTGTCCAAACACTGTCCAGTTCTGAATACTGATGAGGGTAGCATTTTCTCTATCAAGTGTAGCTAAGCCAGCTACATGATACAATGGGTGGTTCAGCTATCTGGACAGGCAGGTAATTGAATGGAGTTTGGGAAAGCAATAATGAAAGGGATTATATTGTTAAATGAACAAACAATTCTATAACTACAATATTAATCTAAAAGGTGGTCTAATCCCTCTCTTTAAAATGAAGAACACCCCTCGCAGCTTTAGAGCATTCTAAAAGAGAGAATGAACATCCAGAATTCATAATCAATATTGGTACAAATAAAAAAAATGTAAGGAGAGAGAGGAGGTCCTGCAAATAGGCTATTCCTTCTGCCACATGTTAGTGAATACATACCAGTAAATAAGAGAATCGAGAAAGTTGATATGTGGCCAAAAAGGAAGACAATACAAGTATATATTGTACACAGTAAACTGAGAGTATGGAAACATCATGAAAGTGCAACTAAGGAGGCAAATAGAGAGCATGAGTCGAGACTGACAGCTTGTGTAAGAGGAAATACGGAAGTCCCCTACAGGTACGTGAAATAGTAAAAATGTGAACCACCTACAGGATGCAATACTCCAACATGCCAGACATTCTTTGTCATCATCTCTCAAAACTTATTGTCTCTAGACAAGAACCTCATACAGGCAGAAACACTACCACTGCCCGGAGGTCCCCTCCAAGCCATTCTCATGTGAAACTATATGCCAGTTCTTCTTCAATTGCTTAGTTAATCTCCTGGAACTGTCTCTGACTGCACAGTTAAAGGTGGCACAAACTGTGATGCTGTAACTTATAACACGATTCTGACATCAAGAAGAGAGAAGACATTAGCATGGAACGAATAAGTGAAATTGCACCACAGAGCAGTATTTGGTGTCTTGGTTCTGTTCGCCGAGCTGGGAATTTGTGTTGCAGACGTTTAGTCCCCTGTCTAGGTGACATCCTCAGTGCTTGGGAGCCTCCTGTGAAGCACTTCTGTGATCTTTCCTCTGCCATTTGTAGTGGTTTGAATCTGCCGCTTCCGGTTGTCAGTTCCAGCTGTCCGTTGCAGTGGTCAGTATACTGGTTCCAGGTCGATGTGCTTATCAATTGAATCTGTGGATGAGTGCCATGCCTCTAGGAATTCTCTGGCTGTTCTCTGTTTGGCTTGTCCTATCATAGTAGTGTTGTCTCAGTCAAACTCATGTTGCCTGTCATCTGCGTGTTGGCTACTAAGGATAGCTGGTCGTGTCGTTTCGTGCTAGTTGGTGTTCATGGATACGGATCGTTAACTGTCTTCCTGTTTGTCCTATGTAGTGTTTGTGCAGTCCTTGCATGGGATTTTGTACACTACATTGGTTTTGCTCATCGGGTCCTTCGTTCTGGTGAGTTGTTGTCTGAGAGTGGCTGTTGGTTTGTGTGCTGTTAAGAGTCCTAGTGGTCGCAGTAGTCTGGCTGTCAGTTCGGAAATGCTCTTGATGTATGGTAGTGTGACTAGTCCTTTGGTTTGCAGCATGTGCTTGCTCCGTTGTCTTTCCCTTAGGCATCTGTTGATGAAATTGCGCCGGTATAGGTGTTCTTCTTCCTCTTTTTGCAGTTCTGGTGTATGGCAGTGTGTTGTGGCCCTTTTGAATAGTGTCTTGATGCAGCTTCTTGTGTGTGTGTTGGGGTGGTTGCTTTCGTAGTCCACGACTTGGTCTGTGTGTGTGGCTTTCCTGTATACCTTTGTAGTAAATTCTCCGTTAGGTGTTCTCTGTACCATCATGTCTCGGAATGGGAGTTGATTGTCCTTTTCTTCCTCTCTCGTGAATCGTGGTTACGCACTCTGTACAAAAGTAAATAAAGGAGTGTTACAGTAAAAAGGAATTAAAAAGCCTTACTTAGAGACAAGGAACATGATGACTCAGGGCAGTGTAGGGACAGATACCCAAAGCCTGAGATGGTCCATATTGGGATCTCAATATGCTTGCTGTAAGCAGACGATACAGTGAGGGATTAAACCTCAGAGACAGGATCTGACTTTAAAGCAGAGTCCATGGCACACAATTGAAAAAGAGGGGGTTTCCGAAAGCAGGGCAGGATCTCAGAAGACTTTACAGTATCTTCAAAGTAAAAACAGTGAGATGACTTTGTAGGTAATTCAAGAACACCGGAATATTTCAAAACCTTGCCATGAATCAGCAACACATTGATACTAGAAGGAAAATCCAAGTACTCACACAGGTCAGTCAGACTCACCAATACATAGAGTCGGCAGCTCCACTAATGTACTTGCCATTATCTCAATTCTTTGATACTGCAGAAAGTCCACAATGAGGTCAAGGATGAGAGAACTCTGGAAATCGCAGTTTCAAACACTATATAACAGCTTCAGACCTGAGGATGGTTTAGGTCCAACAGCTGATGATATTCTAGTGAAGGAAAATATCAAAGAAATTTCTTTGGAATATGTTGCATCAATTAAAGAATTCAACATGTACTTTAGCTCCAAGAGAAATTTAGTGATGGAACTACTAAAGTTTAATTGACAATCTCAATACTCAGGAAAATCAATAGAAGCTATTGAGATGAGGATGTTTTGGGTGCAGAGCTTAAAAAGGATGCATTAATCAGAAATTATATAGTAATTTGGTGTAAGGATGAGAAGTTACTGCTGAAACAGGCAATCCAATTCACTGTTGGAATTGGAAATTTAACCACAAGAACAATCAAAGGACCATGGAGTAAGGATCATGTATTACACTGGCAGTAGGCCTTTACAATTATAACAGTGAATCAAAGTTAAACAAGATAAATAGGGTATTAACATGGAATTAAGTTGATAGTTCACATCTAGTTGAGTAAATCTGCTAAAAAAACCAAAAGAGCTATAGATGCTGTAAATTAGAAAGAAAATCCTTCTGAACCTGAGTCATTAACTTTGATTTCTCTTCATAGATGCTGCCAGACCTGCTAAGCTTTTCCAACAACTTCTGCTTTTGCTTATGAGGGAATAATTTGTCTGCCTCATTCTCTTTAGAGACTTCTTTCCAACAAAGACTTTCCTCCAGATAAGGTGCATTTGACTGCTCAGTAGCCTCCCTCAGTGATGCCACTTGAAGCTGGAGATCACATTCCACAATACAGGCTGTGATCAGGGTCCAAATTTGGTCAGTATTGTAATGATACACTGGGGAGTCTTCTGACAAGGTCAGGTAGATAGGCACCATTGTCACCCTCCTGAAAGCCGGTCAAAACTCCAGAGGAGTGGGAAATAATCTCATGGACCATATTAGGCTGTATAAAATGTGGCTCCATATAGATTAGATTAAATTACTTACAGTGTGGAAACAGGCCCTTCGGCCCAACAAGTCCACACCGACCTGCCGAAGCACAACCCAGACCCATTTCCTACATATACCCCTTCACCTAACACTACGGGCAATTTAGCACGGCCAATTTACCTAACCTGCACATTTTTGGACCGTGGGAAAAAACCAGAGCACCCGGAGGAAACCCACGCAGACACGGGGAGAATGTGCAAACTTCACACAGTCAGTCGCCTGAGGCGGGAGTTGAACCCGGGTCTCTGGCGCTGTGAGGCAGCAGTGCTAACCACTGTGCCACCGTGCCGCCCACAAACATAACAAGTTCCTGCTAGGAGAGCCGAGTGCTAGGTGTGTGATGAGTTAGGACACTTCAGAGAATATTTAAAGTGAACAGCACCTTCATCATGCCAAAACAAAAACGAAGTCCTGCAAAAGGAATATTTCAAAAGAAATAAAAATCATAGCGACAAAGAAAAAAACGAATCAAGAAATTTAATATGCAGTAAAATAAAATGGAGAGCAACATTCCTCGTCCTGAGGTCAGAGAGAGTGAAAACAGTTTCTATATTATCACCTTAAATGTATAAGGCTTTGAAACAGAATTTAAACCCAATACAGGAGTAACTGCTTCAACGCTGATGGACAGCTTGCCAAGGTTGAATTTGAAAGTCAGACCAGAAAACATAAATAACTGAGCCTCCTGGAGCTTAGAGTTTTAAGTGTGTCATAAAATTACCATGAAGTTCAATAACAGAGGACAAAATGTTATTGAAACATTCTGTACACTGAAGAATCATTGTTGAGTTGAAATGCATGTGTTTGTTGAGATCTTTTAAAGGGACTGGGTAAGATGCTTCAAAATGAGTACAGGAGATAATTTCTGCAAGAATTTCCACAGCTATTCAATGGTCTAGGCAAATTGATGCAGGACTCTTCATTACTCTGTAAAATGATCCTAATCTCATCAGCTTGCACATTCACGGGAAAATTCTTTGTCTTCTGTTGTGCAAGGTATAATCTCAGTTAGACAGCATGATTAAAAGAGGGGTCATATTGCCAATTATAGAATACACATAATGGCAGTCGTGGATAGTAAATATTCCTGAGACAAATAAAGAGATAAGACTGTGTTTGGATCTGATTCAGTTAAATAAAAGGAGTTAGGAGGGAACTTCATTCTATTTCATCAGTCAATAATAGTTTAGTAAAACTGGCAACAAACAAATTTATCACAAAGCTAGATGCACAGTAAGTTCTGATGGATAACCTTGGACCAAGAGTCAAGATTGCTGATTATATTATTACACAATGTGGGCTGTATTCCCTCAGTTATATACCATTTGGGATCAACGCTGTACCAGAGATCTTTCAAACTGCAATTCTGAAAACCTGGAAAAGGGTTTACCAGATGGATGATATCCAAGTGCATGGTTAAAATTAGGAAGGAATATAGCCATAGGGTCAAGGATGTGTTAAAGGCAGTACTGAATCCATATCTTATACTAAATGAGAAATGTTAAGTCTCTAAATTAGCATTTACACTTCTTGGTCAGATAATCCAAGAACAGGCATCATGGTAGATTCAAAGAAGACAAGGGCCATCGATAGATTTCCAGCACTGAAGTGCATAAATTATATACTGTGCTTTGTAGGCAAGGCAAATTAAGTGTGAAAGTTTATCCCCAACCAACCAACCAACCGAACCTATAGGAGAGCTTTTACAAATAAGCCAGCAATGGTGTTGGTTTTGAAAACATTGAAGACCAATTACTGGCATTTTGACACATTACAATTCAGTCTTAGTCATGACAGTACCTGCAGATGCAGCCTCCACAAGACGAAGAGCGGTCTTATTTCAAGAACAAACTTGTAGAATTTGTAAACTGATCTATTTTACATCCAGATCTTTGACAGAGTCAGAGTCATGAAGCACAGAAATAGGCCCTTCGGTCCAATGAATCCATGCTGACCATAATCCCAAACTAAACTAGGCCTACTTGACCATGCTTGGCCTATATCCTTTTGAACATTTCTTATTCATGTATTTATCTAAATGTCTTTTAAACATTGTAACTATATCAACGGCCACCACTTCGCTGGAAATGTCTTTTAGACATGAAGCACTACCTTTAAAAAAATTGTCCCTCATGTTGCTTTCAAATCTTTGTCCTCTCATCTTAAAAATATGCCCGAATCTTGAAACCACCCACCATCGGGGAAAATACATCTGCAATTCACCTTATTTATACCCCACATTATTTCATAAACCTCAATAAAGTCACCTCTCAATCTCCGCCACTCCAGTTAAAAGCAAAATCAGAGCTTATCCTGATCATTCAAATCCTTTATTCCAGGCAACATCCTGGTAAATCTGTACAGAACCCCCTCCAGCTTAAAAATATCCCCCTATAACAGGGCGACCAGATCTGGACACAGTACTTCAGAACAGGCCTCACCAATGTCCTGTACAACCTCAGAGACCGAACAAAGTTATACAACCTCAGAAAGAATCATAAACAGTAAAGCGGGGATATGAAAAGTTCACAGACTACTTTGCAAGCTTGAAATTTCAGGTCAAGTAAATCTTTGGTAACATCATTGGGATCAGAAAAAAATCAAAAAATGCCTCTACACATACAAAGATTCAGACATAGGCTGATGAGGTAGGACATTGATTGGGCTATCTTCCAGACCAGGCATAAGTACCAGCAGATGTGCACTTAAGAGCACAAGCAGATCAAGCAAAAATCAAGAGAGGAAGCAGAACTCCAGAGACAGGGTAAAAACCCTGTCGACCTTCAAGACAAGACAGAAAATTTGGTTAAATGATAGAAACTCAAAATATTAGTCAACATACAAACAGATCAACTGAGAACTTATGTTATCAGAGCACCTGAAGGAGCTTTGCAGAAAAACAGAAAAGTATTAATCTTACTTGAGCCAAGATGGGAGACTAAACATGATTATCACAGGATATGGGGCAGCTATTATACTACATCAGATGATGTATAGAGTGATGCAATTCCATGGACAACACACCATCACCCAGAAACCATGTAACAAGATTGGGCCATCCAATCAGAGCTGCAGATCATCTCAACCTATGAGATTTGGGCTTTGAGGTGGGTGGGAAATGGTGGAATGTTGATGTCATGATAATGGTGAAATGTTGATGTAGTGATAATGGTGATAATTTTTAATAATAATTTTTAATAGAAGATTATGTAAGTGAGTAAAAACAAACTATTAGAATAATGTAGATTGAGTAGAGAGAAATTCAGAGGGAGATGTGGTAAAATAGAATTTATGTAAATCATAATGATGTCACTGATCACATGACTTTGACATAAGTAAGAATGAAGACTTCAGTTTAGAATGTGCAAAGAGACATCTTAAATGCCAAATGAGAGAGCTGTGTTCAACAATCTGCTGTGGATGGATGGAAAATAAATGCTGTTACAGTGCACGTGGAGTTGAAGATCTTTGATTTGAGCTAAGAAGCAGGTAGCCTCAGATAACCACAGTCGAAGATGATCCAGACAGATGTGCCAATAGGCATGTAGCAGTATGGGCTTAAAACACAAGATAAAATTGTTCACACCTTCTCAAAGGCAGTTAGACTGACCTTAATAGTGATGCTAACATCCCATGCACAAACAAAGACATCTCTTTAAGACAGATAGGATATATACATCCAATACAAATTCAATGGGGAAAGAACGAACATGAGGAAATTTTGGGGGGGGCAGAGAAATGTTGAAGTGGAATGCAATATGGGAGTGTGATGTAGGAAGATTTAATCATGGCTTTCAAAATATGTTAGTGAGTTTTCAGAAAAATGAACAGCTGCAGGGACAAAGCAGAGGAGTAAGACAATCTGAGTTGCTCTTGTGGCCAAACGTGGCTATGATAGGTGGAATTGCCTCTGACTGTGTTGTAACTGTTTTAGGAGTTTATGAATGTTCCTTGTGCTGTAAGTAGTAAGCTTATATGTTGGCCATTTTGTTTCTTTATAAAATGTTTGTAACTATCGCCGCCAGCTAAACGCAAAGTCAGAGTCGGAAAGCAGTGATGAAGCACTGAGGGTATTTTACTTTATAGTCATGAGTATTTTATAATCATAAGCAAACAAAAAAAAATCAGACAGGGCCATTAATATTTCATAACCACTGATTGGACTTTTAAGATTTTACTTTTGATTGTTAAAGAACTTGCTTGTGGGATGTGGCATCACTGGTTGAGCCAACATTCGTCCCCCATTCTAAGCTGCTGCCTTGAGACACTGCAGAACGTATGCTGTTGGCAGATTCACAAAGCTCTTAAGGAGGGAATTCTCGGAATTTGATCCAGCAACAGTGAATGAATAGTGAAAAATGATGAGTGGCATGGAAAGGAACTTGAAGGTGGTGTTCCCATGCATCTGCTAGGTTATATTTTCCAGGTGGAAGTGGTGTGATTTCGGAACTATCTTGGTGAATTCCTGCTGTGTGCCTTGTAGATGGCTTACACTGCTGCTAATGAGTGTTGTTGCTAGACAGTGTGGATGTTAGTGGGTGTGGAAACAGACCCTTCTGTCCAATTCATCCATGCTGACCAAATATCCTAAATTAATCGAGCCCATTTGCCAGCATCCCTCCAAATCTCCCCTATTCATACATCCATCCAGATACCTTTTAAATATTGTAATTGTACCAGCCTTCACCACTTCCTCTGGCAGCTCATTCCTACATGCACCACCTTCTGTGTGAAAAAGGTTCCCCTTAGGTCCCTTTTAAATCTTTCCCCTCTCACCTGAAACTCATGCCCTCTACTTTTAGACTGCACTACCAAGGGGAAAAGACCTTGGCTATTCACTCTATCTATGCCCCTCATGATTTTATAAACATCTATAAGGTCACCCCTCAGCCTCTGATGCTTCAGGAAAATAGCCTTACCTTATTTAGCCTCTCTGGATAGCTCAAACTTTCCAACCCTGGCAACATCCTTGTAAATCTTTTCTAAACCTTTTCAAGTTTCACAATGTCCTTCCTATAGCAGGGAGACCAGAACTGAATGCAGTATTCCAAAAGTGGCCTAACCAATGTACAGTCACAACGTGACCTCCTGTACTCAATGCACTGATGGAATAAAGTAAGTGTGCCAAACGCCATCATCACCGTCCTGTCTACCTGCGACTCCACTTTAAAGGAACCTGCATTCAAAGGTCTTTTTATTCAGAAAAACATCCCAGGACACTACCATTAAGTGTATAATTCCTACCCTGACTTGTCTTTCCAAAATGCAACACCTCACATTTATCAAAATTCAACTCCATCTGCCATTCCTCAGCTCATCTGATCAAGATCCTTGTACTCTGAGGTAATCTTCTTTGCTGTCCACTATTTTATCCATCAATTTTATCCTGGATAATGCCAAGCTTCTTAACTGTTGTAGGAGCTGCACTCATCCAGGTAAGTGGGGAATATTCCATCACATTCCTGCTTTGTGTCATCTAGATGGTGGATAGAATTTGAGAAGTGAGACAATGAGTTACTCACTGCAGTACTCATAGCTTCTGACCTGCTCTTTAGCCATTGTATTTAATGGCTAGTTCAGTTCAGTTTCTTAAGTGAAAGTGAAGACTTCAGATGCTGGAGATTAGAGTCGAGAGTGTGGTTCTGGAAAAGCACAGCAGGTCAAGCAACATCCAAGGAGCTGGAGAGTCAACGTTTCAGGCAAAAGCTCTTCATTAAGAAGAGCTTTCCTGGTGAAGAACTTTTGCCCGAAATGTTTCACAACATCCTTCCTGAAAAGGGACACCAGAGTTGCGGACAATATCCCAAAAGTGGCCTAACCAATGTCCTCTACACCCACAACTTCCCAACATCCTATACTCAATGCACTGACCAATAAAGGAAACAATGCCAAATACTTCCTTCACTGTCCTATTTACCTGAGACTCCACTTTTGAGGAACATTGAACCTACACTGCAAGGTTTCTTTGTTCAGCAACAGTCCCAGGACTTTGCCATTAAGTGTGTAAATCCTGTCCTGATTTTCCTTTTCAAAATCCTGCAGCACCTCACTTTTATCTAAATTAAATCCCATATGCCACAGGAGCAGGAGAATCGATGTTTCAGGCAAGAGGCTTGTGAGCCAAGGGAGTGGAGAGATGGGTTTGGAGGGAGCCTGTTGACAGTGGAACCCATCCACCTAGCAGATTTGGAGGAGTGTATGTGGCCAGATGGACCAGACATACACGGGGGTCTTCTTGCATGAAAGAAGGTGACCCTTCCTGGCCTGAAATTCCAAGGGTTGGAGGGGTTGTTGGCTTGCAGGATGTATGTGGAGGGCCATGCCATCTCTGCAGCCTCCTAAGCATACATGGCTGAGGAACTTGTCTTTGGCTCCTCCACTGACTATGTGCCTCCTGGTACTTTTGTCTCCAAGCCCTGTCTTCGGTCCTAAGGACCAATGCTCGGGGCAGTTAAGTGAAGGTGTGCATGACACACTAGCATCCCCTGAGGCTGCTGGGCCTGTCTCTCATAGCTGCCACCTACCTGTCAAGCATCTGTTAGAATAATTACACCTCATTTACATATTAAAGACATTTGTGGAAAGGCTGCATTAGTATTCTTTTTGAGTTTATGATATTGCCAGTGCAATAATACAGTAAAACTGGCTTTTTAAAGACATTCTAAGCATCAAATTTATAACTAGATTCTTTGTGACAATAAGGTTGTTGCAATGGATTATTGTATTTTGGACTTAGTGTGAAATGAAGGGGGTTGTGTGACCAGCGATCAGGTTTGTCTAACAGCAGATCTGGACTGGTAAAGATTAACGAGGTAAAAGCTTTTGCCCGAAACGTCGATTTCACTGCACTCTGGATGCTGCCTGAACTGCTGTGCTCTTCCAGCACCACTGATCCAGAATCTGGTAAAGATTAACGTGAAGCCTCGATTATTAAAAAATGCTAAGTGTAATAGTAGTGGTAACTGTTTTATCCGTGGACAGCCTGTGGATCTCCAAATCTCAAAGAACTAATTAAAATGTTAACTTAAAAGGGGTAAACTGTCCTTTTGATTCTAGGATAGGATAGAACTAGGCTGTAAAGAATAGATGATGAATATTTTTTAACTGGATAGAAGGCCCTTGTGATTCAAATTGCATGGAGAAGCAGACAGAAAACGCCACTGTCAAGATTAAATGTTTCATTGGATATCATTGATATCGCAGCCAGATGGTTTAGTCCATGAGGGTCCAGGAGAGACAGCAACACAAGGCAGCAAGATGCTACAATTCACTATTCCTCATACAGCTACAAGTTCATATTCAGATTGAAAAGATCAAATTTATGAGGAGTTAAAGCGAAGCTGCAAAATTTGCTTATCTTGCCAAAGAGGATAAATCCCTAGAATTACTCACTCCACAAGGAACAGTTCGGGTATTAGAAGGTAACAGGCTGAGGAAGGAACAGAACTGAAGAACCCTTGGGAGCTATGAATTAGTTTGAACTGTTCTTGAAAATTGAATGTCAGCTGAAAGAACAGTGTGATGTATGTCTGTGAAGTGTGCTTTTCCGGTTATGGCAAAAATAAGAAAGGAGAGTATTCTGTTCTCTGCTTTAAAATATTTATTACAACAAAAGTAGTTTTGGTGATGCTTTTAGACTTACATTATATTAATCACCATAAAACAAAGTTTTGGTTGTCATTCTGTAGCATTTAATCAGAGATTTGAATTTCTTTTTTAAAATAATTGATCTCTATGGACATTACAACTTCTTAAAGAATGGAGCCTTCACAATGATGTTGAACAACCTATGACTAAATCGTTATGTACTGGTTTATGTGATGACCCAGCAACATAGCATAAAAGGTTAGAAAAGAAATTTGTAAAATTACACGCCTGTAAATCAGCTTGTGATATATTTTAATTTAGATGGAAACTATATTGGTCGCAGACAGAATGGGTGCCATGAGAACCAGAAGTCACTGCGTTTAGAAGATAATTACCGATTTGGGGTCTGCACTTGCACGAAACTGTGTGGAGGTGATGGGGGTCTTCAGCTGAATGCACCCTGCCTCAGTAGACCACAACCAACATGCACGTTATGCTCCCCATGTGATGAGTTGCCTATTTTTTCTTATGTTAATACTCACATCAATTATCCATTAGGGGCTTCAATTGATGCTACAGTGGAAAAGCCATTCCTAGTTTTTCCTGCCGTGAGTTTAATTGAGGTGGAGGCAAGATGTTGGTGGAGTTTGTACCTGATCCCACTTAATTCAATGCCTCCTTTCCACCAAACCTACCACTGGGGAGACCATAAATGCCTTCAATAACTGGGTCTAGGTCTGGTCAACAGAGTACAGTAATGATACTGTAGATTGTGAGAGAGAACACAGACTGAGCGACTAACATGATAGAATGTCTTGATTTTGAGCGCCATTTGGTAAATTGGGCACTTCCTTATTGGAAAGGGAGTAGAGGTGATTTGATTGCCGTCTTGGGGATTCTAAAGGGACTAAATGGTGTGGCGCATGACAAGCTATTTTGTATTCAAAGAGCTGTATACCAGACAACATAGGTTATGTTGGCGGTAGGGAGAGCAAGATGAATAGTGAGAAGGAAAATTTCAAAATGAATCTGCTGAAATAGCAGGGAATACATGGAAACCCTATGTTTCTATTTGAAGGGGAGTACATCGATCTCTCTCTCCTAAGTACAAGAATATTCCTCTTTTACAGAATAATATTACATATAATTTTAAAACTTATGAGTACAGAGAATATAAATGCATTAAAAAGCATTGAATGCGAGTTTACTCGATCCATCGTCCACTGCCAAACAACCCCAAGCTTCTGACCATTTGTTAATTTTATTATCGGTACCATTCCCAATCTGATCTCTGTTTTCAGCCTCCAATGCTGTCTATCTTTTTTTTAGTCAATTTACAGGCTTCTGGATTCAGTACTGAGTTCAGTAAATTGAAATCATAGCCACTGCCCCATTTTTCTCAGTATGAACCACTGCTGATGATTTTGCTGCTCCCATTTACACTATGGAGGCTCATCTTTTATGTCCTTATTTATCCATTGTTATTGCCTTATGAGAAAATCAGAAAGAGTTAAGAAAAGAAAATACCGCTGAAATACAGGCTAAAGAGGTTTGATCATCCAGAAAATTATAACCATGACAAGGGTAACACTCAAAATCTCAATACGTGTCTATCAATCTCTTTTCTGAAGTACAAACACATGTAAGTACTAGGCAGTACGTTGATTTGAGTTATGAAAAAAAAATCAACTTCAGCACTTTTTTTGATTCTGTGTCTAAGTGGGGAGTTAATTTCCAAACTTGCCAGATCCCAGCAGAGAACCTCTTATTGAATAGAAGCCGAAACCTTGGAGTGCAGATTCATAGCTCCTTGAAAGTGGAATTGTAGGTAGATAGGATAGTGAAGGAGGTGTTTGGTATGCTTTCCTTTATTTGTCAGTGTATTAAGTACAGGTGTTGGGAGGTCACGTTGTGGCTGTACTGGACATTGGATAGGCCACTTTTGGAATATTACGTGCAATTCTGGTCTCCTTCCTATCGGAAAGATGTTGTGAAACTTGAAAGGATTCAGAAAAGATTTACAAGGATGTTGCCAGGGTTGGAGGATTTGAGCTATAGGTAGAGGCTGAACAGGCTGGGGCTGTTTTCCCTGGAGCATCGGAGGCTGGGGGATGACCTTATAGAGGTTTACAAAATTGAGGGGCATGGATAGAGTAAATAGGCAAAGTCTTTTCCCTGGGGTGGGGGAGTCCAGAACTAGAGGGCATAGGTTTAGGGTGAGAGGGAAAAGATATAAAAGAGACCTAAGGGGCAACTTTTTCTCACAGAGGGTGGTATGGGTATGGAATGAGCTGCCAGAGGAAGTGGTAGAGGCTGGTACAATTGCAACATTTAAGAGGCATTTAGATGGGTATATGAATAGGAAGGGTTTGGAGGGATATGGGCCTGGTGCCGGCAGGTGGGACTAGATTGGGTTGGGATATCTGGTCGGCATGGATGGGTTGGACCGAAGGGTCTGTTTCCATGCTGTACATCTCTATGACTCTATGACTCATAGAGACTGAAACTAACCAAGACTTAGCTTCTGCCCAAATTGACCACTCTCGTGCCTAATTCTACTCCCTTCCAAAACTATATGTGTGGGTTGAAGCAGACAGTTCACACCCTTATTCATGGTCTCGTCCTCAAATCTGCCATTATCCACCAATAAGATTATCCACCTCCATCTCTGAAACAAGTATATTCTCCCACACTGAGCAATGGATCCCATCAAGAATGCAGGGTCAGAAAACTACTTTTTTTTAAAGTCAAACCAGTCTCTGTAGCTCATTCATTTACTGAGAAAAAGACATTTATCAATTTGTCATCAGCTAAGAGCCAAAAGCATGGTGGTATTTGTGTAACATTTTGTCAGACATTCTTCAACTTTTGCTGGAATGTTCTCCGAAAGAAGCATTACTTGTTTACTGGGTTACTCCCTGACCATGAGCAAGGACAAGTGCACACAAGTGACCTTTCGTAAATGCTCACTGCATACCACTTCAATGTTAGTTCCTTTTTTTGGCTTCAATTCTACTGGGAAATAGAATATTGATCTGCTATGAGAGGAATGAAATAGCCAGCATCAGCTGGGAAGAAAATGGTGTATTTTCAAAAATGTTATATAATCCAAGAACCATTTCAGAATCTGTAATTCTACATAAATAAAGATAGGCTAAAATGTAAAAGCTTGCAAATGAAGTGTCTACTTTTTAATGAAGACTGCTTTTACACAATGTACAATTTTACAACTCAAGCATTTAAAGCATTCAGCCTGCAATTAAAATTAAATTAGTCCCCATAACAACTAAGGGCCTGATTTCAGCCATGCATAATGTCCAGTCATTGTTACTTCCCTCTCCTCGTATAACCAGACGTGAAAACTTGGTATAGTGAGTTTTTGGGTACAAACCCACATCCTGCTTGTGGGCTTAGCAGAGGGATCCTCTGCGTCTACATTACTTTTTTACATTAGTCCCATAATGTGCTCTAAGTTCATCACAATGTCTCGGGTTCTGTCACCCTTGACATCCCCCAATCAGAGTAGGGTCACACCTCCAAGACTGAATATTATGAAAAGCTATTCTGTACCTGATTAACCTGATGCTCTGAAGCAGCTAACTGGTTTACTGTATACAGCATTAGCTGTTGCTGATCTCCACATTTCTTATTGAGCATTGGAGGTTACTTAGCTGCTGGTAGTCTTCAGTGTCTGACTCCTTGTAAAAATACAGGTTCTTGAATCCTACCTCAAGGCAACACAAGACCATCAACTATTAGGTAATTCTAAACGTACTCCAAAAGCCAGACAACCCTTTTTTTTCCCTGATTGCCTGTCATTATAAGTCTTTACCTTGCTTTCATTCTGATCTCTTGAGCCTCGGTCACCTGCAGTGCTCCAATAAAACTTAACATTAACTCACGTAGCAGCACCTGGTTTTTTTTGTTTTAGCATTCTGTAAAAAATAGGAGCAGAAATTAGGCCATTCAGCCCATTAAGTCTGCTCTGCCATTCAATCATACCTGATTAGTTTCTCAAACCCATTCGCCCACTTTCTCCCTGTAACCCTTGATTGCCTTGATATTCAAGAACCTATCTATCTCAGTCTTAAATATACTCACAACACCAAGTTATAGTCCAACAGGTTTATTTGGAAGTACTATCTTTTGGAGCACTGTTCCTTCATGAGATAGCTGTGGAGCAGGATATATTGTTCAATGTATCATTTCAATTGCATGATACTGTAATCTTTTGCTGTAAATTCTGTGTCTTATGGTCCTACTCCACAGCTACATGATGGAGGAGCAGCACTCTGAAAGCTATTGCTTCCAAATAAATCTGTTGGGCTATAACCTGGTGTTGTGTGATTTTTAACTTCGTCCACCCCAGTCCAACACCGGCACCTCCAAATCTTAAATATACTCAATGACCTGGCCTGCACAGCATTCTGTTTCAATGAATTCCATAGATTCACCTCTCTCTGGCTGAAGAAGTTTCTCCTTATCTCTGTTCTAAAAGGTCTTCTCTTTACTCTAAGGCTGTGGCCTTGGGTCCTAGTCTGTCAAAGGAAACATTTTCCTAACATCTACTCTGTCCAGCTCATTCAGTATTCTGTATGTTTCAATTAGAATCCCCCTCATCCTTCTAAACACCATCAAAAATTGACCCAGTGCCCTCAAACATTCCTCATATGTTAAGCTTTTCATTCCTGTGATCACTCTCGTGAACCTCCTCTGAATGCGCTCCAAGATCAATATATCCCTCCTGAGATACGGAGCCCAAAACTGCACATAATACTCCAAATGTGGTCTGACTAGAGTCTTCCAGAGCCTCAGAAGTACATCCCTGACTTTATATTCAAGTCTTCTCAAAATAAATGCCATCATTGCATTTGCCTTCCTTAATACTAACGCAACCTGCAAGTTTATCTTGAGACAATTTTTGACTAGAACTCAAAGTTTCTTTGCACTTCAGACTTCTGAATTTTCCCCCATTTAGAAAATAGCCCATGCCTCTATTCTTCCTATCAAAGTGCATGACCTCTCACTTTCCCACCTTGTACTCCATCTGACATCTCTTTGCCCACTCTCCTAACCTGTCCAAGTCCTTCAGCAGCCTCCCCACCTCCTCAATGCTACCTGTCCCTCAAACTATCTTTGTATCATCTGCAGTTTTAGCCACAATGCCCTCAGTTTCTTCATCTGAATTCTCTATTCCTGAGATGCTGCCTAACCTGCTGTGCTTTGACCAGCAACACATTTGCAGCTGTGATCTCCAGCATCTGCAGACCTCATTTTTTACTTGTTAATTGAGAAAATGAAAAGTTGTGGTCCCAACACAGCCTTGTGGAATACCATTTGTCACCAGCTGTCATCCTCAAAAAGACCATGTTATCCCCACTCTCTGCTTTCTGCTAGACAGCCAATCTTCTATCCATGCTCACACCTTGTCTCTAACACCACGGGCCTTTATCTTACTCAGTAGCCTCCTGCGCAGCACTCCTTGTCAAAGGCCGCCTTGAGGTGGAGTTGCAAAATGCGGTGCTGGAAAAGCACAGCAGGTCAGGCAGCATCCGAGGAGCAGGAGACTCTATGTTTCAGCCATAGGTTTTATCTTAATGTCCAGGCAGATAACATGCATTGACTCTCCTTGGTCTAACCTGCTTGTTACTTCCTCAAAGATTTATAGTCGATTTGTCAGGCATGACCTCCCTTTTGATGAAACCGTGCTGACTCTGTCCTATTTTCTCATACACTTGCAGGTATTCAGAAATCTCATCCTTCACAATGGATTCCTGGGTTTCACCCACAACTGAGGTATGACTAATTGACCTGTTATTTTCTGTTTTTTTTGCCTTGCTCCTATTTTAAACAAGGGTGTCATGTTAGCAATTTTCCAGTCCTCTGGGACCCTCCCTGATTCTAGTGATTCCTGAAAGACCACCACTACCTCCTCCACTATCTCTTCAGCTATCTCCCTTAGAACTCTGGGGTGTAGGTCTTCTGGTCTAGGTCATTTATCCACCTTCAGGCCATTCAGTTTTTCTAGTACATTCTTCTTGGTGATGACCACCATACTCAGCTCTGTGCCCTCACTCACTTGAATTTTTGGGATATTGCTCATGTCTACCAGCATGAAAATCGATGCGAAGTAATTATTCTGTTCCTCAGCTATTTCCTTGTTCCCATGATTCTTTCCAGCATCATTTTCCAGCAGCCCAATGTTCACTTTTGCCTCTCTTTTACCCTTTATATATCTGAAGAAAATCTTGGTTTTCCTTTATATTTCTGGCCAGCTTGCCCTCATATTTAATCTTTTCCCTCCTTATTTCTTTTTTTGTTGCCCTCTGTTGGTCTTTGTAAGCTTCCCGATTCTCTGGTTTCCCACTGCCCTTTGCCACATTACTTTCTGTTTTGCTTTTATGCTATCCCTGATTTCCCTAGTCAGCCACGGTTGCCTCATCTACCCTGTACCATCTTTCCTATTCCTCGGGATGAATCTCTGCTGTGTCTCGTCAATTACTCCCAGAAGCCCCTGCCATTGCTGTTCCACTGACTTCCTGCTTGGCTCCTCTCTCAATCAATTCTACCCAGCTCCTCCTTCATGCCTCTGTAGTTGCCTTTATTCAGCTGTAATGCTGTTAGCTCTGGTTCTATCTTCTCCCTCTCAAATTACAGACTAAATCCTATCATATTATGATCACTGCCTCTGAAGGGTTCCTCCAACTTAAGCTCCCTTATGAAGTCTGCCTCATTGCTCAACACTAAACCCAGTATTGCCTGTTCTCTAGTGGCCTCCATCACAAGCTACTCCAAACAAATCATCTCATAGACATTCGACAAATTCCTTTTCTTGCAATCCACAACCAACCTGATTTTCCCAGTCTACCTGCATATTGCAATCCCCCATGATCACTGTAACTTTGCCTTTCCTACACATCTTTTCTATCCCTTGGTATATCTTGTGCTCCAGCTCATTTTTAAGTTCAATAATTTGAGATTATAGTATCTTCCACAATGTTTGTTTCCTCTCTTTTGGTCAGTTTTAGTTTCATTCTTGTTTTACCCTTGTACTTTTTTTTTGGAAGCCTCCAATTATGCATCATTTTATCATTGTAAAAAAGATTTACAAGAATGTTGCTGGGATTGGAGGATTTAACTATTGGGAGAGATTGAATAGGCTGGGGCTATTTTCCCTAGAGCATTGGAGGATAAGAGGTGACCAGTTCAAAGTTTAAAAAATCTTGAGGGGCATGGATAGTGTGAATAGCCAAGTTGTTTTTCCCAAGGTTGGGGAGTCCAAACTTGAGGACACAGGTTTAAGGTGAGAGGGGAAAGATTTAAAGGGGACCTAACTTGTTCACACATAAGGTGTGTTGAATGAGCTGTCAGAGGAGGTGGTGGAGGATGGCACACTTACAACATTTAAAATCTATCTGGATGTGTATTTGAATAGGAAGGGATTAATGGGATATGGGCCAAATATTGACAAATAGGACTAGGTTAAGTTAAGATATCTGGACGGCATAGATGAGTTGGAGTAGAGGGTCTGTTTCCATACTATATAGCTCTACGAATCTATTTAGATTAGATTCAATTCCCTACAGTATGGAAACAGACAATTCAGCTCAACAAGTCCACATGACCCTCTGAAGAATAACTCACCCAGACCCATTCACCTACCCTATATTTACCCCTGGCTAACGATCTAATACTATGGGCAACTTAGCACAACCAATTCACCAGACCTGCACATCTTTGGATTGTGGGAGGAAACCCACGCAAACATGGGGAGATCGGGAGAATGTGCGAACACCACACAGTCGCCCAAGGTGGGAATCGAACCTGGATCCCTGGTGCTGTGAGGCAGCATGCTGCCACTATTTGAACCTCCTCTGGACACATATTTTGTTCCTTTGTCTTGGTCAATTATCATTCTCAGCTCTTTTGTCATGTAATCTTCTGTCAATTCTACCCGATCACAAGCCTTCTCTTTTATTTATTGTAAGGAGAGACATGTTGACAAGGCTTTTAATTTCATGCTTATCAGAACAATGCAAGAATGAAATTTCAAAAGATCACAGCTACTTGTATTACAGGAGAAAAGCATGTTGATTGGTTGGCAAGTTTATTCTGTTTGACTGAGGCAACTTGCCAACCAGCATGCATTTCCCCGCAGTATAAAGCTTTTTGTGATTATTTATAATTTGACATTCAGCCATTTGTCCTAACAAGTGCAAAAGGAAAGGTTTTGATGATATGCCCCTCTCTTCAACAATAGTCATCCTCCCTTCTTTGTCCACCTTTCCTTTCTCACTTACCCCAGATCCGAAGAAAGATTATTGATCTGAAATCTTAAATCTGGTTCACTTGCCACAGCTCCTGCCTGACCTACTGAGCACTTTGAACATATTTGTCTTAATTATAGACATCCAACATTTCCATTGAAATGGAAGCAAGGGCAGGCCATTCAGCCCCTCAAGCTGTTCAACATAATTATGATTGTTTTGCCCAAGGCCTCAACTTCTGCTTCATACTAGCTCCCCGATGTGTCAATAATCTACTTTCTTTCTCTTCTAAATACTTTGTGATCTAGCTTCCACATTGCTGTGAATTCCAGACATTCACTGTCCTCTGACAGAAAAAAACCTTCTACATATCTCAGTTTTAAATGCACGTCCCCTTATTTCGTAATCATGTCCTCTAGTTTGTAAGTCCCCCCAGGATAGGATCAACCTTTCAACATCTGCCTTGTCAAACCCCCTTCAGAATCTTGTGTATTTTGTAAAGACTACATCTTTATTTTTGATTCTAGTCTAAAATGAGAAAATAGCTGTTTTAAAAGACAAGGGTTGTTGAAGGATTGTTGCACCTTTTGAAATCAAATTACTGTGATCTCCTTTTAAGTCTGTTTACACAACTGCTTACTCAAGCAGTAGGGCAAACCTAGTTACCATTGAGCTGGAACTGTGGGGGCCGGGAGTTAATGTAAAGTGAAGATTTGACCAGCAACAAGTAGCTGATTGGTCTGTGAATTGGTGATCACTTATTGAAGCCAAAAACCTCTTGCCTGCCAACAACAAGGTGCCTGGATCCGACGTAATTGAACAGCTGGGGGTGTGAAAGTTTGGGGCAGAAACAATTGGACATCTGGGAGGGACAGAGTTCTTTTAGCTCTACAGTAAGAGTTGCCTCAAGATTGTTTACGATAACTGCAGAGGAGACATTAACTATGCATTTTTTTCAGTCAAAGGCCTTTTATAAAGTGTGTCGCCCTGTTCCTTCTGAAAAATGAATGAAAGTAGCTGGAGAAGAAATATCAAGAAATAGAATTTGGAAAAGCAAAAGAATCATCTCAGCAAACCACATGGAGAAGGTATTGAACCATGTTTCCAAACTTTCCCAGTGTCCCTAACACCCATGCATTTATTCTTGTCTATTTATCTGCCAGGGAAGATTATCACTGGTAGAGATACGTGTTGATGGTTCATAGTTAACTTATTTGCAGTAAATAGTATCTCTTGTTAAGTACAGAAACCTGGTCTGTGCTTCTGTCAACCTGGGCCGAAAAGACAAGTAAATTGGGGAACTTTGTGTACTCCTTTAGATCTATTAACTTTTGTAATGACTCGAGTGAATAGTGGGGTTTGATTTTCAGCATGTTATCCCATTGAGTTATAATAGTTTTAATAAGGTCATCTTTCATTCATTTAAACTCTAACAAATAAGGCCTAATTTTATTTTGCCATTCTTGAGAAGTCAATCACTACATCCCAGAAATCAGCCTTGTGAATTTCTCTTGAACTGTCACTGTTACCAATACATCCTTTCTTAAATATTGGGACCAAAACTGCACACAATATTCTTGGTAGAGTCTCCCAAAACACTCTGTGCAGTTTAGCAAAGCTTCTTTATGGTTAAACTGCAGTCCTTAGTGGTAAAGGCCACAATTCCATTTGCCTTTGTAATTACTTGCTGTATCTGTATGTTTACATTATATGTTTCATGATCAAGAAATCTGTGATCTGTACAATTTTGCAGTCTCCCTCCATTTAAGTAATCATTTGCCTTTTGATTCTTTTAACAAAGACAGAGTGGGTGCGTGGAATGTCTTACTGTACACCCCATCAAGACGTCGATCTAGCGTCTACAATGTGGGTCAGCTGTCTGTGAGACAGCATATTGTACAGTCATTCAAACAATTGGTCATGTCTGAAAGTGGGCAGGAGCTCGTCCTTAGTTCAGTCAAGAGGTGGCCATTGTCAGTCAGGATTCTCAGTAAGGTCAATTCCAGACCCAATCTGTACACAGTCCAGAGACTTGACCACAGATGGTTATCCACTCAGGCCAGGCACAGGCAGGGGATCTGTCTGACTACAGTCTAGGGAGCGGTCAATGATCCATCCTTCAAGGCCAGCACCGACAGTCAGGGGAATCGTGTATTGTCAGTCAGGGAGCTGCCAATACAGCAGTCGGGGTCTGCTCAGTCATGTCTTTGGACTTGTCAAATTTGGTCAGAGATCTGACAAAATACAGTCCTGTGGTTCTCTGCTTTGATCTTTGTGGGCCCGAGGCAGTTTATGCAGGCAGAGGGCGAAATCACTGCCAATAGGGGGTGTGGAGTCGAGGCTTGGAGCAGAGAGTGCTATGGGGAGAAGCAGAAACAACTGTAGAGATTAGGATAAGAACACTGACAAAGGGTTTCTCATGGTGAGGTGGCAGGAGTAACATTGGAGGGTATTGTGGTTCACAGGAGGCAGGAGTTATTGGCAATAGCCACAACTGTGTTGCCTATGGTGGAGCATAGACAAGCATTGTGGTCATCATTTAAGGTGTAATATTTGGGTTGAGCGGATATGAAGGAGGGTTGGGGGGTACAGTTCAATGTGGTGAGTCTCCATATGTCAAAGGATCGAGAGCACTGGGTGAAAATGGACTGTGGGGTTAATGGAAGATAAAAGATAGGTGTGTTTTGAGAAACTTTGTAGCTCAGGTTGAGGTTCTGGATGTAGGTTTGTTTCCTGAGCTGGAAAGTTCATTTTCAGACATTCTGTCACCACACTAGGTAACATCTTCAGTGAGCCTCTGGATGAAGCACTCGTAGCATGGCCCAGTTTCTATTTCTAGAATAGCAGTTTCTATCAACAAACACATTGACTTGGATCCCACTTGCCACCCCATGAGAAAAAGAACCGGTAATGACATCACCACAGGAAATGACATCACCAACCCAAGGAAACCTAAACACAAAAATAGAAAGCGGGCCTTGCCACCAGTGCTTCATTCGGAGGCTCACTGATGTTACGAGTGAAAATGAAGGTTCCAGCTCAACGAGCAAACCTATATCCATAAAAGGTAGGTGTGGAGGCTCTTGGGGGGGGGGGTGAACTTGATAATGGGGTGGAGCCCCGTACTGACAGAGTCCATCACAAGCTCCAACCACTGCCATTTCCTACCATTCTGTCAGTGGGAAATACAACTGAAATAGCTGGGGTAGCAGCTAGGGTAGGTGGAGTCACTGTCAGTTTGATAGATGCAACCATTGGATATAAGTCTGCATGCCTGGATACTGAAGGAGCAAATATGTATTTGCAAACTCTAGCTACGTTTCGTTCGGATCATTCCTTTGCCCATTTGCAATGCAGACAGAACTGATTAGGGTTCAAATGTGTGTCAAATATAAATTGCATAATGCCTTTGGTGCTTAAAGATGTATAATTGGCATCTGTGATGCAGCATTAAAAGGAGATAAATGCTAGCCAAAAGCACCCCATCACTTGCGAACCTTCCAGGAGTGCTACAGGAAACATTGAACTCTACCTCCAATTGTCCTGACTATGGACTCTACTGAACGCAATAATAAGTTCTATAGTTGATGTGGATTTGGGATGGGAAGTGGGTCTCATTGTAATGTTGTTAGTTGTTCAGCTGGTGCTGCATCTTCATCAAGCTGATGCACATATTGTAACCAGAACCATGGTGGGACAGGTGACAGGACTTCTGAAGATGTGGATCCACTGTTTGGACTGGTTGGGAAGCTGGACAGAGTGTGCCACATGTTCCTGCTGTGCTGTGCTGTGCTCTGCACAACTGGAATAACAATGAGGTGATGTGATTGATGCTGAGGAATGGGGAGAATGGGAGACTTCTTAGGGGGAGGATGAAGAGCTCTCCTTGCCCCATGACAGTGCCAGATGCAGCTGAGTTCTATGTTACGTGGTGGTTAAACAGTAACTGGGATGAGAGAGTGGAGTTTGTATATGCAAGGGAGTTACACTGCTCGAGACATAGCCAGGATAACTGTATCTTTGTGGTTACTGTGCCATTACATTGTTGGTGAGGGCAATACCACTGCCACTGCTTGTCTGGGTACACAGTGGTCTTTAAAAAATGGGCACAGATACAGGTATCTGCTCAATGCTGAATTGTTCTGGAACAGTTTGTGGTAAAGTTTGAGCTAGAATTGGACAAAAAAGATACCAGAAGGATGGGGTAGACAGTTAACAGCCAAGTTGGGTATGATGCAGCTTGGAATCTCACCAGACTTTTTGGCAAAAAACCTTTAAAACTTGAAGCAACTGATACTTAGCTGAGAAAAGTAAGTTTCAGCCCATTAAAATGATATGTCGCATATGAAATGTATGCATCGTCTTCTCTCCAGCGAGCAATGTTTATTCTCATTCATGTGCCTGCTTTAAAATGGGGCTTAATATATGAGGAATGATTTTGCTTTGAGAACTATTGTAAGGTCAGCCGAGCTGGTTTTGAAGTGGCTCTGCATCCGTTCTCTGAGAGTCTTAGCTTTCATGCTATTCACTGAGAGTGAATCCAAGCACAGATTCCAGGGGTGAAAAGACACTGCTTGTATCCAATGCAGCATTTCTTAAAGCAACTCTTCCCATGCTGACAGAGTCCAGGACTCTTTTTCTTTTGACCTTCAATTCTGCATGCAGCATAGGGGAGGTAGGTTTATTTTTGATTAGGTTAGATTCCCTACAGTGTGGAAACAGGCCCTTTGGCCTAACCAGTCCACACCAACCCTCCGAAGAGTAACCCACTCAGACCCACTTCCCTCTGACTAATGCACCTAACACTATGGGCAATTTAACGTGGCCAATTCACCTGACCTGCACATCTTTGGACTGTGAGAGTAAATTGGAGCATCTGGAGGAAACCCACACAGACACAGAGAGAATGTGCAAACTCCACACAGACAGTTGTCCAAGGCTGGAATCAAACCTGGGACCCTGGTGCTGTGATGCAGCAGTTAGATTTAGTGATCTAAGTCTTGCAGGCACCAATCTTTTAAAATTCCAACTCATTAAGTCGCAGTTTAAAAAGATGTGAACTAGCATTGTAGAAAATTCTGAAGGTTTTGCCAGTTGCAATATGAAATCCTTAGGAGTAGCTGGTACCCTATAATGTACCAACCTTTTAAACAGAGAAAAGAATTACTGGCTTCTAGCAATTGAGAATTGTTTATATTTAAATCTTGGAACTGTGTTTGTCTTTGAGAATACACACGGAATTTTCCCAGTCCCTGAATGACATGGGCAATTGTGAGAAATTCAGGAGAATTCCGAATGTAAAATTTAAGAATCTCAAATCTGAGAAAAGAGTCTAATTTTGTCCTTAAGGTTTTAACAAATAGATTATTAAGTGGCAAAGATCCTACATTCATACATTTGCAGCTACCTTCACCTCATTTATCAGCTGGTTGCCACTCTCCCAGGTACCAATGAGTAACTAGACAGTTCTAGAAAGTATTAACCTCACCACATCAGCACAGCCAATCTTGGACTAACATAGTACTTTCTGACACTGTAAGGCTGCACTTTAGAGCTCATCAATACCTTACATTGCAATGCTCTTGTCAAGCAACTCTGTGCAGGAATACAAACCCAGCATGCATTGGAACAGAATGCATCCCCAGGCTCCTAGCAGTTTTTCTTGGTGCTCACTCAGTTTACATTTTTTTTCTCATAGAGTCATACAGCATGGAAACAGACTGTTTGGCCCAACATATTCATACCATCCAGGTTTCCTAAACTGAACTGGTCCCATCTGCCTGCATTTGGCCCATATCTCTCTGAACCCTTCAATTTACTTGGATACTCTCAGAATCTCTGCTTTGCCTTGTTTTTTAGCACAGACAGATTGTCAGCACTGAACAACATTGCAGCTCAGCACCATGGTATCAATATCACACCTACAGCAAGTGGGAACAGCAAACACACTATATGTGCTTCAACCAGACAGGGATATCTCAAAGTCTAAGCGGATTAGCCCTTAGTCAAGGCAAGAGGACTCAGGGGATGCCACCACAGTCAGTCAAAGTTAAAAGTCACACAACACCAGGTTATAGTCCAACAGGTTTGATTGGAAGCACACCAGCTTTCTTCATCAGGAGCGTCACTCCGAAAGTTAGTGTGCTTCCAATTAAACCTGTTGGACTATAACCTGGTGTTGTGTGATTTTTAACTTTGTACACCTCGGTCCAACACCGGCATCTCCAAATCATGACAGTCAGTCAAGGCATAGTTAGATCTCATTCCAAAAGTTTGGCCACGGTCATACCTAGAGGTAAGACCTAACCAGTCATGGATTACAGCTGGATCATTCAGATTGCCATGGAGACATCAGTTCAGTGGGTGAGTGTCACTACATGGGAAAAAGGGAAGTATTAAGTTTAATGAAAGTGACTGGATAAACTGTCACCTAGAAAGAAAGATAATGCAGTGACATCAGTTACAGGGTTGGAAGTGCAGATGGTGGGAAGGCTTAGTTGTTTGGCAGTGGGTGAGAGTCACTAAAGGAAGATGCTGCACGCAATAGTGAGAATACCAGAACGTGAGCCCTGGGTGGGAAATGCGTGTAGTGACAAAGTTGTTGTGAGAACAAGATATTGGAGAACACATCCTGCCACTCACCCTTGTGAAGTGCATACTGCGATTGACCTTCCTGCAGCATTGTTGCACATTTCACCCATGGAAACCGCATTGGCCTGGGTGGCTATCTCTGACCAGGTTGGCAGTATCTCTTGTTGGGGCCTCTGTTGGGCCTGGAGAGAGATAACAGCTCTCCTCACACCCCCATTGCCCCCCCCCCCCCCCACCCCGAACACCCCAACCTTCAGGTCTGCAAACCAGGTAGCCAAGTTCCTTTTCTCTGCCAACTTATTTTGTTTTGCAAACAAGCAACACACATGGAAAGATATTTTTCAGCTTTCAGAGTTAGAAATAGTGTACAGCTGTGCAGATAGTAATCTAAAAATTGCTGAGTTAGCCAAAATTAAATGAAATTAGTGAAAAATGATATGAAGCCTCCTGTAACAACAGGTTAATGGTTGGATGATTATCTAATGGTCATTGGTTTTTTTTGGGTTCCTAAAATCGTTGAAAAACAAAAGGAAAAAGTCACTTGTTCTTTCACATAGTCATTGCTCAATTAGGCCCTGCTTGTCACTGGTTCCTTGGCCACATGGCTGTTTTTCCTGGTGGAGAGCAGGAGAATCAACATTTTGGGCAGGAGCCCTTCATCAGGAATGAAGGGCTTTTGCCCGATACATCGATTTTCCTGCTCCTCGGATGCTGCATGACCAATTGTGCTTTCCCAGCACCACGCACTCTCAACCCTAATCTCGAGCATCTGTAGTCCTCACTTTTTCCTAGTTGTTTCTCCTGGTGTTGGAGTATTAATAAAGTTATTTCGACCTGGTGTTTTCACTGTCTTGTACCTGCACACACACAACATGGATACTGGGGGGACAAAAAAAAATTAATTGCTGTAACTCAACAGTAATGGGCTAAACTGCCACAGTGCGTCTGAATGGTTGGACTCTTGTTTTAAAACATTCCAGGCCATCAAATATGTAATTAGATTAGATTCCCCAAGAGTGTGGAGACCGGCCATTTGGCCCAACCAGTCCACACCAATCCTCCGAAGAGTAACCCACCCAGACCCACTTCCCTCTGACTAGTGCACCTAACACTATGGATAGTTTAGCATGGCCAATTCACTTGGCTTGCACATCTTTGGACTGTGGGAGGAAATCCACATAGACACAAAGAATGTGCAAACTCCACACAGACAGTCACCCGAGACTGGAATCAAACCTGGGACCCTGGTGCTAACCACTGTGCCACCCATATGTGACCATGTATTAGCCAAACAGAAGGGATTTCCTCAGAAAATTGCACTGTGTCAGTATCATATGATTGACTATGAAATAGATGGTAATGGCAAACTAAAGCTGAGGTCAAAGTTTGTAAAATTATAAAATAAGTCACTTGCTAGAGAGAAACAAGTTACTCTTAATGAGTTAATTCAACACACTGGCTGTGCAAAGTATGATACTACTTCAGTTATCCAGCAGTCAAACTGAACATTTGCTGAAGACTGGACAGTGTCAAAGTTTTGAGTGCACAGCGTGTCTGTATGGGAAAGGGGTAGTAAAAAGCTAGTCTCAAAGCATAGTTAGCTAATTCTGAATATCATCGCATCACTGGGAGATTGAGGTAGAGCAGACTGATCACCTGTATCCCTTTTATCCTCAGACAAGCCCACCTAACTGGTTCACCTATAATTATAAGCATTGTATAGGTAAGGCTCTTGTGGTACTTTGCAGTATACTTTGCTTTAATGAAGAATATTGGGCAAATCCCATTCTTAGACTGATACCCAATGTAATCTTGATGGGCTAGGGAAAGTATAAATAAAAGTCTACAGGTGGAATTTAAATATTGCATCTACAATGTGAACAGCAGAAAGTCCTGGCATTGACAAGCCTCTGTGGACAGCAAAATTGCATGAGACTCCGCAGTGGAGGCTGGATGCATGTTTAAAGATGTGAGCAGAGCAGAATTGTGTAAGAGAATTTGCCAGGGGTCATGGAGTGCACACCTTCATGGAACTCCCTGATTTTGACACTTAATCAAAACCTGGCAAACGTTAGGCCATTCACTCTCTCTGCCAGTTATAACACTCTCCCTGGCTTGGTTCACCCCACCTTTTACTAACAGGATAAAAACCATCACTTTTACATATCCCATCAGTTCCCAAGAAGACTGACATGGGACTTGAAACAATAATCCAATTTCACTCTCCACTAATGCTGCAAGACTTTCGCAGGGCTTGCTTTTTATTTCTGGTCGGTTTGCTCTTTGACATCTGCCTGAAAATGTAGGTGGCGATTTCTGCACTGCACTAAAGTATTGACCAAGATTATGTTCTTAAACCTGTGGAGTCATTTGTGAACCCTGAGCATTTTGACATTGTGTAAAATTGGTGGTATTGAGCCCTTTGGATAATATCCACAAACAGTGTGTGATAACTGACCAAAAATGGACAGAATTTGCATTGTGTTTTGGCCTGCTGAGCTTCTATTGTGTACTAATCCGTCAAGCAAGCTTCCGAAAAGCTGCTGAAGTTAATCCAATTAGGCAGCATCGTATTGCACTGTTATGGAGCCCAGAAATGTATACCTTTGGCATTTAGGTTGCTGTTTCTTCCCCATTTAGTTATTACTTCTGTGACATTAGATTCCTACTAACTATTCCATTCATTTGAATGCAAGGAAATATAATGTTTTAAATGCAATGAACAATCACCAATGTTGTTCCCCGAGACTGTTGTACAAAACAGCAAGCCGTTTAAAACCATTGATGAACATAAAAACCACAAAGTCTGTTTTACCTCATAGTTTCATTAGCCTTGAAGCAAAGATAAAAATTCCAGATGTAAACTCTCCCTGAGAAGGAAATATCAAGCCCAGCCAAATGTCGTTGGTAAAAGTTGACTTTGTTTGGAAAACTGAGTTTTCTTGGCAAAGGCTCAAGCGACAGTTACAGTTGCACTCTGCCTTTTTGGGACACATTGGTACAGATCCCATCTGTGGTATGAGAGCCTGGTGTTCCTGCCGATTTTGATTGCTGAGATTTTGTTGTACTTTGTTATGATTCAACATACCGTTTGTCGGGTGAAGCAGATGAATTGCTGGAAAATTTCACTCAGAACATAAACAATAATTGCACATTTCCCCACAGCATAGGTTGTGAATAGCTTTTAAGCATTGAGGTTAACTCAGGTTGAAAACATATTGGCCTCCTTTGCAGCATGAGACCTGGAAGAATTTAACTCCTTGGCCTCATTTATTTCTGAGTTCAGATTTCTGTCCTAAATTGTTGGAAAATTTTATGATTAGATTCTCCAAATCCGTTATGACCAGATGATGAGTGATATTTCTTCTGTTATACAATTCCCCAAATTGTCAAGGACGTGGGTGAGGAGGAATGTAATGGCTCCTCTTTCTTTACTCACCCACCCCCTCAGTTGGTTGCAACAAGTTAATTTAGAAAAGATCTCCTCCCTTGTAATAAATTTATCTTAAAATGAGCCATTTTAACTCTGCTTCCTTGACTTAACAGAAGTGAGTTTATTGGTCATTAAATGCAATAATAACACAACATTTTTCAAACAAAAAGTGAATCTAAGAAAAAGTATATATGGATCAGTCTCTTTAAGATGTAGATAGTGGAACATAGGGCAGTCAATTTAGGGATTCTTAAGGCAGAAAGTCCCATAATTAACTGCAGTGAAGCAGTCTGGGAGAAATATCCTTCAGTTGGAGGGGGGGTATGGTAGTGAAGCGGTCTGGGAGGTACTCTGAAGAAGGGTCACCAGACCCAAAACATTAACTCTGCATTTTCTCCACAGATGCTGCCAGACTTGCTAAGTTTCTCCAACAATTTTTGTTTCTGGTTTTGTTTCTGATTTCCAGCATCCACAGTTCTTTTGATTTTTTAGTCTGGGAAAAGTGTCTGATTGGACAAAGTCAGGTGATTATTTCTGCTATATTTGGTGGTTATTGTGTGTCAGGTTTTTATTTTGGTCTTATAGTTTGTTAGGCTATAGTGTAAAGGTCCAGAGAAGAAAACTCGAGAATAACTAACATCATTTAACTTTAAATGGTTTCTTGGCCTCATCCTAGCATCATTCTTGCTGCCTTGAGGAGAGTTCCAAGCAATAACTCTCTCTCGTGTTTAGCTTCCTCTCATTCTCCACATCTCTATTCATCCCACTTGGTTGGGAGTAAAAAGGGGAAGATGTCTTTGGGAGCATTGGATTTGTAGGTCAGCTCATTGTGATCAGCAACTTTGCCTACCTGCCTGGAATCAGTCAGACACTATTTTCCTTGGTCTACTCTTATTGGGAAGTTAATTGAGTTTTTGAGCTCCTCATGGAGGATTAGTTCACAGAGCATTTTGTAATTGGCTTCTGCCTTAGTCCCATAACTGCTAGGGGGAAGCAACTTACTTCAATCTTTCAAATTCCAGGTGTATCTGGTCATATCTGCTTCAGAATTAGGAATTTTTTGACAGCATGTCTCTTGCACTAACTGATACTTTTTTTTTAACTGCCTCTTAATCAGTGGCAGTTTCCTCAGGTAAGAAGCAATATATTTCATGAGCTTTCCCTACAAGCTTACTCTGCTTTGTTAACTGCTGTGTGATCCATTCGAAAGAGATAAGATTTAGGAATTAAGACTAAACTGAGCACATTCTGCTCTTGAGTCTGAACCTATTCAGTCTATGTGAGGCACATTGGAATTCCTACACTGAACCTTGATTGGTCTTAGTTCAAACTCCCTTTCCTGCCATTTTTACTGAAATTCCATTATTTCTTGGACTTTCCTCTCTACCTCATTTTTTCTCTCTCCATCTCTCTTTTCTTCTCTATCTCACTTTCTTACTCTCTCTTTTTTTTCTCTTTCTCTAATTCGCTCTCCTTTCCTTTTCCCTTGAAATTCCAATTTCCATTACACCAATGTTAACTTATCCATGGTTACTCTGTCCATTTATATCATCACAAGCATCCCCCAAAATTCTCTTAAGAACACGCAGGCATCAAATACAAACATCTCTATATTGCAGCAGTGAAAACTATAAAAAAAAACTTCTGTACAGTTTTAAAAATTGTTTCTAAGTAACAATTTATGAACTCTCTTTCCTTTCATTTGTGGGTTTGAGTCCTGGCCTTGAGCCTTCAAGTTATTCTGACAAACTTTGGGTGAGGTTCCTGAAATTACAGTTATCCTGTGCTAGTACTTCCTTAAAGAAATGTTGTAATTATAAGTTTGATATGTTCTTTGGTGACCTGGGTTGTGATCCGTAGTTAATACAGAAGCAATCTCAATGAAAGCAGCTGACATTTATAAAAAGAAATTGAAAGAAATAAAACATCCTGAAGTGCTTCACTGGAGTACATGACATTGAACCACAGATATTAGACAAGATGATAGAAGAAGAGAAAGTGAGCACTGCAGATGCTGGAGATCAGAGCTGAAAATGTGTTGCTAGAAAAGCACAGCAGGTCAGGCAGCGTCCAAGGAGCAGGAGAATTGACGTTTCGGGCATGAGCCCTTCTTCAGGAATGAGGAAAGTGTGTCCAACTGGCTAAGATAAAAGGTATGGAGGAGGGACTTGGGGGAGAGGCGTTGGAAATGCGATAGGTGGAAGGAGGTCAAGGTGAGGGTGATAGGCTGGAGTGGGGGTGGGGACGGAGAGGTCAGGAAGAAGATTGCAGGTTATGAAGGCATTTCTGAGTTCGAGGGATTTGACTGAGACAAGGTGGGGGGAGGGGAAATGAGGAAACTGGAGAAATCTGAGTTCATCCCTTGTGGTTGGAGGGTTCCTAGGCAGAAAATGAGGCTCTCTTCCGCCAGCCATCGTGTTGTTATGGTCTGGCGATGGAGGAGTCCAAGGACCTCATGTCCTTGGTGGAGTGGGTGGGGGAGTTGAAGTATTGAGCCACGGGTTGGGTTGGTTGGTCCGGTGTCCCAGAGGTGTTCTCTGAAACGTTCTGCAAGTAAGCGGCCTGTCTCCCCAATATAGAGGAGGCCACATCGGGTGCAGCGGATAGAAGAGACAAATTTAAGAACTGTTGCAAAGGAAGTGAGTGTGATGGAGGATGCAAAGTTGTAGAGAGGGTATTTTGAAGATTAGTGCCTAAGCAAGCAAGTGATTTGTGCGCTCTGCAGACCAATTAAAATGAGGGGCATTCAGAAAGGTAGAGTGAACAAAGTGTAAGGATCATGAGCAGATACAGTATGGTGAAGCCATGAAAAAAATTGAAAACAAAGGCAGGAATTTTAAAATGCAGACACTGAGAAATTGCAAATCAGTAGGACAAGGGGAACTGGCTTGCTGTGATTTAAATCTCAGGCCACAGAAGTTTGGCTGACCACAGTTTTAGAAAGGGTAGAATGTGGGACATGAGCCAGGGTACACTGAGATGTCACTGCTGGTAAGCGGGAGTCAAAATTGATGATGGGTGAGGCCACTATTGAAGTGCCATGGACAACATTGAGTCATGGAGGCACATACATTATCAGGAAGCAAGACTATTATTTAAATTAGTTACTGGTCCTGAGAGGCAGGTGCCTGGTTCAGGACTGAAAGCAGAGAAGTAAAAATGGGAAGAAATAGGAATGTATCAACAATGCACACCCAAACTCTCTACATTCTGGGGAAGTTCCAAGTGGAACCAGACAAGAGAATCAGCATGGTAGAATTCAGAAGATTGACCACCACACAGTTTGATGTAACTCCATCATATATCTTTTAAAGAAAGATGGCACCATAACAGTATATCAAGGTCCAGGTACCATCAACGTTTGCTTAAAAGGCTTCCATTCAAAATATTGACACAAATTATTAAATCCAAAATTTTCTGAAGTAAATTTCCAAGCAAGTTAAGACATATGGATACTGGTCTATCCAATTCACAAAAGCAATCACAATATTTACAGCATTGGGATGGTGCTATTTCCAACATGTACTACTGGAACTCTGAGTTAGTCAAGGCATATTTTGGCAGCACTTGAATAGGATTATTGGAAATGTACCTGGTTGGTTTTGTGTTGCTGAAACTGGCATGGTCTTTGGTAAGTCAAAGGCGGACTATGGCCACAACTTTTGCTTCTGGATGGCAGCAGCACGACGAAAGGATTAATAATTAACAGCACATAGTCAATGCCAACCTTCATTTACACCTCCTATGGAACCTGTCCCAATTTAACTAAGATCTTAGAATCCCTAAAGTGTGGAAACAGGCCCTTCACCCCAACAAATCCACACTGACCCTCTGAAGAGTATCTCACCCAAACCCATGACCATTACTCTACATTTACCCCGACTATTTCATCGAGCCTACACTTCCCTGAACACTATGGGCAATTTAGCACGGCCAATTCACCTGGCCTGCACATCGTTGGATTGTGCGAGGAAACAGGAGCACCTGGAGGATAGGACACAGAACATAGAATAATACAGAGCAGAATAGGCCCTTCGACCCTCGATATTGTGCCGACCAGTGAACTATTTTCAGTTCATCTCCCTACACTATCCCATCATCATCCATGTGCTTATCCAAGGATTGTTGAAATTTCCCGAATGTGGCTGAGTTAACTACGTTGGCAGGCAGGGCATTCCACGCCCTTACCACTCTCTGAGTAAAGAACCTGCCTCTGACATCTGTCTTAAATCTATCACCCCTCAATTTGTAGTTATGCCCCCTCGTACATGCTGACAACATCATCCTCAGAAAAAGACTTTCACTGTCTACCCTATCTAATCCTCTGATCATCTTGTATGTCTTTATCAAATCCCCTCTTAGCCTTCTTCTTTCCAATGAGAATAGACATAAGTCTCTCAGCCTTTCCTCATAAGACCTTCCCCCAGACCAAGCAACATCCTGGTAAATCTCCTCTGTACCTTTTCTAATGCTTCCACATACTTCCCGAAATATAGCAACCAGAACTGTACACAACATTTCAAGTGTGGTCGCATCAGCGTTTTGTATAGTTGCAATTGCTATTGCACCTCTGGAACTCAATCCCTCTACCAATGATACCTAACACACCGCATGCCTTCTTAACAGCACTATCCACCTCGGTGGCAACTTTCAGCGATCTATGTACATGGACTCCAAAATCCCTCTGCACATCCACTCTACCAAGAATCTTTCCATTGGCCCAGTACTCTACCTTCCTGTTATTCTTCCCAAAGTGCATCACCTCACATTTAGCTGCATTGAACTCCATTTGCCGCCTCTCATCCCAATTCTGCAGTTTATCCAAGTTTCCCTGCAACCTGTAACATTCTTCCACTGTCCAACTTTAATGTCATCTGCAAATTTACTAATCCATCCAGCTACGCCTGCGTCTAAGTCATTTATAAAAATGACAAACAGCAGTGGTCCCAAAACAGATCCTTGTGGCACACCACTAGTAACCGGACTCCAGGCTGAATATTTTCCATCAACCACTACTCGCTTCCTTCTTTCAGAAAGCCAATTTCTAATCCAGGCTGCTAAATCACCCTCAATTCCATGCCTCTGCATTTTCTACCATGTGGAACATTATCAAAAGCTTTACTGAAGTCCATATGTATCACATCAACTGCCTTACCCTCATCTACATGCTTGGTCACCTTCTCAAACAACTCAATGAGGTTTGTGAGATATGACCTGCCCTTGATGAAACCACGTTGACTATCTGGAATCAAATTGGTGCTTGCTAGATGATTATCTCTTATAGTCCTTTAGAAAATCTTTCCTACAACAGAAGTAAGGCTCACTGGTTTATAATTACCTGGGTCACCTCCACTGCCTTTCTTGAACGAGGGCACAACATTTTCAATCTTCTGGTGCTGTGGTACTAAACCTATAGACAATGACCACTCAAATATCTAAGCCAAAGGTTCTGCTATCTCCTCCTTAGCTCCTTAGCTTCTCAGCAAATCCTCAGATAAATCCCATCCAGCCCAGGGGACTTTCACTCTTTCTAGAACTGATAACAGCTGTTCGTAACTAATCTCGATCCTTTCCTTTCTAGTCTAATATCTCGTATCTTACTTTTCTCCTCTACAATATTCTACTTCTCCTGAGTGAAAACTGATGAGAAATGTTTGTTTAGCACCTCTCTGAGCTCCACAGGATCCACACTCAACTTCCCACTTCTGTCTTTGGCTGGCCCTATTCCTACCCTCGTCATCCTTTTATTCCTCACATACCTATAGAAAGCTTTAGGGCTCTCCTTTATTCTATTTGCTAAAGACTGCTCATGTCCCCTCCATGCTCTTCTTAACTCTCTCTTTAAATCCTTCCTCGCTGATCTGTAACTCTCCATTACCTCATCTGAACCATCTTGCCTTGTCAACTCAAAAGGCTCTTTCTTCCGCGTAACAAGAGATGCAAGTTCTGTAGTAAACTACGGTTCCCTTACCTTATCACTTCCTCCCTGCCTGACAGGGACATACCTATCAAGGACACTCAATATCTGTTCCTTAAACCAACCCCACATTTCTATTGTCTGCATCCCCTGCATTTTGCCACCCCATTTTATCCATCCTAATTCTTCCTGAATCGCATTATAATTACCTTTGCCCCATCGATACCTCTTGACCTGTGGCATGTACCTTTCCCTTTCTGTCACTAAATTAAACGTAACTGAATTATGGTCACTATCTCTTCAAAGTGCTCACCTACAACTAAATCAAACACCTGGCTTGGTTCATTACCAAGCACCAGATCTGTGTGGCCTCCCCTCTTGTTGCCCCTTCAACATACTGTGTCAGTAAACCCCCCTGTACACATTGGACAAAAACTGATCCATCCGATGTACTAGAGTTATAGCATTTCCAGTCAATGTTGGGGAAGTTAAAGTCCCCCATAATGACCATCCTGTTCCTTTCACTCCTACCCAGAAAAATTTTACCAATCCACTCATCCACCTCCCTGGAACTCTGCAGATGCCTATAAAAGAACTCCCAACAGTGTGACCTCTTCTCTCCTGTTTCTAAACTCAGCCCACACCACCTTAGTCGATGACTCCTCATCAAAAGTTCTTTCAGCCACCGTTATACTGTCCTTGACTAACAAGGCCATCCCTCCCCCCTCTTTTACCACCTTGCCTGTCCTTAATGAATCATCTAAACCCTGGAACCTGCAACACCCAGTCCTCACCATGCCCTGTCCATGTCTCCGAAATAGCCACAACATTGAAGTTCCAGGTACCTATCCAAGCTGCAAGCTCACCTACCTTATTTCGGATACTTCTGGCATTGAAGTCAACACACTTCAAACCAGCTTGCTGTCTCCCAGTGCATTCTTTTCACCATAAAATCCTGTCCATGCCCTCTCTACTCTCATCCTCCTGTGCACTGCAACTACACCTCAAGTTCCTGTCCCCCTGCTGAGCTAGTTTAAACCCACCGACACAGACATGTGTAAACTCCATACAGACAGTCACCTGAGGCTGGAATTGAACCCAGATCCCTGGTGTTGTGAGGCAGCAATGCTAACGAGTGAGCCACCATGGGTATCAAATAAATGTCACCTCCACAGGAAGAAGAGGATCAATAACATTGCATCAGAGTTTTACATTTCCTGTCACTTTATATTGCCAACATGGAAGATAACATTTCTCTGCTGGGAAACTTGCTCGGAAAGGACAGTGCTTTATGTGTGACAAGATAATCATTAACATGTTTTTGATTCTGTCAGGTAGGTTCGATCAGAAAAAAAATGTTGTGCTACAATCCCAGATAAGCTGTGGTTCTCAAAGTGGATTCATCATTTAAAAAAAAAGCCCTGGACCCAGGTCTACTGCGTGATGAAAAGCCACTGTTTTTGGCTTGAAAACCATGTCATCCCCACAAGGCAAATATTCCAATATAGAGTGTGAGACATCAACTGTGGTACTTGACATCGTGTGGTTTCACACCCATTTACTTGACAAGGAGTTCACTGTTGAAACTGAATATAAGCCATTACTGATGATGTACTGCGAACTGCTAACAAGTGCACTGCCACATTCAAGGTGCAAGGACATGACTTTGAAGTGAAATTAAATAGCTTCATGTTAGCTCAACACTTGTGTATGTGAATATAATATTTGTACATAATAGATGGTATAATGGATGTCAGTTAGATTCTTCAATACCATGGTATCTATGTTCATCTTTGAGGGATAATATTAGCATTTCTGCATCATGTTAAACACTCAGTGCAGGCAAGTTCAGGCCAATCCCATCACCACCCACTTGCATCCTCTCCTTCACCCACTTACCATATACATTTACTCTTCATAACTTATTAATGTGCTTTTAAAGCTTTAAACCCCAGAATATAGCAGTGGTGTAATACAGGCACCTGGTGTGGCCTTCAGAGCTGATCCTGTGTTGTGGAAGACTCCAACATCATGTATACTGTTTCTTAAGGGCCTGAAATTAGCAACTTGAGCCAGAACACTGGAGCATGGTACGTCAGAAAGAAACAAGTGCCAATCTGACTGTGAATTCCATTCCTCAGAAGATTTCACTAAAGTATATTGCAACAATATCTTTCCTTAAGAGATCTGTCAAGTTCAACAAGAAATGTGGAATGTATTGTTTCTTTTGTTTAGAAAACTATGGTAAACATTCAGGTACAAATCTGGTCCCAACCCTCACTGGTGTCTTGCTACATTGGTGTCATTTGTGTACAATGCTGAATACAAAATAGACAAATTCCCTTTGTGATCTGGCAGAATGAACCTGCACCCAGTTTCTGGCAACTTAAACCTGTTTAAGGTCAGGTTACATCTCATAACGCAATGTGGAATTTATGAAGGTCAGTTGCCTAGTTATAGCGCCTCTTGTTTCTTTTCTTAAAGGACGGGTAGCCCACGCTTTCATAGAATCATAGAGTCATAGAGATATACAGCATGGAAATAGACCCTTCGGTCCAACCCGGCCATGCCGACCAGATATCCCAACCCAATCTCGTCCCATCTGCCAGCACCCAGCCCATATCCCTCCAAACCCTTCCTATTCATATAAACTTCCAAATGCCTCTTAAATGCTGCAATTGTACCAGCCTCCATCACTTCTTCTGGCAGCTCATTCCATACCTGTGTGAAAGCATTGTCCCTTAGGTCCATTTTATATCTTTCCCCTTTCACCCTAAACCTATGCCCTCTAGTTCTGGACTCCCTGACCCCAGGGAAAAGACTTTGCCTATTTATCCTATCCATGCCCCTCATAATTTTGCAAACCTCTGTAAGGTCACCCCTCAGCCTCCGACGCTCCAGGGAAAACAGCCCCAGCCTGTTCAGCCTCTCCCTGTAACTCAGATCCTCCAACCCTGGCAACATCGTTGTAAATCTTTTCTGAACCCTTTCAAGTTTCACAACATCTTTCCAATAGGAAGGAGACAAGAATTGCTCGCAATATTCCAACAGTGCCCTAACCAATGTCCTGTACAGCTGCAACATTACCTCCCAACTCCTATACTCAATACTCTGACCAATAAAAGAAAGCATACCAAACGCCTCCTTCACTGTCCTATCTACCTGCGATTCCACTTTCAAGGAGCTATGAACCTGCACTCCACGGTGTCTTTGTTCAGCAACACTCCCTAGGACCTTACCATTCAGTGTATAATAAGTCCTGCTAAGATTTGCTTTCCCAAAATGCAGCACCTCGCATTTATCTGAATTAAACTCCATCTGCCACTTCTCAGCCCATTGGCCCATCTGATCCAGATCCTGTTGTAATCTGAGGTAACCCTCTTTGCTCTCCACTACACCAAGCCTGTTCTAGTGTCACACTGTGAACAGAGTGTAATGGGGGTTTAAAAACAACCTATGTGTCCAACAGGCCTGCGTCAGCACTGAGATTACGTGCGCACAACTGGGGAAGTTGAACTGCACGATGAATGACCACACTCAATATCTCTCTTGGGTTCAGCATGAAGCTTTAAGTTTTGGATGAAAGCCAAAATAGATTGCATGTAATACGAGGTGAGAGTGAAATATCACAGGTTTATGTTGTCTTATTTAATCAGAATCAATGTTGTGAAACTGTTCTTGGAATGTGATCGCTTTTTTTTATCTTATAAAGGAGAAGCCTTGATATTGATATGAAGTTGGTTTCTATGTGGGAGTTGAATTATGCAGGGGAATTTCAGAATTCCTTTCTTCGTATTTACAAGCTTGAAATTTTCTCCAACTGAGAGAATCAGTTCTGTAATTGGGTCTCAGATCTCAGTGCCACTTTGTGTTTCTGGTACCAGTTTGAAGGCTAGGAGAAAGTGAGGACTGCAGATGCTGGAGATCAGAGCTGAAAAATGTGTTGTTGGAAAAGCGTAGCAAGTCAGGCAGCATCAAAGGAACAGGAGAATCGACATTTCGGGCATGAGCCCTTCTTCAGTTTGAAGGCCCCTTTTTTTAAGGAACTGTTATCAGCTCACTTTACACATTGAAGCAGTCGAAAGGTTAACCCTGGGGCAGGGATGGAGCAGAGCGGGGAGAAGGGGACAAGGGGACCAATTGGTTTTGTTCCTCATCAAATCTGAAATCTCACTGGGTGGCACAGTGGCTCAGTGGTTAGCACTGCTGCCTCACAGTCCCAGGTTCAGTTCCAGCCACGGGTGACTGTCTGTATGGAGTTTGCACGTTCTCCCCGTGTCTGTGGGCATTTCCTCTGTGTGCCTCCCACTGTCCAAAGATGTGCAGTCAGGTGAATTGGCCATGCTAAATTGCCCATGGTGTTAGGTGTATTAGTCAGAAGGAAATGGGTCTGGGTGGGTTACTCTTCAGAGGGTTGGTGTGGACTGGTTGGGCTGAAGGGCCTGTTTCCACACTGTAGGGAATTAAATCTAATGTAAAAAAAACTTGAATAGACCGAGCCTGACATCATTTTTGAATGGCTTTAGTGGTCCTGAAATCTCATTGTTCCTTTCAGCAGCTTCAGAAAAGGAAACTTTATGCTACTCGTTTAAGAAAAAAAATTACTCCTAAAACTGTGTCACTTGAATGTCAGCTTAGATGTCTTACAGGCATCCTTGAGACTGTAAACATTGATACCTGAAATTGCCCCCCAGTGCATCTATTTTGAAATTTAATTTCTACCTTTTCATATTAATGCTTTACTGATTTGTTTTTATGCCTCAGTTATAATTTGCTCCTATGTGGTATTCTTATCTGCTTCACTTTGTACTTTAAATTTTCCACTTTATTGCTTTCCATCACCAACATTGAAATATAATCTATTGCAAGCTTTATTTCTAAGAATCCTTCTTAATTTTCATTGTTCTGCAAGGTGTCTGAATTAAACTTTGATTTGCCAAGGTGCTTTTCAATCAGATATAGTCACGAGTCACTCTTTGTTTTGCTTTGGGTGTTGTAAAGCTACTAGTGGTTTGAGACCTGTATAATGTAACACTCAGCAAAAGCAGGTCAACAACAGGAGTGATTCAATAGGTGCCATACCTCTAAGGGGTCAAAATGAACTCTGTTCAGAGCTAAAACACCAAGCAGCTGCTTAGAACTGAAAGGGGAGGCACAAATAATAAACTAACAATAAACTTGTAATTCATGCACAATTCTTTTAAATAGCTGTAGTGAAGGGTATTTTGTGCTAGTTAGCGTCTCATTATCCTGCTTAGTGATGCAAAATGGCATGCAAATAGCTGGAGTTGTTTGCATGCAGCAGATAACCCTCAAAAGGTTGTGTTACATTTGAAAATCATATGCTATGCATTCAAGTTCCTAGGCCATAATATATAAAGTGTGAATAAGATCCTGAGTTAAATATCATTTCCTGCACTAGAAGAATGCCATTGAGACTATCTTGAAGCTTTTTGATCTCGGCTAAACAAATGGAAAAGAAAATTCACATTTCTGTCCTTGGTCTTTGTATGTATTTCACATGATTTGGTGCACAAACACAAAATGTCATTATGTACTGAGGTACAACCTGTCTCCAGTGTTGTGAAGGAAAGGGCTAGCTTGGTTGTCTCAGAGTAGTTGGACCATTCTGTATCACCGGACCTTTATGGAGAAATTTGCAAATAAAATTCCTTTGGGTGGCTCAGTGGTTAGCACTTTTGCCTCACAGCACCAGGGACCTGGGTTCGATTCCAGACTCTGGCGACTATCTGTATTGAGTTTAATTCAGATAAAAGCGAGGTGCTGCATTTTGGGAAAGCAAATCTTAGTAGGACTTATACACTTAATGGTAAGGTCTTAGGGAGTGTTGCTGAACAAAGAGACCTTGGAGTGCAGTTTCATAGATCCTTGAAAGTGGAGTCGCATGTAGATAGGATAGTGAAGAAGGCGTTTGGTATGCTTTCTTTTATTGGTCAGAGTATTGAGTACAGGAGTTGTGAGGTCGTGTTGCAGCTGTACAGGACATTGGTTAGGCCACTGTTGGAATATTGCCTGCAATTCTGGTCACCTTCCTATTGGAAAGATGTTGTGAAACTTGAAAGAGTTTGGGAAAGATTTATAAGGATTTTGCCAGGGTTGGAGAATTTGAGCTATAGGAAGAGGCTGAACAGGTTGGAGCTGTTTTCTTTGGAGCGTTGGAGGCTGCGGGGTGACATTATAGAGGTTTACAAAATTATGAGGGGCATGGATAGGATAAATAGGCAAAGTCTTTTCCCTGGGATCGGGGAGTCCAGAACTAAAGGGCATAGGTTTAGGGTGAAAGGGGAAAGATATAAAACCGACCTAAGGGACAATACTTTCACACAGAGGGTAGTACGTGTATGGAATGAGCTGCCAGAGGAAGTGGTGGTACAATTGCAACATTTAAGAGGCATTTGGATGGTGATATGAATAAGGAGGGTTTGGAGGGATATGGGCTGGGTGCTGGCAGGTGGGACGAGATTGGGTTGGGATATCTGGCCAGCATGGATGGGTTGGATTGAAGGGTCTGTTTCCATGTTGTACATCTCTATGACTCTATGACCACAAATGCATCAGGAAGTGGTCAGCACATAGAGTCCTTGAGACCCTGAGGGAAAGTGAGAGGGGGGATCCTATTGTGAGGTTCCCTGAGCAGACTGTCAAAGTCACTTGGAAGAATGCCTCATCACCAGAACTTTCTAATAAGCATCAAGACATTGCTTGGGTGGTAGTGAGAAGAGTAGTACCTGTGAGATTCTTGTATGCCCAGTTAGTCTGTGTCACTGCAGGCTGCCCTCAAAGTTGCTGCGGGGAACAGGGGCGTGGTTGAGATTATGACCCATCTCCTGCTGGAATGTGCCTTTGTGAAGGAAGTCTGTAGAAAGACACAGTGGTGTTGTCACAGTTCATCCTAAGGAGCTTTGTGTCACAGGAGTGTGCTTGTGTGTGAGGGAGAGAAAGAGAGAGAGAGAGAGAGAGATGGTCTGTTCCCTGGGCCGCACACTGAGACAAACATCAACTGCGCCAACAGGCTCTTCAACTCCATGAAAGACACTCTTTGGTCTGCCTGAAACTTGTTGGCCTTCCAGAACAAGGAGTTAACCCTGACTGTGTGTTGCAGACTGGCACATTCCAAGGTCCAGGACTATGTGCTGAGGAATACATGAAAGCTTGGGGCAGCTGCTGCCAAGGTGCAGTGGGAAAAGACTGCTGTATGAGGTCTTTCTGCTGAAGTTAAATGGGGGTTCATTCAGTCATTGGACCCTCCTAGTTCAAGTAAGGTTTGCCTTTAGTTTGAATAAAGTCAAGCTCCAATGTTTATCTGTTTTCTGTATTTGTAACTATCTCTCTCTCTCTCTCTCTGTGTGTGTGTATATATATATATATATATATACACACACATGATTATGCAAAGAAACTGAGTTTAAAAAAACATTCTTTATTTGAAGACTCAACAATTCTGCCACTGTCTGACAGCCAGATATCATTGGAAAGCATACTGATCATCTTGTATCTGTGTGCAATAGAATTTAATCAAAGTCAAACGCAAACAAAAATACTCAATAGTTCATTATTGGTTAAGAGAGAAGGGAGAACGCTGACAATATTTCTCACACACGTACAACAAGACTGCAGATGAAGGTGGAATGAAAAATAGAATTGTTATAGTCTGTGACTTCTGCTCTATTGCTAAAATATTTCTGCAATTAAAGCTATGTTCTCTCATAAATTATCTGGAAGCAATAGTGACCTTCATTTGCTACTTATCATACTACATCTTAATGAAAATAGAAACCCATTTCAAACAAAGCTGAGAATTTGTGTAACAGAAATTCAAATTATAGAAGTAACGATACATCATGTTGTAACTGACTGTTGTTTTATGCAAAATCTCTGCTTCACGCAACTGGATCTTATTAATTTGACTTTGTTACAATTACACTTGCCTCAAGCCATTGCAAAGAAGCACAATTAGATAGTGAGCTGTAAATCTCCCCTCCTGCTGTGAAAATAACCAACATTTCATGGTTGGGTTTACAGCTTTGCATTAATGTGCTGAATCATGGGACTGATAGCCTATCAAACACTGAAGAGTCAATCCCTGCAGTTCTCAAATTGCTGACAGAAGGATAGCATTTTCTGCAGTTAAACAATATGTTCATGGTATAAAATTAAAGGAATTTGTTATATCTGACAAGGGAACTTTTACACATACCTTGGCCATGTTACAAGCTTGAGCATTTTCTTAAGGGTAATATTGTTTTCAGTCTGACCTAGTTTACTACACTTAAGATTTTGTGTTTGTTCTTTTAAGACTTTGAATCTCTCAATCCTGGCAAGAGGATAGCAGCTGGAATTATTGTCTTTATTAAATTGTTTGAAAAACCAATTATTAGTTAAAGTACCTTTAATTAATTCTATAAAGTGATCTATATCAAAAGTGTGATAGTTTTGCAGAATGCTGAATTTTAAATTGGCTCTGTATAAACTTTGAATACAGTGTATATGGCATATATACATGCAGTGAAACATTCAACAAAGCAACCCCTCTAGTGTCATGACTGTATATCATAACTCTAGATTACTAACTGAAATATTAAACTTTTAATTACAATAATTACAATTTGAAAGAGGATATTGAGCCAAAATATGATTGAGAAGGTAAATTCTCAACAGTTTGATCCATTAATTGTCTAGATGTACTGTGTATATTATCCCCAGCTTCAAGAGAGATCATGGAATATTATGTCTGACTGGTGTCAAGCTTCACTGTGAAGACCTTCAAAGGGAGAAATGCACTGCAAACTGAACTATAATCTCCTGTAAGTTGTCTCTGGCTGTGGATATGAAAGGAGGAAAGAGACATGTTTGTATTTTCCCCTTTCAAGAATACTGGTGAACAGCGGTTAAAAGCTAATTTCAATCCAGACTGTATTTGCTAGTAAGCATAAGTTTGTACCATGAGGATAACAAGTGGCAGAACCCTTGTCCATCCCTGCATTGCAGGTAAGAAGATAGCAATTTTTTTCTCTCCCTCTCATAAAAGCCAGAAAGCAAGCAAATGCATAGTCAAAATGAAACGCAACGAAAGCATTTGGGCTGACCTAGTGCTTAATCATGGTCAATATTTCGAAATCAACTACTGGCCTGTGAACATCTTTTCTATCAATATCATGCAACATAACAGCTTTATTGTCCATGCATCTTCTCTTCATGGAACTTTGAGACTAATCCATATAATTTCATCTGACTTTCTTCCTTTTTTAGACTCCCTTTCTAATCTTTGTGTAAGCGTGTTATATTATTATTTTTCTTGTGTTTAAACTGATAAACTCACTCTTGCTAACTTGTCTCCTTTTAAAATGAATTCAGGGAGGAAGGCATTCACTAAGTAAGGGAACCTTGATTAAATTGATCTGTTGCAAAATGAGGGCAGTGGATAAATTAAGAAGGGCAGCCATTTCTTCCCTTCTAACTGGGTGCTTCACAATTTTGGGGTGTCTTGTCTGGAACCAACATAAAGTTGGGGACCAGACTAATTGGAATATTGGAGTTGTTTTCTCCCTTTTGATTTGCTCTTCTCTGCTCACAGCCTTCACAGTTACACAAGAGGACATCCAATGAGAGGGAGTGTCAACAACAGTAGGGACATTGCCAGCAACTTTCTCCTTAATAACCCACTATTCCACAGGACATAGTGGATGAGCAGACAGCTTTAGCTCACAGAAGAGATACCCATCAAGTAGTTAAAGAACTGAGCATCAATGCTTCAGAATGGTTCAACATCTCTAATCAGTTCTGCTAATGATCGCCATCTCCTACTCCATGGCCTCTTGCAAATTAAATTAGGATGACATGCATTGTCCTTTGGCAGCCAAGGTCAACTAAACTCTTAACCTTTTCACGCTCTCATAGAGGGATTTACAGAATTTTATAATCGGCTATCCACAAATACATTGCATTTCCAGAATAAATGAGGTCATGAGGTTGAGCATTCGAGATCATTGATATCGCTTGTCCAACCAGCATCATCAACAGTTTCTTTTGTCTGTTCATGGATGTGGGTGTCTCCAGCTGGGCCAGCATTTATTGTCCAAAGGGCAGTCAAGAGTAAATTACATTGCTGTGGGTCTGGAATCACATGAGGGCCAGACCAGGTAAGGATGGCAAGTTTCCTTCCTAAAGAATATGAGTGAACCAAATGGGTTTATACAACAATCAATGGTGGTTCATGGTCACTGTACACCCAGCATTTTAGCTAATTCCAGATGGTTATTGAATTGAAATTTCACCATCCACTGTGGTGGGGTCCAGACCCTTATTCCCAGAGTATTAGCATAGGCCTATGAATAACTAACCCAGTGAAAATGCCACTAAGTCACCTAGTGCTTAATCACGGTCAGATACCTTTATCTCTAAATATCTATCATTGTGTTGGTGCACAAGTTTTCATTTTGAATGACAAACTGTGTCATCATTACTTTTCCCAACTTTCTTTCACTCCTGCAACAACACACTTCAAGCTTCCAACGGCTTCATAATTCCAAATTTGGAATCAAGCACACATCAGATAAAACATCTATCAAGACAGGATCACACTTGTCATAGCTAAGAGTAGAAACCTTAAGCTGCTTCATAAGCTTGGCTTCAAACGTGTGACAGCGCCAGAGCCTACAGTAAATTGATCAATGAGACAGATGATGCGCAACAGTGTTTGCCTTTACTTATAAAAGCATTGAGGAAGTAGGTGCAATTGTGAAACATGTCTGAGAGGTGTAGGCTATGCTGAGATTTATGGCGTGAATCAGATACATAGTCTTGCATTGTTTATCTCATGTTGAGTGTAGTTCACTGCATCATTCATGCATTTACTGAGTGATGAGGCAAGTTTTTTACTGAGCAATATTCTGGGAGATTATTGCTTGTTAAGTGCCTTACTAACACCGCAACTTTCCTCGTTAGGACTTCCTACCCTGACTCACTAAACATATTGAACAAAGTAGACATTGAGAATTTTCAACAAATGAAGTCAGAGCGTGTAACAGGTGACTTTAACTTGCTGAATGGTTGTGAGGAGCCTCCCTGAAATAGCATCTTGGGCATAAATCATCGGCACACCCCTCAACCATGGAAAATGACATCTGACACTTGGCAACCCCTCACAACCATCTTGAAGACAATATATTAATATGGATGGAGGATTGGTAAATGAATGGAAGACAGAGTTGAGATAAAGGGGACATTTTCAAGATGGCATCAGTACAGGGGCTATAATTATTTACAATGTATATTCACCACTCCAATGATGGCAGTGAATAAACTATTGCCAAGTTTGTGGATAACACAAAAGTTGGAGCAGATGAGGATGATGTAAAAGTCTGTAGAGGGATATTGAAAGCAGAAGGGAATGGACAAAAACTTGGCAGATGGAATATAATGTGGGAAAATGTGAAGTTGTACACTTTCACAGGAAGAATAGAAGAACTGAATGTTACAAAATTAGGGAATGAATGTAGAAAACTGCAGTAGAGAGGGAATAGAGGATCCTTGTATATAAATCCCAAAACACTAGCATCACGTTGGGCTGGTAATGGGGAAGCCAAATGGATTGCTGCCTTTTATTTAATGGGGAATGACCTCATAAATAGTGAGGTTTTGCTAAAAGGCACTAATCCGACCAGACTTGGGTGTTGTGAACAGTTTCTTTTGTCTCCTTATCTAAGAAAAGATGCACAAACATTGGTGGCAGTCCAGGGAAGATTCATTAGGTTTATTCCAAGTATGGAGCTTGTGAGGAGAAGTTGGAAAGGTTCATCTTATACTTATTGGAGTTTAAACATATTAGAGTTATCCTTATTGAAATACATAAGATTCTTAGGGTAGATGCAGAGAGGTTGCTTCCCACTGTGGGAGGGTTTCGGACCAGAAAAAGTAGACTGCATAATCTCAGAATAAGGGGTTGCTGATTTAAGTCAGAGATGAGAAAGAATTTCTCCTCTCAGAGCTCTGTCAACCTGTGAAACCCTTTATTGCAGAGCACTGTTGAAGCCAAGTTGACTCGGAGTTAAGATAGCCAGAATTGTAATCAGTTAAGGCTTATGGGGGAAAAAAAGCCAAAAAAAAAAGTGACGTTGGAGATTATCAGTTCAACTATGATCTCATTGAATGGTGGCAGCAGACTCAATGGGCTGAATGGCCAACTTCTGCTCCTTCATCTTAATGTTCTTTGGCAGTGTCCAAGGACACGTGGGTCCATTTGTGCATCAACATTTCCCAGTCTAACCCCATTCAAATTGTACTCCATCTTTCTGTTTGTTGTACTGAATTAGACAGCCTCACACTTATCTGCATTATATTACATGTGCTCACTCACTCAATCTGTCCAGATCATCTTGATGCTTTTTTATATGCACCTTACCACTCTCACTGAGCATATTTGGAAATATTATATTTGATTCTCTCATTCAAATTATTGATATGTTATAAATAGCTGGGGCCCTATAACTAGTCCCTGAAATATTCCATTTCTTACTGTCTTCAACTCCAAGAATGATACATTTATTTGTATTCTTTTGTTCCTGACCTGTTGATTCTCAGTCCATGCCATCCTATTACTATTGCTTTGATTTTGAATACAGACTTCCTAAGTGGGATGTTATGAAAGCTTTCTGAAAATCTAAGTACACCACATCCACTGGTTGCATCTCATCTATTCTACTAAGTACATCCCCAAAAACTATTAGTAAGTTTGTCAAATGTCATTTATCTTTCAGTCCATGATTAAACCTGAGTAATCCTGTTGGTAGTTTCTGATTGTCCTGATATCATATGCTCGTTAATAGATGATGATTTCCACCTCTCATGACCTTTTCAAGCTGAGAGTTCTAAAGCCTGACCCTCTGAGTGAAAAGAGTATACAATTCTCATTTCATTTTTACACCAGTAACTTTAAATCTATGCTATCTCAATTAAGTTTTCCCTCAGCCTCCTCTTTGCAAAACAAAACACAGCTTACAACCTTTCTTCATATACTGTATAACGTTCTCCCTTACTAAATCCTTGTAAAACACTTCTGTACCCATTCTAATGTGATCAAATCCTTTCTGTAATGTGGTGACCAGAACTGCATGCCTTTGTAATTAGCAGTAGAGTTTGGCAGGGCTATCTGACACCAAAGCAGCAAGTTGGATTCAAAACTGGCCCATCAGCAAGAAGTAATAGTTGATGAGTGTTTTTGTGACTGGAAGGTTGTTTCCAATGGGATTTTGCAGGATTGGAAACTGGGGCCCTGGATGTTTGTAGTATACACAAGTGGTATCAATGATTTAGACATAAAAGTATTGTTGGACTCTGTGGACTGTAAGTAGAAATCAAGCTCTAACTCAAATTATATACCAAGGTTCTGTCAAACCAGCATTTAACCTATTATATTGAACAAATGCAACTCTAGTGTTTTCCAGTTTTACCATAATATCCCAATTCTGATACCCCAGGCTTCAGCCAACAAAGGCAACTTTCTCAGATATGTTATTAATTTCATTGTCGACCTGTCTTGCCATCTTCAGGCATTAGAAGGTATGCATTTCAGTGACTGGCTGTTCCTCTGCACTTTTTATGCCCCCTCGTTACCATAACTATTTTTGTCCTCACCAAATGCATCACCTGACATTTCTCCAGAATGTCTTCTATCTGTTTCTTCTCTGTCCACCTAACCAGTTCATTGATATTTTCTTGCAGTCCATACTTTCTTTCCTCATAATCAACCTCTCAATTAATGTTGGTATCACTCTGAAACTTCTTAACCATACACCCTAAGTTTAAATCACCCTAAATCATTGATACCACTTGTATATACTACAGACAGCCAAGGCCTGTTTCAAATCCTGCAAAATCCCATTGGAAATAGCCTTCCAGTCACAAAAACACCAATTGACTATTGCTTCTTGCTGATGGGCCTGTTTTGGATCCAGCTTATTATTTACCCTTGGATCCCATGAGCTGGTAATATACTGATCAATCTGCATGTGGAACTCATCAAATGTTCTGCTAAAATCCATGTGGACTCTATCAGCTCACTATGCTCATCAACCCTCCTGACTGCTTCCTCAAAAAGGCCAATCAAGTTTGTCAGACTCAACCTTCTTTGAACAAATCCATGCTGACAATCCTTCATTGATCTGTTCCCCTCTTACAGCATCTCAGACATCATCCTGTTCACTGGCTAACCACTGAGTTCAGTATGACAGACCTGCAATTATGCAGACTGACCTGTCCTCACTTCTTGTGGGATGGTGCAATCCACAGTTCTCTGTCACTACTCCTGTAGTCAAAGAAGATTGAAAAATGATAACCAGAGCTCCATGATTTTCTTCCTTGATTCACATAGCAGCCATCCAGTGTTGGTGATCCATTTACTTTCAGAAATGTCAAATATCTTAGGTATATTAAGGGAGAAAACACTAAAATTTCAACTACTTCATATTACAAATGTCTGCTTTGTCCCTTTCTTTTCACCCATGACCAAACCCACTTCCAGGGGGTTATACTTCAAGGCAAGTTATTTTTCTGGTCTCTAATCAGTCTTCCTCTTTCCATAGTTACTGCCTTTCTCTTTATGTACTAATAAACATGAGTGGGTTTTCCTCTACTTACCAAAATTTCATCATGTCCTCTCTGTGCTTTCTAATTTCCTTTTAATTTCACCCATATAGTTCCCACACGCCACAATTTCAGCAATAATGAACCTTGGCCCCTGACATAAGCCTTTTTCCTCATAAATTTATACTCCTTGCTTGTTGAGATCAAGGGGGTCTAGATTTGAGAGTCTCACCTTTTTCCTTTCTTGGAATATATTTGTTTTGAACCTTGTCCAATTCCTCTTTAAATATGTTCCATGAGTCTAATACTGATTTACCTTCAAGTAGCTTGTTCCAGTCCACTCTTATTAAATCACATCTCAACTTAGTAAAATTGGCCTTTTTCCAGTTTATAATTTTACTCTTGGTCTATCTTTGTCCTTTCTACTATAAATATAAATGAATTTGGATCACATCTACTCAACTTTCCCACTAGTAGCTTTCCACGAGCCTAGATTCATTTCCAAAAATTAATTCCAGATCTCCCTCTTGTAATTTTTTTTAAAGCTATTACTGCTATCTGCACATTAATTCAAGAGTATCTCAGACTGTGGGTTTATATGGATATACGCTATCCCTGATGTTGCATGTAAGTGAGCAGAGTCATAGAGTCCTAGAGATGTACAGCATGGAAACAGCCCTTTCGGTCCAACCCGTCCATGTCGAGCAGACATCCCAACCCAACCAAGTCTCATCTGCCAGCACCCGGCCCATATCCCTCCTAACCCTTCCTATTCATATACCCATCCAAATGCCACTTAAATGTTGCAGTTGTACCAGCCTCCACCACTTCCTCTGGCAGCTCATTCCATACATGTACCACCCTCTGCAGAAAACGTTGCCCCTGAGGTCTCTTTTATATCTTTCCCCTCTCACCCCTAATCCTATGCCCTCTAGTTCTGGACTCCCCCCAATGCAGGGAAAAGACTTTGCCTATTTATCCTATCCATGCCCCTCATAATTTTGTAAACCTCTATAAGGTCACCCTTCAGCCTCCGACGCTCCAGGGAAAACAACCCCAACCTGTTCAGCCTTTCCCTACAGCTCAAATCCACCAACCCTGCCAACATCATTGTAAATCTTTTATGAACCCTTTCAAGTTTCATAACAGCTTTCCGATAGGAAGGAGGCCAGAATTGCATGCAATATTCCAACAGTGGCCAAACCAATGACCTGTACAGCCACAACATGACCTCCCAATTCCTGTATTCAATATTCTGACCAATAAAGGAAAGCATACGAAACACCTTCTTCACTATCCTATCTACCTGCGACTCCACTTTCAAGGAGGTATGAACCTGCACTCTGAGGTCTCTTTGTTCAGCAACACTCCCTAGGACCTTACCATTAAGTGTATAAGTCCTGCTAAGATTTTCCCGAAATGCAGCACCTCGCACTTATCTGAATTAAACGCCATCTGCCACTTCTCAGCCCATTGGCTCATCTGATCCAGATCCTGTTGTAATCTGAGATAAACTTCTTTGCTGTCCACTACACCACCAATTTTGGTGTCATCTGCAAACTTACTAACTGTTCCTCTTATGCTCGCATCCAAATCATTTATGTAAATGACAAAAAGTAGAGGGTCCAGCAGCAATCCTTGTGGCATTCCACTGATCATAGGCCTCCAGTCTGAAAAACAACCCTCCAACACCACCCTCTGTCTTCTACCTTTGAGCCAGTTCTGTATCCAAATGGCTAGTTCTCCCTGTATTCCATGAGATCCAACCTTGCTAATCAGTCTCCCATGGGGAACCTTGTCGAACTCCTTACTGAAGTCCATATAGACCACATCTACTGTTCTGCCCTCATCAATCCTCTTTGTTACTTTCTCAAAAAACTCAATCAAGTTTGTGAGACATGATTTCCCACGCACAAAGCCATGTTGACTATCCCTAATCAGTCCTTGCCTTTCCAAATACATGTACATCCTGTCCCTCAGGATTCCCTCCAACAACGTGCCCACCACCGAGGTCAGGCTCACCGGTTTATAGTTCCCTGGCTTGTCTTTACCTTCCTAAACAGTGGCACCACGTTTGCCACCTGCCAGTCTTCCGGCACTTCACCTGTGAGTATCGATGATACAAATATCTCAGCAAGAGGCCCAGCGATCACTTCTCTGGCTTCCCACAGAGTTCTCGGGTACACCTGATCAGGTCCTGGGGATTAATCCACCTTTAACCGTTTCAAGTCATCCAGCACTTGCTCCTCTGTAATCTGGACATTTTGCAAGATGTCACCATCTACTTCCCTACAGTCTATATCTTCCATATCCTTTTCCACAGTAAACACTGATGCAAAATATTAATTTAGTATCTCCCCCATTTTCTGTGGCTCCACACAATAGCTGCCTTGCTGATCTTTGAGGGACCCTATTCTCTCCCTAGTTACCCTTTTGTCCTTAATATATTTGTACAAACCCTTTATTTCCCATTAATTCAATTTGCCAAAGCTATCTCATATCCCGTTTTGCCCTCCTGATTCCCTCTTAAGTATACTCCTACTTTCTTTATACTCTTCTAAGATTCACTTGATCTATCCTGTCTATACCTGACATATGCTTCCTTCTTTTTCTTAACCAAACCCTCAATTTCTTTAGTCATCCATCATTCCCTATACCTACCAGCCTTTCCTTTCACCCTGACAGAAATATACTTTCTCTGGATTCTTGTTATCTCATTTCTGAAGGCTTCCTATTTTCCAGCCATCCCTTTACCTGCGAATATTTGCCTCCAATCAGCTTTCGAAAGTTCTTGCCTAATACCATCAAAATTGGTCTTTCTCCAATTTAGAACTTCAACTTTTAGATCTAGTCTATCCTTTTCCATCACTATTTTAAAATGAATAGAATTTTGGTGCTGACCCTGAAGTGCTCCCCCACTGACACCTCAGTCACCTGCCCTGCCTTATTTCCCAAGAGTAGGTCAAGTTTTGCATGTTCTCTGGTAGGTATTTCCACATACTGAATCAGAAAATTGTCTTGTACGCACTTAACAAATTCCTCTCCATGTAAACCTTTAACACTATGGCAGTCGCAGTTGATATTTGGAAAGTTAAAATTCCCTACCATAACTACCCTATTATTCTTACAGATAGCTGAGATCTCCTTACAAGTTTGTTTCTCAATTTCCTGCTGACTTCTGGGGGGTTCTATAATACAATCCCAATAAGGTGATCATTCCTTTCTCATTTCTCAGTTCCACCCAAATAACTTCCCTGGATGTATTTCCCTCAGCACAGCTGTAATGCTATCCCTTATCAAAAACGCCACTCCCCCTCCTCTCTTGCCTCCCTTTCTATCCTTCCTGTAGCATTTGTATCCTGGAACATTCAGCTGCCAGTCCTGCCCATCACTGAGCCATGTTTCCATAATTGCTATGGTATCCCAGTCCCATGTTTCTAACCATGCCCTGAGTTCACCTGCCTTCCCTGTTAGGCCCCTTGCATTGAAATAAATGCAGTTTAATTTATTAGTCCTACCTTGTCCGTGCCTTCCCTGACTGTTTGACTCACTTCTGTTCTCAGCTGTACCAGTCTCAGATTAATCTCTCTCCTCACTATCTCCCTGTGTCTCACCCCCCCCCCCCCCGGACCTTACTAGTTTAAATCCTCCCGAGCGTTTCTAGCAAATTTCCCTGCCAGTATATTAGTCCCCTTCCAATTTAGGTGCAATCTGTCCTTCTTGTACAGGTCACTTCTACCCCAAAAAGAGATTCCAATGATCCAAAAATGTGAATCCTTCTCCCGTACATCAGCTCCTCAGCCATTCATTCATTTGCTCTATCCTCCTATTTCTGCCCTCACTAGCTCGTAGCACTGGGAGTAATCCAGATATTACTACCCTTGAGGACCTCCTTTTTAAATTCATGCTTAACTCTCTGTAATCTCCCTTCAGAATCTCAACTTTTTCCCTTCCAATGTCATTGGTTCCAATGTGGATAATGACCTCTTGCTGAACCCTCTCCCCCGTGAGAATATTCTGCACCCTCTCTGAGACATCCTTGATCTTGGCACCAGGGAAACAACACACCATTCTGCTTTTTCTCTGCTGGCCACAGAAACATCTGCCTGTACCTCTGACTACAGAATCCCCTAACACAATTGATCTCTTGGAAGCTGACGTACCCCTCGTTGCATTAGAGCCAGTCTCAATACCAGAAACTTGACTGTTCGTGCTACGTTCCCCTGAGAATCCATCACCCCCTACATTTTCCAAAACAGCATACCTGTTTGAAATGAATATATCCACAAAAGACTCCTGCCCTAGGTGCCTACCTCTCTTACCCTTCCTGAAGTTAACCCATCAATGTGACTGTATCTGAAACTTTCCCCTCCTTCCTATAACTGCCATCCATCACATACTGTTGCTGTTGCAAATTCCTCAATGCTTCTAACTGTCTCTCCAACTGATCCATTCAATCTGATAAGATTCGCATCCAACAACATTTATGGCAGATATAATCCGCAGTAACCCTTAAATTCTCTTTAAACTCCCACAGCTAACAAGAAGTGCATATCATTGCAAAGGCCATTTTTGCTCCTTCACAATCTACAGACCCAGAAAATAACATCATCTTATACAAAATACTGCACCAGGTTAAATTAATAGCTACGGCTTATATTTTAAGTTTAATCAAAAGACTTCTCTCCAAAAACATGTAATCAAGAAATAGCCCACTATACCCACTACTGCAGCCTTTCTATTGGACAGACTTAAAACAACAATTAACTTATCTGATTCTGAGTTGTGAACTTCGCCCAAACAGATTCCTCCAAGATTAGTTGTGAAATTCACTGTTTGTTAATTTTCCCAGACGCACTCCGATGTCCAGCGATACATGAATTCAAAAACAGTACTGAGAATTCCTTATGTACTGTTATGCTCCTTTATTTGCATCTACACTGAGTAGGTTATCAAATGCAGTTCTCCAGTGTACTGTCTAAAATCCCTAACTCCACATGTTCGTTCTTAACTAGTGTTTTCTTGACGCAACATGATTAGTTAAATAATTTTTTTAACATGAGTCTCACTATATCATGTTTTCTTTTGTTGGTCTTACCCCACACCGGCTAAAAGGTTCGCTTTAATTCATTGTAATAACCCAGCACTCTATTCTTACACTGAATGTCTCGTAGTCAATATTAGACTAATTGAAATCTCCTACTATTACTTCCCTTTTACTTCTGCAAATTTTAACAATTTCCCTACCTGTTGGCTTTTCTATTTCCCCGTGTAAGTTTGGGATTCTGTTGAATATTCCAAGCAATTTGATTGCCCTGTGTTTGTTTGTTACCTCAAGTTTGATGTTTTCATTCAAGGCTCCTTTTGGCACAGAATCATAGAGATGTACAGCATAGTAACAGACCCTTCGGTCCAACTCATCCATGTTGACCAGATATCCAAACCTACTCTAGTCCCATTTGCCAGCACTTGGCTCATATCCTTCTAAGCCCTTTCTATTCATATACCCATCCAGATGCCTTTTAAATGCTGTAATTGTACCAGCCTCCACCACTACCTCTGGCAGCTCATTCCATGAATGCACCTCTGTGTGAAAAATTTGCCCCTTAGGTCCATTTTATATCTTTGCCCTCTCACCCTAAACTTATGCCCTCTAGTTCTGGACTCCCCCACCCCAGAGAAAAAGACCTTGTCTATGTGTCCTATCCATACCCCTCATGGCTTTATAAGCCTCTATAATGTCATCCTGCAGCCTCCAATGCTCCATGCAACAGCCCCAGCCTGTTCAGCCTGTCCCTATAGCTCAAATCCTCCAACCCTAGCAAACCTTGTAAATCTTTACTGAACCCTTTCAAGTTTCACAACATCCTTCTGATAGGAAGGAGACCAGAATTGTATACAATATTCCAAAAGTGGCCTAACCAACACAGCCTCAACATGACCTCTCAACTCCTGTACTCAATACTCTGGCCAATAAAGGAAAGCATACCAAACGTCTTCTTCACTATCCTATCTACGTGTGACTCCACTTTCAAGGAGCTATGAACCTGCACCCCAAGGTGTCTTTGTTAACCTTATCATTAAGTGTGCAAGTCCTGCCCCGATTGCCTTTCCAAAATGCATCACCTCGCATTTATCTAAATTAAACTCCTCAATCCACTGTTCCATCTGATCAAGATCCTGTTGTACTTTGAGGTAATCTTCTTCGATGTCCACTACACCTCCAATTTTGGTGTTATCTGCAAGCTTGCTAACTTACCTCCTATGTTCACATTCAAATAATTTATATAAATGACAAAAAGCAGTAGACCCAGCACCAATCCTTGTGGCACACACTGGTCACAAGCCTCCAGCCTGAAAAGTAACCCTCCACCATCACCCTCTGTCTTCTACCTTTGATCCAGTTCTGGGTACAAATGGCTAGTTCTCCCTGTATTCCATGTGATCTAACCTTGCTAATCAGTGTCCCATGGGGAACCTTCTCGAACACCTTCCTGAAGTCCATATATCATTGTCAACTGTGATTTTATTTTTAATAAACCAATTTTGTGACCCCGGCCCCACTATCACCTTTTTAACTTGTCCATAGCCAGCTGTCACTCCTGCCCTTCCTCAAACCATATTTTAGGAATAGCTTTGATACACTTTAACTCTCATCTGTGTCTTCAACTGTCTCACCAGCCCCTTACATTGTTTGGGAAGTTGGCAGGAATGAGATTCTCAATGTGGAAAGCAAAATATTCCTGACTTCAACCAAATGTTGAACAGTGAGATGAGAAATAATGCATTAATGTATCATTATCTAATCTCGCCTCAGTTATCTGCAGTTTCCCATTCTCCAATATCTCCCACACCCCCCACCTCAACAGAAACTAGACCATATTAATTCCCAGTGTCAAAGCTGAAGTAGGTACCTGGCGACTCCAGCTCACCACTTGCTCCTCAGTCTCTTCAGCATGGACACCAGCCACTGGCATCTCAAAGCATTCTAAATGGACAGCAACTCCCCTTACTCCTAGCCCACAGAGGTTGGCATTGGAAACACAACAACCTCGCTGCACCATCAAGGCTCATCTCCAACTCACTCATAATATGGCTCTGCATTTTGGAGTATACCAACACATTTTGACACAATGCTGCTGCCATGATACTGCATAGTGATGGACACTCAACTCATGGTTTGGATCAGGGTGCAGATCCAGGCTCCTCACTCACTTCCTAAGTGCTCAATTATTTTGCACCAATTTGGATGCTTACGGAATCTGTGCCTTGCCTTGCTTTATCATTTTCACTTTGTCCCCTCAGCGAGAGCTGTAAAGGTTATAGGTGTGCCTTCCACCTTCCTTTGCATTTTAGTGCAACCATATCACTGTCAGGAGTCATCAGTCAAAGTCATGAGCATGTTGCTGTCTATCATTATACTATGTCAATTTTATAGCTGCACCATGTGCCAGTTGGGTAAATAGCAAACATACATCAATCAAATGGCCATGTCTAATGGGAACAGTCCTCAGTCCGGTCAAGAGGGGTCCTGCCATAATAAGTCAAGGAATCTGTCATTATCAGTGCAGTGGCTTGGACAAGGTGAGTTGGCCGCTTGGGATGGTGAGTCTCAGGGGTCAATATTTCTACAGTCCCTGCAGTGAGACAGACGTTAGCCAGCCCTGTGGTTTCAATGCAAAGACTCTGGAGTGTCGCACCACGTCAACTGAGTAGCTGCATCAAGATTAATCAGAGACCTGATGAATTGTTGTTCAGGGCTGTCCATCCAAAATAGTCAAGGAGTTTGGGCCATAGTCAGTGCTGGGGGTCTGTAAATGAAGAATCAAGTGGGGACTATCAGGCAACATTGCTATCAGGAGAAGGCTGGGACAGTTGTGGGGTCTGGAGACAGCATACTGGGATGCAGAGGAATAACAATTGTGAAGTAGGAGTGAGCAGCTCAACATTTAAAAGTAGACAGTGCATGGGTAGAAAAAGGGTAATGTGAGTGCGGAATATAAATGACTATCAACACCATCCTAACTTTGGTGAGACAATACACTGCTATGTCCAGCATGATGTCTATAATTGATAGATATGCCTGGGACTTGGGGTAAAGTGTGGTAATAATCAGTTAAATAAATGGGTTGGTTGAGACTGTGGGGAACATCAAATCTAATGGGGTTGATAGAGGGGACAACCAAGAAGGGAATATGAAGATTTAGGCAGACACTGAGACAGAGAGGCCAGGTGTGTGACTCCCAACTTGCAAAATTAACAGAATTAACACAGTACAGGTGAAAGATGTGTCATCACAAAATACCGCATGTGCCCCTTCAGCATTAACCTATTCTGTCGAGTACAGATCCTAACCCTGAGACCATATCATGCAACTTCACAAATCAATCCCACTATTTACTGTGACACCCAAGCAATTTATTGTGACCTAGAATCATAGAAATGTACAGCATGGAAACAGACCCTTCAGTCCAACCCGTCCATGCCGACCAGATATCCCAACCCAATCTAGTCCAACCTGCCAGCGCCCGGCCCATATCCCTCCAAACCCTTCCTATTCATATACCCATCCACATGCCTCTTAAATGTTGCAATTGTACCAGCCTCCCCCACTTCCTCTGGCAGCTCATTCCATACATGTACCACCCTCTGTGTGAAAAAGTTGCCCCTTAGGTCTCTTTTATATCTTTCCCCTCTCACCCTAAACCTATGCTCTCTAGTTCTGGACTCCCCCACCCCAGGGAAAAGACTTTGTCTATTTATCCTATCCATGACTCTCATAATTTTGTAAACCTCTATAAGGTCACCCCTCAGCCTCTGATGCTCCAGGGAAAACAGCCCTAGCCTGTTCAGCCTCTCCCTGTAGCTCAGATCCTCCAACCCTGGCAACATCCTTGTAAATCTTTTATGAACCCTTTCAAGTTTCACAACATCCTTCCGATAGGAAGGAGACCAGAATTGAACACGGTATTCCAACAGTGGCCTAACCAATGTCCTGTACAGCCACACCATGACCTCCCAATTCCTGTACTCAATACTCTGACCAAAAAAGGAAAACATACCAAACGTCTTCTTGACTATCCTATCCCCGTGTGACTCCACTTTCAAGGAGCTTCTTCACTATCCTATCACACGGAGATAGGATAGTGAAGAAGGCGTTTGGTATGTTTTCCTTTTTTGGTCAGAGTATTGAGTATACGTGTACCTCCTGTCCCTCAGGATTCCTTCCAACAACTTGCCCACCACCGAGGTCAGGCTCACAGGACTATAGTTCTCTGGCTTGTCTTTACCTCCCTTCTGAAACAGTGGCATCACGTTTGTCAACTTCCAGTCTTCCAGCACCTCATCTTTGACTATCGATGATACAAATATCTAAGCAAGAGGCCCAGCAATCACTTCTCTAGCTTCCCACAGAGTTCTCGGGTACACCTGATCAGGTCCGGGGGATTTATCCACCTTTAATTGTTTCAAGACATCTAGCACTTCCTCTTCTGTAATCTGGACATTTTGCAAGATGTCACCATCTATTTCCCTGCAGTCTATATCTTCCATATCCTTTTCCACAGTAAATACTGATGCAAAATATTCATTTAGTATCTCCCCCATTTTCTGTGGCTCCACACAAAGACTGCCTTGCTGATCATTGACGGCCCTATTCTCTCCCTAGTTACCCTTTTGTCCTTAATATATTTGTAAAAACCCTTTGGATTCTCCTTAATTCTATTTGTCAAAGCTATCTCATGTCCCCGTTTTGCCCTACTGATTTCCCTCTTAAGTATACTCCTACTTTCTTTATACTCTTCTAAGGATTCATTCAATCTCTCCTGTCTATACCTGACATATGTTTCCTTCTTTTTCTTAACCAAAGCCTCAATTTCTTTAGCCATCCAGCATTCCCTATACCTACCAGCCTTTCCCTTTTCACCCTGACAGGAATATACTTTCTCTGGATTCTTGTTATCTCATTTCTGAAGGCTTCCCATTTTCCAGCCGTCCCTTTACCTGTGAACACCTGCCTCCAATCAGCTTTCGAAACTTCTTGCTTAATACCGTCAAAATTGGCCTTTCTCCAAATTAAAACTTCAACTTTTAGATCTGGTCTAACCTTTTCCATCACTATTTTAAAACGAATAGAATTATGGTCGATGGCCCCAAAGTGCTCTCCCACTGACACCTCAGTCATCTGCCCTGCCTTATTTCCCAAGAGTAGGTCAAATTTTGCACGTTCTCTGGTAGGTACATCCACATACTGAATCAGAAAATTGTCTTGTACACACTTAAGAAATTCCTCTCCATCTAAACCTTTAACACTATGGCAGCCCCAGTCGATGTTTGGAAAGTTAAAATCCCCTACCATAACTACTCTATTATTCTTACAGATAGCTGAGATCTCCTTACAAGTTTGTTTCTCAATTTCCCTCTGACTATTGTGGGGGTCTATTATACAATCCCAGTAAGGTGATCATCCCTTTCTTATTTCTCAGTTCCACCCAAATAACTTTCCTGGATGTATTTCCGGGATTATCCTCCCTCAGCACTGCTGTAATGCTATCCCTTATCAAAAATGCCACTCCCCCTCCTCTCTTGCCTCCCTTTCTATCCTATCTGTAGCATTTGTATCCTGGAACATTAAGCTGCCAGTCCTGCCCATCCCTGAGCCATGTTTCTGTAATTGCTATGATATCCCAGTCCCATGTTCCTAACCATGCCCTGAGGTCATCTGCCTTCCCTGTTAGGCCCCTTGCATTGAAATAAATGCAGTTTAATTTATTAGTCCTACCTTGTCTCTGCCTGCCCTGACTGCTTGACTCACTTATGTTCTCAGCTGTACCCATCTCAGATCGAACTCTTTCCTCACTATCTCCCTGGGTCCCAACCCCCCACCCTACTCGTTTAAATCCTCCCAAGCAGATCTAGCAAATTTCCCTGCCAGTAAATTAGTCCCCTTCCAATTTAGGTGCAATGCGCCTTTCTTGTACAGGTCACTTCTACCCCAAAAGAGATTCCAATGATTCAAAAATGTGAACCCTTCTCCCATACACTAGCTCCTCAGCCATGCATACATCTGCTCTATCCTCCTATTCCTGCCCTCACTAGCTCGTAGCACTGGGAGTAATACAGATATTATACCCTTGAGGACCTTCTTTTTAAATTTCTCCCTAACTCTATATTATCTCTCTTCAGAATCTCAACCTTTTCCCTTCCAATGTCGTTGGTTCCAATGTGGACAATGACCTCCTGCTGGCCCCTCTACCCGTGAGAACATTCTGCACCCTCTCTGAGATATCCTTGATCCTGGCACCAGGGAAGCAACACACCATTCTGCTTTTTCTCTTCTGGCCACAGAAACGTCTGTCTATACCTTTGACTACAGAATCTCCTAACACAATTGATCTCTTGGAAGCCGACGTCCCCCTCGTTGCATTGGAGCCAGTCTCAATACCAGAAACTTGGCTGTTTATGCTCCATTCCCCTGAGAATCCATCATCCCCTACATTTTCCAAAGCAGCATACCTGTGTGAAATGGGTATATCCACAAAAGACTCCTGCACTAGCTGCCTATTTCTCTTACCTTTCCTGGAGGTAACCCATCTATGTGACTGTATCTGAGACTTTCCCCCCTTCCTATAACTGCCATCCATCACATACTGTAGCTGTTGCAAATTCCTCATAGCTTCTATCTGTCTCTCCAACCGATCCATTCAATCTGATAAGATTCGCATTCAACAGCATTTATCACAGATATAATCCGCAGTGACCCTTAAACTCTCTTTAAACTCCCACATCCGACAAGAAGTACATATCACTGCGAAGGCCATTTTTGTTCCTTCACAATCTACAGACCCAGAAAAATAAAACCGTCTTATTCCTCTAAAAACACTGCCCCAGGTTAAATTAATAGTGATGGCTTATGTTTTAAGTTTAATCAAGAGACTTATCTCCAAAAACATAATCAAGAAAGAATCCACTATACTCACCACTGCAGCCTTTCTATTGGTCAGACTTAAAACAACAATTAACTTATCTGATTCTGTGCTGTGAGTTTCGCCCAACAGTTCCTCCAAGATTAGTTGTGATTTTCACTGTTCGTTAATTTTCCCAGACGCACTCCAATTCCAGCGATACACGAATTCAAACAGCAAAGGCAGTAACTGTGCAGGGTGGGTCTCTCTCTCTCTCTCTCTCTCTCTCCTGCACTGTCCTCACCATGTGCTTCCTTTGTCTGCTCTTCTCCCTTTTAAACTGCTGTTGTTTTGACTTTTTTTCCCCAAAGTTCCAAAACAATGCAACAGCATATAAAACAGTAATTACTGCTCCTAGAATTCATGGAAATCACCTCCAACACCAAAAACACCTCAAAAAAAGGAGCAGCTCTTACAGCCAGAAATTTTTCCCATCCTCCATCTTGGATTATGACCTGGAAAGGTTGAGTCTGGTTCATCATCATAGAATCATAGAGTCCCTACAGTGTGTGAACAGGCTATTCGGCCCAACAAGTCCACACCAACCCTCCGAAGAGTAACCCATCCAGACCCATTCCCCTATCCTATTGCTTTACATTTTCCGTGACTATTGCACTTAAACTATACACCCCTGAACACTATGGAGTACTTTAGCATGGCCAATTCACCTAAGCTGCACATCTTTGGACTGTGGGATGAAACCAGAACACCCGGAGAAAACCCACACAGACACAAGGAGAATGTGCAAACTCCACACAGTGAATCGCCCGAGGGTGGAATTGCACTCGGGTCCCTGGCGCTGTGAGGCAGCAGTGCTAACCACAGCAATTGCCAAAGTAGTCATCATTTTCCAAGATCCCACATGCCAAACACAGTGCAGATCTACTTAATTCACACCTAGGATTATAAAGTATTGGGCTAGATGGTCAATGAGTGGCAATCTCATGCTGATTGTTCTTTTTTTTAAACAAAAAAAGGGATCTTCACATTTCAGGAAGAGTATTCCACTCAGGGCTCCTTCACAATTATGGAGCTGTGTTCCCATTCTGACAGTTCTTCAGTTAACACAGACCTATCAGAGGAAGGTCAACCATGGCCCCTTTCAACAGTGGGCAGCTGTCATATTCTGAAATGTAAAGGTCCATGTCACCAGTCAGGGTGCTGGGATGGGTAGTGGGGATAAGGTGCCAGGTGGGTAGGATGCCAGTGGGTGGGGTGCCAAGTTGGAAGGAGTCAGGATGTGAAGTTGGGAGCCAGGATACAATGTAGTCAGGTTAGAATTGCAGAGTTTAGAGTCGGTTGATATGGGTGAGAGAAACTGGGTCCATCATGGGGAGGGAGGGCAGGTGTCAGTGCCAGGAGGTTCTGTAGCAGCAGCAATAGGAAGTGTGTGTGTGTGTGTGTGTGTGTGTGCGCGCGCGCGTGCGCGTGTGTGTGTGTGTATGCATGCACTGGAATTGATTTAATGCATTCTACTTATGCCTCAGTACGCACCTCTCACTGAGGTTCATGCTCTGCCAGTCTCACTATTACCTGCAAAAACTTTTCTCACTCATTCTCAGTCCCTAACAAAGCCCCCACGCCATTTATTCTCTGCATGACCCCTGTCCTGCCTACTCACTCACCTGGGCAACCTCACTAGCTTTTGGCACCTGTATCTGTTGGCACTAAAATCTGTGCCAACCACTTTCATCTTGCTCAATCTCTACCTTTCTCTCATTCCTAGAGGAAATAAAAAGCCCACAACAAGGCAGTGCGACACCTGCAATGATTTCAAAATATCCATGTCCTGCCAACTGAGTAAGTGCAATTCTGAATTCCATTCCAGCTCTCATATTAACTCAACTGTCAATGTCAATTATTGCAGACCATTTATACACACTGGGCACGAGTACTTTTCTCCTTTTGTATCTTGTAGGTGCTAGCAGGACAGCTTTGGTCCCAGGAGAGACACAGGCTGCTGTGCCAGAAAGACCCCTGAGAAGGAGAGTACCATGACCTCATAGAAAATGCCATAGTACTGGATACTGACACATTGTCAGGTTTGGAAAGGTCGGGAACATTCAGTGGTCAGCACATCGGTGCAACAGCTCTGCAGCTGGTCAAGGTTAAAACACAGCCAAAGTTAGCTGGCATACCGAGGACTACTGGAGACCAGGAATCTATTCAACCCAAGTAGGAAGGGTCCTACAGTTTCAGCAATCAGGGATTTTGTCTAAATCCCCAGAGAGAAATAGAAGGGTGGCATAATGGCTCAGTGATTAGCACTGCTGCCTCACAGTATCAGTGACCCAAGGTTTGATTCTACCCTTGGGTGACTGTCTGCGTGGAGTTTACACATTTTCCCTGTGTGGGTTTCCACCGGATGCTCTGGTTTCTTCTCACAAACCAAAGATGTGCAATTTAGGTGGATGGGTCATGCAACAATGCCTACAGTGTCAGGAATGTGTAGGTTAGCCATGGGAAATGCAGGGTTATACAGTAGGGAGATGGGTCTGGGTGGGATGCCCTTTGGAGGGTTTGTGGGGACTTGTTGGGCTGAATGACCTGTTTCCATGCTGTTGGGATTCAGTGGATTCTATGAGAAGTGGCAGGCAGATAATTTGAACATAATGGCCCTCACAGTCCTGAAGCTGTAGGAGTGCAAATATGGGGATAGGGACCTATTTGCCCCAAATCTGTAATTAGCTGGTTGCAATGTCAAGCTGGGTCCCACACCCTTAGTATCTGCTGGATACATGTACACACTTGCACACCCTCACGCCAGTTATTCATTCTCAGGACCGTTGGCATGCAATCAGGGGCAAAGAGAAATTGGCACTCCATTCAGAGATATGAATGACCATGCCAGAGTGGTCATAAACATCACCTCCTTGAAGCCAAAGCACTCAAGGTAATGGGTAAACATGCCCACATTCCCTCCCGCCTTACTCTGTTTCCTTCTGTGCTTTGTCATATCTCCTCCCTACAAATACTACTGTCCCCTTCACAACTGTCACCCTTTCAACCATTTCCCCATTACTTGCAACTCTAAAATACACAGCTAGGTTTTTGAGTCTCTTTCTTCTTTCACTCCCTCCCACCATGTCCCATACATGCCTCGCCCCCTAGTTTCTCTGGATAGATCTAATGGAATGACCAGGGCCCACATTTTGAGTCGCCTAAGCAGATATTTTTGTTTTATTCATTCATGGGGTTAGGGCGTCACTGGCCATCCCTAATTTCCCAGAGGGCTGTTCAGGGTCAACCACATTGCTGTGGGTTGGGAATCGCATGTAGGCCAGACCAGGTAGGGATGGCAGTTTCCTCCCCTAAAGGAACCAGATACGTTTTTATCGATGACCCACAATGGAATCATGGTCATCATCAGACTCTTAATTCCAGGCTTTTATTGAATTCAAATTCCACCATCTGCCAAGGTGGGATTTGAACTTAGATCTCCAGAACATTACTTCAATCTCTGAATTAACAGTCCAATGATAATACTACTGGGCCATCGCCTCCACTAGTCTTGCATGAGAAGTGCCCAGACGGATACCAGTACACCTCCCTGATACCATCAATAATGTCAATTCTGACTCGACAGTAATGATAACCCTGCTTCTACTTTATGCATTTGGCATTGCTATTCAACACACTGAATATTAAATATATACCTTAATGATGTACTTTCCACACTCTGTTGAAACTTGACATGAGCTTGCCTTAAGTAGTTGATGTTATTCATCATTATCGTAATTATGAAACCATTCCCCTTTTGCTTATTGGGAAATAATCTACTCATTACACTAATCCTTTCATGTTATGTCATAGATCTTAGCAAAACTATTATATTTTCATCAAACTATATGCCACATAACATAAGTTGGAAACAAAATAGGTAGCTAAGATGTGTGCAGTTCTTAGTTTTGGGTGTGACTTTACATTCATACAGAAACAGGTCAAAATTATATTTGTGTGGACACACACCCTATGCCTTAAGCGTGTTCCTTCACAAGTCTGACAGCTTTTAAAGTCACAGCTCACAGCCATTACTGCAGAAAAGGTAACTGATCATTCTACTTAAATGGAGCTTCTTTTTAATGGAGAGAGCAGTCAGCTTCTGTTGCAGGGAGAGTGTGTGTGTGTGTGTGTGTGTGTGTGTGTGTGTGTGTGTGTGTGTGTGTGTGTGTGTGTGTGTGTGTGTGTGTGTGTGTGTGTGTGTGTGAACCTCATACCAATGCTACCCCACTCAGTTAGCAGAGAAACAATGAGCTTCACTTGTAAACAAATCCCTGGCCTCCAATCATTTGTGTGTTACTAAAAAGAAAGCAGAGTTCACAATAGATATTGAATTTCTTGCTGTGAAATTATGTAGCCACCTAGTAAATCGCGTTGTTTTAAAATGTTCTTTCTCCTTTTAAAGACACAAAACTAAAAAGATATGGTTCTTACATGTCTCTGTCCCTAGGAGAACAGAATGCCATTTTAAAAAAATGTATTTTATTGCATAATATATAGCAACAAAACAAGACTTACTTGCATCTGTTCATTCTTCTTGTCCTTAATTCAGTTAGAGTCTCAGAATTTCTTATGTCATAACTTATAATATTTAACATTCAGAATAAAGTATTCAAATTATATTACCTTTTTCAGTAGAATGAACAATTTTACATCAAATGTTTTCAACAAAAGACTCCATCTGTATAGTCTCTCATTCTGATTTTTATAGATTTCAAATGGAGTGCATTTGGGAAAATTAAAAATCAGTGAAATTCACAACTGATCTTGGAGGAACCTGTTGGGAAAGGTCACAGCACAGAAACAGACAAGTGGATGTTTTAACTGTGGTCTTAAAATAAGTCTGCTGTAGTGAATAGAGCAGGTTCTTTCTTGATTATATGTTTTATTGAGCTATGTCTCTTGATTAAACTTAAAATATTAGCCAAAAGTATTAACTTAACCTAGAGCAGTGTGTTGTAGAAGAATAAGGCAGTGCTATTTTCTGGGTCTGCAGATTGAAAAATGCAAAAATGACCCAGAGTAGAGTGATATGCTGTTCTTGTCAGATGTGGGAGTTTAGGGAGAGTTTACAGGTTACTGAGGATTATATCTGCAATAAATGCTATTGGTTGCAAATCGTATCAGACGCTGTCAGAGGCAATGAGAAATTTACAAGAGCAAGGGGGCATGATGGATGGCAGTTCAAGGAAGGGGAGAATGTCTCAGATAGTCTTATAGATGGGTTAACTCCAGAAAAGGTAAGCGAGATAGGCAGGTAGAGCAGGAGTCTTCTGTGGCTAAATCTATTTCAAATAAGTATACTGTTTTGAAAAATGTAGGGGGTGATGGATTCTCAGGGGAATGTAGCACAAACAGCCAAGTTTCTGGTATTGAGACTGGCTCTAATGTAATGAGATCAATTGTCTCAGGGAACTCTCTAGTCTGAGGTACAGACAGACACTTCTGTGGCCAGCAGCGAAAAATCAGAATGGTGTGCTGCTTCCCTGGTGCCAGGATCAAGGATGTCTCATAGAGTCATAGAGTCATAGAGATGTACAGCATGGAAACAGACCCTTCGGTCCAACCCGTCCAGGACGAACAGATATCGCAACCCAATCTAGTCCCACCTGCCAGCACCTGGCCCATATCCCTCCGAACCCTTCCTATTATTTACCCATCCAAATGCCTCCTAAATGTTGCAATTGTACCAGCCTCCACCACTTCTTCTGGCAGCTCATTCCATACACGTACCATCCTCTGTGTGAAAAAGTTGCCTCTTAGATCTCTTTTATATCGACTCCTCTCACCCTAAACCTATGCCCTCTAGTTCTGGACTCCCCCAACCCAGGGAAAAGACTTTGCCTAGTTACCCTAACCATGTCCCTCATAATTTTGTAAAACTCTGTAAGGTCACCTCTCAGCTTTGATGCTCCAGGGAAAACAGCCCCAACCTGTTCAGCCCTTCCCTATAGCTCAAATCCTCCAACCCTGGCAACATCATTGTAAATCTTTTATGAACCCTTTCAAGTTTCACAACATCTTTCTGATAGGAAGGAGACCAGAATTGCACACAATATTCCCAACAGTGGCCTAACCAATGTCCTGTGCAGTTGAAACATTACCTCACAACTTCTGTACTCAATACTCTGATCAATAAAGGAAAGCATACCAAACACCTTCTTCACTATCTTATCTACCTGCGACTCCACTTTCAAGGAGGTATGAACCTGCACTCTGAGGTCTCTTTGTTAAGCAACACTCCCTAGGACCTTACCATTTAGTGTATAAGTCCTGCTAAGATTTGCTTTCCTAAAACGCAGCAGCTCACATTTATCTGAATTAAACTCCATTTGCCACTTCTCAGTCCATTGGCCCATCTGGTCCAGATTCTGTTGTAATCTGAGGTAACCCTCTTCGCTGTCCACTACACCTCCAATTTTGGGGTGTCATCTGCAAACTTACTAACTGTACGTCTTATGCTCACATCCAAATCATTTATGTAAATGACAAATAGTAGTGGACCCAGCACCGATCCTTGTGCACTCCACTAGTCACAGGCCTCCAGTCTGAAAAACAACCCTCAACCCTTTGTCTTCTACATTTGAGCCAGTTCTGTATCCAAATGGCTAGTTCTCCTTGTATTCTGTGAGATCTAACCTTGCTAATCAATCTCCCATGGGGAACCTTGTCGAAAGACTCACTGAGGTCCATACAAATCACATCTACCACTCTGCCCTCATCAATCCTCTTTGTTACTTCCTCAAAAAAACTCAATCACATTTGTGAGACATGATTTCCCATGCGCAATGCCATACTGACTATCCCTAATCAGTCGTTGCCTTTCCAAATACTTGTACATCCAGTCCCTCAGGATTCCCTCCAACAGCTTGCCAACCACCGACGTCAGGCTTACTGGTCTATAGCTCCCTGGCTTGTCTTTACCACCCTTCTTAAAAAGTGGCACCATGTTAGCCAACCTCCAGACTTCCAGAACCTCACCTGTGACTATCAATAATACAAATATCTCGGCAAGAGGCTCAGAGACGGTGCAGAATATTCTCAAGGGGACAAGGGCCAGCAAGAGGTCATTGTACACATTGGAACCAACAACATAGGAAGGGAAAAGGTTGAGTTTCTGAAGGGAGATTACAGAGAGTTAGGCAGAAATTTAAAAAGGAGATCCTCAAGAATAGTAATATCTGGATTACTCCCAGTGCTACGAGCTAGTGAGAGCAGGAATAGGAGGATCGAGCAGATGAATGCATGGCTGAGGAGCTGGTGTATGGGAGATGGATTCACATTTTTGGATCATTGGAAGCTCTTTTGTGGTAGAAGTGACCGGAAGAAAAACAGATTGCACCTAAATTGGAAGGGGACTAATATACTGGCAGGGAGATTTGCAAGAGCTGCTCGAGAGGATTTAAACTGGTAGGGTGGGGGGCGTGGAATGGGACCCAGGGAGATAGTGAGGAAAGATTTCAATCTGAGACTGATGCAGCTGAGAAAAAAAGCAAGTCAAACAGTCAGGGCAGGAAGGAACAAAGCAGAGAACAAGGAGGACAGATAAAGTAAATTGCATTGATTTCAATGCAAGGAGCCTAACAGGGAAGGCCGATGAACTCAGGGCATGGTTAGGAACATGGGACTGGGATATCATAGCAATTACGGAAACATGGCTCAGGGATGGCAGGACTGGCAGCTTAATGTTCCAGGAACATTGCTGGCAGGGAAATTTGCGAGAGCTGTTCGGGAGGATTTAAACTAATAAGGTGGGGGAGGTGGGACCCAGGGAGATAGTGAGGAAAGTGATCAATCTGAGACGGGTACAGTTGAGAGCAGAAAAGAGTCAAATAATCAGGGCTGGCAGGGACAAGGTAGGACTAATAAATTAAACTGCATTTATTTCAAATCAAGGGGCCTAACAGGGAAGGTAGTTGAACTCAGGGCATAGTTAGGAACATGGGATCATAGCAATTACAGGAGCATGGCTCAGGGATAGCAGGACTGGCAGCTTAATGTTCCAGGGTACAAATATAATAGGAAGGATAGAAAGGGAAGCAAGACTGAAGGGGGAGTGGCATTTTTGATAAGGGATATCATTACAACTGTACGGAGGAGGAATATTCCAGGAAATACATTCAGGGAAGTTATTTGGGTGGAACTGAGAAATAAGAAGGGGATGATCACCTTACTGGGATTGTATTATAGACCCCGTAATAGTCAGAGGGAAATTGAGAAACTAATTTGTAAAGAGATCTGTTATCTGTAAGAATAATAAGGTGGTAATAGGAGAGGATTTTAATTTTCCAAACATAGACTGGTACTGCCACAGTGTTAAAGGTTGAGATGTAGAGGGATTTGTTAAGTGTGTACAAGAAAATTTTCTGATTCACTATGTAGATGTACCTACTAGAGAAGGTGCAAAACTTGACCTACTCTCGGGAAATAAGACAGGGCAAGTGACTGAGGTGTCAGTGGGAGAGCACTTTGGGGCCAGCGACCATAATTCTATTCATTTTAAAATAGAGATGGAAAAACATAGGCCAGATCTAACAGTTGAAGTTCTAAATTGGACAGTATTAATCAAAAACTTTCAAAAGCTGATTGGGTACAGATGTTCACAGGTAAAGGGACGGCTGGAAAATGGGAAGCCTTCAGAAATGAGATAACGGGAGTCCAGAGAAAGTATATTCCTGTCAGGGTGAAAGGGAAGGCTGGTAAGAATAGGGAATGCTGGATGACTAAAGAAATTGAGGGTTTGGTTCAGAAAAAGAAGGAAACATATATCAGGTATGCACAGGATAGATCGAGTGAATCCTTAGAGTATAAAGGCAGTAGAGTTATACTTAAGAAAGAAATCAGGACGGCAAAACAGGGACATGAGATAGCTTTGGCAAATAGAGTTCGGGAGAATCCAAAGGATTTTTAAAAATACATTAAGAACAGAAGAGTAACGCAGAAGAGAAAAGGACCCCTCAAAGACCAGCAAGGCAGCCTTTCTGTGGAGCCACAGAAAATGGGGGAGATACTAAATGAGAATGTTGCATTAGAATTTACTGTGGAAAAGGATATGGAAGATATAGAATCTAAGGAAATAGATGGTGACATCTTGAAAAATGTTCATATTACAGAGGAGAAAGTGTTGGATGTCTTGAAATGCATAAAAGTAGATAAATCCCTAGGACCTGATCAGGTGTACCCTAGAACACTGTGGGAAGCTAGGGAAGTGATTGCTGGGCCACTTACTGAGATATTTGTATCATCGATAGTCCCAGGTGAGGTGTCGGAAGACTGAGGTTGGCTAACGTGGTGCCACTGTTTAAGAAAGGTGGTAAGGACAAGTCAAGGAATTATAGACCAGTGAGCCTGACATCAGTGGTGGGCAAGTTGTTGGAGGGAATCCTGAGGGACAGGATGTACATGTATTTGGAAAGGTGAGGTCTGATTAGGGATAGTCAACATGGCTTTGTGCGTGGGAAATCATGTCTCACAAACTTGATTGAGTTTTTTGAAGAAGTAACAAAGAAGATTGATGAGGACAAAACAGTGGATGTGATCTATATGGACTTCAGTAAGGCGTTCGACAAGGTCCCCCATGGGAGACTGATTAGCAAGGTTAGATCTCATGGAATAAAGGGAGAACTCACCATTTGGATACAGAACTGGCTCAAAGGTAGAAGACAGAGAGTGGTGGTGAATGGTTGTTTTTCAGACTGGAGGTCTGTGACCAGTGGAATGCCACAAGGATCGGTGCTGGGTCCACTACTTTTCATCATTTATATAAATGATTTTGATGTGAGCATAAGAAGTATAGTTAGTAAGTTTGCAGATGACACCAAAATTGGAGGTGTCATGGACAGCAAAGGAGTTTATCTCAGATTACAATGGGATCTTGACCAGATGGGCCAATGGGCTGAGAAGTGGCAGATGGAGTTTAATTCAGATAAATGTGAGGTGCTGCATTTTGGAAAAGCCAATCTTAGCAGGACTTACACACTTAATGGCAAGGTCCTTGGGAGTGTTGCTGAACAAAGAGACCTTAGAGTGCAGGTTCATAGCTCCTTGAAAGTGGAGTCGCAGGTAGATAGGATGTTGAAGAAGGCATTTGGTATGCTTTCCCTTATTGGTCAGAGTAATGAGTACAGGAGTTGGGAGGACATGTTGCTGCTGTACAGAACATTGGTTAGGTCACTGTTGGAATATTGTGTGCAATTCTGGTCTCCTTCCTATTGGAAAGATATTGTGAAACTTGAAAGGGTTCAGAAAAGGTTTACAAGGATGTTGCCAGGGTTGGAGGATTTGAGATCCTATAAGGGGTGACCTTATAGAGGTTTACAAAATCATTAGGGGTATAGATACGATTAATCAAGGTCTTTTTCCTGGGGTCAGGGAGCCCAGAACTAGAGGGCATAGGTTTAGGGTGAGAGGGGATAGATATAAAAAAGATCTAAGGGGCAGTTTTTTCACACAGAGGGTGGTACATGCATGGAATGAACTGTCAGAAGAAGTGGTGGAGGCTGTTACAATTGCAACATTTAAAAGGCATTTGGATGGGTATATAAATAGGAAGGGTTTGGAGGGATATTTGCCGGATTCTGGCAGGTGGGACTAGATTGGGTTGGGATACCTGGTCGGTATGGACAAGTTGGACCCAAGGGTCTGTTTCCATGTTGTACATCTCTATGATTCTATGAGTAGTGGTTGGTCAGTCTAAGTTTGTGTTTTCTTGTTGACATATAGGATATAGACTTCAAAATGCAAACAACAATCCTGAAGTCTCTTTTTTCTGAAGTGATTGCTGGGCCACTTACTGAGATATTTGTATCATCGATAGTCACAGGTGAGGTGCCAGAAGACAGAGGTTGGCTAACGTGGTGCTACTGTTTAAGAAAGGTGGTAAGGACAAGTCAAGGAATTATAGACCAGTGAGCCTGACGTCGTTGGTGGGCAAGTTGTTGGAGGGAATCCTGAGGGGCAGGATGTACGTATATTTGGAAAGGCAAGGACTGATTAGGAATAGTCAACATGGCTTTGTGCGTGGAAAATCATGCCTAGGAATTCGGTAGAAGTCTGTTTTAGTAATTATGTTCACCTTTCTATAAAATATACAAAATCTAATTGATCCATCCAGTTTAAGAACCAACACTATTAGTGAACTCCAGCTGCTTTGACTTGGTTCAATCAAGTGGTTTTCCAGCATGTACTGAATCTCTATTTCCACCTAAACTTGTGTTTCTGGGCTCAACCGATAAGGATGTTGTTTTGTCAATTCTGCCTCTCTTCTATGCACTTCATATCAGCTAATGCAATACATCTGGGTGTAACTTTATAAAGTACCGCTCATTTTCTCAGTAGTCTGACAAGGTTGTTCCCTTGTCCTTTCTCTGTTGTTGATGTGTATTTGCTGTCCTTGATATTAAAGATTTCACTTTGGTAGCCCTGGGCTTGGAAAGTGCTGTCTAAGGAGGCTTGGTGAATTTTTGCAGTGCATCTTGTAGACGATGCATGTCACTGCTACTGAGCTTCAGGGGTGGAGGAGTGTGTGTGAATATGGTGCTAATCAAGCGGTTGCTTTGTCCTGTTCTGTGTCAAGTTTCTTGTGTGTTGTTGGAGCTGTTGTCATTCAGGCAAATGGGGAGTATTTCATCACACTGCTGACTTGTTTCTTGTCAATAGTGGACAAGATTTATTGAGTCAGGAGATGTGTTATTTGCTGAAGAATTCCTAGTATCTGACCTGCTCTAGGAGTCACAGTATTTATATGGCTAATACAGTTAAGTTTCTAGTCAATGGTAACCCCAAAATATTGATTCAGTGAATGTCAAAGGTCAATGGTTAGATTCTGTCTTGTTGTAGATGCTTTATAAATGCCATGCAATGATCAAGAATGTCACTTTCCACTTATTGCATAGGATAAGTTGGGTACTCTAGGAATGTGGTGCATGTCTAATATAGCCAGTTTGGGATGGTAGCAATCGAAAACTCAATGAGTCGAACAGAGAGCGACCCACCATGAAACTCAACAAAAAATATCCTTAGCTGATTTCTGATAAGATTCAACCCTTGGAGATTGCAATCAATTAATTTTCAACTAGTATGCAAACACAGAAGCATCACTGTTAAGTAATCAGGAATGAGTTTTCATGCCTAATTATACAGCATTTTGTATTCATTATTTAAGAACAGAACACTTGGGAGATGAGACTGAGCAATTTAGGGGCCTTTACTCTATCCATTGATATTGACTTACTGAGAAACTGTCTAAGCAAGATTAGCGAAGCCTTCACATGTTCTTGATGTTCCTCGACCATCACCTTTACTGTGTGGAACATATGACATCTACTTTTGTCACAATGTTAGAGTTTGTAAAAAGATTGTACCCAATGTTTTAATTTACAGAATTTACAGATATATCATGAATTCAGAATTTTAGTGTACACCATCCAAAAGGCATCAGACAATATAGTTGTGCAATAATGAGGAATAAACTTAGCTCTGTCTTTTCCCTTACAGCAAACTTTGCTATCATTGTAGTCAGGTTTGAGGGATACATGAGATTGGCTCACTGCTGACCTCTTCCAACCACAGGTTGTGGTATGAGTTTGCCTCCAGCAAGTTTGCCTGATGGACCAATATTTATGTTAACTCCCGTAACATCAGAAACTGGACATGGACAGTGCGGTATTGAAGAATCCAACAGATATTTATTCCAACCAATTATTATCTATAAACATTATAATAGTTAGCCATGTGTCTTGGCTAATATTATGCTGTTAGGATACAACAAAAGAGCATGTTTCCAGTGCAGTGTTATGCTTCAAGTGATCTGAAATAAGATGGAGCAAAAGCCTGTTACTCCTTTAGATCACCTGCTATGAAACAATCATGCTTTCATGAGCATGCCTCTTAAACAAATTTTAATAAACTAAAGGTTAGACATAATGCAAAATGCTCTTTTTCTAAAAATAAAGCTAATCCTAAACAGTTATGTATATTTTTGCATAAGCACATATTATCACAGTTTATGGACAGAATCTTATAGGGACCCAAATGACGTGGGTTATGTCAGGAAAAAAGAAAGAATTGTGTAAAATGTCCAACAAGGCTCACCTCAATATTGGAAGCAACTTGCTACATCTTTTAACTAAGTTTAGGTATTCAGATGAGATTCAGATGAATTGTTAATTAGGAGAGATTATTGCTAAATGACCTTGTTAACAGCACATCTCGCCTCATTAATATGCACCTGCCAATCCTACCATCCTCCATGAACAAACTAGACTTTGAGAATTCTCGACATGGAAATCCTTGTAAATCTTTTCTAAACCCTTTCAAGTTTTACAACATCATTCCAATAGGAAGCAGACCAGAACTGAACGTAGTGGCCTAACCAACGTCCTATGCAGCCACAACATGACCTCCCAACATCTATACTCAATGGTCTGACCAATAAAGGAAAGCATACCTTCTTCACTATTCTATCTACCTATGACTCTACTTTCAAGGAGCTATGAATCTGCATTCCGAGGTCTCTTTGTTCAGCAACACTCCCTAGGACCTTACCATTAAGTTTATAAGTCCTGATAAGATATGCTTTCCCAAAATGTAGCACCTCACATGTATCTAAATGAAATTCCATCTGCCACTCCTCAGCTCACTGGCCTATCTAATCAAGCTCCTGTTGTAATCTGAGGTAACCTTCTTCTCTGTCCTCTCACCCTATAATTTTGGGGTGTCATCTGCAAACTTACTAACTATATCTCCAATGTTTAAATCTAAATCATTTATGTAAATGACTGAAAGTAGTGGATCCAGCACCTTGTGGCACTTCACTGGTCACAGGTCTCTAGTCTGAAAAACAAAGCTCCTCCACTTCTCTCTGTCGTCTACCTTTGAGCCAGTTCTGTATCCAACTGGCTAGTTCTCCCTGTATTCCATGAGATCTAACCTTGCTCACCAGTCTCCCATGGGCAACCTTGTCGAAGTCCATATAGATCACATCTACTCCTCTGCCCTCATTAATCCTCTTCATTACTTTTTCAAAAATCTCAATCAACTTCATGAGACATGATTTCCCATGCACAAAATCATGTTGACTATCCCTAATCAGTCCTTGCCTTTCCAAATACATGTAAATCCTGTCCTTCAGCATTCTGTCCAACAACCTGCTTACCACCAATGTCAGACTCACCGGTTTATAGTTCCTTGGTTTGTCGTAATCACCTTTCTTCAATAATGGCACCATGTTAGCCAATATCCAGTCTTCCGGAACCTCACCTGTGACTATCAATGGTACAAATATCTCAGCAAGGAGCACAGCAATCACTTCCCTAGCTTCCCACAGAGTTCTAGGGTACAATTGATCAGGCCCTGGGGATTCTTCCTCCTTTATGCATTTCAAGACATCCAGCAATTCCTCCTCTGTAATATGGACATTTTTGAAGATGTCACCATCTCTTTTCTCACATTCTATATCTTCCATGTCCTTTTCCCCAGTAAACACTGATGCAAAATACTCATTTAGTATCTCCTCCATTATCTGCAGCTCCACACAAAAGCTGCCTTGTTGATCTTTGAGGGGGTCTATTCTCTCCCTAGTTACCTTTTTGTCCTTAATGTATTTGTAAAAACCCTTTGGATTCTCCTTAACTCTATTTGCCAAAGCTATCTCATGTCCCCTTTTTGCCCTCCCGATTTCCTTCTTAAGTAAACTCCTACTGCCTTTATACTCTTCTAACGATTCACTCAATCTCTCCTGTCCATACCTAATATATATTACTTCTTTTTCTTAACCAAACCTTAAATTTCTCTTGTCATCCAGCATTCCCTACACCTACCAGCCTTTCCTTTCACCTTAACAGGAATATACTGTCTTTGGACTCTAGTTATCCCATTTTCTAGCCATCTCTTTACCTGTGAACATTTGCCCCAATCCGGTGAGTTGTTCTAAATTCTGGCTTGGCCTTTGGAACCAATGTCCCTTGGTACCTCATGCTTTACACAAAGAAGAGTTGGACAGGCTTTGGACATGGGCAACAAATTGTATTGTCACAGATTTCTTCTGCTAAGATGCACTTTGCTGACTGTAGCAATATTTTTGAATGTACCTAAATCCCTCCGCTAGGGTTCATATTTGCCCCAATCCTCAAGTAGAGCCCATTTCTTGTTGAAAAGTTCATTCCTAAAGGCTTCAATTTTTCTAGAGATTATAACTAATTCGAGGAGCCCATCTGACTGTTCTTCTGTGGAAAAGTCACAATTATGTTCTTTCCCATGCCACCTTCTGACAAACCATTCAATAGATTCTTGGGTTGCTGTTGGTATGACATGAGATGGAGTCTATTAATCCTACAGTTAAGAATTGAATTACAGTTGGTCTTCAAGAACTTCTAGATCTTTTCTGGATTTTTCTGATCATCCAGGAAAAGATCAAATGTGCTAATTCGGTGAAGTCCCTCCTTGGCAATGGCATATAAGACTCGCAGTTTCTTGAGGTCTTGAATTCCTTGATCTGTAAAATAGAACTGCATATGTTATTTGAGTTGTTGTAATTCAGTAAGAGTGTCCCTGGATATTTAATCTATAATGAAATATCTATCCATGATTTCAGTGAGAACATTGTATTATCCCATATGACCTATGTGTTCCTGACTTTGTGTCAGTGAAGACTAAAACTGTCCATTCCTGAATAACTAAGACATTGTAGCTTATGCTACGTGTATTCCTGGATGCTGCCTGACCTGCTGTGCTTTTCCAACATCACACTCATGGCTGTTATTTGTGTATCCCAAGTAAGAAACAGAGAATTCCAACCTTCCATTATTCTGTATAACTTTGCACTAACTTTGTGTACAACTTCAGTGTGCACTTCAGCCTTTTTATTGTTTATCAATAAAGGAAATTTAATTTTGTTATCTTAAAAGAACATACATTCAGATTAGATTACTTACAGCATGGAAACAGGCCCTTCGGCCCAACAAGTCCACACCGACACCTAACACTATGGGCAATTTGGCATGGCCAATTCACATAACCTGCACATTTTTGGACTGTGGGAGGAAACCCATGCAGACACAAGGAGAATGTGCAAACTCCACACAGTCAGTCGCCTGAGGCAGGTATTGAACCAGGTTCTCTGGCGCTGTGAGGCAGCAGTGCTAACCACTGTGCCACCATGCCGCCATTCTAATCAAAAATACATCGATTATATTCTCTTGATGTTTACTGTCTTATCCATGGATCTTACAACTGGTTGAAAAACTGATGCTTCTTAAGGTTTAGAAACTTTTCCTTTGTCCAAACTGTCTTGTCCAAAGCTCTTGTCTAGTTGGTCTTTAATTAATTTGCCAGATATCTGTCACTAAGGTATTACAGTCTTTTACAGATAGCCACTATGGTTACCATGGTGTGAGTTTGTCTCTAACAGGTCTCCTACTGTGACCTTGCTTGTGCTATTTTTCATAAGTCACAAAACTGGGTGTAGAAATTGTAGTTTGAAAGAATCCAATATTTTTGACAAATAATTATTATGTACAAGAACTGCGCAAAAACACTACATTGGACAAACAAGCAGGAAACCTGCCATTAGGATACACGAACACCAACTCGCCACCAAAAGGCATGATTTGGAGATGCTGGTGTTGGACTGGGGTGTACAAAGTTAAAAAGCACACAACCTGGTGTTGTGTGATTTTTAACCTAAAGACATGACCAACTATCCCTACTTTCCATCCATACAGACAAAGAAGGACACCATTTTGACTGGGACAACACACACATCCTAGGCTAACTGAAACGAAGGCATGCACAAGAATTCTAGAGCCATGTGTTCTAACCGGAACTCCATTAATAAACACATTGATTTCGACCCCATCTACTTCCCCTGAAAAGAAATGGAAATGACATCATCCACCTTAAGAAACCAAGACCTATAAATAGAGAAGCGGGACATACCACCAGTGTTTCACCAGAGACTCTTACTGATGATGTTATCTAGTCATGGTGATGAAACATCTGAAAACAAACCTTTCAGCTCAGTTAGCTAATTTACATACACAATATTACATTTGTCAGGCATGCATACATCTGAAGTAATGTTACACTGTTAGGTTATGACAAAGGAGCATGTTTCCATTAGTGTGTCTTGCTTCAAGTAATCTGAACATGAGATGGAACATGAGACCTTCTTTCCCTACATCCTATGATACAGTGATGATACCATAGGCATGTCTTTAAAGATACACTGACATTCTATGAGACAGCTCACAGTAGGCTGCACTTATGGTTTTGGAGAGCGACCTTTGATTCCATCTTCATTTGGTGCATCTGCTTCACTAGAACCTTCAACTCTTCAACATCAAAGGATTGCGTCTGACATGGCACAGAAGAATTGATCTGCATTCCTGCAAGCACTACAACTTTTCTATTCACATTAGCTGCAAACTTGTATGAGCTGGATTTTCTCCAGATCTGAAAGTGTCAGCCATTTGGCATTGCTTTTCGCAGGCCAGTAACTATTGAAGATAGGGGCAGGAATTCCCGTTGTAAAGTTCAGCACAGACCACTCTCTGACCTATAATAGGTGACTCTGTTCAAGCACCGTGACTGCTCTTCCCAAAATAAAGGTTCCTTTTGTGTTTGATATTCAAGGTCAGCACCAATTATAGTGCTGTACTGTTTCACATGCATGTAAAATAAGCAAGATTATCCTATTAGACTCAATATAGCAATGAGAATCGGCGTGTGTAGTATTGTTGGAGAGGAGTGGCCAAGTTATTTCACAGATTACAAATATAAACACATTTCATAGGTTGCAAATTTATGTGGACTGATCTGTGATTTTTTTTGCTTTAGAATTATGAATGACATAATCATTTTTGTATGAAATAGCAACACTATTATCAGGAATATAGAGCAGCTTTACAGAGGCAAGTTGGTTTTGAGTTGAGGAGAAACAATGGCAATATTAGACAGTAGTACTGCCAAATAGGAACGGGATTGAGATCTGAATGTCAAGTGCAGTAAAGTAACTGGAATCAAATTTTTCGACATGCATATTTAATATGTTAAAGAAAACAATGAGAACCTTCCTGTAATTAATATATGATCCCTGGGGGATAGTCTCTGCTTAGCTTTGCACTACACAGATGAGGGATAAAGTAAGCACATTTGCTTGCAATATGCAGGTCTTTGGGACCCAACCGATGTTAATGGGCTGGAGGACATTTCAAAGCACTTCCATAATTCGAAGTTGAATGTGGATTCATGAACACCGTTGTAAATACGAGGATGTCGAAGTTAGAAAATCTGAATGAAACAAAAGGACTTGAAAACAAGCATATCAGCACCAAAAAGTAAGGTGTTCACAAAATTTAAGATTAATGGAAAAAATTACAAATCGATTTGAAAACAAGCACTTCAAATTAAAATGAAAAAGGGGGCTTTTATTAACAATGAAGGAGATAAGTATCTGGAAACATAACAGAACATTAAACAAAGAAATTCTGACTCAGAAAACTCAACTAAAAATGCAAAATATTCTAGACTGGAGAAACAATTGAATGAAAGATTTAATTTATAACATAACTGAAACCATTGACTTATTTTTGTGAATAAGCCAATGGTTATCGTGATGGGTTGCATTCAATAAAATGTTCCCCTCCCTGGCGATGGTGGGAGAGGGGCAAAAAGGGGAAATAATTCACAAGTTTTTTTCTGGAAAACACTCGCTTTTTTACTTATCAACATTGAATTAAATAAGCACACAAGCATAAAACGTAGGGGCTGTAGTAAGCCATTCAACCCATTGAGTCTGTTCTGGCATTCAGTGAGATCATGGCTGATTTTGGAATCTTCATCTCCACGCTACTGCCTTTCCCCATAATCCTTGATTCCTTTACTGATTAAACTCTATCTCAGCCTTGAATACATGTAGCAACATTTATGGGTGGCACGGTGGCACAGTGGTTAGCACAGCTACCTCACAGCATCAGAGACCTGTGTTCAATTCCCGCCTCAGGTGACTGTCTGTGTGGAGTTTGCACCTTCTCCCCGTGTCTGCGTGGGTTTCCTCCGGGTGCTCAGGTTTCCTCCCACAGTCCAAAGATGTGCGGGTTAGGTGAATTGGCCATGCTAAATTGTCCGTAGTGTTAGGTGAAGGGGTCTGGGTGGGTTGCGAATTATAAAGAGGTTACCTTATCTCTGGTGTTCTGTTAGATGTTGCGATCCGATAATGCCTTGTTCTGTAAATGATGGGACTTTCATCTATTCCTAATGAAGAAAAAAGCAAAAGATGGAACTCGAAGCAAGCCCTCCCAAAGCCAGGATTTCCTGTTCCTCCAACACAGGCGGGGTTGGATATTTTCTGACATATGGGCGACAGGAATATTCCATCTCTGGGATTTTAGCAGGTGGTGAGTGGACATTAAGCAGGCAACAGAGTTTTCACCAATCAGGAGCAGAAATAGAAATTCTGGTCATTTAGGTCGTGCAAGGGGCATCCTCCCTCCAATTGTGCAAACATTGCCGGGACAGGATTGGATAACCGCATCACGGATGATCCAGGTATATACGTGAGGCCAATTATTCCCAGGTATTTCAAGGCAAACATTCATTAACTTTTTGCATAATCCTTCACCAAAATTAGAAAATTACTCTGTTTTGCAGAGTAATGCATGGATTCCTATGTCCCAACTGTTAGGACCATCATCAAAGTCTATGCTTGAATCTGTCTCTTGGAATTAGAAATCACTTGGCTTTTGTTGCTGAGAATGAAATAGTCTGTCTCCCATTGCTTTGAAGACATGCACATAAATAATGAGCTATTAGTCATGGTACCATAGGGCAAAGATTCCATTGGAAATACACTCCAGTAGACAGAAACACTCATAAAGCGATAAAATTAGCTTGGCAAAAACCTTGTTTCCCCTCCCATTTAATTTACCAGTGATGACAGCACTCTGTCACACAGGAGGAATATTTGTGTTACAACCTGTCACTCATAATGAAGTTGTTTTTCCCCCAAGAAATCACAATATGTGGGGCGGGGGCGGAGGTGCTGTTGCATTCAGAATGATTGAGAACATTTTAGCCTGGAGGAGTTCATGGCTTTGTCAACAGCTGAGGATTAAAACCAGCGAAGAGGTCAGCACATCAGGAAGGTAGCTCCAGCCAATTGACATGCTGACTGAAAGTGTGTTCGACTATTGCCTCATGACGCCCTGGAAAGGAATGAGTTACCAAATAACATCTGCTAATTGCTCAATTAGAGTGATACTTCAGCTGAGTTGTAAATTCAGTAATGCATCAGTTGGTTTCCCAAGCTTCTTGAAACTTGTCAGTGACAAAACCTTCATCAGGAATTTCGAATTGGAATCCCTGAAGTGGGGAAACAGGCCCTTTAGCCCAACTCGTCCACACCAACCCTCCAAATAGTAACCCACCCAGACCTATTCCCCTACCCTATTTTAATACACCTAACTACACATCCCTGAACACTATGGATAATGTAGCATGACCAAATCACCTGACCTGCACATCTTTGGATTGAGGGAGGAAACCAACACAGGCACAGGGAGAACACGCAAACTCCATGCAGATAGTTGCCTGAGGCAGGAATTGAACCAGGTCCCTGGCGTTGTGAGGCAGCAGTGCTAACCACTGAGCCACCATGCCACCCATATGAAGAGCTTATATGCCCAAAACATTAATTCCCCTGCTCCTCGGATGCTGCCTGACCTGCTGTGCTTTTCTAGCACCACGCTCTCAACTCTGATCTCCAGCATCTACAGCCTTCACTTTCTCCTATCCCTGAAATACCCCAGTTAACCATTAAATTCAGGGCAATTAGGGATGGGCAACAAAGGTTAGTCTTCCAACAATATCCAAATGCCATGAATTAATAAAGAAAAAGAAAGAGCACCTAGTTATTGACCCTCACAGGGACAACAAACATTTAGGGAAGTGTCATCAAATTGCACTGCAGCCTATAACCATTTGAAATCCATCCTTTACCCTCCTCCACCTTTCTTGCAAACTCTAACTCCTCCAAATTTATGTTTAGATTGACCCTTTAAATGTATAGAATTATAGAAGTTATATAGGCAGAAATGGGCTATTCCACCCAATCAGTCTATCCCAGGAGATATGTTCCGCTTGAGTTCCAGGAGCTGGGATCGTTCATGCAGCTCCGCACCAACCCTGTTCTTACAGGTGGCAGAACCAAACCGAAGGTGAATTCAGAATAAGCTTCCGGAGTTAAAAAGCAACTGGAAAATGCACTGAGCTGACTTCCAGGTTTCCCACGCAATGTAGGATTCCACTATGCCTTTCCAATGCATCTAACTAAATAACACCACCATTGTGTCCTTTTAAGCTAAAACATTGAGTCTGTAAAAACATCGCATAGTAGAAAATATTTTCACAGCTTTCCACTAATTGATATTAGTGGACAAAGTCTCGTGGTGATGCCAGTGAAAACTGTGACAGTGCCCAGCTTGTTTTATTGTGTATTAGTTAATACATGCTGATGGAGGAAAATATCTGTGCTTTTATCCTGCAAAGTGTAAATCATCCCTAAATTTTATAAAATATTTCCTATATTAGAAAATAAATATTAATAGCAGAGAATGAATTTTCTAAGTCCTCACTTCTGGAAGAAAAATGCTTCACATGCAGACCCACAAAACGGTAGGTCCACTTTGCAGGCAATGAGCACTGACAATGACTAAATTTACCTTCCATGTGCGAGGACTCAAAAAAATCACCTATATATCTTAAAGTGACAAAAGTAGCAAAATTATCTGTACTGAGCCTTCAACTGCGACAAACTTAGCAGTGGTCACTTCAGGAGCTTTCAGAGTTTAAGCAGAAGTGCATTTCCAAGTTGATTTTATGATTGATACAACCACCACAGAGAAAGGTGTGAGGGTATGTATGTGTCAGTGTACAAGAGTTTAAACAAGTTGTAAGAAATAGGATGAGTGCCTGATACAGAGCTTCTCCAAAACGTATCTTTTATTTTCACAATTCCTTCTCGTATCATCAGCATTTGAAAAAAAACAAAAATAAATAATCCCAAAAGTAGACGTAAACAATTTAGAAAGGATACCAAGAAACATTTTCTCACATGAGTGGTGGGAGAAATCTGCATAATCTGTCATGGAAATCTGTAATTTCCTTCTGAAAGATGGTGTTGTAAGGACAATTGGAAATTTCAAAAGCAGGGGAGAGTTTCCCAGGTTAATATCAAGGGACATAAAGCAAAAGATTGCAGATCTACGGTAGCGTGACTAAAGTGAATGTTGCAGCCACTGCATGAGGCTGATCACTTTTTATCCTAATATTTCCATACTCCTAAGTTTATTGTTCCCACAGAGCTCAAAGACATAAAACACCTTGTTGCGTCACTTGCAAATAACGTAAACACTTTATTGAAAGATGATGCCTATTTAATGCAGCTCCACAATCCTCAAACGCAGTAAGTATTCAAATAGATCCTCTGTTTTTGAAGTGATAAAATGTGGACTATTGATTTTTCACTTTCATCATCTTATTTTAAAACTTGGGACTTTCATGGACTGAAATGGATTTGAAACAAAAGATGCTAACAAAACCAGCCGTAGGAAGGTTTTGTTGTCTGCAATAGAGAGTCAGCTCCGCACCCCTCCCCTCGTGACTAACAATCTGATTAATAGCTTAATTTCAGAAATAACTCTCAGGAACAGGATGAAAAAAAAATTAATTCTTATATGTTTGTATTCCTTGAAACAACTCAAAAGAAATAACCTCAGGCAGAACTCTGGCGGCTACATTTTTGTTTTAAATGCTGTTGAAAATTATAAGGAATTGATGAAAATAAAACAATTTGTAGAAATTCTGCATCTGGCACTCATCCTCTTCCTTACAACTCATTCTTATAAACTCAAGCTCTTGCACATACATACATTCTCACACAGGCAAACATACTCTCTTTCACACACACTGTCAAACTCTCCATTGAGAGAGAGGAGGTTAAGGGTCAGGGAGTTGCACTCGGGGTGGAGGGAACTGGGAAGAAGCCAACATTAGCCACCATTGTCAGGAGAGGCAAGGAGTAGATCAGGACAGCTCAGGTCAAGAAATAACCATCACCCTTAAACATTGTGAGAAGGATGAGAAAGAGGACCCAGGGTGGGAAGGGGAATGAGTAAGACAGATCACAGTAGAGACAGCACCTCACAGCTATCCATGGAGGGACAAGATGAGCCTTTGAGAAGACTGGTGATGCACCACCTTTATTCACCTTGGGCTCTAGTTGTCTCCAACCAGATCCAAGGGCATTCTATGAATTACACAAGTGACAAGTAAGGCAGGAAAAATCCAGGAATCTGGCACATCCTTTTTGGGCCATGGCTTGATGTTGTTCAGAAGAAAAGCAATTATTGGCTGAACAGCCTGTCAGTCAGAGAGCTCTAAGTGTCAGATTGGCTGCTTTGTACAAACCTTCGCATAAACCAAATCATCCGCCGACATTTCCGCCACCTCCAAAAACACCCCACCAAAAGAGATATATTTCCCTCCCCACCCCTTTCTGCCTTCTGCAAAGACCGTTCCCTCCGTGACTACCTGGTCAGGTCCACGCCCCCCTACAAACCACCCTCCCATCCTCACACTTGCCCCTGCCACCGCAGGAACTATAAAACCTGCGCCCATACCTCCTCCCTCACCTCTATCCAAGGCCCTAAAGGAGCCTTCCACATCCATCAAAGTTTTACCTGCAGATCCACTAATATCATTTATTGCATCCGTTGCTCCCGATGCGGTCTTCTCTACATTGGGGAGACTGGACGCCTCCTAGTAGAGCGCTTTAGGGAACATCTCTGGGACACCCGCACCAATCAACCACACCGCCCTGTGGCCCAACATTTCAACTCCCTCTCCCACTCTGCCAAGGACGTGGAGGTCCTGGGCCTCCTTCACCGCCGCTCCCTCACCACTAGACACCTGGAGGAAGAACGCCTCATCTTCCACCTCGGAACACTTCAATCCCAGGGCATCAAGGTGGACTTCAACAGTTTCCTCATTTCCCCTTCCCCCACCTCATCCTCGTTCCAAACTTCCAGCTCAGCACTGTCCCCATGACTTGTCCGGACTTATCCTACCTGCCTATCTTCTTTTCCACCTATCCACTCCACCCTCTCCTCCCTGACCTATCACCTTCATCCCCTCCCCCACTCACCCATTGTACTCTATGCTACTTTCTTCCCACCCGCACCCTCCTGTAGCTTATCTCTCCACTCTTCAGGCTCACTGCCTTTATTCCTTTGCCTGAAATGTCGATTTCATTGCTCCTTGGATGCTGCCTGAACTGCTGTGCTCTTTCAGCACCACTAATCGACATCCTGAATGATAAGCTGCTGGTATAATGAGCTCAGGACTATTTGGAGACATAGGCCCCAGTGATTAGGATCATGTGCAGCCTCCTCATCTGGGCCCTGGTCTGAGAGCAGGTAATCAGTAAGTGCAAGGTTAGCTGAGGGCCATGAGGGGTGTGAAAGTAAAGAGACTTCAGGTAATATTAGTTGCAGTTTGCTCAGTAGCAGGATCCGGTGAATTGGGACTTGAGGATGGGCATAAGGATGAACAGACTTGAATCCTCAATATTTTTAATGATGGAGGCGGCCACAGTCTTTGTCACATCTTGGCCCATAAAACGGAGAGTCATTTTCACGTTAATTCAAGAGGTATGGATGTCCTTGTGCCTGCCACTTCTACTCTATTCCTTTCCTGATGAATGCCACCTTCTATCTCCAGGAAAAAGGGACAGCATCAGTGATTATGTAGCCCTGTATCTGGGTGGGGTGCCTCCCACAGTTGAATAATTAGAGTTATGCGGAAGCAGTGGGGGTGAGGTCCACGCATGTGGGTGAATGCTGGTCGTGTGGTTTATTGAACTATTTAAGAGAGTGATTAAATGATTACAAATAACTGTCATGTGAAGATACATTAACTGACCTTGAGCATATGTGTGAGGTGCTTAAACTTTTGAAGGTGCTTCTTCAAGGTCCTCAAGGCTCGACTATTAGAATTGATTTCCATGGCCACCTGCAACCAATTTCTTCAGACCTGGTTCTTGTGGGCCTCCTGTTCTCTTTGTGCTTCTCTTCTCATGCCAACCTCCACCTCCAGCTTTCAATGCCACATCCATGGGAGCCCTCTGCCTACCCTCGCTTTCATTTCCCCTTGTTGAACATTGCAGCAGTGTTGTTCAGTGGTGATTGAATACAGCTTGCCTATCCAGAGAGTGATGCTGCCTTTAAGAAGACCAGGCAGTCTGTATTGTGTGCTCTGTGTGAACACTGATCAGCCCCTTGCTGAACGATCAGCCTCCCAACCTTGCAGGCCCCACTTGGACCAAGGCTACAATCAGGCAAATGAAAGGGCAGCAACACATTTGAGTGCAGTCTTTTTACCACAGCAACAGGCAGAGGCAGGTTGTAAATTGTCTCCACGAAACAGCACAGACCAATTTCCATTCCATGATCTTTAGATGGAATTTTGGAAAGAAGAATACATAAAGGCAGTCTGGCCTTTGACTGAAACCTGGAAGAGATAAGGAATTTTTTGGCTCCATACATGGTTGTCAAGGCAAATATGCAAAAGAGGCATCTCAATAGCCTATTTTGCAATACTTCCTTGTTTCTCTCATAGTAGATGTGCTGCCACTTCACAAAGGGAAAATGTAAGGAACTCTGCCAAATGTTCACTCTCCTATGTGTACAGACATGCTCCAATACCACAACATGGTACACTTGTGACATATTAAAATGCTGACATTGTTTTCTGCTAAATATGGCAAGTAATAACATCAAATAATGTGTCAGGGCAATGTTTTATAATGCTGTTTGTTAACAAATGCATTTAAAAAGGTTTATGCTTATGTAGCACACATCCATCTTTTTCCTATGTGTGTCACTTCTATGTCTTATTGTGGGAAAAAGTGGAACACTACGGGCAAAAGTCCTTCATCAGGAACCCTTCATCAAGTTGTTGCCCGAAACGTCGATTTTCCTGCTCCTCAGATGCTGCCTGACCTGCTGTGCTTTTCCAGCACCACTCTGATCTCCAGCATCTGCAGTCCTCACTTTCGCCTACCATCTCACATCAACTTTACCATTTTGTGAGAGCGTGCCAAACATCTCATTGAGTGTCACAGAGAATCACAACTCAAATGCAGTTTTATTTGTGAACATGCACTACAGTTAATCTAGTCACTCCAAGGATCTCTCTAGTAGAGCTCCCCATTTGGGAGACAGACATAATTACTATCAGGAAAGTCATGTCTGAAGGTATAAAGGAATTAGAGACAAATACCCTGCCTTAATCATTGATGTGGAACTGCTGGTGTTGGACTGGGTGGGCACAGTTAAAAATCACACAGCACCAAGTTATACTCTAACAGGTTTAATTGGAAGTACAAGCTTCATGAAGTAACTAGTGGGGCAGAGTAGTAGTAGTCGAACTCTGGTCCCTGGCACTGTGAGGTAGCAGTGCCAACTAATGAGCTACCGTACCATCCCCAAATGGATAACTGTTCCTTTTATATGATTTTTCCTTTCTTGGGCTTGCCAGTGTGTTATGTTACTTTATTTTGCAAATCATTAATTAATGGCACATATCATTGTTATGATTGGCAATAAAATGCTTTCAAGCAATTTTCTTTTATAGTTTGCTTGAAAAAGGTGTTTTATATCATTCTCACTTTACAGCAGTATCATAATGGAAGAGTGTACAGGGACCCCTGATTTATGAGTCTCCAACTTATTAACACTCGTACTTATGAATGTGATCCCATACATGGTTGTAATTTTAAAGACCCAGCACAAGGATACTTCCTGTACCTATAAACAGCTGCTTTACATTGTCCGGCATTACGTTCTTACTTAGAAAACAAATCAACTTGCAAATGGTCTCCAAAATGAAGCCCACTTGCAACCCAATCTCTTGTATTGAGGAGCACACTCTATTTTATCCTACAATTTCCCCTCCTATAAAAAATAGAACACACATACTTTTGTTCAAAGTTTGTGAGAAGATTTGTAGTTCGGGTGCTCATTGTTGTGGTTCTGTTCGCCGAGCTGGGAATTTGTGTTGCAGACGTTTCATCCCCTGTCTAGGTGACATCCTCAGTGCTTGGGAGCCTCCTGTGAAGTGCTTCTGTGATCTTTCCTCCGGCATTTATAGTAGTTTGAATCTGCCGCTTCCGGTTGTCAGTTCCAGCTGTCCGTTGCAGTGGTCGGTATGTTGGGTCCAGGTCGATGTGCTTATTGACTGAATCTGTGGATAAGTGCCATGCCTCTAGGAATTCCCTGGCTGTTCTCTATTTGGCTTGTCCTATAATAGTAGTGTTGTCCCAGTCGAATTCATGTTGCTTGTCATCTGCATGTGTGGCTACTAAGAATAGCTGGTCCTACTATTATAGGACAAGCCAAACAGAGAACAGCCAGGGAATTCCTAGAGGCATGGCACTCATCCACAGATTCAATCAATAAGCACATCGACCTGGACCCAATATACCGACCACTGCAACGGACAGCTGGAACTGACACCCAGAAGCGGCAGATTCAAATCACTGCAAATGCCGGAGGAAACATCACAGAAGCGCTTCACAGGAGGCTCCCAAGCACTGAGGATGTCACCTAGACAGGGGACAAAACGTCTGTAACACAAATTCCCAGCTCGGCGAACAGAACCACAATATACTTTTGTTCTGTCAGTGAGGTTGTTCTTCTGAGAAACATTCTACTTTTTGAATGACAGACCCTCCTTTAAATAATTTCCTTTCTTCCCTCACCCTCATTTTTGAAAAGTATTATTCTTCCTCTGAAATGAGTAGAGGATAAAAATGGTTAGAGACAAAAATAACTGCAGATGCTGGAATCCAAGGTAGACGAGCAGGAAGCAGGAAGAACACAGCAAGCCAGACACCATCAGGAGATGGTCAAGTCAAAGTTTCGGGTGTAATCCTTCTTCAGGACTGGGAATGACTGTGGGGAGAGCTGCAGATAAAGGAGGGGGCAGGGGGGTGGTGAGATGTAGATAGGTGAAGGGTACAACCTGGTTTGTCGATGGGAGGGATGAATCCAGTTGGGAGCTGGAAGGAAGGGTCGATCAGAAGAACAGAAGGGAGAAGGAGGAGCTGAGGAAGGGAGTCAGCAGATGGGAAAGGAGGTTATTTGAAGTTGGAGAATGCAATGTTGAGTCCTCTGGGCTGCACAGGTGGAAGATGAGGTTCTGTTCCTCCAACTTGCTATCAGATTCACCTGTGGCAATGGAAGGAGGCTGAGGATGATCATGACTCATCCCTCCCATCAACCAATCCAGTTGTACCCTCTACCTGTGTTCACCTATCATTACCTCGCCACTCCACCCCTCTCCTCACCCAAAACCCTCTCCCAACTTTCACCCTTTACCTGCTGCTCACCTTATCCCCACTCTCAGTCCTGAAGAAGGGTTACATCTTAACCATTGACTTCTCCCCCTCCTGATGCTGCCTGGCTTGCTGTGTTTTTCCGGCCTCCTGCTTGCCTAAGAGACAAAAAAAGCCACTTATATTTAGGTTTTAGATTTAAGTTGCTTTCTTGACAGTGTACAATAGCTGGTGGTGCCAATTATCTGGTTGGAAATATCCCTGGAGATGTCACCAACTGCCTCCAACTTTTCCATGTCTTTGTCTTGGTCCCTCAGCATGACTGTTGTCAGAATGGCCCATTCTTTGAGGCAGTTGGAAACTGAATGGAACCTTTATGCCATCAGTGGATTATTCTTGACTTTCAGTCAAGTAGTCTTAATCACCAGCTCTGAGCTTTTTACGAATATTTGATCTTTTTTGACTAACCTACGTTTCTTTTTGTGATTATTCTCAATAATGGTCTTTAACGTCTGGAGACCCTAGAACAATCCGGAAGCATTGAGAAGCCTAAAATTAATGCTATAGGTTAGATTTCACTCTTGCTTTTCATTCATATTATCTTTCGGTTTTATGGTCTCAAAGACAGGAACTTCTTTGTGATTGTCAACTATCTCAAATTACCTAACTGGCGGCACATTTATTCTCTGTGGCTTCATGTAAGACAACCTATGATACCATTGGAAGACTTCCTTTGTTCTGTACTGCACATGGGAAGTACTGCTCAAAAACAGAATGAATCAAAGAAAGTAGCTTTAAGTGCTGTTTTCCTATTTCCAAACCACACTAACTCTGACTTGGCTCTCCACTGGGAGCACTGAGTGAGCGTTCGAGTGTTAGCACACTAACTCTCTAGTGCTGAAAATGCATTGGAAAGCCCCTGAATTGCCAGAGCAATGCAGGTTAAGCTATTGGCAATTATTTGCATTGTCATTTGGTTTTGTTTGTTAAGGGAAGTTTAGAAAATTCCTTAATATCTTCACTTACTGTATCTTTATCTGTGGCTGTTTGTCACTGCTGAATCTATTAATGAGTGCAGTGTTGACTTTTCTCTTGTGCATAGATTTTTATTTCTATGTTCTGAAGGGGAACAGGAGGACATTATGAGGATTCAACTGAATCTTGTCGATTTTTTGTATAGGCACAGGTCCATTGTAAAAACATGTTTGTGTAGAATGCTGAAGGATAGCAAATGGAAATAAGCAGTCAGTAGTATATAACCTTGCTTTCTCCTAGTAGTGTATAATACCCTTTCATTTCTACTTTGCAGCCTGGATTGTTTTAAGTGTACAATATAATGGATTAGTGTCAAATATATTTCTATTCACTCATGTGACCATATGTCCTTCATGTAACTACCTGTATGAATAGATGAAGCTGAAATGTATGATGGATGGATTGCACATGGCTCTATAAACATAATTAAGTGCATCAGTCTCTGTGGTTCCTTATTTTATGGTAGTTAACGAGGTCACATTGTTTAACGTCTGTGCTCCACTAACCTGCATGGCTCTGCAGCTGTGTCATACAAAACAGAGACAACCAACAATCTACTTAAAGTGAACTGACATGTAGGTATCTTAAAGGGACCATGTAGGAAAATACACAGGTGGGTAGCAAACAGAAGTTAGAAACAATACACTGAAATTAGTCTAACCAGTTGACTCCTGAGTTACTATCAATCTGACCACTGCCTTGGCTCAAACACTACACATACATCAAAACTGACAGCACCCCCCAGATTCTGACCTGACAACTCAACTGTCTATCCTCCTTAAATCTGAGATTCTTCATCCCCCAGTCTGACCCACTCACACCTTCCCCCAAATCTTCTTTCCTACAGTTGGGACCCGATTTGCTTCCCCATCCCTGGAACTTTGGCCCACAGTCCTCAATTTGGATCTGCCACCAACATTCCTTCCCCCATTCTGGGCCCAATCTTCCTGCTTTGCTCCCATTATCACCTCCAAACACCCCCTCACCTCCCTCCCATTCCTGTCATACTGCCTGCCACTCCTTTAACCCACTCCCTTTTTCCCCCACACTGCTCTGGACCAGAGATACCTGCTCTCTTCCCCATCACCCCAGACTCAGTGCCATCTTTCCCCTGTTCTGTACCTAAAGTACCTCTGCCACCCACCCTGCCCCAGGGCCAAGATGCCCTGCTTGTGCCAGACTGAAAGCACCCTCTGACCTGCTCCCCCTGCCAGACCTTATATCTCCCACATACTCCAACTTACTCTGAACACTGCATTACTGACATGATCCCTTTGCCAACCTACACCTAGGCACTCTACTCACAACATCTTATTCATTTAGCATCCTACCCAACTGAGTCACTACACTCTACCCATTTGTCAACCTACCCAGCTGGCATCCAAACCCTGTCTCCCTATCACTTACCCAATCATCACCCTTTCCCACACAATATCCCATCCTTTGACATTCTACCCTCCAACTACTTAGCATCTTATACACCTTGCACATTACTGACTTTGGATCCTAACTTCTACCCATCTGGCACCTTAACCTCACAGAACCCTAAACTCTCACATTCCTTACGTCACATTCCTGCAGTTTGATAGGAGCTTTCAAAGTGGTTATCTGAGGTTCTGCACTTTTAAGTATCAGAATATGTCAGGTCCCTGAGTGACAAGTTGTACACAATGAGAGAACTATTAGATGACATCTCCACATGTCTGGAGGAGCCTTGATCAGAATCTCATCTCAGAAAGACAGAGCTCTCTCCTTTCATTAAAAGGAAATGAGGAATTGATGTTCTGCATGAGACTCTTGCTCCTTCAAACATCCAGTCCAATCAACACACCCCCCCCCCCCTCAGATTAAGTAAATAACTTCTTAATCTCAGTCTATTTCAATATTGTCAGCAAGAGAGCAAGAAATGAAATGAGGAGAAACTTCTTTACTCAGAGAGTTGTTTCGATTTGGAATACACTGCCTGGGAGAATGGTGGAGGTGGATTACAAAGTAAGTTTCAAAAGAGACCTGGACATATATTTGAGAGTGATGAAGATAGACAGCTATGGAGACAGGTCTGGCCGGTTGGTGTTTTGGGAGCCAGTACTCACAGCACATACTGAATGGCCTCCTTCTATGTTCCAAAATTGTATAATTCCATGATTCTAATGTTGTTCTTACAATATGTTTGAGCTCAGTATGATTTCATTTAGTGTACCCTCTCAGAAAAAAAATACTTTTTAACTGTGTGTTCTGAGTCATCTACCAGTGGGAGGACAGAGTGAGGGGATGATTACTGAACATTAGCATTTAACATAAAGGGATTGAATTGGCAGAATACTTTCTCTCTTTGATCAGTATCTGACCCTGAACCTGACCCTAATTGGGAACATATTTTCAGTCATTTGATCTGACTTTGCTTGGAATGACGTGACCAACATTGGTACCAGCTCATATCCTGCTGCTGACAGCATCTTCAGAGGTTCAGCAGAGATCAGAGAATCATACAATCCCTACAGTGTGGAAGCAGACCATTCCACCCATTGAGTCCACACTGACCCTCTGTAGAGCATCCCATCCAGTTCCCCCCACCCTATCCCGATATACCTGCATTTCCCAATCCACCTAACCTGCACATCTTTGGACAGTGGGAGGAAACTGGAGTAACCCGGAGGAAACCCAAGCAGACTCAGGGGAATTGTGCAAACTCTACACAGACAATCACCTGAGGCTGAAGTTGAAGCCAGGCCCTTGGTGCTGTGAGGTAGCAGTGTTAAACACTGAGCCACCATATAGCCCTTAATCTGCCCCAACTGATTCGAACAAGAGTAAAGCACTGAAAGATAATGAGACTGTGCGATTGTTGTCTCAAGTTAATTGTACAATTCACAATTGTATTCAATTGTTCAAGTTAAAAATCACACAACCCCAGTTATAGTCCAACAGGTTCATTTGGAAGTACAAGCTTTCAGAGCACTGCTCCCTCTATTTTGTTCAAAGATCACACAATCTGTAGGCAGTCAGTCAATGTGACATTTTATAAGTTTCTACTTTGGAAATAGAAATAGTTCTGACTCCAGGTTGGGATACAGACAGAGTCTAACCTCACACCTTTAATGCATTGTCTGAGCTGAGATGCCACATGTCTGTGTGGGTTTCCTCCCACAGTCCAAAGATGTACAGGTTAGATAGATTGGCCATGCTAAATTGCCCAGAGTGACCAGGGACGTGCAGGGTAGATGGATTAGCCACAGGAAATGCAGGGTTATAGGGATGCCATAGCAGGGTGAGTCTGGGTGGGATGCTCTTCAGAGGCTCGGTGTGCACTCAAGGGGCTGAATGGCCTGTTTCCACACTGTCGGGATTCTATGATTTACGAGGAAACAAGATAAACTAATGAGGAGGAAAGAAAGATGTATGGATAGGATGAGATGTGGGGTCAGAAGAGACTTGCATGTAATATAAAGACCAGAATAAACTGTATGATTTGAAAAGCCTAATTCTGTGCTGTATAAACAAGCTTATTTAAAATTATTGAAGCAGACAGCATTTGTTTTGGCCTGTGTAAATTGAAAAGGTCAATACAGTCTTCAACGTTGCAGGTTCTGGACCAGTCCAGATGAATGGGTTTTGCCCAGTACCTACCTTTTCTCACTGCAGACGCTGAGGGACCTAAACAGATCTTCGAGCAAGTTTCAAAACTGGAGACATATATTAAAAGAGAAAATGGGGGATATGTTATTTACTTTCAATCACGGCTGACTTTTATTTTCAAAACTCAATTTCATACTTTCAATAAATATTACATTGCAATGTTTGAAATGAGAGCATGCACACCAATATTATATAAATGCAAGCCATGTGTTTAGAGCTAGTGTCAGGTCCATTATGATAGCAAAAAGATCCATAAAAGGATCAAGCTTGGAAGGAAACCAGTGCATAATGTCTTCTGGTTATTCTGACTTGAGAACATGCCAGAGTATGACTGCAAGGGAATACAGCGAAGAGTCAAAGTTTTGTCTGATTTAATAAAAGGATACAGCTCTTGACAATTCAAGTTGCTGGTTTGACAGTGATGTTCAATAATCTGAATAGGTAACCTTTTAAGATAGTAAAAATGTACATTAAGATCTTTTAAAGTTCCTAATGTAATCACAATCCAATGATAAAATCCAAATTGCAGTGAGCCAAAATGCAAGTCTGCAGCAATTACCTAATGATCTGTTATATGCATACTATCATTTATCATCATGCATTCCAAGGAAGTCTAAAAGATGTAACAACATTTGACCCAAATACTGAATTTGCAATTTCTGTGGTATTGAAATTATTAAAAATAACATTGGAAAGCTTGCAATTTTCCTGAGTAATACGGTCCACGTGATATAACAACCAATGAATTGAAAACAGTTATCAAAAACAAGGAAGTTTATCGTTTCATAGTCTCATAGTAATAGAAGCAGGGATAGGCCATTTGGCCCGTCAAACCTGCTCCGCCATTCATTAAGATCATGGCTTAAAAACTTCCTGATGAAGGGCTCTGGCCCGAAACGTCGAATTTCCTGTTTCTTGGATGCTGCCTGACCTGCTGTGCTTTGACCAGCAACACGTTTTCAGCTGTGATCTCCAGCATCTGCAGACCTCACTTTTTACTTAAAAACTTCACCGTCTCAGCCCCTCCTACCTGCATTATCCCCACAATCCTTAATTCCCCCACGATGCAAAAACCCACCAAACTGTGCCTTGAATATATTTAATGAAGCTGCCTCTACTGCATCCTTGGGCAGAGAATTCCAAAGATTCACTACACTCTGGGAAATGCAGTTCCTCCTCATCTCTGTCCTAAATCTACTCCCACTAAACTTGAGGCCATGTGCCCCAGATTGCCAATGGAAACAACTTGCCTGCCTCTATCTTATCTATCCCTTTCAGAATTTTGTATAAGTTTAGCTACATGATGTCATATGGCCAGAGATTAGAAAGCAAGGGATAAAAATGAGGAAGTTTTGCGCACCATATAGTTAAAGGTACAGAATGATAAAGACAATGTGAACCGGAAAATCTTATTACTAATACTTTAGTTTTGCCAGAGATGACTAGACTGTTTAATAAACCTCAGTGAAGATGCTGTGAAAAGGAGTCTCTGGTGATTTTTGACATCTAGATAGTTACACATCTCGAGACAGAGGTTCAAAAGGAATGTACATATTGAGCAAATGTTTAGGGGACCTCAGATGTATTATATCTACTGGTGAAAATGAGTTGAACCCAAATTCATTGGTTGGTACAGTAATGTATCCTGTGTAACAGAGGCCAAGTTAGAGAACTTTGTAATTGCACATGTTACAACTTTTTTGTGGGGAGTTTTTAAGCTAGATTCCCTACAGTGTGGAAACAGGCCCTTCAGCGCAATACGTCCACACCGACCCTCCAAAGAGCACCCCACCCTCTGACGAATGCAACTAATACTATGGGCAATTTAGCATGGCCAATCGACCTGCACATCTTTGGATGCAGGTGTCAGTGGATGTTTAAGAAGCAACTTTGTTATATTGACTATTTAAACTGAAATAAAAGCAAAAAACTGTGGATGCAGGAAATCTGAAATAAAAGCAGAAAATACTGAAGAAACACAACAGGTCTGGCAGCATCTGTGGACAAACAAAAAATAGTCTGAGTCGAAGATGACACTGAATAAGAGTCATCAGCAGATGATGCAAGTGAAGTGGAAAGCAGTCGCAATGCAATGAGACATACAATCAATAGACTGCCACAAGGCCCTCTGATCATGGACTGACTGAAACCCCCACTGCCTCATGGTAAAGGAAACACAGAAACCCCCACTGCCCTCTGGTAAGCGTCTCACTGAAACCCCCACTGCCCTCTGGTAAAGGACTCACTGAAACCCCCACTGCCCTCTGGTAAAGGACTCACAGAAAACCCCACTGCCCTCCAGTAAGGGACTCACTGTAGCCCCGACTGCCCCCTGGTAAGGGACTCACTGAAACCCCCACTGCCCCCTGGTAAAGGACTCACTAAAACACCCACTGCCCCCAGTAAGGGACTCACTGTAGCCCCCACTGCCCTCTGGTAAGGGACTCACTGAAACCCCCACTGCCCCCTGGTAAGGGACTCACAGAAACCCCCACTGCCCCCTGGTAAAGGACTCACTGAAACCCCCACTGCCCCCTGGTAAGGGACTCACTGTAGCCCCCACTGTCCTCTGGTAAGGGACTCACTGAAACCCCCACTGCCCCCTGGTAAGGGACTCACTGTAGCCCCCACTGCCCCCTGGTAAGGGACTCACTGAAACCCCCACTGCCCTCTGGTAAAGGACTCACTGAAACCCCCACTGCCCTCTGGTAAGGGACTCACTGTAGCCCCCACTGCCCCCTGGTAAGGGACTCACTGTAGCCCCCACTGCCCTCTGGTAAAGGATTCACTGAAACCCCCACTGCCCCCTGGTAAGGGACTCACTGAAACACCCACTGCCCCCTGGTAAGGGACTCACTGAAACCCCCACTGCCCTCTGGTAAGGGACTCACTGAAACACCCACTGACCCCTGGTAAGGGACTCACTGAAACACCCACTGCCCCTGGTAAGGGACTCACTGAAGCCCCCACTGCCCTCTGGTAAGGGACTCACTGAAACCCACACTGCCCGCTGGTAAAGAACTCACTAAAACCCCCACTGCCCTCTGGTAAGTGACTCACTGAAGCCCCCACTGCCCTCTGGTAAAGGACTCACTGTAGCCCCCACTGCCCTCTGGTAAGGGACTCACTGAAGCCCCCACTGCCCCTGGTAAGGGACTCACTGAAACCCACACTGCCCCCTGGTAAGTGACTCACTGAAACCCACACTGCCCCCTGGTAAGGGACTCACTGAAACCCACACTGCCCCCTGGTAAGTGACTCACTGAAACCCCCACTGCCCTGTGGGAAGTGAGTCACTGAAAGTCACACTTCGCTGTTTTGTGGGATTTACTGAAATTCTGGCTTCCCACACGAATACCAACAGATCAAAATAATGTTAAATCCGTAAGCCTTGATGGAGAAATCCTGTGCTCCCTTCAGCCTCTAAAATAAATTTGATTTAAACCTGAGATAATTGAAAAAACAAATGGTATCTAAATAGACTCTTACAGGCAGCACAATGCAAAATATCTCTCTTTACCATACAATCCCCATTCCCTTCTCCTCCCCTCTGTCTGAGCGTGTATTATATGAATCAGGCAGAAGTGGCCCATCTCTTCCCTGGACGTGGCCTTCAGAATTTTGAATATCTTTGTGTTCCTCACATGAGAGATTACAATCTGGCGAGCAGTGAACAAGGAGATTTTAACAAGTGAATGTACATAACATTTTGGAACAGAATTGACTCTATATTCAGCGTGTCACAGGTTATCCTGGTAAGACCATTGGCCCATGTTTCTTCATCGACAAAACAGACAAAATCGTTAAATTCCTCCACAAATTGCTGTATTTTTATGCTGCAGAACAAAAGCTTGACAGTGGCTTTCCCTTTCACACAGTAATAATGAAAATCAGTGGGCTTATTTGTGACAAAGCACAATCTCTTTTGTGGTGAGCTATTTACACACTGGTAACCACAGAAACAAGATATAAGGAACAAACATCTTTGTGCGACCTTTAGAAATTAATGGGTAGTTCCCAGTAGGAACGTTCTTAGGATAGAACTGCTGATGACATTTGTGGCAACTTGACCTATTTCTGAACTATATTTGTCAAAGCTCCAAGAATTAAAACGTAATAGAAGTAGGAAATCAATGGGTTAAACATCCTTGGCAAACCATTTTAACACTATTGTGTAAAATGCTTCAATTTGTTTGTTAAAATGGCTTAGAGATGAGATACAAAGATGAAACTTTTCGACCAATGGGTCCCTGTGCTTTATTGCTCTCTGGGGATTTCTGTTTTCTGTAAATGCCCCTGCTCAGTCACAACAGAAACAAACCCGAACAACATATTGTCGTCTCTGTTACTTGGCTTCCCCAACATCCATAATTCATGTCTCTGGGGATCCCTGATGCAACATTTCTATCAATTTTCTTTAAATAACTGTTTCAGTGGTGCTCTGATAACAGAGAAGGGTATTGTTCTCCTCTTTCACATAGGAATATCAAACAAAAATACACAACTCCCTACTTTAAGGTTTATTTAGCCACTCATTGTACTGCAAATACCTGGATTCCAGCCAGTTATAACATCGCACAAAAACCCAAACAGAAATAATGCGTCCATCCTTCTGCATGTTTCATCACCTGCTACAACTCCACTTCCTAGCGTATCCATCATTAATCATACTTCATCTTTTTCATCACTCATCTGGTATAAAAGAGCCAAATTACACATAGAGTGCAGCTTCTAATTTGTTCTGGCGTTATTTCATTGTTTTCCTGTTCAATGTTGCACAGCACAGCATATTCAGAGACCAATGTTAATTTGTGACCCTCAGAGTGAAAGGTCTTCCCAGAAAGCAGTATGTATGCATCTTCCTGAAATTGCTGACTTGTTTCCTGCAGCAGCATTTCTATAATTAATTTATGCAAAGCTTCAGTTTTTGTACTCCGAGGTCTTTTACTCTGGAGGGCTGGAACTGTCTGATGACCAAATTGTTCCTGATTTTGGGAAGGTTGGAAGAAACCTGTGGGGTAGAATTGAACTCAGGGAGAGGTCTAAGTAACTTCATTTCTGACCTAGAGGCAGCAACAGATCATGGTGATGTCAACTGCTGCATCTCACATAAATGCTTCTGATCACTTCCCTTCAACAACAAGGGGCTTCCAGCTGCAATTAAATATATTACTGGAGGTTTCATCATGTGACATAGCCCCACATTCCAGCCTTTAAACAGCTACCATTTCCATCTTTGAGATGCACTGCCTTCCTATACTAACTAGAAGGAGAAAGTGAGGACTGCAGATGCTGGAGATCAGAGCTGAAAATGTGTTGCTGGAAAAGCACAGCAGGTCAGGCAGCATCCAAGGAGCAGGAGAATCGACGTTTCGGGCATGAGCCCTTCTTCAGGAATGAGGAAAGTGTGCCAAGCAGGCTTAGATAAAAGGTAGGGAGGAGGGACTTGGGGGAGGGGCATTGGAAATGCAATAGGTGGAAGGAGGTTAAGGTGAGGGTGATAGGCTGGAGAGGGAGTGGGGGCGGAGAGGTCAGGAAGAAGATTGCAGGTTAGGAAGGTGGTGCTGAGCTCGAGGGTTGGGACTGAGACCAGGTGGGGGGAGGGGAATAGAGGAACCTGGAGAAATCTGCAAAATGAGAAAACTGGAGAAATGGAGAAATCCAACCACAAGGGATGAACTCAGATTTCTCCAGTTTCCTCATTTCCCCTCCCCCCACCTTGTCTCAGTCCCAACCCTCGAACTCAGCACCACCTTCCTAACCTGCAATCTTCTTCCTGACCTCTCCGCCCCCCACCCCCACTCCAGCCTATCACCCTCACCTTGACCTCCTTCCACCTATCGCATTTCCAATGCCCCTCCCCCAAGTCCCTCCTCCCTACCTTTTATCTTAGCCTGCTTGGCACACTTTCCTCATTCCTGAGGAAGGGCTCATGCCCGAAACATCCATTCTCCTGCTCCTTGGATGCTGCCTGGCCTGCTGTGCTTTTCCAGCATCACGTTTTTCAACTCAGCCACGTTAGGGGCATTTAAACGGTCCTTGGATAAGCATATAGTGATGATATAGTGTAGGAGAATAGGCTTAGATTAGTTTACAGGTCAGCGCAACATCGAGTGCCAAAGGGCTTGTTCTGCGCTGTATTGTTCTATGTTCTATCTCCTATCTTGTGTGGTAGGAGAAAACCACTGCCTGGTCTAACTAGAAGTCTCTTATTGTGAATTAAATATAGTTGATTGCATGTTATTTCAATTACATTGATAAGAATAACATTGTCAGAGACTTCAAGGAGAGCAAGATGTTAGGTTTTAATCTTTTGGGATGTTTTGCCCAGAGGTCTATATGACACCAACACAGTAAGCAATACTTATGGCACACCTCAGTACTTTCAGATTCTTATACAACAGACGTTTGCCTCTGTAAAGGGGAGTGGCGTGGTTAGCACAGGGTAAAAACAATGATTGCAGATGCTGGAAACCAGATTTTGGATTAGTGGTGCTGGAAGAGCACAGCAGTTCAGGCAGCATCCGAGGAGCAGCAAAATCGACGCTTCGGGCAAAAGCCCTTCATCAGGAATAAAGCCAGAGAGCCTGAAGTGTGGAGAGATAAGCTCGAGGAGGGTGGAGGTGGGGAGAAAGTAGCATAGAGTACAATGGGCGAGTGGGGGAGGGGATGAAGGTGATACGTCATGAAGGAGGGTGGAGCAGATAGGTGGAAAAGAAGATAGGCAGGTAGGACAAGTCATGGGGACAATGCTGAGCTAGAAGTTTGGAACAAGGGTGAGGGGGGTGGGGGGAAGGGGAAATGAGAAAACTGTTGAAGTCCACGTTGATGCCCTGGGGTTGAAGTGTTCCGAGGTGGAAGATGAGGCCTTCTTCCTCCAGGCGTCTGGTAGTGAGGGAGTGGCAGTGAAGGAGACCCAGGACCTCATGTCCTCGGCAGAGTGGGAGGGGGAATTGAAATGTTGGGCCACAGGGCGGTGTGGTTGATTGGTGCGGGTGTCCCAGAGATGTCCTAAAGCACTCTACTAGGAGGTGCCCAGTCTCCCCAATGTAGAGGAGACCGTATCGGGAGCAACGGATACAATAAATGCTATTAGTGGATGTGCAGATAAAACTTTGGTGGATGTGGAAGGCTCCTTTAGGGCCTTGGATAGAGGTGAGGGCGCAGGTTTTACTGTTCTTGCGGTGGCAGGAGAAAATGCCAGGATGGGAGGGTGGGTTGTGGGGGGGGGGGGGGGCGAGGACCTGACCAGGTAGTTACGGAGGGAATGGTCTTTGCGGAAGGTGGAAAGGGGTGGGGAGGGAAATATATACCTGGTGGTGGGGTCTTTTTGGACGTGGCGAAAATGTCCAATGTATGCTGGAGGGTTTCCTGACACAGTATATCGAAGGGCCGACAAGAGGGGAGGCCACACTGGATCTGTTACTTGGTAATGAACCAGGCTAGGTGTTTGATTTAGTGGTAGGTGAGCACTTTTGGAGAGAGTGACCATAATTCAGTTATGTTTAGTTTAGGGATGGAAAGGGTTAGGTACATGCCACAGGGCAAGATTTATCTATGGTGGAAGGGAAATTATAATGCAATTAGTCAAGGCTTAGGATGCATAGAATGGGTCAGCAAAATGCAGGGGAATGCAATCAAAATGTGGAGTTGGTTTAAGGAATAGATATTGCGTGTCTTTGACAGGTATGTCCCTGTCAGGCAAGGAGGAAGTGATAAGGTAAGGGAACCGTGGTTTACTAAAGAAATTACATCTGCTGAAAATGTGTTGCTGGTTAAAGCACAGCAGGTCAGGCAGCATCCAAGGAACAGGAATTCGATGTTTCAGGCCAGAGCCCTTCTGGCCCGAAACGTCGAATTTCCTGTTCCTTGGATGCTGCATGACCTGCTGTGCTTTAACCAGCAACACATTTTCAGCTCTGATCTCCAGCATCTGCAGACCTCACTTTTTACTTAAAGAAATTACATCTCTTGTTAAGTGGAAGATGGAGGCTTATGTGACGTTGAAGTGAGATGGTTCATATGAGGTGATGGAGATTTACAGAGTAGCTAGGAAGGATTTAAAGAGAGAGTTAAGAAGAGCAAGGAGAGGACTTGAGCAGTCTTCAGCTCGGATGGAATAAAGGAGAACCTTAAATCTTTCTATAGATATGTGAGGAATAAAAGGATGACAAAGGTAGGAATACGGTCAGTCAAAGACAGAACTGGGAAGTTGAGTGTGAATCCTATAGAGATTGGAAAGATGCTAAACAAATATTTATCTATTTGCACTCAGGAAAAGGAAAATATTGTGCAGCACAAGACTGTGATGCAGGTTATTAGACTTGAAAGGATTGAGGTTAGTAAGGCAGAGGTATCATCAATTCTAGAAGATGTGAAAGTAGCTAAGTCCACTGGGCCGGATGGGATTTTTCAAAGAATTCTCTGGAACACTAGGAAGGACACGGCTGAGCTTTTGGCCTTGATCTTTGAGTTGTCATTGTCTCCAGGTTTAGTACCAGAGGACTGGAGGATTGCAAATGTTGTGCCATTGTTCAAGAAGGGCATTAGAACTAACCCAGTTAATTATAGACCAGTGAGCCTTATGTCTGTTGTAGGAAAAGGTTTGGAAAGGATAGAGTCATAGAGTCGTAGAGATGTACAGCATGGAAACAGATCCTTCAGTCCAACCCATCCATGCCGACCAGATATCCCAACCCAATCTAGTCCCACCTGCCAGCAGCCGGCCCATATCTCTCCAAACCCTTCCTATTCATATACCCATCCAAATGCCTCTTAAACGTTACAATTGTACCAGCCTCCACCACTTCCTCTAGCAGCTCATTCCATACAAGTACCACCCTCTATGTGAAAAAGTTGCCTCTTAGGTTTCTTTTATATCTTTCCCCTCTCACCCTAAACCTCTGCCCTCTAGTCCTGAACTCCCCGACCCCAAGGAAAAGACTTTGTCTATTTACCCTATGCATGCCCCTCATAATTTTGTAAACCTCTATAAGGTCACCCCTCAGCCTCCCACGGTCCAGGGAAAACAGCCTCAGCCTGTTCAGCCTCTCCCTATAGCTCAAATTCTCCAACCCTGGTAAATATAATCACCTTGTAAATATAATCATCTAGCAAGCAACAATTCAATTGGAAATAGTCAACATGGATTTGTCAAGGGCAGGTCGTGTCTCACAAACCTCAATGGGTTTTTTGAGAAGGTGACCAAGCATGTGGATGAGGGTAGGGCAGTTGACGTGGTATACATGGACTTCAGCAAAGCCTTTGATAAGTTCCACATAGTAAGCTGTTGGACAAAGTACAGAAGCATGGGATTGAGGGTGATTTAGCAGTTTGCATTAGAAACTGGCTTTCTGTAAGAAAGCAACGAGTAGTGGTTGATGGAAAATATTCAGCCTGGAGTCTGATTACTAGTTGTGTGCCACAAGGATCTGTTTTGGGACCACTGCTGTTTGTCATTTTTATAAACAACTTGGGCGCAGGCATAGGTGGATGGATTAGTGAGTTTGCAGATGACACTAAAGTTGGTGGAGTAGTTGACAGTGTGGAAGAATGTTGCAGGTTGCTGGGAGACTTGGATAAACTGCAAAACTGGGCTGAGAGGTGGTTGGAGTTCAATGCATATAAATGCGAGGTGATGCACTTTGTGAAGAATAACAGGAAGGCAGAATAGTGGGTCAATGGAAAGATTCTTGGAAATGTGGATGTGCAGAGGGATCTTGGAGTTCATGTACATAGATCCCTGAAAGTTTCCACTCAGATTAATAGAAGGCATACAGTGTGCTAGGTTTTATTGGTAGAGGGATTGAGTTCCGGAACCTTGATGTCATGCTACAACTGTACAAAACACGAGTGCGGCCGTACTTGGGGTATTGTTTGCAGCTCTATTCGCCCCATTACAGGAAGGATGTGGAAGCATTGGAAAAGGTGCAGAGGAGATTTACAAGTATGTTGCTTGGTCTGAAGTGAAGGTCTTATGAGGAAAGGCTGAGGCAATTGGGTTTGTTCTCATTGGAAAGACGAAGACTAAGAAGCGATTCAGTAGAGACATACAAGATGATCAGAGGATTAGATCGGGTGGACAGTGAGAGTCTTTTTCCTAGGATGGTGACATCTGCTTGTATGAGGGGACATAGCTGCAAATTGAGGGGTGATAGATTTAAGACAGATGTTAGAGGCAGGTTCTTCATTCAGAGAACAGTAATTGTGTGGAATGCCCTACCTGCCAATATAGTTAACTCAGCAACATTGGGGGCATTTAAACAATCCTTGGATAAGCATATGGATGATGATGGGATAGTGTAGGGGGATGGGCTTAGATTAGTTCACAGGTCAGTAGCACAACATTGAGCACTGAAGGGCCTGTTCTTGCGCTGTATTGTTGTAAGTTCTATGTTTTGTAGATACTTTACAGTTACTCCATCTGCTGCTCTGGATCAGAAACATGGATTTACAATAGCTGCAACTGGAGTCACTGGATGTGTCGCTGACTTCCTACATTCCATAGTAGGAGCTTGCAACATGCTGAGCTGCTTTGTCATGATTTATCCTTAAATTACTTTCTTTCCATTTATTTCCCCGAGTTTAAAAAATATTCAGTAAATACCAGGGACCCTGCTTTAATCGTTATCATCACAATACTCATTCTAGACTAAAGACCAGTTTTTACTTGGAAGATTTACTGTAGGAATACTCCTTTGATCTTAAATAACTGGGCCACCCCTCAATATTGCCGCTCCCAGTCCCACTAATAAGCCATTGCTTTCCCCTCAATGTCACCCGTGAATATTTTCAAAACTCACTCCTGTTCTGTAGCTGTTCAACCCCTGGTCTTCTTGTGCTGAAGTTAGAGAAAGAAAAGGTAAAGAGAGCCCTTCCTTTCCTTCTCACTGATCTCCCCTCTCACCAAGCTCACTGTAGTAGCATTCAATGGCAGAGCACTCACGCTGTCTTATCTATTTTACTGGAGTCTGGAATTAAGATGAGGTTGAGGGGAAATGTTTGCTGTGTACTGGGGAACCCCTCCAGATCAATCCTAGACGTCTTTTCTGCTGCAGAACCCCATTTCAATACATCCAGTACCCCTGTCCTATGCACATACATAGTGTGGACTTTGTGCATGATACAATGGCGTTGAGTGTCTGCACATGTATGTTTCTGAAATGAGCGCACATACACAGTTGCCCTGCATTTCCAGTGTCAGCAGACAATACCTTATGAAAAATACTAAATTGCAAGCTAGCAGTCCTAATGATTAACCCTTAAAGTTTGAAATGCTTACCTTCTAATGTCTCATGCAATTTTGCCACAAATCTTGCCATTGCCTGCATTGCTCAGACCCATATAAGATTTCTCCCTATGCATTATGCCTGCTATCTAAAATTTTAGAAATGTTCCTATTAAATTGGTCTTTTTAAAGCAGTTGACTCTTCTTGGTAAATTAATGAAAAATTGCATGTATATCCATTGTTCAAGAACAATGACCATGGACAGTCTTCACCCTTTACCTCATGTTCTTGCAGAGTGCATCTTGGATGACATTGGTTTACAGCAAAAGTGTAGAACGGCCTGTAAATGGAAAGGGAAATTGGCCAGGGTTCAAAATGTGTGCTAATCCATTTCTACCAAAGGCTTATCACCACTTGCAATTTATTGTGGTATAATAAGTCAATATTTTTCTTAATTTCTTCTTTGAAGCTATTTCCCATATGTTCCTATACAGAAATGTGCATGGCTCTTTGAATTCTATGATTCTGTTGAAAAAGCAAGCAGTGATGTTTACTGGATAGTCTTTTCAAAAGTCACTGAGTGCAGTGGGCTGAAGAGCCTCTTGTGTGTTGTACGATGGTGTATCAAGTTCATCTGAAATAGTGTCATATAAAGACATAATGAATGAGCCTTAGGCCCTTCAGCAACAATTACATGCCAGAACACCAGTTGTTTTCTGATTATAATTTATCTTTACTGTTCATTGCTAATTGTCACTCAAAGCATAGCCCTCTACATGCTGAAGGTGTGACAGTAATACCAGAGGTTCAGATCACATAGCTCTACATCAATGCTGACAATCACCTGTAGCTTGTGAAGCATTCTCCCTGGCAATACTTGTAACACCGTATCACACTTAAGGCAAGCTGCAAGACTCAATTCACACAACCTTGACAGAAAAAAGATTGCTGGAAGCTATTCAAAAAACATGGAATAAAAATCATTAGTAAACAGCGCATCTATACTCAAAGCAAACCTAGATTCCTTTTCTATACCAGCAATGTGATATCAGACTGACTTTATTTCTACAATGTTTCTAATGATTACTTCAGTTACCATCTGCTTATCTGTGTTGTGTTATTTTCGCAATCCAATCTATGATGTACTACAGGAACAACAGATGGTCAGGAATACATTCCTAAAGCATCTAATCGCCCAGAGATTGTTGTTTTGTCTGTTTGTATATTTAGAACTTTCTTGGATTGACAGCATAGATTAAATCTTTCACTGAAGTGCACCCATAGCCACCTTCTCCAGTCAATGCTAAAAACACTAGGGGTTTCGAAATTCTTTCACAGGCTGTAGTTATCACCAAAAAAACGAATGTTTGTGGCTCATTGTTAATACTTCTGGAAAGAGGACTTCTCATTTGAATTTTTCCAGGTAAAAGAAGAATTCCTATTTACGATAGCACAATTCATCAATCCCAAGATCATGAGGTTATTTAAATGAAGGAGACCATGTCAGCACATTTTATCTAATCCTTCCAGAATGCCTACCTTAAAACCCAAAGGAGAACATAAGAAAACCAATCCCAATTGAAATAAATTGAGTAGATAAATTGAAACAAATATCCTTTAACTTACAATACAACCCAATGTCAAATGAGAACAAAATCGAGGTGACCATAGAGGGGACAATGAGTATCAATTGGAATGCTGATATTTTTGGGATTCCCACTTGATAGACATGATAGCAAAACTGATTTTGGGAATGAAGCTGTATTGTATCTATAATTGTGTCCCAATCAGGATGTCTAAGGCTGACTCTAATATTAGAACTATAGTTCCTGTCCCAGTTCAGAGAGAGGACACAAAACAAGCATTACTGTTATGGACTTGGCCTGACCCCCTCAAAACATTTCAAGAAAATAGCCCAGGCCCTAACTTTGCTAGATGTTGTAAGCAGGTGTAACACAGATATTCCAGGAGGGATGTGGCCTGGTCAAACTGCTCAGTCTTAAACAAAACAGAACTTGTTTACAAGCTTAATGAGTGAAACCCAAACAAAAGGGAACAGAGTACAGAATAACAACCTATCCAAAAACCAAACAGAATATCCCAACTTCATGCTGCTGTTCCAAATACTTGCAACAATCCCCATAAACACCCCTTAGCACAAAAGGTAAAATCATACTCAGGGTCTTACAGGAGAGATGTCAGAGAGAGGGAGGATCAGCACGGACCTGCTTGTTTGGGTCTAGCAGCTTCATGGCCTGACTGCCAAAACCAACCAAACCTAAGCCAGAGAAAAGCTGAGCTGGCAGAACTGGCCACTCCCCTTTCATTCTACAATTTTTTTTAACTTGAAAACCTTTTATCTGAGGCAATATCTCTTACCTATAATCAAATTGGCCCCAAAACCCTTCAACTTAGACTCTTCAGAGTCTGTGTCTTTTATGACCTCTCTGAAAAAAAAAGACCAAGGACAACATAACCTTGTTAAAAGAACAGCATCATCACATTAGACCGACCATTAGCATATGGATGTGACATAGTGCTGGTTATAGACAATAGCTAATGAAGGACAAGCAAGTATTTCAACCTGTAAAGTAGGTACAACAAAATCCAACGTGGAAGAGTGTGGTACTGGAAAAGCACAGCCGGTCGGGCAACATCTGAGGAGCAGGAGAGTCGGCATGTCGAGTTTAAGTTCTTCATCAGTAATCATTCCTGATGAACAGTGTATGCTCGAAACGTTGACTCTCCTGCTTCTTGAATGCTGCCTGACCAGCTGTGCTTTTCCAGTACCACACTCTTCGATTCTGATTTCCAGCATCTGCAGTCCTCACTTTCTCCACAACAGAATCCAATTACCATTCTGTATATTCCCATGCTGTGCAACTAAATCAGTGTCTACATGTTGAACTATAACTGTAGATGTCAATTGCAACTCTGTTTTTTGATGCTTTCACACAGCCGGTGATTGTGCGCTAAAGGAATGTCTCATTCCAGGTATTTATCATAGGGACTCACTCATAATATGTAGAAAAACACAGCACAATTTTACTCATTACAGACAGACTGAGTTCATGTGTATTGTGTTTCTTAACATGTTGTATTTTACATGAGCAAAAAATGTTACATAGTATTCTAGTTTGCAAATGCACATTGGGCTTTAATTTTCATCAGCAGGGAATCAAATTATGTTTGTATTCACTAACTATCTACTTGCCAATCTAACTCATACATTTTAACTGAGGATTGGTAAAAGTGTAAGTGGATGGTGTGGTAGCAATCAGCAAACTAGCCAATTGACATTTGAGCGTATTGAGCAAGCAACTATGTATCTCCTTAACCGATCAGATTGAGATGAAATATAGCCTAGATCAAGTGAATTCAATGTCAAATCAGATACTGAAAGAAAAATAAATTACAGAATTTTAAGCACTTTAAGGTAATTACAAATCAGGACCATTAGCAGGGCCCATTCCTGGATGACAGTGGATCATCTGCATGGCCTTCCTGGAAACTCTCTCTGAGAGCATCATCCAATTCTGGATGTTGGCCAAGTTCTTGAGGTTTCTGGTCCAGCCTGAGGACTGTGGCCTTGGAAGAATACAGCCTCAGCACTTTGGCTACAGCTGCTAAGCCACAAGAAGTAGAGAAGCTTCTCCACTGAACGGTACATGGCCAAAGTTGTGTCTGTAGTTGGAGTGCTGACCACAAACTTTAGCCTGAGTGGGTGAGTCCATCCACTGTCAGTAAGATGTTTGGTGCTACCCCCAATCTACTCTCAACTGGGCACTTAAATTTGCAGATTGACTGCTAACTTCTGCTTTTCTCCCCTTCCACCCTGCCTCTGGTAAATTTGGCCAGATGTGGAAAATTCTCAGTCCACTCATATCATCCTGTCCTATCTCCTTCATATTCTGATTGTCAAAAATGACTGAATCGAGATTCCACCCAGTGAAAAGGAAAGAGAAAAGACTAGATTAAGAAATAAAGAGGAATGATGACCAAGCAAACTATTTTTAGTGGTCATGATTTGGAGATGCCAGCGTTGGAATGGGGTGTACAAAGTTAAAAAGCACACAGCACCAGGTTATAGTCCAACAGGTTTAATTGGAAGCCACCTGATGAAGGAGCAGTACTCCGAAAGCTAATGCTTCCAATTAAACCTGTTGGACTATAGCTGGTAGGCACAGTGTCTCAGTGGTTAGCACTGCTGCCTCACAGCACCAAGGTCTCAGTTTCAATTCCAGCCACGGGCGGCTGTGTGGAGTTTGCGCATTCTCCCCGTGTCTGTGTGGGTTTCCTCCGGGTGCTCCGGTTTCCTCCCACAGTCCAAAAATGTGAGTCGGCCATGCTAAATTGCCCATAGTGTGAGATGCATTAGTCAGAGGGGAAAATGGGTCTGGGTGGGTTACCCTTTGGAGGGTCGGTGTGGACTGGTTGGGCCAAAGGGCCTGTTTCCATACTGTAGGGAATCTAACCTAATCATAACCTGGTGTTGTGTGATTATTAACTTTTCGTGGTAAAATTCGGTTTCAAGCAATGTTGTTCAGATTCATATTTGTGTAGAGTGACAGGTGTCAATGATAACTTTGTTGTGGTTCTGTTCGCCGAGCTGGAAGTTTTTGCTGCAAACGTTTCGTTCCCTGGCTAGGGAACATCATCAGTGCTATTGGAGCCTCCTGTGAAGCGCTGCTTTGATGTTTCTTCCGGTATTTATAGTGGTTTGTACTTGCCGCTTCTGGGTGTCAGTTTCAGCTGTAGTAGTTTGTATGTGGGGTCCAGGTCGATGTGTCTGTTGATGGATGTTCTTGCCGCTTCCGGGTGTCAGTTTCAGCTGTAGTGGTTTGTATATGGGGTCCAGGTCCATGTGTCTGTTAATGGAGTTTGTGGATGAATGCCATGCCTCTCGGAATTCCCTGGCTGTTCTCTGTCTGGCTTGTCCTATGATGGTAGTGTTTTCCCAGTCAAATTCATGTTCCTGGTTGTCTGAGTGTATGGCTACTAGGGATAGCTGGTCGTGTCGTTTTGTGGCTAGCTGATGTTCATGGATGCGGATTGTTAGCTGTCTTCCTGTTTGTCCTATATAGTGTTTTGTGCAGTCCTTGCATGGTATTTTGTAAACTACGTTAGTTTGGCTCGTGCTGGCTATTGGGTCCTTTGTTCTAGTGAGTTGTTGTCTGAGTGTGGAAGTTGGCTTGTGTGCTGTTATGAGTCCTAACAGTACAGTAGTCTGGCTGTCAGTTCTGAGACGCTCCTGACGTATGGTAGTGTGGCTAGTCCTTTTGGTTGTGGCATGTCCTCGTTCCGTGGTCTATCTCTTAGGCATCTGGTGATAAAGTTGCGTGGGTATCCGTTTTTGGCGAATATCTTGTATAGGTGTTCCTCTTCCTCTTTTCGCAGTTCTGGTGTACTGCAGTGTGTTGTGGCTCTTTTGAATAGTGTCCTGATGCAGCTTCGTTTGTGTGAGTTGGGGTGGTTACTTTCATAGTTTAGGACTTGGTCTGTGTGTGTTGGTTTCCTGTGTACCCTTGTGGTGAATTCTCCGTTGGGTGTTCTCTCTACTAACACGTCTAGGAATGGGAGTTGGCTATCCTTTTCCTCTTCTCTCGTGAATCGTATTCCTGTGAGTGTGGCGTTGATGATTCGGTGTGTTTTTTCTATTTCTGTGTTTTTGATGATTACAAAGGTGTCATCGACGTATCTGATCCAGAGTTTGGGTTGGATTTGTGGTAGGGCTGTATGTTCTAACCTTTGCATAACTGCCTCTGCTATGAGTCCCGAGATTGGTGATCCCATGGGTGTTCCGTTGATTTGTTCGTATATCTGATTGTTGAATGTAAAGTGTGTGGTGAGGCACAGGTATGGTAGTTTAAGTATGCCGTCCTTGTTGATAGGTTCGGCCTCCTGTGTTCTGTTATGTATGTCCAGTAGGTTGGCTATTGTTTCTCTGGCTAGGGTTTTGTCAATCGATGTGAACAGTGCCGTCACGTCGAATGATACCATGGTTTCTTCTTTGTCTATGGGTGTATTCCTGATGATGTCCAAGAATTCCTGTGTTGATTGTATGGAGTGTTTAGATCCGCTGACTAGGTGTTTCAGTTTTTGTTGTAGTTCTTTGGCCAGTTTGTATGCTGGTGTCCCTGGTAGTGATACTATGGGTCTGAGTGGGATGTCTGGTTTGTGTATTTTGGGTAGTCCGTAGAATCTGGGGGTGTTGTTGCTTTCAGGTTTCATTCTTTGCTGGTCCACTTTGGTTATCTGTCTGTTTTTTTGTAGATTCCTTAGTGTGTTGATTATTCTATTGGTGAGTTGTGGTGTGGGGTCGGAATCCTTCATTTGGTAGGTGTTGGTGTCTGCGAGTAGTTGTTGTGCTTTATTGATGTAGTCTGATTTATCTAAGATGACCGTCATTCTGCCTTTATCTGCTGGTAGTATGATTATGTTCTTGTCATTTTTCAGTGCTTTCAGTGCTTCCCTCTCCTTGGTGTTGAGGTTATGTGTATGTCGTTTTCTTATCATCATAGGTACGACCGTTTGTCTCACTGTTTGTTGTGTCTCTTCAGTCAGTCCATTGTTCCTGAGTGTGCATTCTAGTGCTGCTAGGAAGTCTGCTGTGTTGGCATCCCTGTAGTTGAATTCATTGAAAGCGGACTGCAAATTCATTAATTGGAAGCCCATAATTGAGAAGGAAGGGATAAAAAGCACCTAATTATAAACCAGTTAGTGTGTCATCCATCATTGGAAAAATGGTGGAGTCCATTACTAAGAAAGAGATACCAGGACTTTTAGAAAGCTTTAATGCAATCCATTGGAGTCAACGGGGAAGTCACATTTGACAAAGTTGCTGGTGCTTTTTGAGATTATAACAAGCAAGGTTGATAAAGGGGAACTGGTAGATATAGTGCATGTGGATTTTCAAAAGGTATTTGATCAGGTGCCACAAATATTATCGCACACGATTGGACCTCAGAGTATTTGGAGTAATATATTTGCATTATTTGTTGATTGGTTAAAAAAGAGAAGACAGAGTCAGGATTAATGCATCTTTTTCAGGTTGGAAAGATATGACTAATGGGTTACCATAAAGATCAGTACTTGGGCGTTAATTATTTACCACCTATATTAATGAATTGGAAGTAGGGGTCAAATATAATATATTCAAGTTTGCTAATGATACAAAAATAGCAGGACGTCATGCTGTATTGAGGTTGAGTATGTGGACAAATATTTGGCAGATCGTGTTGAATGTACAACAGTGTCAAGTCAAGCACTGTGGTCGGAAGAATAAAAAAGCTATTGATTATTAAATGGAAAGAGACTGTATACGGGTATTTTGAGCATTCACAAAAACGTTTAGCATGCAAGCAATTCCTAAGGCAAATTCCTAAGGCAGATTCCTTTATCACTAGATGGTTGGAGTTTAAAAATAAGGAAGTCTTCTTTCAAATGTACAGAGTGTTGGTAAGACCTTATCTGAAGTACTGTTACAGTTTTGGTCCTCAAAATCAAAAAAAAAAGCTGATACTGGAGGCAGGTCAGAAGTGACTCACGATGCTGATTCCTGTGAGGAAGGGCTTGACTCGTCAAGCCTTTATTCATTCAAGTTTGGAAGTATGAGGAACGATCTTATTGAAACATATAAGATTCTGAGAGGATTTGACAAGCTAGGTGTTGAATTGTGTTTCCACTAATGGGGGCGTCTTCATCTAGGGGGATATGGTTTCAGAATAAGGACCTTTCATTTAAAACTGAGATGCAAAGGAATATCGGTTCTTCAAAGGATAGTGACTATCTAGAATTCTCTATCCCAGAGAGTTGTGGAGGCTACATCACTGAATGTATTTAAAGAAGAGATAGAATTTTGAAATATTCAGATGTTGAGAGGCCAGCACAAAAAAAGAAGTTAAGCCTGGGATGGATCAGCCATGAAATAAGGTAGGATTGAGAGGATGGGTTTTCTACACCTGCTATTTCTTATGTTTTTATGTAATTAACATCTCACTATTGAAAGGGTACTTAAACTGAAACGTTCACTGTCTGTGGTGAATTTAGCTTGCACCTATGATGTATGTACAACAACAGCTCGCTGTTCAATGGAGAAGCAAAGAAAGAGGTGCCATACAAATGGTGGAACAGCACACCTCCGAAACCAACTTTTAGATTTCTGACTTTAATTATGCATCTTCCACTCTTGAAGGTCCTGTTGCATTTGAATATAAATAATTCATCATTATTTGATAAAACCGGGCCAGTATTATGCCACAGGATTTTCTGGATCCCACACAGACATTACAGTAAAATGTAACCACATTTTATGGTGATTCTTATGTGAAATTACATGGGCTCTTATAAACATATTAGAGCATAAAACTTAATGCAAACGTTTGTGCATGGTGAAGATAGGGAACATATTTAATCTTCTTTCATTAAATTGGTTTTTGTCTCATTGATGTTATGGAAATTAATTTTTGAACCATTGGTTCAACATCTGTGCATTTAACACAGTGTATTTGAAATGGTGCAGTTGTACAGAGTTTTACTTGTGAACGTGTGAAAGATGATAATATCATGAAAACAACATCCAATGATGTTTACAAACTACTGTACAGTTTCTGTCATGAGGAATAAAATTATTGCTAAAATAAAAGTTTTGCGAAACTGAAAGGTATGAATTTGGGTAATGCTATGCCTAAACATGCTTGTGTATTATTTTACTCATGTTCAGCAAGGTTAAAACTGAACTAAGTGGAGGTTTGACAAATGTAATTAGTGACAGTGCAATGAATGACTGAGGAAATCTGAACACAGTGATGCTTTGGTATAACACTGCCATCAATTTTTACTGGCAAAAAAAATGACTTGTGTTACGGCTACACTGAGATTTTCCATTGATTTCTGCGTCATTCTGATGACAATAGTACAGTTAACGTGTAGTGAGTGTTTTAATGGCTCTCAGGCACTCCTCCATTCTTCTGTTTAATGGTTTTAAATTGTCAGCTTGGAGTATTCTCTTCTCTCCAATAGGTATCACAAATTCCTTTCAGGTTGTGACACAAATAAAAAGTGAAATTTAGTCAGCAGCCATTAGGCTAGGGATGCCATTCGTAATGTCACTGGACATGAGTATTCATGTTAAGGAGTAAGCTTATTTCACACTGTTGTTTCCATCACGATCAATACAAAAAAAATCGCAACAAATAGGATGCTAGTCGGACCAGTGTAGGCACAGGCACATAACCCTGAGGTTATGTATCAATGCAGCCTCAAAATCATATCCCATCCTTTATCATGACAATATACAACTCAATTTTATTAACTACAGGCATTTAGCCCTCACAACTTTCTCCACCATTCCATCAGCTCTCAGTGCCTGAACTCTGTTTTCTTACCTACTACTCAAACTCAATATTTACCATACCTAACAATATCCAGCCATTTTTATTCTGGAATTATCAATGGATATCAACAACATTTTATTTGGTGGTGGGTAGGACAGGGGAGGAGATTGGATAGTGAGATGAGGATGGGGGCTCATTGGCGGGGAGATTCCTCTGCCCTTTGTGTAAGGAAATGTTGTAGGGCTTTACCCCTAAATTGCCTACATCTCATTTTAAAGTTATCTCCTGTCTTTCTCGATTACCTACTGCAGAAAACAGGTTCTACCTTCCTGAGCAAATCCTTTCATCAACTTACATACCTCAGTTGGATCCAAATGGTTATCCAAATGTCAGACTCAATGACTTCATTCATTTTACCACTCAACAGAAAACGATCATTGACCGTTTGGTGGTCAGGTTGCACATGACTATTTGATATTGTTTATGATTTGGAGATGCCGGTGTTGGACTGGGGTGTACAAATTTAAAAATCATGCAACACCAAGTTATAGTCCAACAGGTTTAATTGGAAGCACACTAGCTTTCAGAGCACCACTCCTTACTTCACAACCACCTGATGAAGATGTGTCGCTCCGAAAGCTAGTGTGCTTCCAGTTAAACCCGTTGGACTATAACCTGGTATTGTGTGATTTTTAACTTTGATGTTGTTTATATGGACTTTAGTAAAGCCTTTGACAAGGTAGACTAGTTACTAAAGTTAGATCACGTTGGATTCAGGGAGACATGCCAATTGGATACAAGATTGGATGATAGGAGACAGAGGATTGTTTATCGGACTGGAGGCCTCTGACCAGCAATGTTCTGCAGGGGTCTGTACTGGGTCCACTTTTGTTTGCATGATGAAGGGTTTATGCCCGAAACACCGATTCTCCTGCTCCTTGGATGCTGCCTGACCTGCTATGCTTTTCCAGCACCACACTCTTGACACAAATGTGATGTATTGCATTTTGGTAAAACAAGCAAGGGCAGGGCTTATACAATTCATAGTCGGGCCAAGTGGTGTTGTCAAACAGAGAGATATTGAGGTTCAGGGACATAGTTCTTTGAAATGTGCATCACATGTAGACTGGATGGTTAAGGCGGCATTTAGCATGTTTACCTTCATTGCTCAGACCATTGAGTATGGACCTTCTCCTCGGTATCTTTTCTCCTCCAAGTACTTATCCAGTTCCTTTTTGTAAGTAACATGAAATTTGCTAAAACCACCCTTTATGGCAATGCATTTGAGTCATAACAATTCACTACACAAAATTTATACTTTACTCCCTCTATTTTTGCCAATCACCCATGCATTCTCTTCCATCTTCTATTACTGGGAACAATTTATCCTTATTTGTCTTCCATGATTTCGATCAGGTCTATTAGATCTCAATGCAATCTTCCCTGCCCTCAGGAAAACAAAAGCATTGCCTCTCCTAAAGTTTGATTATTCTTGTTCCATTTGGGTAAATCCCCTCTGCACCATCTCTAAACTCATGAGTTTGCTTTTTTTTTTGTACTCTATGCCTCTGTTTATAAAGCCAAGGATCTTGTGTACCTTTTCAGTACCGTTATCAACTGCTACCACCAAGTTCAAAAGCTTGTATACAAATTCACCAAAATCATAGATTAGTAGAGACATACAATATAGAAACAGACCCATTGGTTCAACTGTCCATGCTGACCAAATATCCTAATCTAAGCTAGTCCCATTTGTCAGCACTTGGTCCATATCCCTCTAAAGGAGAAGAAAGTGAGGATGCTGGAGATCAGAGTGGACAGTGTGGGGAAAACGCAGCACATCAGGCAGCATGCAAGGGGCAGGAGAATCGATATTTTGATCCTCCTGCTCCTCGTATGCTGCCTGATCTGATGTGCTTTTCCAGCACCGCACTCTCAATCCATATATCCCCCTAAATCTTTCCTATTCATTTACTAATCAAAATGTCTTTTCAATGTTGTAGTTGTACCAGCCTCCAGCACTTCCTCTGGCAGTTCATTCAATGCACATATCACCCTCTGCATGAAAAGGGCCCCTTAGGTTCCTTTTAAATTTTTCCCCCTCACCCTAAATGTATGCCCTCTAGTTCTGGATTCCCCCACCTCAAGGAAAATACCTTGTCTATTTACACTATCCATGCCCTTTATGATTTTATCAACTTCTATAAGGTCAGTCCTAAGCCTCCAACGTCCCAGGGAAAATAGCCCCAGCCTATTCAGCCTCTCCGTATTGTTCAAATCCTCCAATCTTGGAAGTACCCTTGTAAATATTTTCTGAACCCTTTCAAGTTTCACAATATCCTTCTGATAGGAAGGAGACCAAAATAGCACACAATATTCAAAAAGTGACCTAATCAATGTCCTGTACAGCCACAACATGACCTCCCAACTCCTATACTCAGTACTCTGACCAATAAAGGAAAGCATGCCAAACACCTTCTTCACTATCCTATTTACCTGCAACTCCACTTTCAAGGAACTATGAACCTGCACTGCAAGATCTCCTTGTTCAGCAACATTCCCTAGGACCTTACCATTAAGTGTATAAGTCCCACTCTGATTTGCTTTTCCAAAATGCAGCACCTTACATTTATCTAAATTAAACTCCATCTGCCACTCCTCAGTCCATTGGCCCATCTGGTCAAGATCCCATCGTACTCTGAGGTAACCTTGTTCACTGTCGACAACACCTCCAATTTTGGTGTCCTTTGTAAACTTACTGACGAAAACCTAGGAAGCAGAGCCTAGTGGGGAAGACAGTAGTGCAACAATGGCAGGGGTTTCTGGATGTAATTGAGGATACAGCACAGAGGTACATCTTAAAGAAAATAAAGATTATCCGGGAGTGGGGGCGTGTCAAATTAGATAGCCATGGCTGACAAAGGAAGTCAGGAAATGTATCAAAGAAAAAGAGAGAGCCTATATAATGGCCAAGAGCTCTGGGAAATCAGAAGTTTAGAAAGACTACAAAAGCAGAGGATAACAAAGAGAGAAATAAGGAAGGAGAGGATCAAATATGAAGGTAGGCCAGCCAGTAATATTAAAAATGATAGTAAAAGTTTCTTTCAATACTTAAGAAACAAATAAGAGGCAAAAGTAGATATTGGGCTGCTCCAAATTGATGCAGGAAGGCTAGTGCTGGGAGATGAGGAAATGACTGAAGAACTTAATAAGAACAAAGGAACCTCGATTATCTGAACAAGATAGATGGGCACTATTTCATTCGGATAATTGATTATTCGATTAATTGATTTCCTCTGGGGCTGGGAGTTTTCTGTGAAGTTTGCTGTCATTTGGAAGACTAGGCAAAAACTCCAGGAAGTGTGGGTGTAGAGAGAGAGGGCGGGAGGTTAGTCATTTGGAAATGGTGCCTGGACTATCCAGGACTATTCTCGGCAGCATTTCAGTGAGCCAAGTTAGTTTTTAAACATTGTACCTGTAAACAAAAGACACGATCAGTATTGAATCAGTTCTTTGATGTAATGTTTCTTTTAGGACCTTGAGATCACCTTTGGATAATCCGATATTCGGATAATTGATATTTGGATCATTGAGGTTCCCCTATACTTTGTGTCAGTCTTCACAGTGGAAGACATGAGTAATATCCCACCAATTAAGGAGAGTCGGGGCAGAGTTGAGTATGGTAGCCATTACAAAAGAGGAAGTGTTAGAAAAGCTAAAAGGTCGAAAAATTGATAAATCTCCTGGGCCCGATGGGCTACATCCTAGAGTTCTGAGGGAGGTGGCGAAGGAAATAGCGGAGGCATTGGTTGTGATCTCTCAAAAGTCACTGGAGTGAGGGAAAGTCCCAGATGATTGGAAAATCGCTGTTGTAACCCCCTTGGTCAAGAAAGGATCATGACAAAAGATGGAAAATTATAAGCCAATTAACCTAACCTCAGTTGTTGGTAAAAATCTAAAATCCATCATTAAGGATGAGATTTCTAAAGTCTTGGAAGTGTAGGGCCGGATCAGAACAAGCCACCATGGATTTAGTAACGGGAGGTTTTGCCTGACAAACCTGTTAGAATTCTTTTGAAGAAATAACAAGTAGGTTAGACCAGGAAAACCCAGTGGACATTATCTATCTCGACTTCCAAAAGGCCTTTGATAATGTACCTCGCGGGATGATGCTGAGTAAGGTGGGGGCCCATGGTGTTCAAGGTGAGCTACTGGTATGGATTGGGGTTGGCTGTATGACAGAAGGCAAAGAGCTGGGATAAAAGCTTCCTTTTTTGGAATGGCAGCCAGTGACAAGTGGGGTCCCACAGGGTTCAGTGTTGGGGCCTCAGCTGTTCACTTTATATATTAATGATCTGCATGAAGGGACTGGGGCATTCTGGCGAAGTTTGCCAATGATATGTAATTAGGCGGATAGGTAGGTAGTACTGAGGAAGTGCGGAGGCTGCAGAAAGATTTAGACAGTTTAGGAGAGTGGTCCAGGAAATGGCTGATGAAATTCAATGTGAGCAAGTGCAAGGTCTTACACTTTGGAAAAAAGAACATAGACATGGGCTATTTTTTAAACAATGAGAAAATTCATAAAGCCGAAGTACAAAGGGATCTGGGAGTGCTAGTCCAGGATTCTCTAAAGGTTGATTTGCAGAATGAGACAGTGACTAAGAAAGCATATGTAATGTTGTCATTTATCTCAAGAGGATTGGAATATGAAAGCAGTGATGTGCTTCTGAGACTTTATAAAGCTCTAGTTACGCCCCATTTAGAATACCGTGTCCAATTGTGGGCCCCACACCTCAGGTAGGGCATATTGGCACTGGAACATGTCCAGTGGAGATTCACATGGATGATCTCTGGAATGGTAGGCCTAACATACGATGACCGGCTGAGGATCCTAGGATTGTATTCATTAGAGTTTAGAAAGTTGAGGGGAGATTGAATATAAACTTACAAGATAATGCATGGCTTAGAAAGTGTGGACGCTGAGAATTTGTTTCCGTTAGGTGGCTATACTAGGGCCTGTGGGCACAGCCTTAGAATTAGAGGGAGTCAATGTAGAATGGAAATGAGGAGATGGTTTCTTTAGCCAGAAACTGGTATGCCTGTAGAATTCATTGCCAAGGACCGCACTGGAGGCTAGGACGTTAAATGTCTCCGGGGCAGAGATTGATAAATTCTCAATCTCACAAGGAATTAAGGGCTATGGGGAGATTGAAGGTAAGTGGCATTGAAATGCCTATCATCCATGATTAAATGGCAGACTGGACTCGATGGGTTGAATGGCCTTACTTCCACTCCTATGTTTTATGGTGTTACTAACTATACCTACTATGTTCACATTCAAATCATTTATATAAATAACAAAAGCAGTGGACCCAGCACCGATCGTTGTGGCACTCCACTGGTCACAGGCCTCCAGTCTGAAAAGCAAACCTCCACCACCACCCTCTGTCTTCTACCTTCAAGCCAGTTCTGTATCCAAATGGCTAATTCTTCCTGTATTCCATTAGATCTAGTCTTGCTTATCAGTCTACCATGAGAAACCTTGTCGAGTTCCTTACTGAAGTCCATATGGATCACGTTCACCCCTCTGTCCTCATCAATCCTCTTCATTACATCTTGAAAAAACTCAATCAAGTTTGTGAAACATGATTTCCCACACACAGAGTCATGTTGACTATCCCTAAACAGTTCTTGCCTTTCCAAATACATGTACATCCTGTCCCCCAGGATTCCCTCCAACAACCTACCCACCACCGACATCAGGCTCACTGGGCTATAGTTCCCTGGCTTGTCTTTACCACCTTTCTTAAACAGTGGTACCACGTTTGCCAACCTCCAGTCTTCCAGCACCTCACCTGTGACTATCGATGATGCAAACTTACTAACTACCTCTTATGCTCGTATCCAAGTCATTTATGTAAATTACAAAAAGTAGAGGACCCAGCACCGATCCTTGTGGCACTCCACTGGTCATAGGACTCCTGTCTGAAAAACAACCCTCCACCACCACCCTCTGTCTTCTACCTTTCAGCCAGTTCCATATCCAAATGGCTAGTTCTCCCTGTATTCCGTGAGATCTCACCTAGCTAATCAGTCTCCCATGAGGAACCGTGATGAATGCCTTACTGAAATCTATATAGACCACACCTACCGCTCTGCCCTCATCAATCCTCTTTGTTACTTCCTCAAAAAACTCAATCAAGTTTGTGAGACATGATTTCCCATACACAAAGCCATGTTGACTATCCCTAATCAGTCCTTGCCTTTCCAAATACATATACATCTTGTCCCTCAGGATTCCCTCCAACAATTTGCCCACCACCGACGTCAGGCTCACTGGTCTATAGTTCCCTGGCTTGTCTTTACCTCCCTTCTTAAACAGTGGCACCACGTTAGCCAACCTCCAGTCTTCCGGCACCTCACCTGTGACTATCGATGATACAAATATCTCAGCAAGAGGCTCAGCAATCACTTCTCTAGCTTCCCATAGAGTTCTCGGGTATACCTGATCAGGTCCTGGAGATTTATCTACTTTTATGTGCTTCAAGACATCCAACATGCAATATGGACTTTTTTCAAGATGTCACCATCTATTTCCCCACATTCTATATCTTCTCTGTCATTCTCTACAGTAAACACTGATGCAAAATAGTCATTTAGTATTTCTGTGGCTCCACACATAGGCTGCCTCCCTGATATTTGAGGGGTCCTATTCTCTCCCTCGTTACCCTTTTGTCCGTAATGTGTTTATAAAATCCCTTTGGATTCTCCTTAACCCTATTTGCCAAAGCTATCTCATGTCCCCTTTTTGCCCTCCTGATTTCCCTCTTAAGTATACTTCTATTGCCTTTATACTCTTCTAAGGATTCACTCGATCTCTTTTTCTTGACAAAAACCTCAATTTCTTCAGTCATCCACCAGTCTCTATATCTACCAGTCTTCCCTTTCACCCCAACAGGATCATACTGTCTCTGGATTCTTGTTATCTAATTTCTGAAAGTTTCCCATTTTCCAACTGTCCTTTTACCTGCGAACATCTGCCTCCAATCAACTTTTGAAAGTCCTTGCCTAATACCATCAAAATTGGCCTTCCTCCAATTTAGGACTTCAACGTTTAGATCTGGTCTAGCCTTTTCCATCACTAATTTAAATCTAATAGAATTATGGTCACTGGCCCCAAAGTGCTCCCCCACCGACACCTCAGTCACCTGCCCTGCCTTACTTCCCAACAGTAGGTCAAGTTTTGCACCTTCTCTAGTAGGTACATCCACATACTGAATCAGAAAATTGTCTTGTACACACTTAACAAATTCCTCTCCACCTAAACCCTTAACACTATGGCAGTCCCAGTCTATGTGGAAAATTAAAATCCCCGACCATAACTACCCTACTATTCTTACAACTAGCTGGGATCTCCTTGCAAATTTGTTTCTCAATTTCCCTCTGACTATTGGGGGGGGGTCAATAATACAATTCCAATAAGGTGATCATCCCTTTTTTATTTCTCAGTTCCACCCAAATAACTTTCCCAGATAGATTCCCAGGAATATCCTCCCTAAGTACAGCCATAATGCTATCCCTTATCAAAAAGCCACTCCCCCTCCTCTCGTCTCCCCCACCCACAATTTCTACCCTTCCTGTAACATTTGTATCCTGGAACATTAAGCTACCAGTCCTGGCCATCCCTGAGCCATGTTTCTGTAATTGCTATGATATCCCAGTCCCATGTTCCTAACCATGCCCTGAGTTCATCTGCCTTCCCTGTTAGGCCTCTTGTATTGAAATAAATGCAGTTTAATTTATTAGTCTTACCTTGTTCTCTACCTTGTCTCTGCCTGCCCTGACTGCTTAACTTGCTTCTTTTCCCAACTGTACCAGTCTCAGATTGATCTCTTTCCTCACTATCTCCCTGGGTCCCACCACCCCCCCACCTTACTAGTTTAAATTCTCCTGAGCAGTTCTAGCAAATCTCCCTGCCAGTATATTAGTCCCCTTCCAATTCAGGGATAATCTGTCCTCCTTTACAGGTCACTTCTACCCCAGAAGATATTCCAATGATCCAAAAGGGTAAACCCTTTTCCCTTGCACCAGCTCCTGAGCCACACATTCATCTGCTCTATCCTCCAATTCCTACCCTCTCTAGCTCGTAGCATCGGGGGAAAAATGATATTATACCCCTTGAGGACCTCTTTTTTTAAATTCCTGCCTAAAGTTCTATATTCTCCTTTCAGAATCTCATCCTTTTCCCTTCCTGTCATTGGTTCCAATGTGTATAACAACCTCTCTCCCTTGAGAACATTCTGCACTCTCCCTGAGACATCCTTGATCTTGGTACCAGGGAAGGAACACACCATTCTGACTCTTGGCTGCTGGCTGCAAACATCTCCATCTATGCCTCTGACTAGAGAGTCCCCGATCACAATCGATCGCTTGGAACCTGATGTACCCCTCATTACATTAGAGCCAATCTCAATACCTGAAACTTGGCTGTTCATGCTATATTCCCCTGAGAGTCCATCACCCCTACTTTTTCCAAAACAGCATATTTGTTTGAGATGGGGATAGCCACAGGAGACTCTTACAAAACCTGCCTTCCTCTCCTACCTTTTTTGGAGTTAACCCATCTACCTGCCTATATCTGTAGCATTCCCCCTTCCTAAAACTGCCATCCATCACACCCCCCCCCCCAGCTCTTGTAAATTCCTTATTGCCTCTAACTGCCAATCCAATCAATCCATGTGATCTGACAGGATTTGCAACCAAAGATACTTCCTGCAGACATAATCATCAGTAACATGAAAACTTTCCCTAAACTCCCACATCTGACAGGAAGAGCACATCACTCTATTAAAGTCCATCTTTGCTTCTTCACAATCTACAGACCCAGAAACTTGCACCATCTTATTGCTCTAAAACAGACACTGCTCCAAGCTAACTTAATACTTATGGTTTGTATTTTCAAAATTTAACCAAGAGACAGAGCTCAATAAAACATATAATCAAGAAAGAACCCACTCTACTCACTATTGTAGATTTACAGCAAGGTTATGGTTAAGCACTTACTTGTCCCTATGCTGTGAGCTCTCCCACACACATTCCTCCAAGGTTAGCTGTGAATTTCACTGTTTGTTAATTTTTCCTAGATACATTCCGATGTCCAGAGATACTTGAACTTTAACAGCAAAGGCAGTAACTGTGCAGATTCACTGCTGTGTCAGATTGCAGCATAGGTTTCTTTCTCTGACCCTGTGGTCACTGCCTTTGTCTGTCTTCCTTCTTCTTAATCTTTTGATCTTTTTTCCCCCAGAGTTCCAAATCAATGCAACAGCATTTCAAACATTAATTGCTGCTCCTGGAATTTGAGGAAATCAGCTCCAACATTTGAAATACTCAAAAAAAGGAACAGCTCTTACAGCCACAACTTTTTCTTGTCCTCCATTTTTGATTACCCAGAATCCTTTTGGTTCCTGCTCCCTCTCTATAAAATTGCAACATTTAATATATCTTCACTATTCCCACTCTAGACTTAAATGCATCTCCTTATGCTTCTACACATTTAGATTAGATTCCCCAATAGTATGGAAACAGGTCCTTCAGACCAACAAGTCCACACCAACCCTCCAAAGAGTAACCCACCCAGACCCATTTCCCTCTGACTAATGCACCTAACACTATAGCCAATTCACCTGAGCTGCACATCTTTGGACTGTGGGAGGAAACCAGAGCACCCAGAAGAAACCCACGCAGACACAGGGAAAACGTACAAACTCCACACAAACATTTGCCCAAAGCTAGAATTGAACTTGGGCCCATGGCGTTGTGAGGCAGCAGTGCTAACTACTGAGCCACTGTGCCACCCCAACTTTTCACCAACTTATTCTTCTGAAGTACATTGCTATCTGTGCTTGATGAATTTCAGAAGTTTGGGCATTTAATGTATGGGCTAGAGTGCAAAATGATACCAGAATTGATTATTATTTGAGCCAGTTTCACTTGTTGCTCTCCATGTTGAATACACAGAGAAATCAGTGAGTGACATGGGATTGCTTGTTTGCTCCAAATGTGTAAGGCTGTTTTGGGATTCCTCATCATGTTATTGTAATTATATTTGTTCAGAGTCAAGTACTGGACCAGTGTCAATATGGGAACCTCCTATCTGCTGCTTTTGTTTGTATGTTGCTACTGGAGGATGACCCCTGAATGTTGCCACTGATTTCTATGTGTAAATGCTCTGAATTCTTCCTTAATGATGATTTCAATCCTTCAACCTTGCATTTATTACTGTTAATAATCACAATCCTTCATTATGATCATCCAACATAGTCATGACAGATGGTCTAAAGGTACCCAATTCATGCTGAAAGGTTTATTCTACAGATTACACAAATGATGTGCTGCTCAGCATCAGTTTGTAGAGTAGTGAATGCAGAGTGAAGATGCATTACTCTTACATGATCTGTGCATTATATATCAAATGCTTGCACTGAGTTCTGCACAGATGCAAATGATTGATCGACATATTCACATTAGCAACCTATCCTCCATCTCATAACTGGCTACAAGACAAGAATCATGAAGGTGGATAGATACACAAGGGGGAAAAGAAATGGGCGTATGCAATTATGGTTGGATAAAGTTGGGAGGGAGGAGGCTTGTTTGGATCATAATCATAGGTTTCTTGGTTAGTTCCTGTAAGTTCTATGTAGTTTTATAAGAACCATGAATGGCTAAGCCTTCCCCATGGGAATGATTCGTCAATTGGGTTAAAACTTAGTCATATAGTATAATTGGTTAATTTGTTTATTTATTCATTCATTGAGTTCCTCAAGATCACATCGTCAGCCCAACCACCTTCAGCTTCTTCATTAATTAACTTCCATCCATCATATGGTCAGACGTGGGGGTGTTCACTGAAGATTGCACCATTCCCGACTCCTCAGATATTAAGAAGTCCATGTTCAAATGCAACAAGATCCAAACAGTATTGAGACTTGGGCTAACAAGTGGCAAGCAACATTTTGCATCACACAAATGCCAGGCAATGACCATCTCCAATAAGAGACAATCTAAACATTGCTCTTGGCATTCAACAGTATTACCATCACTGAATCCACCACTATCAACATCCTTAGGTGACCATTGACCAGAAGTTCAACTGGACTTGCCACATAAACACAGTGGCTACACCGCAGGTCAGAAGCTCAGAATACTGTGGTGAATATCTCACCTCCTGACTCCCCAAAGCCTGTCCATCGTCTACAAGGCACAATTTAAGATTACATTAGAATACTGTTCGCTTGTCTAGATGGTGCAGTTCCAGCAACACTTGAGAAGCTTGATACCTATTATTTGTAAGATGCACAGCAGAGATTCACCAAAGATCCTCAGGCAGCACCTTCAAACCACAGACATTCAAAGAGCTTTGGAGGCTCCCTTCCTGTTGCCACTTGCATTCAGTCAGTAGCAAGTGCAATTGTAGCAGGGAGACAGCCGGCTTGTTGCAGAGGGGAGAAGGGCATCTGTCACCTGTCTATAGGGCGGTATGGTGGCTCAGTGGTTAGCACTGATACCTCACAGTGCCGAGCACCCGGGTTTGAATCCAGCCTCGGGCGACAGTCTGTGTGGAGTTTGCACATTCTCCCCGTGCCTGCGTGGGTTTCCTCTGGGTGCTCTGGTTTCGTCCTATGTCCCAAAGATGTGCAGGTGAGGTGAATTGGCCACGATAAATTGCTCATAGTGTTCAGGGATGTGTAGGTTAGGTGCATTAATCAGGGGTAAATATAGGGTAGGGGAATAGGTCTGGGTGGGTTACTCTTCAGAGGGTCAGTGTGGACCTGTGGCCTGTTTCCACACTGTAGGGATTCTAATTCTAATTCTAATAAGCTTTAAAGTGGGAAACCAGCCCACTGGGGAAGCCCAATAACCCCACTGCGTTCAAGAATGGCCAATCAGCATTATTCCTTGTTTACAAGCGCCAGGCGTCCAATGATGTGACCTGGCTTTAGAAAAGGGACCTGCAGAAAGCCATCCCAATACCTTGCATCCAATCCACCCTCACCCCACTCCCCCATTGCTGGTGAAATCCCTCCACCGATGTCCTCTCTGCAGCACCCGTCCTATTCACCATGTCCTCTATCTAGAGATCCCCACTACCGATCCCTCCTGCAAGCATGAGTATTATACTGGCATGACCATTGATTACTTCCTGAGAATGGGATTTTCATTCTCCTTGGAATTAATTGAAAGCAGCCCCGACACTGTTAGAAGAGTGTCAGATGACTTGGGAAATGTGCAGGGTCTCCAAAACAGAAGCAACACAGAGTCCCATCAGTTCTGCAGGAGCTAGGTGAAACCACTGTTGCACTGATTAAATTCTGTATGGAGTATTCTGCCTGATCCTGCTGGTTTCCTCTCTGCATGTTGGTTAAAATTACCCAACAACTTCAATTTCTTTCATGATCTGTTTTTGTTTTGTTGATACTTTTCCCATTTTCCTTTTGATTCACCAATCTTGTTTCATAAGACAGTGCTAGCTCTTTCAAACTGTTTAAGGTGATCTATTTTGTAAATAATGATGTTTCCTAGTCAATTGACAGAATTATATTTTGTTTTATCTCGAGTAGATGAATACATCTAGTTCTTCTAGGATTAGGTGAATTTTCCCCAGTTGTGAACTAAACAAATGTGAAACCTTGAAATGAATTCTCTGTCTCATAGCTCAGACTGTTGATAGACCCACAAAAGAACCATTGGCTATTCTTATCATTCATATTTTACTTTACAATCAAATATAGAGATAGATGGATTATATGCTGTTTCATTTAGATTTTTTTTTCCTGTACTGTTGTGAAGAAATTCCTAATACCCTTAATGGGGTTGGCATGATGGATCAGTGGTTAGCACTGCTGCCTCACAGTGCCAGGGACCAGGTTTCAATTCCCACCATGAGTGACTGTGTGGAGATTGCACATTCTCCCTGTGTCTGCGTGGATTTGCTCTGGGTTCTCTGGTTTCCTCCTAGAATCCAACGATGTGCAGGTCTGGTGAATTTGCCATACTAAATTGTCCATTGTGTGAAGTGTATTAGGGGGAATTGATCTGGGTGAGTTATTCTTTGGAGGGTTAGTGTGGACTTGTTGGGCCGAAGGGCCTGTTTCCACACTGTAAGAAATCTAATCTATCTCTAGTTTCATGTCATCCGTCCTCATTTCCACTGACTCAAACAATTCATCATAGAGATGTACAACATGGTCCAACCCGTCCATGCCAACCAGATATCCCAACTCAATCTAGCCCCACCTGCCAGCACCTGGCCCATATCCCTCCAAACCCTTCCTATTCATATACCCATCCAAATGCCTCTTAAATGTTGCAATTGTACCAGCCTCCACCACTTCCTCTGGCAGCTCATTCCATACCCATACCACTCTCTGTGTAAAAAAGTTGCCCCTGAGTCTCTTTTATATTTTTCCCCTCTCACCCTAAACCTATGTCCTCTAGTTCTGGACTCCCCCAACCCAGGGAAAAGACTTACCCAGTTACCCTATCCATGCCCCACATAATTTTGTAAACCTCTATAAGGTCACCCCTCAGCCTCCAACACTCCAGGGAAAACACTCCCAGCCTGCAAAGCGTCTCCCTATAGCTCAAATTCTCCAACCCTGGCAACATTCTTGTAAATCCTTTCTGAACCCTTTCATGTTTCACAACTTCTTATCGATAGGAAGGAGACCAGAACTGCACATAATATTCCAACAGTGGCCTAACCAATGTCCTGTACAGCCACAACATGACCTCCCAACTCCTGTACTCAATACTCTGACTGATAAAACAAAGCACACCAAACACCTTCTTCACTGTCCTATCTACCTGCAACTCCACTTTCAAGGAGCTATGAACCTGCACTCCAAGGTCTCTTTGTTCAGCAACACTCCCTAGGACCTTACCATTAAGTGTACAAGTCCTGCTTTCCCAAAATGCAGCACCTCGCATCTGAATTAAACTCCATCTGCCACTTCTCAGCCCATTGGCCAATCTGGTCAAGGTCCTGTTGTAATCTCAGCTAACCTTCTTCGCTGTCCACTATACCTCCAATTTTGGTGTCATCTGCAAACTTACTAACTGTACCTCTTATGCTCGCATCCAAATCATTTCTGAAAATGACAAAAAGTAGAGAACCCAGCACTGATCCTTGTGGTATTCCATTGGTCTCAGGACTCCTGTCTGAAGAACAACCCTCCACCACCACCCTCTGTCTTCTACCTTTGAGCCAGTTCTGTATCCAAATGGCTAGTTCTCCCTGTATTCTGTGAGATCGAACCTTGCTAACCAGTCTCCCATGGGGAACCTTGACGAACGCCTTACTGAAGTCCATACTGATCACATCTTCTGCTCTGCCCTCATCAATCTTCTTTGTTACTTCCTCAAAAAGCTCAATCAAGTTTGTGAGACATGATTTCCCACGCACAAAGCCATGTTGTCTATCCCAAATCAGTCTTTTCCTTTCCAAATACATGTACATCCTGTCCCTCAGGATTCCCTCCAACAACTTGCCCACCGCCGATGTCAGGCTCACTGGTCTTTAGTTCCTTGACTTGTCCTTACCACCTTTCTTAAACAGTGGCACCACGTTAGCCAACTTCTTTGGGCACCTTACCTGTGACTATCGATGATACAAATATCTCAGCAAGAAGCCCAGTAATCACTTCTCTAGCTTCCCACAGAGTTCTCAGGTACACCTGATCAGGTCCTGGGGATTTATCCACCTTTAACCGTTTCAAGACATCCAGCACTTCCTCCTCTGTAATATGGACATTTTGCAAGATGTCACCATCTAAAATTGGATTCTCAGTAATCCAGGATGGAGGACGGGAAAAATTTCTGGCTGTAAGAGCTGCTCCTTTTTTGAGGAATTTTAGGTGCTGGAGGTGATTTCCTTGAATTCCAGGAGCAGTAATTACTGTTTTATATGCTGTTGCATTGTTTTGGAACTTTGGGGAAAAAAAGTCAAAACGACAACAGTTTTAAAAGGGAGAAGAACAGACAAAGGAAGCACATGGTGAGGACAGTGCAGGAGAGAGAGACAGAGAGAGAGAGAAAAAACCTGCACAGTTACTGCCTTTGCTGTTTGAATTCATCTTATCAGATCAAATTGTTATAAATGTTTTAATGTGCTCATAAATCTTGCAAAAATATGAATCTTCCAGTGGTGAGTTTCATACAGATAAGCCTATTAATTTACCAGCTTATTCTTTGATTTCTTGATTGTTTGTATTGTGTCTAACATTTCCTGAATGATGGTACATAGTTACAATAATGCAATAAGTACAATTTAATGGAATATTCAGATCATACAACAAGCAAATCAGAAAGAAGCAGACATATACTAGGTCAGCTTACCAGAAAGGACTGTCATTGATCTGAAATTATGAGTCTGAATAATTGATACACATTTTCAAAAAGATTCATAGTGTCTAATAGTCATTGAAATTATGCTTTTGAGTATCATAACCCTAGCATGTGCATACATTTGCTTTTTTAATTAATGTTAATTATTTGGATTTGAACCTGAAGTCATCCTATATAATAGAGGAAACACTTCACTGTCATGCATTTGCAAACAGTACATATCGTTCTTGATCTCTGTTGCCATAGTAATATTGTCAGAGTGAAGCATGCAGTGTTCGCATTTAAAATATACACTCATATACACACAGAGAATGTACAGGACAACTGCAGAAGTGTTTTACAAAGAATATTAGACCATAAGACCATAAGACATAGGAGTGGAAGTAAGGCCATTTGGCCCATCGAGTCCACTCCACCATTCAATCATGGCTGATGGGCATTTCAATTCCACTTACCCGGACTCTCCCCTTACCCTTAATTCCTTGTGGCATCAAGAATTTATCAATTTCTGCCTTGAAGACATTTAGCGTCCCGGCCTCCACTGCACTCTGCGGCAATGAATTCCTCAGGACCATCACTCTCTGGCTGAAGAAATGTCTCCGCATTTCTGTTCTGAATTTACCCAGATATTCATCCAGCAATGGCTGAACTTCATGTTTCTGAAAAAATTAATGCACACAAAATGCAAAAATGCAAAGTTCTAAGGATATATACCACAAACTGGAAACAAAATCCAAGTTTCTTCTTGTTCTTTGCTCCGCTTACCTCTTGCCCAAAGCCGATTACATTTATAACTTTTATCCACTCTGATCACAAATCTGAAACATTATTTCTCTATCCACAGCTGCTGCGTGATTTGCCAAGTGTTTCCAGCATTTCTGTTTTCTTGTCTTCATTAATACTGCAATGTAAGGCACAGGAGAAGGGTATGTTAGTGACTGAGTTTCATCAAGGATCATTATTAAGCATATTTACTATATTGAATTCTGGTTATAATGGAAATACCGATAAATGCCAAGCTGCATTCTGCAAAATTTATCCTAGGGACTGAAATCAGTCTGTCTTAAATCTGCTCATTTAACAATAATTAACCTGACTGTGGTACATAAATTCATCTAACCCTTTTCACACTTGATTGTACTACATTAACCTTATGTTCCATGAATGTGTTAGATTATGGATATTCCTGACCTTTGAACTAAAGTCAATTGCTTAATTTCTCTGCACCGGTGCTTCAGCTTTCTTACTTATTGATTCGCCCTCCCTACCTGTGCCTGTTATCACCTCACTTTGATTGCTTTCATTTTATTTTGGGGTTCTAGCCTAGTTTGCTTCTCTGTTTTCAATTTACCAAGTAACTACTTGTGAGTCAAATGAGCTTCAGAATAAGGAGACATCAGAATAGCATTGAAAATATACTTATAGAAGTGAAACTCATCTGGTGCTTGCAGATGTAGGAAAATCAATCAGTTTTGCATGAATAGGCATTTTAATGTTTCATTTGAAAACATAACTTATTCAAGTATGGAATAATGGTTTCACCTGCTACTGTTACAATTTGGAAATACCGCATATTGAAATGACCTGAAGTCCACTTGTGTATTCAGGCAAAAACAAAAATATTTCACGCCATTATTCGAAAAGAAATCTGAACTTTCTCACAGTGTCATAGGCAACTTGTCTCACTCGCTCAGTCAATGCACAAGGACAAGTTACGTAGAGGTGATGGCCTCGTGGTAGTATCACCAGACTATTAATCTAGTGACCTGGTGTAAAATCTTGCCATTGTAGAGTTTGAATTCAATTTATTTTAAAAATCTCGAATTGAGAGTTTCATGATGACTGTGAATCCATTGTTGAATATTGGAACATACCAGTTGGTTCACAAAAGTCTTTTCGAGAAGTTGACTGCTATCCTTGCTGTGGCCTACATGTGATTGCAGAACCACAGCAATGTCGTTAACTCTCAACTTCCCTTGGAGCAATTAGGGAGGACAGATGTTTCAGTTTTGTTTTATTCATTCATGGTATGAGGACATGGCTGTCTAGCATGTATTGCCATCCCTAATTGTCCAGAGGGCACTAAAGAGTCAACCACATTGCAGGAGTCACAAATAGTCCAGACCAGGTAAGGATGGCAGGTTTCCCTTTTCCTAGGATTAACAGTGGATTCACGGTCATCACCAGATTCTTAAATTCCAAATTTCTATTGAGTTCAAATTTCATCATCTACAGCGTCGGGATTCGAACCCGGATCGATGGACCTGGATCTCTGGATTGACCATTCAGTGATAATATCACTCGGCAGTTGCCTCCCAATGACAGGAGACTCTTAGGAATTTTGTCACAATAGCACAGTAACACATTTGTAAAAGGCAGCTACATACACCAGCTATCTCCATACTTGATTGTACAAACAAAACAAGACGTGAATGTTAGAGTAGCCAATTTTTCAATTTCAAAAATATGCTTTATTACTAAAAATATCTTTGCTACATACACAATCACTAAAGCAGTTTTGGTCTGTATAGTTACGTATGAAGAAACAAACAAACATTAGAGTTTGACTCTGTTCACCAAACAAACGAAAGGCATTTCTTACTTGTACAAGATTAAATTTACATATATTTGAGGCATTGGGAGGATCCAGTAATGAAGTGACTCCTGTTTCTTCGGCCAGAAAACCTTAGATGATGGTTTCTACCCACTTTGCCTTCGTGGTAGCTGCCCCAAACCTTAATGCATCCCTCACCATGTAGTTCTGGGTCTTAGAATGTACCAGATTCTGGATTAGTCATGCTGGAAGAGCACAGCAGTTCAGGCAGCATCCGAGGAGCAGTAAAATCGACGTTTCGGGCAAAAGCCCTTCATCAGGAATAAAGCCAGAGAGCCTGAAGCGTGGAGAGATAAACTAGAGGAGGGTGGGGGTGGGGAGAAAGTTGCATAGAGTACAATAGGTGAGTGGGGGAGGGGATGAAAGTGATAGGTCAGGGGGAGGATGGAGTGGATAGGTGAAAAGGAAGATAGGCAGGTAGGACAAATCATGGGGACAATGCTGACCTGGAAGTTTGGAACTAATTTGAGGTGGGGGAAGGGGAAATGAGGAAACTGTTGAAGTCCACATTGATGCCCTGGGGTTGAAGTGTTCCAAGGCGGAAGATGAGGCGTTCTTCCTCCAGGTGTCTGATGGTGGGGGAGCGGTGGTGAAGGAGGCCCAGGACCTCCATGTCCTCAGCAGAGTGGGAGGGGGAGTTGAAATGTTGAGCCACAGGGCGGTGTGGTTGATTGGTGCGAGTGTCCCGGAGATGTTCCCTAAAGTGCTCTGCTAGGAGGCGTCCAGTCTCCCCAATGTAGAGGAGACCGCATCGGGAGCAACGGATACAATAAATGATATTAGTGGATGTGCAGGTAAAACTTTGATGGATGTGGAAGGCTCCTTTAGGGCCTTGGATGGAGGTGAGGGAGGAGGTGTGGGCACAGGTTTTACAGTTCCTGCGGTGGCAGGGGAAGGTGCCAGGATGGGAGGGTGGCTTGTTGGGTGGCGTGTACCTGACCTGGAGGGTCAGGAGGGAATGGTCTTTGCAGAAGGCGGAAAGGGATGGGGAGGGAAATATATCCCTGGTGCTGGGGTCTTTTCAGAGGTGGCGGAAATGTCAGCAAATGATTTGGGAATGTACCAGTTTGCAACACTCGGTCGAAGTCAACTCCCTGCTTTGGAATCCAACAAGTTTCAGGCAGACAAAAAAGCATCTTTCAACGAGTTGATGGTCCTCCAGGTGCAGTGAATGTTTATCTCAGTATGCGTCCCTGGGAACAGACCAGAGAGCACAGAGTCCTGCAATGGTTCTTTTGTGGGTTTATCAGCGGTCCCAACAGTGAATTCACATCAAGGTTTCACTATTGTTTACTTGCAGCTTCACAATTGTGGCAATTCACCTAGTTCCAGATGAAATAGATGTGCTCACCTCCTGGAAACAAATGCTGGCCCAGTTAGTGTTGCCTATTCATCCTGTGAATGAAGTAAAGAAAAAATAAATTCACTATTTGTCTTGTTGTTTTGGAATTTGCTGTACTGTCTTGGCTCTCATGCTTATCCGCAATAAAAATACTTTTAAATGTCTTTTTTTTAATTTTAAAATACATTAGGATGCTTGAGGATATGAAAGATATGGCACAAAAGCACAATTTCCTTTCTTAATCGGCTGCCATCAAAAACATTCATCTCAGTTTACTGTTTGTCAAAAGGAAAGAAAGAGTTGTATTTACAGAGCACTTTTCACCACTTGGGCATGTCTCAGTGCTTATAGCTGATGAAGAACTTGTGAGGTGCAGCCACTATGGTAATGTAAGAAAGACAGCAACTAATTTGTGCACAGTATACTTCCACAACAGCAACGTCATAATGGCCAGGTAATCTGTTTTACAGGTGTAGATTAAGTGATAAATATTGGCCCAGTCAAGTTGGACAGTATTTGTTATTCCATCAAGTGATGCATATTGAATCACGCTCTTGGCTAGAACATTAGATAATTAAGACTTTCAAGGGTCAGATCATAAACTACCCTAACTATAATCTTTCGGAGTTCCCTAGATACAGGAGTTGTTCATCTGGATCAGAAAATTGTATAAGTTGGTCAGCTTTTTAAGAAGGGCGAAAGAGAGAAACCAGGGAATTGGAGATCAGTTCACTTAATATCTTGAGGTGGGTAAATTGTTGGAGTCTATAATCTAGAATGGGGTAACTGAAAACCTTGAAAATCTTTAGTTAATTAATGAGAGCCAGTGTGGATTCATGACAGGTAGATCACGCCTAACAAACCTCATTGAATTGTGTGAAGAGGTGACTAAGGTAGTGGACAGGGAAATGTCTGTGAATGGTATTTATATAGATGTCCAGAAAGAATTTGATGAAGTCCCACAGAAAAGATTGTTAATAAAGTTGGAAGCCAATGGAATTGAGCGCAAATTACTGACATGGCAGGGACATTGGTTGAGTGGCAGGTGATAGAAAGTAGGAATAATGGGTAGGTACTCAAATTGGCAGGATGTGACCAGTGGTGTCTCTCAAGAATCTGTAGTACAGCCTCAATTATTTACATACTTCATTAACAACGTAGAAAATAATGTTGAAATTCATACTTCCAGACTTGCTGATGATACAAAGTTAGGTAACATGAAGGGCTTATGCCCGAAACGTCGAATTTCCTATTCCTTGGATGCTGCCTAACCTGCTGTGCTTTAACCAGCAACACATTTTCAACTCACATTGTAGACAGTATAGATGGTGGCGTAGAATTACAAGGGATATTGATAGACAAAGTGAATGGCAAAACCGTGACAGAAAAGCATTTGTGAGGTGGTCCATTTTAGACTGATAAAGGATAGATCAGGGTAATTTTTTAGATTTTATGAATTTAAACACAGTCAATGTTCAAAGGGACTTGGAGGTTCAGGTGCATCGATCATTGAAATGTCACAAACAGTTGTAAAACATAATCAAGAAGGCTAATGGAATGCTGCCCTTTATATATTTATACTTAGAGTATGAGGATATAGAGGTTTTTTTTAAGCAGACCTGCTTCGATCCCATTTGGAGTATTAGATTAGATTAGATTCCCTACAGTGTAGAAACGGGCCCTTCGGCCCAACAAGTCCACACTGACTCTCCGAAGAGCAACCCACCCAGACCCAATCCCTTCCAATCACCCCTGACTAACGCACCTAACACTACGGGCAATTTAGCAAGGCCAATCCACCTAATCTGCATATCTTTGGACTGTCGGAAGAAACCAGAGCACCCAGAGGAAACCTCAGCAGGCACTCTACACAGGCAGTTGCCCAAGGTGGGAATTGAACCCGGGTCCCTGGTGCTGTGAGACAGCAGTGCTAACCACTGAGCCACCGTGCCACCCCAAAGTGTATTGTGCACATACGTTTGTAGGGATATATTGGCTTTTGAGAGAGTGCAACATAGATTTACAAGACTGATAACAAGACTTCAGGGATTATAGTATGAGGAGAGAATATACATATTAGGCATGTTTCCGCTGGAACTCAGAAGGGTATGGGGTGATCCAATCGGACTCTTCAAGATATTAGAGGAAACGTCAGGGTGGAAAAAAGATGAACTTTTTTAAACTAAAAGATTAGATTCCATGGTTGGGGGTCTAGAACTAGGGGGTATAGTGTGAGAATAAGAGCCAGACCATTCAGGACAAATATGAGGAAGCACTTCCATGCACAAAGGGTGGTAGATGTTAGGAAATCTCTTCTACAAATGACAGTGGATGCAGGAACAGTAATTAATTTTCAATTTGAGATACATATATGTTTGTTAAGCAACGGTATTAAGGGATATGGGCCAAAGGCAGGTATAAGGCATTAGGCCCAGATTAACCATAATCTTATTGAATGGTGGAACAGGGCTGAAGGAACTGAATGGTCTACTCCTGTTCCTGTATTCCTAATTCTTCTTTACTTTCAAGCTATATTGCTGAAATGATTTATTTAACTTTCTGGTCAATGTGTATTCACCTTGTACGATGTTGATAGGGAAGTCTATGTGTGTAGCTATAATGTCACTGGATAAGTAATCAAGAGACCCGGGCTAATGCTTTGAGTATATAGTCTTAAATATCACTATGGAACAGGTCAAATTTAAATTCGGTGAATAAATCTGCATCTATTCTTATTTATTGCTGTGAAAGTCCATCCTGTTCACTAATGGCATATAGGGAAGGAAATTTTCCATCCTTAACTAAATCTGGCTTACACATAACTCCGGACCCTCAGCAATGTGTTTGATGCTGTACTAGCTTCTGAAATGGTCAAGCGAATCACTCAGTTCAAGGGCAGTTAGGAACATGCAATGAATGCTGGCCTTACCTTTGACAATCACATTCCATGAAAAAAATTAGAATTCATTTTATGAAAAATAAAACTCAAATGGCTGTACCATTGCAGATTTAGAAGCTGTGGTGCTTTGCAATAGTGAAAAGATATGGTCAAACCCAGCAGTGATAATGTCGGACAATAATGTGCTATCAGAATGATGGTGAGGTTACTGGCACTCATTCTGATTAATATGCAATTGCTGCAGTAGTTCCTGGGAAAAGCCATTAACTCCCATTAAATTGTTGTCTGTGTCAGCTTGTGTTCCCCGTCTCACTAGGAAATGCATTAAATAGTGTGAAGTTGCTGTGTTGCACCATAAATAATGAGCAAAATTCAGTTATTTGTTGTCCATCAAGATGATCTTATAATGACATAATAGTCATTAATGTAAGTTTAGTTAACATGATTTATTAAACAATATGATAGAAATATGACATAGGAGGTTCAGTCATTTATTAGCCATTATCTGACTGAATGGTGGAAGAGGCTAAATATCTTACTTCTGTTCTTATTTTAACTACTGCCAGACAATCTCCCTGACATTGATATTTACTAGGACAAGTGTAGACTCAACAAACCCATGATCTCCATGATTTGATGAGCCAGTGCCTGACAGACTCATCTCCCAGTAACCTTTGTTGGATGACTCTCTCTTCTGTAAAATGCTGAAGAGAGAGAACATTTAAAATATTTGCAGACAGGAACAGGATTCATATAGTAATGGCAGAAGAAATCTTTGAAGAACGGGTCTGCAACTGTACCAAAATGCTTGGGACCTGGATAAACTCTGGGAGTTTAGAAGGAAGGAATTCTGAGATATGTTAATTTAACACAATCAATTTAAATAAGCAATAGACAAGCCTGGCATTAGCTCTGTGAGTTACAGAGGTAATAAAAGAGTAACAATTTGTTTGTGATTGATGAGTGAATACACAGCTGCATCTTCCCAAAATAAACAGAGCTCTAATGGCATTGAGAATGACTTTAATGGAAACGACTAATGGTTATTGCCTTTTTAAATGAAAGCACAAGTTAAATAAGGTCACTTGTGTTGAAGTCTATACATCAGAATTACTGAAATTACTTTGAGCCAGCAGTAATTGGGATGGTACGAGACACACATGTATCCAGGGATGACCCAGGTCATTGCTTGAATGATTGTCAGGTGCAGGTCTTTATATGAAGTTAATTAAATTGATACAATTTGATCCAATTCTAAAATGATTCACCAGTGAGTCAATCATAATTGGTAATTAATTGTCAGACCATCTATTTCACCTATTTTAATTTTAACAAATTAACCATTTGAGTCTGGGGAATAGCAAATTGCGGAACAGCTTCACAGAAATCCTTCAAACTCACAAACCATACAACATCCAAAAATGCTAAATTGGTGTAGCCATCACTCATCAGAATTCAAATCGCCAAAAATAAATAGAGTAGAACATAGAACATAGAACGTAGAAAAATACAGCGCAGTACAGGCCCTTCAGCCCTCGATGTTGCGCCGACCGAAGCCTACCTAACCTACACTAGCCCAATAACCTCCATATGCTTATCCAATGCCCGCTTAAATGACCATAAAGAGGGAGAGTCCACCACTGCTACTGGCAGGGCATTCCATGAACTCAACCTGCTGAGTAAAGAATCTACCCCTGACATCTGTCCTATACCTACCACCCCTTAATTTAAAGCTGTGTCCCCTAGTAACAGCTGACTCCATTAGCGGAAAAAGGTTCTCACTGTCAACCCTATCTAAACCCCTAATCATCTTGTACACCTCTATCAAATCCCCCCTAAACCTTCTTTTCTCCAATGAGAACAGCCCCAAGTGCCTCAGCCTTTCCTCATACGATCTTCCTACCATGCCAGGCAACATCCTGGTAAACCTCCTCTGCACTCGTTCCAATGCCTCCACGTCCTTCCTATAGTATGGCGACCAAAACTGCACACAATACTCCAGATGAGGCCGTACCAGAGTCTTATACAACTGCAACATGACCTCAGGACTTCAGAACTCAATTCCTCTACCAATAAAGCCCAGTACACCATATGCCTTCTTCACAGCACTATTTACCTGGGTGACAACTTTCAGAGAGTAGAGTGTTTTAGGTTTTGACAAATAAAAAAGAAATGCTGGAAATCTGAAATGGAAAACAAAAATGAGGAAACGCACAATTTGTCAGCCTGTGAACTAAGAAGAAAAGTTCTGATGTTTTGGGTTTGCCCTTCATGAGAATTAATCATTAAAAGTGAACACATATTTTCATGAAGGTAGAAAAATGCAAAGAAATAGAAGAAGGAGGTTGGAAGAACTAGAGATCACACCAATTTGAAAGCGGGTTTGAGTTCAGTACTTACAAGCTATTCAAAATTATTTACCTGATTAAAGTCAATAAAGAACGAAAGACAAAAACTGGAAGAGGTGCAGAAAATCTGCAAAGGATGCACAATTGATCAATCAACACCCAAAAAAGAAAATGCATGTTAGCAATTTAGATGCTTAAGGGTTGATTTTAGTGCCTACAACTAAGTGAGAATCAGACAGATGAGCTCCCACCTCCTAAAATCATGGGAATGCATAACTTTATTCTTTCTCCATTTTCCCAGGAATCTCAGTATGGTCACCTCCCTGCTTTAAAGGGAAACTTATTTTAAACAGGATTCTGTGATATACATAAAGCCCTTATGCAATCTGAAGGTACCATTAGACACTACCTCTGCTTTGCTTATTGGTATAGGCATTGAGAGGTCATTCAGCAGACCCAAGAGTGAACATTTTGAGCTATTACAAATCCAGAGTTTCTTCTCCAAATATCTTTTGTAAGGATTTCGATGGAGTAGTAATGCTGCTCAGCAAGCCATGGAATTGGAGATGCCCATTCACAATCCAGCCATTCCTCCTTGCCAAGATTTGCACCTTGTCCCCATTTTAGTTTAGATTGCAGTTTTGCCTCAACCCAGCTGAAACGTTGTCAACCCTGATCAACAAACTACCATAAGCCTTGTTTCAGTGCTAATTCAATGTAAATGAAACTGAATCCTTAAAAAGCCTTCAGTTTCTGTCATGCCGACACATCTTGCAGCTCAGAGTTCTTCTTTTGAAAGTCCATTGCAGGCGATGCAGTAGTAGTCCTACTGTGGTGTTGTCGGTATTTCTGATTTCTGCCTTCACACACCCTTTTTGGTCAGATTCAACGAACCAAAGAAAAAGATTAACTGTGAGCCGGTGAAAGTCATGTCCTGCCTGAACTGAAGAAAATAATCCTGGCTCAAAGGTTGCCATCTGTTTAATTCAACTGTCATAAAAAATTATTTGTTATTTGATTATTGTTGTATTTCTACCTTTAAAGATACAATCTTTCTGGACTGGTAAGTTCTTCGCATATTGCAGTGGTTATATAGATATGGACTCTGCTCTGTTTTTATGTACAATAACTTCAGCCACAAATGGCAAAGATGTATGCACGAAATATGTATACATGCAGTTAGATCAAAGTCACGGTTGTGACTCTGATTGTCTGGATTCCAGATGTGCAAATGTTAGTGGAAATTCTGTAACAGACAAGCAATGGCAAACAGCATTATGTTCTCCTCTATGGGACTGGGGTGGTGGGGAATCATTGAAAGGAAGTACTGAGTAGAGTGCCTCAGGGCTCAGGGTGAGGGCTTCTACTGTTTCTAATTTACATCAACCACTTTGATTCTGAAATTCAATGTAAAATGGTCAGATTAAAGAGACGATGGCCAACCAGGGAGCGACAGTCAATTCAGAAAAGAGTCTAAAAATTTCAGAATGAGTTGAATTAATATGTGAGGGTAATAATGGCAGGCAAAATTTAATGCAAACAGGAAGTAAATCATTAGCAATAGATATACACCATGGATGGGACATTTCCTTCCTTAATGAGGACAGAGTGGAGCAGGCATGATGTCAAAATACAGTGATAATAAAAACATTAGATGCCCAACATTGAGAACAATTTTCCTGGTTTTGCCATCAACCTGTATATGGCAATTTCAACTCTTGAGTAGTGATCATCTTATATCCATGCATTTACATCTCATTGAAGTCTCAACACTGCTACTCTCAGTTTGCCACTCCTCCATCATGAAACCAAATGGTGTCACTTCCTGACATGGAAAAGAGAGCATGTACCTGGAGGTTGCAGCATCAGACCACTGCTTCATCCACAGAATAGCCCTGCATGTTCCATGCCCATCATCCTCCTTGAACTTATGGAATCATTGAGTTTTAAAGTATAGAAGAAGGGATTCAACTCATCTGATTTGTACTGGCTCTGGAAAATACTACCCAGCTAGAGCCATTCTCCAGCCTTTTCTCCATAGCCCATGGGATCTGCATTCACCATTCTCCCAGACAGCAAATTCCAAACTCTGACAACTCTGTGAGTAAAGAAGTCTTTCCTCCATTCACTCCTAGCTCTCTTTCTGACAAACTTTAAGTTGAGACCCTTAGTTACTGACACAGCAACTATTGGAACAGAATATCCTTCTTTAACCTGTCAAAGTTATTCATTATTTTATATACTTCAATAAGGTCACCTCTTAATTTTCTCTGCTCCAAGAGAATTAGCTCAATTTCTCTAATCTTTCCTTATATCTAAAATCTCTCATTCCTGGTATAATTCTGGTAAATCTCCTTTTTGCACTCTCTACAGGGCTTGAACATTTTTCCTTAAGTAAGATGCCCAGAACTGAACACAATATTCCAAATGTGATCTGACCAATGCTTTGTAAAGGTGTGAAATGGCTTCCTTGCCTTACACTGGCTCAGTGGTTAGCACAGATGCCTCACAGCACCAGGTTCAATTCCAGCCTCAGATGACTGTCTGTGTGGAGTTTGCATATTCTCCCTGTGTCTGCGTGGGATTCCTCCGCGTGCCCAGTTTTCTTCCATAGTCCAAAGATGTGCAGGTCAGATGAATTGGCCATGTTAAAATTGCCCACAGTGTTAGGTGCATTAGTCTTCGGAGGGTCGGTGTGGACTGGTTGGGCCAAAGAGTCTGTTTCCACACTGCATAGGGAATCTAATCTAATACTCTATGCTTCTTCATAAACCCAAGGATCCTATAAGCCTTCTTAACAATGGTTTCAATTTGCCTGGCCACCTTCAGGGAATCATGTACCTGAACTGCAAGGTCTCTCTGCTCCTGAACCCCCCTCATTGTTGTACCATTGAGCCTGAATTGTCTCTCCATGTATCTTCTACCAAAAAGACTTCGATGTTGTGGCCATTTCAGAGACTTGGATAGTGCAGGGACAGGAATGGTTGTTGCAGGTTCTGGGATTTAGATGTTTCAGTAAGAACAGAGAAGATGGTAAAAGAGGTGTGGGGTGTGGCATTGTTGGTCAAGGACAGTATTACAGTTGCAGAAAGGACATTTGAGGACTCATTGACTGAGTTAGTATGGGCTAAGGTTAGAAACAGGAAAGGAGAGGTCACCCTGTTGGGAGTTTTCTGAGGCCTCCGAATAGTTCCAGAGATGTAGAGGAAAGGATAGCAAATATAGGAGCGAGAATAACAGGGTAATTGTTATGGGGTATTTTCAAATTTCCAAATATTGACTGGAAATATTATCATTCAAGAGCTTTCGGTGGGTCAGTTTTTGTCCAACGTGTGCAGGAGGGTTTACTGACACAGTAGGTAGACAGGCCAACAAGGGTCAAGGCCAGATTGGATTTGGTACTGGGTAATGAACTAGGCCAGGTGTTGGATTTGGAGGTAGGTGAACACTTTGGTGATAGTGACCACAATTCGGTTATGTTTACTTCAGTGATGGAAAGGGATAGATATATAATGCAGGGCAAGAGTTATAGCTGGGGAAAGGCAATTTTGATGCGATTAGGCAAGACTTAGGATGCATATAATGGGGAAGGAAGCTGCAGGGATGGGCACAATTGAAATGTGGAGCTTATTCAAGGAACAGCCACTGTGTGTCCTTGATAATTAGGTACCTGTCAGACAGGGATGAAGTGGTCAAGCAATGGATGCGTGGTTTATGAAGGAAGTTGAATCTCTTGTAAAGAGGAAGAAGAAGGCTTTTGTTAGGATGAGACGTGAAGGCTCAGTTAGGGCACTTGAGAGTTACAAGTTAGCTAGGATAGACCTAAAGACTGAGCTAAGAAGAGCCAGGAGGGGACATGAGAAGTCATTGGCAGATAGGATCAAGGAAAATCCTAAAGCTTTCAATAGGTATATCAGGAATAAAAGGATGACTACAGAAAGATTAGGCCTAATCAAAGATAGTATTGGGAAGTTGTGCGTGGAGTCTGAGGAGATAGAGAAAGTGCTAAATGAATATTTTTTGTCAGTATTCACACTGGAAAAAGACAATGTTGCCGAAGAGAATACAGAGATACAGGCTTCTAGACGAAATGGGATTGAGATTCACAAGGAGGATATGCTAACAATTCTGTAAAGTGTGAAAAATTCAAGGTTTGTGCGAAGATTTGTAGCTCGGGTGCTTGTTGTAGTGGTTCTGTTCGCCAAGCTGGAAGTTTTGGTTGTAAATGTTTCGTCCCCTGGCTAGGAGACATCATCAGTGCTCTGGAGCCTCCTGCAAAGCGCTTCTTTGATGTTTCTTCCAGTATTTATAGTGGTCTGTCCTTGCCGCTTCCGGGTGTCAGTTTCAACTGTCCGCTGTAGTGGTTGGTATATTGGGTCCAGGTCGATGTGTTTGTTGATGGAGTTTGTGGATGAATGCCATGCCTGTAGGAATTCCCTGGCTGTTCTCACAACCGACTGCACAAATACAAACAAGAAATTGCGCACCAAAAGTCGTTAATTTCAAAGACTGCTAATCATGAATGGACCCGGATCATAGAACAGGCTGTCACTATAGGACAGAACAGGACAACACATCGCAAAAAAAACGGCACTAAAAGAAAAACTGGCCAAACTAACACACAAAAAAGAGGACACTACAACACACACCTGGGTTAAAAACCTCTCCCACAGACAGCTCACAGACATGGAAAGAACTATACAGACCAAGGGACTCAACTACAACCACAGGGACGCCAAGACAGCAGACTTCCTAGCAGCACTAGAATGCACACTCAGGAACAATGGACTGACTGAAGAGACACAACAGTGAGACAAACGGTCGTACCTATGATGATAAGAAAAAGACAAACACATAACCTCAACTCCAAGGAGAGGGAAGCACTGAAAGCACTAAGAAATGATAAGAACATAATCATACTACCAGCAGATAAAGGCAGAATGACTGTCATCCTAGATAAATCAGACCACATCAAAAAAACACAACACCTACTAGCAGACACCAACACCTACCAAATGGAGGATTCTGACCCCACACCACAACTCACCAATAGAATAAATAACACACTAAGGAATCTACAAAAAAACGGACAGATAACCAAAGCGGACCTACGAAGAATGAAACCGGAAAGCAACAACACCCCCAGATTCTATGGACTACCCAAAGTACACAAACCAGACATCCCACTCAGACCCATAGTATCACTACCAGGGACACCAGCATACAAACTGGCCAAAGAACTACAACAGAAACTGAAACACCTGGTCAGCGGATCCAAACACTCCATACAATCAACACAGGAATTCTTGGACACCATCAGGAATACGCACATAGACAAAGAAGAAACCATGATCTCATTCGACGTGACGGTACTGTTCACTTCGATTGACAAAACCCTAGCCAGAGAAACAATAGCCAACCTACTGGACATACATAACAGAACACAGGAGGCCAAACCTATCAACAAAGACGGCATACTTAAACTACTGGACTTGTGCCTCACTACACACTTTACATTCAACAATCAGATATACGAACAAATCATCGGAACACCCATGGGATCACCAATCTCGGGACTCATAGCAGAGGCAGTTATGCAAAGGTTAGAACAAACAGCCCTACCATAAATTCAACCCAAACTCTGGGTCAGATATGTCGATGACACTTTCGTAATCATCAAAAACACGGAAATAGAAAAAACACACCGGATCATCAACGCCACACTCACAGGAATCCGATTCACGAGAGAAGTAGAAAAGGATAGCCAACTCCCATTCCTAGACGTGATAGTACAGAGAACACCGAACGGAGAATTCACCACAAGGGTACACAGGAAAACAACACACACAGACCAAGTCCTAAACTATGAAAGTAACCACCCCAACACACACAAACGAAGCTGTATCAGGACACTATTCAAAAGAGCTACAACACACTGCAGTACACCAGAACTGCGAAAAGAGGAAGAGGAACACCTATACAAGGTATTCGCCAAAAACGGATACCCGCGCAACTTTATCAACAGATGCCTAAAAGATAGACCACGGAACGAGGACATGCCACAACCAAAAGGACTAGCCACACTACCATACATCAGGAGCGTTTCAGAACTGATAGCCAGACTACTGCGACCCTTAGGACTCATAACAGCACACAAACCAACAGCCACGCTCAGACAACAACTTACTAGAACAAAGGAGCCAATACCCAACATGAGCAAAACTAATGTAGTTTATAAAATACCATGCAAGGACTGCACAAAACACTATATAGGACAAACAGGAAGACAGCTAACAATCCGCATACATGAACACCAACTTGCCACGAAACGACACGACCAGCTATCCCTAGTAGCCACACACTCAGACAACAAGCAACATGAATTCGACTGGGAAAACACTACTATCATAGGGCAAGCCAGACAGAGAACAGCCAGGGAATTCCTACAGGCATGGCATTCATCCACAAACTCCATCAACAAACACATCGACCTGGACCCAATATACCAACCACTACAGCGGACAGCTGAAACTGACACCCGGAAGCGGCAAGGACGGACCACTATAAATACCGGAAGAAACATCAAAGAAGTGCTTCGCAGGAGGCTCCAGAGCACTGATGATGACTCCTAGCCAGGGGACGAAACGTTTGCAACAAAAACTTCCAGCTCGGCGAACAGAACCACTACAAGTGTGAAAAATAGATAAGTCTCCTGGGCCAGATGGGATTTATCCTGGGATTCTCTGGAAAGCCAGGGAGGAGATTGCCGAGCCATTGGCTTTGATCTTTATGTCATCATTGTCTACAGAAATAATGCCAGAAGACTGGAGGATAGCAGATGTTGTCCCCTTGATCAGGAAGGGGAGTAGAGACAACCCTGGTAATTATAGACCAGTTAGCCTTACTTTGGTTGAGGGTAAAGTGTTGGAAAAAGTTATAAGAGACAGAATTTATAATCATCAAGAGAGGAATATGTTAATTTGGATAGTCCACACAGTTTTGTGAAGGGTAGGTTGAGCTCTTTGAGAAGGTTACCAAACAGGTGGATGAGAGTAAAGCGGTTGACGTGGTGTATACGAATTTCAGTGAGACATTTGATAAGGTTCCCCATGGTAGATTATTGCACAAAATATGGAAAAATGGGATTGAGGGTGATTTAGTGGTTTGGATCAGAAATTGGCTAGCTGAAAGAAAACAGAGGGTGGTGGTTAATGGGAAATGTTCATCCTGGAGCTCACTTGCTGGTGGAGTACTGCAAGGATCTGTTTTGTGGCCACTGCTGTTTGTCATTTTTATAAAAGACCTAGATGAGGGCATAGAAGGATAGGTTAGTAAATTTGCAGATGACACTAAGGTTGGTGGAGTTATGGATAGTGCTGAAGGATGTTGCAGGTTACAGAAGGACACAGACAAGCTGCAGAGCTGGGCTGAGATGTGGCAAATGGAGTTTAATGTGGAAAGGTTTGAGGTGATTCACTTTGGAAGGACTAACAGGAGTAAAGAGTACTGAGCTTATGGTAAGATTCTTGGTAGTGTAGATGAGCAGAGAGATCTTGGTGTCCATGTACATAGTTCCCTGAAAGTTACCACCCAGGTTGATAGGGTTATTAAGAAGGGATGCGGTATGTTCGCTTTTACTGGTAGAGGGATTGATTTTCGGAATCATGAGGTCATGCTGCAGTTGTACAAAACTCTGGTGCGGCCACACTTGGAGTACTGCCTAAAGTTCTGGTCCCTGCATTATAGTGAGGAGGTGAAAGCTTTGGAAAGGTTTCAGAGGAGATTTCCTAGGATGTTGCCTGTTATGGAGGGAAGGTCTTATGAGGAAAGGCTCAGGGACTTGAGCCTGTTTTCATTGGAAAGAAGAAAGTTGAGAATGACTTAATTGAGACATATAAGATAATCAGAAGGTGAGGTAGGGTGGACAGTGAGAGCCTTTTTCCTTGGATGGTGATGGCTAGCATGAAGGTGCACTGCTTTAAATTGAAGGGTGATAGATATAGGACAGATGTCAGAGGTAGTTTCTTTACTCAGAGTAGTGGGGTGAGAAACTCACTGCCTGCAACAGTAGTAGACTCACCATCTTTTAGGGCATTTAAGTAGTCATTGGATAAATATACGGATGAAAATGGAATAGTGTAGGATAGAAAGGTTTCAGATTGGTTCCACAGGTCGGTGTAACATCGATGGCCGAAAGGCCTGTACTGTGCTGTAACATTCTATATTCTGTGTTCTATGTTCTAAAAAGCATTAACTTACATTTCTCTGCATTGAAATTCATCTGCCAATACCTGCCCATTTGTCCACCTTGTCAATGTCCCTGAAATCATCACCCTCACAATTCAATATTCTCCCTAGCTTAGTTTCATCTGTTAACTTAGAGATTGTGCCCTCAACACCTGTCTCAAAATTATTCATATAACTCAGAAAAAGGAAGAATCCCAACACAGATGCCTGGGGACTACCACTTTCAATTTGTGTCCAATCTGAGAAATGCCCATCTATATCTATCCTCTGTTTCTTATCTTTTAGGCAACTTCTAATCCATGTTGCCAAGGACTCATCAATCCCAAACATTTCTAATTTGCAAACCAACCTGCCATGTGGCACCATATCAAAAGCTTTCTGAAAGTCCACATATACAATATCCACAGCACGACTGTCCGCCACTGACTGAGTCATCTCGTCAAGAACTCCATCAGATTATCAGACATTGGAAGGATGTTGTGAAACTTGCAAGGATTCAGAAAAGATTTACAAAGATTTTGCCAGGATTGGAAGATTTGAGCTATAGGGAGAGGCTGAATGCTTTGGGGCTGTTTTCCCTGGACCGTCGGCAGCTGAGGAGTGACCTTATAGAGGTTTATAAAATCATGAGGGGCATGGATAGGGTAAATAGACAAGGTCTTTTCTCTGGGGTAGGGGTGTCCAGAACTAGAGGGCATAGGTTTAGGGTGAAAGGGGAAAGAAATATAAGGGACCTAAGGGGGAACGTTTTCATGCAGATGGTGGTTCGTTCATGGAATGAGCTGCCAGAGGAAGTGGTGGAGGCTGGTACAATGACAGCATTTTAAAGGCATCTGGATGGATATATGAATAGGAAGAGCTTATAGAGATATGTGCCAAGTGCTGGCAAATGGGACTAAATTAGGTTAGGATATCTGGGCAGCATGGATGAGTTGTACTGAAGGGTCAGTTTCCATGCTGTACATCACTATGACACTATGGTTCTAAGACATGACCTGCCTTGATGAAGCCATGTTGACTGTCTAATATTAACTTATTTTTCTCTAAGTTAATCTTTGCCTTATCCCAATTTATAGCCTCAATCAGTTTTCCCATTATTGATGCCAAGCTGACCGGTCTATAGTTTCCTGAGTTATCCTTTGCCCCTTTCTTAAACAATGATCTCACATTTTCAATCCTCCAGTCTCCTGAGACTAATCCTGGATGCCTGGAAAATTTCGGTCAGTGCCTCTACGATTTGCTCGCATATCATTGTCAGCAACCTTTTTTCCATCCCATTCGGGCCTGACAACGTCTTTACCTGGAGTGCTGCCAGCCTTTCTAAGCACTTCTTCTTTATCAATCACTATATTGCTCAGATGCTCAACACCCACATTTTCAACTCAGCCATTATACACACAACCCTTTATCAGCAAAGCACCAGCAAAACAGTTCTTTTGAACCGACTTGGCCACCATCCGGGGGCCTCCCATGCTTTGGTTCGGAGCTGACAGATGACCTGCATGCTTCAGACTGGCTGCTTTGTGAGCAGGGACAACCATACACCTCATGTCTTTGTGCAAATTATGTTTGCTTGGACATGAACACATGAAATCTCATGGCTTTCCACTTACCTGCTTAGTACCCATTCACTTTGTTTTGAGGTTACTATCTGATCTGGCACATGTGCTTGATGTTTCTGTGTTTGCCGCAGCAGTTTGACCAAGTCATTAACGACCAAGAACAGGGGCTTGTCTTCTGTCTAGGGTTGAGTTCCTGTGAATGCCAGCACCTGGGGTTGTGTGTATAATGATTAGCCACAGAGATGTAGCAGCGAAATCCTCACCAGCTTGTGCAGCCTAATCTCATGCAGAAAGTGAACACACTGAGGTGAAAGTCTCTGAGCTTGGTAGAGGGTGCAGGTGAACTCCTTGCTGTTGCATCCTCTGAAGGTTAATCAGATACATCCTCAGAGATGGAGGTTCCACTCAGTGTCAAAAGTCTTTGTGAAGATCTACTGGGTCCCATTCATGCCTGCAAAAGAGAGGGAAAAAATTGTAGAAATGGGATAAAAGCTTGTCCAGTGTAAGAATGAGTTATGATTGTTGATAATGGGAGAGAAACACAGAACAATGAAGTTGACACATTTAGCTGTTCCTTGATATCATACAAATCCCCACACAACTGGCCAAATCTAGAATTTTGTCCCCATGAGGAGCTGATATTTTCCATTTCTCTGACTGTCCTCAGTCTCTGTGTATGGGACAATGCTTCTTGCAACTAAAGATAGGGAGGGTTGAGCTTGATGGAAGTGGATGTAAGAGTAGTTATGATCATGAATCTGCAGGAGAGGTGGAAGGTGGTCCCACTGAGTGAGTAGGAAAGCATGGAGGTCAGGTAGTGTTAGACATTTTGGGAAGATGAGGCAGGTGATAGTCCTTGCATGGAGAGTCTGAGGGTTGAGCTTGTATATGTGCAGGAGCTGAGTGAGGCGTCTAAGGTAGCAGAGGGAAGATAATGGCACTTCACCCAGAAAATCACAGAAGATCCATTGACTCGTTTACTGCACTGCTGGCTGCTTCCTTCAAAGTGGAATACAGCCCTGATTCAGATTGCTATCTTGATCCAGGCTGGCCAGGCTTCCTGTGGTAGTCAGCGGGAGAAAGAGAGGCCTCCATCTCCACCACCTCCAGGTCCTGTCCATGAAGTGAGCTGTGAATTTTCTTTCCTGGGCCATCCTGTCATTGAGAATAGTCAGATATCACAATGTTCAGCATCTGGAGTGGTGCAAAGCTGGGATTTAAACATGAGCGCAGTGGCCTGAATGCTGCACAAAGCCAGTACTTTCACTTCTCCTGCTCTGCTAAAGTGCAGTGAAGAGCCCAGTTACATAGATAATGAGATGAAGAGCAGAAGATTACATGAGATAAGTGACTGTGAGCAAGAACAGACCTGGAGCCATGAGTCCCACTCAACAAAACACTTCAACTAAATATGAAAAGAAATCACCCTTTTTTTCTTACATTATTTCCAAGCCCTTTGAACCAGTCTGCTGTTTAAACTCTCTTGTCTTCCATCTTTATCACAACCTTTTATTTTCTTCTTGTCTTCCCACCCCTTGCTTAAAATCACAAAATCGGCATCTCGAAATTTCCCAGTTCTGATGCACGGTCATGGACCTAAATTATTAACTCTGTTTTAATGAACAGATGCTGCCCAACCTGACTTCACTTTCTAGCATTTTCTGCTTTTATGCAGTTCCTCTTGTGTATGAGCTGGTATTTACAACAGGATATTAAGGTAAATTTTGTAACAGCCTGTATTGATCATCAATCCCTCTGACTTGGAAAAAAAATACACATCATTAATATTCAGTTGCACACAAAGTGTCCCAACCCTTTAAGAACTACTCTTCTACTATGAGTGAAAATAATTAATATTTGTAGGACTTTAGCAGAATACTGGATAAAACAGAAGTACAGTAATCCCTCTGGATCAGTTGGGAAGGTGGCGGGGTTGGCATCGGTGAAGATATGTTCGAAGACCTAACGTGGAAACCTGAAACTGCCGATAGGTGCAAACTCATTTACTTAAATGGGAAATTTACCTTCCTGGCAGCCCCCAGTCCCTGGATCTGAAATGTTCCCAATAATATGTTCGAGCCGTGTTAAACTGTGGGTAACTGAAACCACGGAAAACGATTCGGGGATACGGCAGTCTATAAATGATCGTCGTTGCATGCAAAATAAAATTGAGAGATTCTAGTGATCAACCAATATTAAAGGCTGATTATAAGATCCTGTACAGGCTCTGACCAGATGGAGAGCAGTGTGAATTGTGGTGGCATGTTTGCTTGCTCTGGGAATGTTACTGGGAATGTTCCAGGGAATATTCCAGACAATCATGAAGACTCCCTGTTCATACATATGCACCAAGGCGCTGTTATAAAGTTCAATAAAATCCATTTTTTAGATTAGAATCAGTCTGAACATTGTGGCACAGACAGCCTCACAGAGGGCACCTCACACCTTCAACGCATTACCTGGGCCGACATAACACTGATTGTTAAAGTTCACTGGAGAATGTAACTTTAAAAAAGTACTGCGATTTACATATGAAAGAACTGAAACCAGCATGGTCATTCTAAAAGATGAGAGACTTAACTAACAATCCAGGTCTTTTTCAATACATAATTTCAGTTACATCACACTGTAGACTTCTGCTATAAATTCTGTGTCTTACGATCTTATTCTCCACAACCACCCGAGGAAGGAGCAGCGCTCTGAAAGCTAGGGCTTCCAAATAAACCTGTTGGACTGTTACCTGGTGTTGTGTGATTTTTAACATTGGACACCCCAGAACAACACTGACATCTCCAAGTCAATAAAACTGGATAATTGAAGACAGAATTAAATCACTGATTTATGTAGAAAGGACATTAAAAAAATAACAAATGAGGGAAAGAGCTGAGGAATTAGAAAGAAATAACTGTCATGATTAATTGCACACCAGTTAAAGGGCTGTTGAGTGTAATATCTAGATTGATCAAAATGATTTCATTAGAGACCTTCATTTACATACTTTAAATTACGATTATGCCTCAACCTGTCCTTCATTACTTTCAATAAATTGTTATGAAAAAAGTCAGTCAGTAATGAAAAACTGCAGAGGCTTGAATTAAAAATTAAGATAATGAATTGACTAAGATGCAACTAACTTCAAGCATGATAGTTTTAACTCATTGCATATACTGGTAAATTTGATTTTTAAAACTAATCCACGTGATGGAGCACAGCAGCTTAAGTTGATAAAGTAGCTTATCAAAATATCATTGAAGACTGCTAATTAATGAGCTCTGATGAAAATGCAAGTGTCCCATTTATCAGTGTCCTTATTAAGCATAACCCATTGAGACAATAAACTCACATGATTCATTACTGAATCTTCTCTTAACTTAATCACTATGAATGTTTCTTTGATTTTTGCATTATTTTCCTCCCAGTCACTTTGATTGCAATTATATATTTTCAAAACCTACAAAGGTGACAGGGAAATTACTTTAACAACACATCCTTTTTCCTGTACAAGCTTAGCCTATTTGACGTGACAATTTGCTATTTAAATGAGCATAGAAGTACGGAAAATTCACATTAATTTTAAATATTCGTACTTCTTACCAAGAGAAAAATGTCATGACAACTACAGAATTCTCCAACCAAACTAATAATGAATTGCAATCACAGTAATTAAAGTGAGAATGATTACTTATATAATTAGATGCACTCAGCTCATCTCTGGAGGTAATTTATAAATCATTTAACAATAGTTTATAGCTGGTGCATTAATAAACTGGATAATTCCCTCCCCTTATCTTATGCTTCAGCAGAGCCTTTTCTTCATTGATCTTTGAATTGTTAAAGCAATGAAGTTATACTTGCAAATCAAATGGTGCAACAAAGGACATTTTCTACAATAACAGACAGAAAGTGCTAGAGATGCTCAACAGCACAGGCAGCATTTGGGGAAGGAGAAAACAAATTTAACTTTCAGATCACTAACCTTTTGTTGGAACTGGAAAAAGAGACTATAACGTGTTTTAGACAAATACAGAGGCAGAAAGGGAAGGGCAGAAGAGCGAAAGGGTGTGATAGGATGCAATGAAGAAGCAACAAAGTGACAAAAGGGTTAATGGTACAAGGCAATGGACATATTAAAGTACAAAAGATGGGCCTAGATAAGATACAAATGAGAAATCACAAAATTCATAACTTTTTTGGGAAATGTTGGGCAAAGGATGGTGCAATTATTGCTATTTTATTCTTCCATTATGTTGCTTACAGCTAGGTTAGAGTTTGAAGAACAATTTCTGATTATTATCATAACACTGTAAATTTGACATATTTTGTGTAGCATTAAAAATGAGCAAATTTACTGAAACAATAGATGAGATCTTTCCCTTTACCATTTGTGTTGTCATTTGCTTTGTTTGTGCACTCTACAGAATACACCTGAAAACAATTCAGGTGCCAAAGACAAAACTCTTCCTCTTAGGCCCTCTTGTGGTGCAGTGGTAGTCTCCCTTTCCAGAGATCTGGAGGCCTGGGTTCAAGTAGTAGTGTGTATTAACAGCTCAGAATGGTTGATTCAAAAAATAAATAAGTAGACAAAAGATTCCTCTTAGGGTGCTCATGGCGCAGTGGTAGTGTCCCTATCTCTGAGCTAGTAGACTGTGATTTAAGTCGTACCTGACCCAGAAATGGATAATCACATCTCTGAACAGGTTGATTGAAAATATCCAAAATCATCCTCTGAACACCTATGCAACGAACAAATAGCAAAAAATTCACCCATCTTACACATAAATGAAGTAAGAGACATCACAGTCTGTGTGTCCATGATTTTAAATGTCATTGTGAATTTGTGCCTCAAAGTATGCAGCTTACTTGCAAGATAAAAGCTTAGCCAATCATAACTCTGAGACACATTTCTAGAAACCTTCTCAATAAGTGACCTGAACCCAGACATTTCACTGATGGGAATGAAGAGAAATCAAGATATTCAGGTTCAATTGAGTCAAACATTTTGAAGCTCATTTTCAGCATTAACTCTTTACAAGGCTACAATATCACATTCCTACCTAAATATTGTAGGTCCTACATGTACTGATCCAACTTTCCATTGCAGTCACAAATAGCTGAATGGCTGAATACACTACACTGACTCCATTGCTTAGAAAGAGAGATTGATGAGGAAGCAACCTTTATTACAGAACATCATATGCTGTAATGTTATAATGGCTGCCTCAATAGTTACTGTGTTGGAATCGATGTCAAAATATAAAAGGGATAAATGCCCTTCGCCATTCTCTAACTCAACTCTTTCCGCTTTCTGGTAAATGAAGTGCTTTAAAATCAAAACCCTTTTGAATACTATTTATCTGACATTTTATAAAATTCAGGTATGTATAATTTTCAAATTGTCTCATTGTTCTTGCATTCCATATTGTTCATTGTGCTGGTTATTTATTTTAAACCATCCTATATTTTCTCACATATGCATTCTAAAATTGCACCCATTTCTTTAAGTGTCAATTATTTACTTCTTTAACTACATTCCCCTTTCTGAAAGGCGCCCGGACCAACCAACCCAACCACCCCGTGGCTCAACACTTTAACTCTCCCTCCCACTCCACCGAAGACATGCAGGTCCTTGGCCTCCTCCATCGCCAGAACATAACAACACGATGGTTGGAGGAAGAGCGCCTCATCTTCTGCCTGGGAACCCTCCAACGACAAGGGATGAACTCAGATTTCTCCAGTTTCCTCATTTCCCCTCCCCCCACCTTGTCTCAGTCGATTCCCTTGAACTCAGCACCGCCCTCCTAACCTGCAATCTTCTTCCTGATCTCTCCGCCCCCACCCCACTCCGGCCTATCACCCTCACCTTGACCTCCTTCCACCTATCACATCTCCATCGCCCCTCCCCCAAGTCCCTCCTCCCTACCTTTTATCTTAGCCTGCCTGGCACACTCGCCTCATTCCTGATGAAGGGCTCTGGCCTGAAACGTCGAATTTCCTGTTCCTTGGATGCTGCCTGACCTGCTGTGCTTTAACCAGCAACAAATTTTCAGCTCTGATCTCCAGCATCTGCAGATCTCACTTTTTACTCCATCTTCTTCTCAACCATTTACGTGATCCTATGTGAACAATCGCTTATGGATTTATTATTCTTACTAAAGCTGTTATAGCTACAATAAAGTCTCCTCTGGTAACCAGCAAACCAAAGAGGTTTGCTATCATTTGAGTCTAGATTAGAGTGGTGCTGGAAAAACACAGCAGCAACCGAGAAGCAGGAAAATCAACGTTTCGGGCAAAAGCCCTGCATCAGAAATAGAGGCAGGGTGCTTGCAGAGTGGAGAGAACCTAGACAAAAGAGCAAATTTATAAATTAACTTCTGACATGTGCTAAAATAATAGGCATAACAGTAAAGACGTCAACTCCCCTGATATTATTATCAATAAGACCAGTTTAAATGGTATAGAAGACACAGGATGATTCAGTAGAACGTTTGTAGCTGGTTTATAACAAAGCCAACAAGAAATGGGTCAATTCTCAGGGAGACATGGCTGGCCAAGGAGAAGGAAGTAACATGAGAGAAAATATTTTGACAACAGTGAAAATAATTTAGATTCAGCATAGCTATGGAAAAGGAGAAGGATAAACCAAACATTCTCAAATTGACAAAGTTGGATTTTGTGAAGCAAAAAAGAAAATGGGCAAAATTGAACTGGAAACAGCTACTTGAAGGTAAAATCAGATTCACAGCAGAGGTTGTCATTCAAAGAAGAGACAGAACCAGCTCAGAATCCATAAAGAAATGTAGGATAAAGCAGAACAATGAAGTTATGTCAGAAATTATTGTCACAATGGCTCTTCACCCTGAAACACTGATATTGTTAACTTGTTCTGAAGAAGAGAAGTCATATTCAACTTGAGACAATAACCCTATTCTTTCTCCATTGATACTGACTCACTTACTTCTATTTGAAGAAACCTGAGTGTGGAGGTGGAAGATGTGATATGGATGTTTTAACATGAATATTTTACATCTATTTTCACAAAGTACATTGTCTTGAAGGAACAAAGGTTTGAAATATTGGATTAGATCAACACAGTGAGGGAGGAATTATTAAAGGTCAAGAATCTTCAACAGTAATCAAATTGCCAGGCGAGGATGAAAATTATTCTAGGGAACTAAGACCAACAAGTCAGTCTAAATTTGGTGGTGGATCAAGTATTGGCAAAAGTTTTGAGGGACAGTACTAATTACCATTTTGGACAGTATAGATTAATCATGGACAGGCAGTGTGGGTTTGGTGTATGGTAGCCATGTCTGACTAACCTGATTGACCAACCAAAGGAAAGAAGCAAATCCCCAAATAACCCTGAGGAAAGAATCTGATCGACAAGATTTCACTTTCTAAAAGTATTAAAATCAACATTCAAACCAAAGCCAACATAATTAAAGTGTTATCGAATAAACTGATGATACTTGAATTAAAATGGTAAATTGATTTGAAACTGATATCACAAATATCACATATAGCATCAAGAGCAGAACCAAAGTTTCTTTAAGCTGCCCAGTAGTTTTTGCCATATATCACCATGGGTTGAAGCTCTAAAAGGTCTTCATCAATCATTCCTTCTTGCCTGAGCTTTCACCAGCAAGATGTACCTTGATAAACATTGTATCCCTCTCGTTAACTGACAGTGCAGGTTCCCAATGGCTGCTTTATCTGGCTCCTCTAATAAACCCTGTTAAACAGTATAGTCAGCTGTGTTAGACTGTCTTTTTGGCAGAGTCACATCTTCTGCCCACCCTCTTTCCTTCTGAATAAATTGCTCTTTCCCTGTGAGAAATTCACTTCTATCACAAAAGTTTCTGTGAGGGTGTCTGTTTTTTGTTCACTACCTAAACATAGTAGGAGATTGTAGGTGTGGCAGAATCAATGGCATCATCTTCCCCTGCACCCCCCACCACTCCCATCCCACATGACCCCAAGAAAGGCAGCATGACATTTGGCAGCATGATGTAAAATACTTACAGTTAAATGTTCAGCGTAGGCAGATCCAGCTCTTGTGCAGCCTATGACCTTGGAATGAGTTTGTGAATTGTGGACCGTATGTGACACACTTCAGAAGTTGTCTGCGATTACTTCTGTTTCTGTTTTATAAGTTACTCTGATTAATTTGTAATGACCAATGTCATGGTCAAGGTTGCTTGTGCTATTTATAATGAACATAACCGGATCACTGCTAGCTTTTCTGATTATACCTAACTTTAGCTTGCACAGTGTAAAGTAACTGATTCATAAAACTGCTCCTTGAAGGGCATTTTTCATTTTTATTAAACACTTACGATTTGAACGAGGATGGAAGGCATTTCAAAGAATGAGTGAGAGACTAGGGGAGCCCCACACCTATAGAATCCCTTCTGCCATGTACTCCCTGGTGACCTCATCAGGTTTGAGCTTCCCCACCCTCCCCCCGAACTCTTTTATTTAACTCTCCATCTTCCCACATTAAACCCCTCAACTCAAGGTCTACAACTTAATTATAACAATAACAAATATCATGCTACATTGCCTCCTCATCGACACCAGGGTAGTGGTGAGCATCGATGATCCCCTATGCCCTGCAATGCTCTGTGGACTCTCCTGCTTATATAATGAATTGCTTCCCTGGCAGGAGACACACCATATGTTCCACCATTCTCACATTCTGATCAATGAATCTGAACTATCAGCATCTTTTCTCCACCAGCACCTTACACCCACTACCCCCTATACTACCACCCCCTCCCCAAACTATACATTAATGCTGTCCCCTCCACACTTTACTTCAGCTCTGATGAAGAGTGATCTCGACTCGGTGAGGTAGCTTGCTCTCTCTCCATGGATGCTGTCTGGCCCGCTGTGATCTCCAGTATTTGTCGTTTTTGAGCCAAGACATTTTGAAAATGCACAAAAAGACAAGGCAAAGCAGTGGAGCTGTCAAAATCCAAGTAGATGCAAAGCAAGTGAGTACTAAGAAAGCAAGACCAGAGATGTACAGTGTTAAGGTAAGTGTCCATGTGCAAAAAGCAGCACTGCAATATAAGCTGTCAGTGAGTTCCAAGGTTTAGTACTGAAGTCAAGAGTGTGCTCCTGGAAAAGCACAGCAGGTCTGGCAGCATCCGAGGAGCAAGAGAATTGAGGAGAAGTCAATTCTTCTGCTCCTCGGATACTGCCTGACCTGCTGTGCTTTTCCAGCACCACACTCTCGACTCTGATATCCAGCATCTGCAGTCCCCACTTTCTCCGCCCTGCAGTACTGAAGTGCTGAACAGCATTATAAATGGGTTTGAGGTGTGCCATGGGGGGTGATGTGATAATACTGCTCCTTGGCCCATGTCAACCTGCCATGGAAGATAGACCCAGTCACTACCATAGGGTGTTCTTGAGCTATTGAAGAATGCTGACCAAGGGGAAAAACTAGGAGAAATACAGCTGCCATGTAACAGCTCTGTCTTTCATGTCAGAATGTGATACCATCTGTCTATTGCTGGGAAATAGCTATGTGCAAAGAAATAAAGTGAGCTTCGTTACAAATGAGATGTTAATGCATGCACGTATGCCCCTTGCCATTCACTAATGGCATTGACATCTCGCTGTTGAAACCTTATGGAGAAATTCTGACTTTTTTTCCAATGTTGAAAAGTGTATTTCCATTCTCGCCAAATTTTCCCAGCTGTCCCACCATTGCCCGTATCATTCAAGGATTGGAGAAATCCTGCCCTATAGTTTTTTTTTCTAAGTTCCTTGCAACCTCCACAAATTTCCTTGCTACTGTGTGGTACAATTCAGAGATTATGTGAAGTGTGAACTCCCCACCTTTCCTTGACATTTGAGTACACCTTGCAAACTCAAGACAAAGTTTCTGCAAAATTAAGGAAGTTCTAGCATTTCGATTTTAGCACTATTACAAAAGAGTTCCATTTAGCAATGTACAAATTAGAGGCAGAAGTAACCAATTCGTTCCCTTGAGCCTGATCCACCATTCCATCGGATCACAGCTGATCTGCTTGTGTTTTGAATTCCACAACCCATCTACCCCCTTAAGGATTGATAACATCTATACTTCCTGCTGCCCCAGAAAGGCAGTCAACATATTCAAAGATCCCTCTCACCCCAGTTATAATCTCTTCCAACCTCGTCCAACCAGTAGCTACAAAAGCTTAAACACACGGACTAACCGATTCAAGAACAGCTTCTTCCCTGCTGTTGGTGGAATTCTGAGTAGATCTCTCAAATTTTAAATTTGACGTTGATCTCACTCTTTTTGCACCTTGTCTGCAGCTATACCATTGTATTCCTCACTCTGTTTTATTACCCCTATGCACTGTGTATGGTATGATCTGCCTGTACTGATTGCAAAACCCATCAATTCACTGTACCAAGGTACATGTGACAGTAATAAATCAAATCAAATATTAAAAATAAATCCTTCCCCAAACAGAATATATCTACCTCTGTCCTAAAAACTTTCAATGACCCCCACCTCCACTGTCTTCTGAGGTAGAAAGGTGCACAAACCTCTGACAGAAAAAAAACAAATCTGCTCATTGGTGTCTTGAGGTTGTTGGATAACTCCCTGAGCTGGGTGGAGATCCAATTAACTAGACTGATGCTCTGTGAGGGATTCTGGATCAGTGGTGCTGGAAGAGCACAGCAGTTCAGGCAGCATCCAACGAGCAGCGAAATCGACTTTTCAGGCAAAAGCCCTTCATCAGGAATGAGATCCACTGAAAGAAAGATGAGTAGCGTAGACATGGTGATGCCTCCTCTATTACAAGCCATTTCATTGTTCTTGCATTGCTGCTGCAGAATGTCCCAGTGTTCTAGGTGTAATGTCAGGAGCTGAGTTTGAAAAATCGCTATTGTGACATGAAAAATTATTTTCATGAATTAGCTTTGGATTATCCATGAACTGGTTGTTCCATTGTAATAACAAATACTCAGAGAACAGAGAAACAAAAATACATTTTGTTTTGGATTGTCGAAAACCATAATAATCTTGGTGATGCAAACGAGTCCCTACTTGACTATTACTGTGGGCTTTTTTGTTTCATGGATGGTGTGAAAATAGCAACAATTATCTTAAGTGGTGCTTTACTACCAGCAGGAGCTGACCATATTCAGCAGGAAATGCATCCTGCTAAACCGCAGGGTGCTGGGCAAGAAGGCCTGTTGAGCTGCTGAAGAATCGGTGACAAGCTGAATAGGAGCACTGATAATCTTCAAAGCTACTGCTCTTCCCTGCTAGTTGGTGATAAAACAGCATGGCACATTCAGTAATCAAAAAAACGGTGAGTGCTGGAAAGTGGCAAATTTGCTTGTTCTGCATGCTAACTAACCTTACCTGGCACTGAGCCACAAATCACTTAAAAAAGGTAGTATGAAGTCCACCTTCTCCGTTTGTATTAATATTAGCTGCTCATAGTATAACAGCCCAGCTCACAGGTTGGCACGGTTACACTTACTCTTCGTCTGGCTGTGCAACAAATGTTTTGCATTACATTCAACCATCTTGCATTTCAATAAAGATATTTCCCAATTCTAAAAAGAAAGTGAGATAAAATCTATGCAATGGTGAATTTTTTTTAAAAAAGGTTCAGATTTCGCGGCAATGCTGTTGCCCAAAAGGTTTGGTGGGTGCATTTGTACTGACTGTATTTACTATTTAATTCAGAGTCCATTGCGAGCTAACCAAAACAATATGGAGCTTGTTGAGTTGTGATTTGTTGGAGCTAACTCCAAAAAGACAAATCTATCTTCAGTACCAATCAACCCTAACTCTCACTGTCCAACTTTTATATATTCACCCCATATTCCATTTCTTTCCATCATCATTATTTTGTGCTGAACTGGACTGTTAGTTATGGTAAGACTGTTTGGTCCCCCAACTGTCCATCCAAGTTTAAACTCTCATTATCGCATCAGCTGTCTACCTTTGCTTCCACAACATTGCCAGTCTCAGTAATGACTTCAGTCCACTGTTGAAATTCACATCACTGCCTTTGCGGTTTCCAGATTTGCTAATTCCAATGCTCTCCTGGCTGAGGTCTCATTCTCCTGCCTTTGGGTGCTCCAAAGCTCTGTTACCACCTACCCTTTATTACCATCCTCCTCCACATGACGTCCACTCTGGACCACTCAAGAACTACTCAATTTCCCTCAAATGTTTGTGCAGGAACCATAAAAATTGGATGGAAACTTTCCGATAGGATTTGGAATACACTGCCTGAAAGGAATGTGGGAACAATCTGAAATTCAATGAAATTCAATATAGGTCAGCATACTATATTTGCTTTGGGTTCCCAATGTGGTATAGCAAACCTTTTATTAACCCATAAAACCATGAGTATGCCGGTTGATAAAATATTGTGGATAATCAAGAGGTACGCATAATCATAGTTCACATCCCAGGTAACAACTAATGTTTTCTTATCAATGCTACATCCGTTTGGTCTCTATCGAAGATCTTGCTGTTAAATGTATTCCATTAGTTTGCCTTTAGACCATAAGACCATGAGGCATAGGAGCAGCATTAGGCCATTCAGCCCATTGGGTCTTCTCCACTATTCCATCTATGGCGATATATTTCTCAAACCTGTTCTCCTGCCTTCTCCCTGTGACCCTTAATCCCTTTACTAATCAAGAAACTAACTATCTATGTCTTAAATATACTCAGTAACTTAGCCTTCACAGCTTTCTGTGGCAATAAATTCCACACATTTACCACAGTCTGGCTGAAGATATTCCTCCTCATCTCAGTTCTAAAAGAATGTCACTTCACTCTGAGGCTGCACCATTGGGTCCTCATCTCTCCAACAAATGGAAACATCTTCTCCATGTCCACTGTCTCCAGTCCTCTCAGTATTCAGTAAGCTCTATCAGATTCCCCCCTCATCCCTCTAAACTGCATTGAGTACAGATCCAGAGTCTTCATCCACTCCCCATATGACAAGCTCCTCCTTCCTGAGTTCATTTTTGTTAACCTTCTCTGGACTCCCTCCAATACCAGCACATCCTTCCTTCGGTATGGGGCCCAAGACAGCTCACAAAATTTCAAACCTGATCCGATCATAGCCTCACAGATTCAGAAGTACATCCCTGCTCTTGTATTCTATGAATGCTAACATTGCATTTGCCTTTCTGACGGGCAACTGAAGCTGCATGATAACCTGAAGAGAATGCTGAACATGAACTCTTGAGTCCCTTTGTGCTTCAGAGTTTTGAAACATTTCCCCATTTAGAAAATAGTCTACATCATTATTCTTCATACCAAAGTGCATAACCTCACACCTTCCCACATTGTATTCCATTGTATTTGAACAAAGTCTGCTCCTTTGGCTCATGGACAATACATCTGTGGCTATAGTAGCAAATAAACCTGAACGGCAGTGTGCTAAAAACATAAATGAAAGGAACTTTAATCATTTCAAAAGCTGTAACTTATCACTGACTCCAAAATCACCGATGACCTTTTCCATCCAAAGTTCTCTTATGGATTGAGTAAGACTGGGTAGGTTGGGGATAAACTTTCTTACTTGATGCACCACACCTAAGATGCGCACTTCAGTATTGGAAAGTCACCAATGGCTCTTGTCTTTCTTGAATCCACTGTGATGACTTGTTCCTGGATAATGTGTTCGAGAAATGTCACTGTTGTTCTGGGGACTTGGCATTTCCCATTTATTAGAGTGGTGCTGGAAAAGCGCAGCAGGTCAGGCAGCATCCAAGGAGCAGGAAAATCAATGTTTCGGGCAAAAGCCCTTCAATTAGGAATCCCTTTTGCCTAAAACGTCGATTTCCCTGCTCCTCGGATGCTGCCTCACCTGCTGTGCTTTTCCAGCATCACTCGAATCTTGACTCTAATCCCCAGCATCGCAGTAGCCACTTCTGCCTATTTCCCATTTATTGTGAAGGCCTGCATTGTGACATACTTTTACCCCTTCCCAGACTTTCCAGTCACATTCTTGCTTCATTTTACCATGCACTTTGATGTTCAAAGATGTAAATAATGCAGGTCATTCCCTGGTTCTAGTTTTCTATTGTCCTTTGAAAACCTCTGGTGAAGGGGAGGTCTCAGATGGTGCATAGACAGACAACAATGCTATCAGTGCTCCATACTGTTGGTCTAAGGGCATCTGTCAGAACACACAGACTGCATCAGTTTTGTAATAATGGGCCACTTTATCTGAGGAGTGGCAATCTCACACAGGTTGCCACCGTGCCCTTCCTGTTTTACAAAAGGAGAGAGCTCCATGTATCTGAGAGGAGGTTATATTCAGCGCTCCCTCTGAAACGTGACACCATGTTTCAGTCTGACAGTTCTCAAACAGCATACAGCTGTCAGAGAAAGACAAACCAGGATTCCTTTTCATTAATCTGTTGCCATATTCTGAAACTTAAAAGTCTACTCAGCCATTTGACGGCTGCGGTCAAACAATAAGTACATAAGTAAATATTTGGGTGGTGGCACCATACCATAGATATTAGGAGCAGGAAAAGGCCATTCAGCCCTTCTAGCCTGTTCAGCCACTCCTTATGTTCATGGCTAATCATCCAATTCAATAGCCTGATCCAGCCTTTCCCCCATATCCTTTGATTTCTTTAACCCCAAGTCATAGAATCCCTACAGTGTGGAAAAAGGCTGTTTAACTCATCAAGTCTACATCGACCCTCTGCAGAGCATCCGCCCCAGGCCCAGATTGGTACCCTGTTAGTCAGTATTTCCCATGGCTAATTCACTAACCTGCACATCCCTGGACACTACAGGATAACTTATCATCACCTGTCCTGTACATCTTTGGACTGTGAGAGGAAACTGGAGCACCTGGAGGAAGCACACAGATACAGGGAGAATGTGTAAGCCCACAAAGCCAGTTACTCAAGGCTGGACTTGAACCCAGATTCCTGCTGCTGAGAGGCAGCAGTGCTAACCACTGAGCCACCGTGCCGTCCTCCTGTGATTATATTCAGCTCATTCTTGAAATCATACAACAGTTAGGCCTCAATTTCTTTCTGTGGTACCAAATTTCAGAGGATCATCACTCGCTGGGTGAAGAAATTTCTCCTCATCTCAGTCTGAAACAATCTACACCATAACCTTAAACTGTAATCCTTGGTTCTTGACTCCTCCATCACCAGAAACATTGTCCTGCAAATACCATCTCTAGTCCTGTTAGGATTTTAAACATTTCTATGTGATCCCCCTTCATTCTTCTGAATTCCAGGTGAATATAATCCTAAATGATTCAACCTCTCCTTATACCTCAGCCCCACCACCCTCGGATTCAGTCTGGTAAGCCTTCGCTCCATTCTCTCTGTAAGGAGATAAGGAGATTCCTCAGATAAGGAGATCAAAACTGCACACATTATTCGAGGTGTTGTCTCACCAGAGCCCTGTAAAATTGCAGCAAGGCATTCCTGCTCCTGTACTCAAATCCTCTCACCTTGAAGACCAACACACTTTCTTGACCACATAGAGTCATAGAGATGTACAGCATGGAAACAGACCCTTCGGTCCAACCCATCCATGCCAACCAGATAACCCAACCCAATCTAGTCCCACCTGCCAGCACCCAGCCCATATCCCTCCAAACCCTTCCTATTCAAATCCCCATCCAAATGCCTCTTAAATGTTGCAGTCTCCACCACTTCCTCTGGCAGTTCATTCCATTAGTCCTGTGAGGCTGATTTCCTTCCAGTCTCGTTCAATGTGTTCTGTGACGGATGATAAATGCAATGCACATCTGCACATTCTGACACATAGGGTAAGTGCTGCTTGAGGGGTTGGATTGGTGGGATTTTTGGAGGGTTGTGCACTCCTTCCAACACTTCACCTTTTTGATTCAACATAATCCAATGGAGTTTGTGTTCATCTGCATGCTTACCTTCTTTCAACTTTGGCTCCCAAAGTGGATAACTTCACATTTATCCACATTATACTACATCTGCCATACATTTACACACTTAGTCAGCTTGTCCAAATCCCACCAAAGCATCTCCTCACAGCCCACTCCCCTAGGGTACGAGATGGGTAGGATGTTGGATGTGTAGAGGGTAGGGTGCCAAGTATGCAGGGAGCCAAGTGGTGGGTGCCAGGGTGCAAGATGGCAAAGGGAAGTGGTGTCCTATTTCAGGTAGTTGTGGGAGAGTGGGTGAAATCGAGTAACAGTTTCAGGTCAGGGTGGGTTGGATTCAGTGAGGGAGGAGGTCAGGTCCGAGTGTGGCAGTTAAGGGAGGGTGGAAAACAGTTATGTGCATCAGCAGCGGTGGGAGGTATTGAGTCAAGTCAGTCCAAGGATTTGGGGTAGGTCTGCTGGAGGAGGGGATGTTGGGTCATGTCTGGTGGCCAGGCAGACCAGGTGGGGGTGGATTTGGGTTAGGCCCAATATGGAGTGGGAGTTCAGGTTGGGTCAGAAGGGGGGGAGACTTGTTGTGTTGGGACCCACGGGTGGCTGGTGGAGGTTATTTGTCCTTGGAGTGGTGAGTTAGGGTTTGGGGCCTGCAAGGACGTGCAGTTAAAGGCGTATGAGGTCATTCTGGCATTTGTTGAATAGTTATTGAGAAGTTAGATGATATATTTAATAGTCTGAATTTTCCTGAGGCACTACACTCAATTTCATCAGAACCCTTCAAAGACTCCAAACTAAAATGGAGACTTTCAGAGGGATCTAGAACTAATGGGTCTGCCAGCAGAAAATTTAATTTTCCCAGTAATATCTTTGGAGTTTGCGATAATGGAAATTTTACAGGGTCCTCATGTACAATTCCTATCTATGCTGGAATATACACTGGAAAATCCTAGTCATGGTTTAAATAGCTTCTTTGAATAAAGTTAGTTGATGGATAAATATTGACCAGGATTTCAGAATTAACTACCCCTCTCTCATTCAAGCTGTGAAATTCATTCTTTTACATCCACCTGGGAGAGGAGTCCAGGCTTTGGTTTAATGTCTTACCAAAAGGCAGCATCTCTGACAGAGCAGCACTGCTTTAGTATTGTGAACCTCAGGTTGTTGTGCTCAGGTCTCACAGAGTGAGGCCTCAAACCACAACCTTCCGTCTTAGAGCAAAACATGTTACCAATGGAGCCACAGTTGCCACACTACATAGAGGGTATTGACATGCTCATTCAACAAGCTCAACAAAACTTTCATATAATTTCATAGATTCTTTACAGTTTGGAAACAGATCATTTTGCCCATCGAATCCACGTTGACACTCTGAAGAGCATCCCACCCAGATCGACCTCCCCATCCTCTCACTGTAACCCTGCATTTTCCCATGGCTAATCCACCTACCCTCCACATCCCTGGACACAATGGGCAATTTCACAAGGCCAATCCACCTACCCTGCACATTTTTGCACTGTGGGAGGAAACCCACGCAGACATGGGGCAATTGTGCATGCTCCACACAAACAGTTGCCTGAGACAGGAATAGAATCCCTGTCCCAGGCATTGTGAGACAGCGGTGCTAACCACTGAGCCATAGTGTTGTCTCTTTTATCACAGTCTTCCACAACAAACTGTTTTCTTCCACAATTTCCAATATTACACTTTGGATTCCCAATCACAGTTTCTGAAAATAACTTCTGCTCATCAGAATAAATGCCTTTAATTCTTACTCTGTTTCCTGTTTTGGAGCCACATTGCTATCCATTCTGCTGGGAGCATACTCCAAAGTTCAACTTGATGTCTGTTTCACCTGTTGCTATGGTTATCGTGAACATGGCACATTCTTCACAAGTGTCCTTGGTGAACTTACTGAGGGCTATAATATAATCCATGCTAGTAATGATTCCCACACCCACCTTGAACCAATGACCTGGTCAGTAGCATTCCTGTTATTGCATGGGAGACAATTAGGCACTGACACATAGAACTTTTGCACTGATCATTTAACTTCAGATAAAATCAGTAATTAAAGTAGTCCCAATGGTCTTAGAATATATAGGACTTAAGTGGTTCAGCTCAATGAAATAAATAGTCTTCCCTTCACTGTTTGATCACGCAGCATTGCTGTCTGAGGAGGGCACTGCTTGTCACTGGCCACTCGGGTGTTTCCTTTCTTCCTGGTGGTGGTACATAAATAAAGATTTTTTTAAAAATGAAGTAAGTAGTATGCATCACCCACTATCTACCATTATTATAACCTTGTAGCACCAGTATGGCGAGGAAATAAAGTGAACCCAGGGCTTTTATTGAATAGGAGGATTAAGATGTGAAATGGTTAACTGACATCATGGAATAGACTCGACCCGTCAGCTTCTCAAAGATGATTCCTGGGGGAGCTAATGAAAAGTTGTTAAGTTCTGTAGTTGTCACCAAAGCTGTGAAAAGTATGTTTTAGTCATGCTAATGTAGACCTGGATTTAAATTCAGCCCAATGGCTCACAAGATGGTATCAAGTCCCTTAGATATAATGTAACCAACTAACCATTTACCATTCATCAAAATCGTGCCTATATTTTCCCCAGATTGTTACAAGGGGATCATTCCCTCCTGTAGTATCCATGTTTAAGATTGATATTAGCTAGAAATATTGGTGGCAGTGAATCAATCCAGATGGCTCAGGTGGTCGACTGGGAAAGTAGATCAGGAATGATCACAATGTGTTGGCAAGTGTTGGATATCAATGGCCATGGACGACGGGCACATGAATTGGTGCAAGTGAATCATACCCTGAGATGCTGTTAGGTGCTGAGCAACATGGAGACTGGTCCCAGTGAGCTCAAGTCACCTGATCTGACATCCGTGGAGAGAATTATAGTCGTAGAGTCATACAGGAGCCCCTTCAGCCCACCAAGTCTATGCTGACAAATTACAAACTACATCAATCCCATTAAACTGCACTTGGCCCATAGCCTACTACGCCCTGGCATTTGACCTGCTCATCCAGATGCTTCTTCAATGTTGTGAGAATATTTGTCTCCATTGCCCTCTCAGGCAGAACATTCCATATTTCTACCACCAAAAGGTACAAAATATTTTCCTCAGATCTCCTCTAAACCACTTAATCCTCACCTTATATTTATGGTCTTAGACACGTCTGCCACTGGGAAAAGATTCTCGTGATCTACTCTGTCTATGTCTCTCATGACTTTGTATATTTCAATCAGACCCTCCCTCAGCCTTCTCTGCTCCAAGGAAAACAGACCCAGCCTATTCATCATGCCTCATTACGAAGACATTTCCTCCCAGGCAGCATCCTGATGAATCTCCTCTGCACCATCTCCAGTGCATTCATGTCCTCTGATAGTGTGGGAACCAGAACTGCACACAGTACTCTATATGCAGCCTAACATTGTTTACTAACATTGTAAAAATACGTCCTAGCTCCTTTATTCTACATCCGGCTAATTAAGACAAGTATCCCATTTGCCTTCTTCATAACCTTGCCTACTTGAGCCGACACCTTCAGAGATTTCTGGACTTGTACAAAGGCCCTTTTTCTTGAGTACTCCCTAAAGACCTACAATTCATCACCTATATCTTCTTATTACATCTCCAAAAATGCATTCACCTCACACTTATCAGTATTAAACTCCAATCTGCCATTGTTCTGCACAATTTACCAGCTGATCAATATCAGACTAGAATCTGAGACCATCCTCCTCACTATCAACAGCACCACCAATTTTCATTTATCTGCAAACTTACTAGTTAACACTTCTACTTTCACATTCAAGTCACTAGTGTACACAATAAATATCAAGGGTCTTAGAACTGATCCCTGTGGCATACTACTGGTCACAGGCTTCCAAACATAAAAACAATCCTTCACCATCACCCTTTGCCTTGGATCCCATGGGCTTCTACCTTTTGGACCAGCCATCTATGAGAGGCCTGGTCAAAGGCCTTATTGAAATGCATGTAAACTACATCAACTGCACTCCGTTCATCAATATAATAATCTTTTCAAAAAACTCAGTTAAATTAAATCAGAGAGGTTGCTCTCTACCAAGTCCGACTATCCCTGATCAATTCCTGCCTTTTCAATTATTGATTAATGCTGTCCTCCAGATTTATTTTCCAATAACTTTCCTACCACTGACGTCAGACTAACTGATCTTTTATTACCTGGCCTATCCATGCTGACCTTCTTGAACAAAGGGACCACATTACCTATCCTCGGGTTATCTGGCACTTCACCAGTGGCAAGTGAAATATTACATACCTCCATCAAAGTCCTAGCAATCTCCTTGTCTCCCTGGGATACATCACATCAGGCCAAGGGCATTTTTGTACTTTTATGCCCCATAAAACATTTAATATCTCCTCCTTATTAATCTTAACGTGGTCTCAAACCTCACCAAACCAACTAAAATTGCTGGCTACAGCATCTTTCTCCTCTGTGAATACAGATGAGAGGTACTGATATAAGAACACCCCCACATCCACTGGCTTCATGCAAAGATTATTCTTCGTCTCTAGCTCAGCCTATTATTTCCCTGGCAATCCTCTTACTCTTAATACACCTATAAAATACCTTGGGGTTTTCCTTGATCCTATCAGCAAAAGATATTTCACAGCCTCTCTTTGACCTCCTAATTTATTTACTTTTCAAAGTAGCTGCCTATACTCTCTGTACTTTGAAAGGTCTCCCCTAAACATTTAACTTCTACACTATCCTTATCTCTTTCCATTTTGGCATTGAACATACAGAGTTCTGGTCACTATCACCAGAAAGCTTGTCCATTGAACTTTCAAACACTCGAATAGCTTCATTCCTGACGTTAAAGTCATGGCATCCTAGCCTGCCTTGATTTTGCCTACCTTGCAATTTGCTTACCGTTGCAACATGTCCATAGCAGACGCCTAATACTCATCTCTGGAACATCTGGACAGCAAGGATACTTCCATCAGGCTCCAACCTCTCAGCTTCAGCTCCACCTTCAACGTCATAATTCTATCCAAAATAATCTCCAAACTCTGAGAGCTAGGTGTCTGTTCCACCTTCTGCAACTGGATCCTTGACCTCTGACCCACAGACCATAATCAGTAAGAATATGGAACAACACCTCCTTCACAACAATCCTCATCACCAGTGCCCTGCGAGGTTGTGTACTGAGTCCCTTACTATACTCCCTATACACTTAGGACAAAATTTGACCACGCAATCATTACTAGTTCGTTGATGACACCACCATTGTAGGACAATCTCAAACAGTGACGAGGCAGAATGCAGGAAAGAAATAGAGTGCTTGGTGGCACAATGTAAAGATAACACTCTGTCCCTCAACATCAGCAAAATGAAAGAGCTGGTCATTGACTTCAGGAAGCGAGGTGGAGGGCATGCCTCTGTCTACATTAATGGACTTGAGGTGGAGATGGTCAAAAGTGTCAAGTTTCTAGGATTGATGATCACTAACAATCTGTCCTAGACCACCCATGTAAATGCTACAGGTGGAATTGGGAACTGCAGATGCTGGAGATTAGAGTCAAGATTAGAATAATGCTGGAAAAGCACAGGAGATCAGGCAGCATCCAAGGAGCAGGCGAATTGACGTTTTGGATGAAAGCCCTTCATCAGGAATGAAGAATGAGGAATGAGGAACTTTTTGTTCGAAGTATTGATTTTCCTGCTCCTCGGATGCTGCCTAATCTGCTGTGCTTTACCAACACTACTCTAGTCTTGACAAGTTGATGCTATAGTCAAGCAGGCATAACAATGCCTTTACTTCCTCAAGAGGCTAAGGAAATTTAGCACATCAGTAAAATCTTTGGCAGATTTTTACAGATGCACCATAGAAAGCATTTTATCCGGATGCATCACACCTCCAAATCTGGTAACAGCCTTGAAACTTTTTCTGAACCCTTTCAACTTTCACAACGTCCTTCCAAAAGCAGAGAGAGCAGAAGTGAATGGCAGTATTCCAAAAGTGGCCTGACCAATGTCCTGTACAGCTGCAACATGACCTCCCAACTCCTATACTTAATGCCCTGACCATAAAGGAAAGCATATCAACACTTCTGTACTATTCTGTCTACCTGTGACTCCACTTTCAAGAGTTATGAACCTGCACTCCAAGGTCTCTTTGTTCAGCAGCACTCCCTAGGACCTTACCATTAAGTGTATAAGTCCTGCATCCACAGACTGAATCAGAAAATTTTCTTGTACACACTTAATAACTTCCTCTCCATCTAAACCCTTACACTGTGGCAGTCCCAGTCAATGTTTGGAATGTTAAAATCCCCTACCATAACCACCCTCTTATTCTTACAGATAGCTGAGATCTCCTCACAAATTTGTATCTCAATTTCCTGCTGACTACTGGGGGGTTTATTGTACAATCCCAATAAGGTGATTATCCCTTTCTTATTGCTCAGTTCCATCCAAATAACTTCCCTGGACAAATTCCCAGGTATATCCTCCTGAAATATAGCTATGATATTATCTTTAATCAAAGACGCCATTCCCCTTCATCTCTTGCCCCTCTTTCTATCCTTCCTGTGACATTGATACCTTGGAACATTAAGCTGCCAGTCCTGTTCATCCCTGAGCCATGCCTCTGTAATTGCTATGATATCCCAGTGTCATGTTCCTAACCATGCCCTGAGTTCATCTGCCTTCCCTGTTAGGCCTCTTGCATTGAAATAAATGCAGTTTAATTTATCAGTCCTACCTCGTTCTCTGCTTTGTTCCTGCCTGCTTTGACTGTTTAACTTGCTCCTTTCCCAACTGCACCAGTCTCAGATTGATCTCTTTCCTCACTATCTCCCTGGGTCCCACCCACCACCATCACCCCATCCCCTTCACCAGTTTAAATCCTCCAAAGCAGCTCTAGCAAATCTCCCTGCCAATATATTAGTCGCCTTCCAATTCAGGTCATCCTTCTTATACAGGTCGCATTGCTGGTGTCTATACTATACAGAGGGACTGCTGTTCCCTGTATTATAAACAGGCACTGCAGTTCTCTATACTCAGAGATTGCTGTTATTCAATCTGGGGTGACATGGTGGCACAGTGGTTAGCACTGCTGCCTCACAGTGCTAGGGACCTGGCTTCAATTCCCCACCTCAGGTGACTGACTGTGTAGAGTTTGCACATTGTCTGCATGGGTTTCCTCCTACAGTCCAAAAATGTGCAGGTTAGGTGAATTGGCCATGCTAAATTGCCCATAGTGTTAGTTGAAGGTGTAAATGTAGGGGAATGGGTCTGGGTGGGTTGCACTGCGGCGGGTCAGTGTGGACTTGTTGGGCCGAAGGGCCTGTTTCCACACTGTAAGTAATCTACTTAAAAATCAAAGATATTGGCATTGATTATGCAAACTAGATTCCAGTAAATCAATATTGAATGTAGTTGGCTGGTCTGGCAGATTCTTTTTTTGTAGTAGGTCAGATGCAAGTGAATTGCAGTTGATTACGCAGTAATGTAATTTTTATAGGTTGGGAAATTAGTTCACTTTTGAGGCAATGATTCTTTCTGGCAATCAGGTTTTAAGAGCGGTTGAGACCAGAGGCAGACAGAAGTTAAGCATAGAAGCTTCTTTGTTGATGACTGTACTGATGTCAATTATGGGTGGGAAAAAGAAGTCAAAGCTGGATGATTATATCTACTCGAAAAACATCAATTTCAGTCACATGACAAGCACTCCCACTTCTTTCATTGGCTGAAGAGATGGTTTTCTTAGAATCCCTACAATACGGAAGCAGGCCATTTGACCGCACCACCCTCAGAAGAATATCTCACCCAGATCTACCCCATCCCTGTAACCCTGCATTTATCATGGCTAACCCATCAAGTCTGTACATCCATTGACATTACGGGCAATTTAACATTAACAGTCCACCTAACTTGCACGTCTTTTGACTGTGGAAGGAAACCAGAGTGCCCACAGGAAAGCTACACAGACATGGGGAGAATGTGCAAACTCTACACAGATAGTCTCCCAAGGTGGGAATTGAATTGGGGTCCCTTGTGCTGTGAGGCAGTGCTGCTAATCACACAGCCACCGTGCCACCTCCCCACTCAGCCACCATGCTGTCCCCCACACCCACCGCCCCTCACTCAGCCGTAGTGCTGCCCTCCCACCTGCCCCCACTTAGCCACACTGCTGTCCCGCCACTCAGCCACCATGCCCTTGCCCCCCCCCACTCACCTATCATGCCGCATTTGTTCAAAAACCATTGTGCAATGCAGCAGATAACTGAATATTTTTAGGAACATTTAAACATTACAGTGGAGCCAGTCTTGGTACCAGAAACCTGGCTGTCAGTGTAACATTTCCCAGAGAGTCTAGCCCTCCCTACATTTGCTGAAATAGCATATTTGTTTGATTTGGGGATAGCCACAGGAGACTTTTACACTACCTGCTGACCCCTTCTACCTTTCCTGGAGGTAACCCATCCACCTGACTGTATCAGTGGCTTTACTCCCTTCCTGAAACTGCCTTTGCTCAGGCAGGTTAGAGTAGGCGTCTTGTCTGTGGTTTCTGTGTTTGGCTCAAGTGGAGTATCTATACAACATAAGGACTGTGACTTTCCAGAAGGGTGATGGAAGCCTTTATTCCCCTAGTTACTGCTGACCATAACTTTCCAGATATTGTTATCAACTGACATCAATTATAAGACCACCCCTCCTGCAACAAAAGAGATCAAGTTCCCAGAGCAGCAAAATATTCATTTCTCAAGAACAATTCAGCAAGATAATAGTCTTTAAAGAAAAACAATTTTGAGGCTCACCTTATGCCTTATTGGCATGACAGTAACCATCATTCCTTGATATTCAATGGCATTATTCTTGGTCAATCCCTCACTATCACATCCCAGGGGGTTATCATTGATTGGAACTGGACAGGCCCTCTAAATACTGAGGGCCTGTCTTCTGAAGACTTTGAGGCACTTAGCACTCTCTCCAGCAGCATCCAGAAAGCAGCAGTCTTGACAGGCAGTAACATAGACAGACCTGCATCAATGCTTCAATATTTTGCTTCATGGAAAGTCCAGGCGCCTGGGTATATTAGAGAAGAGGGAGGACCTGTGGCTGAAGTTCACCTGGACCATGTGAATATTACAAGAGTGCTGCAACACTTGTATTTGCCTGCAGGATTATATGAAGTCCACTGGACCTTTCAGGTGCTCTCTGGGGGCATTTTGACCACCCCTTAAACTCCTATCATTGTCTAAGTGCGGCCTCTGGCAGCAGATGATGAGTACACTAAGCAGGGGAACTTGAGCAGTGAAGGCAAGGGTATCCTTTTTCAGAAAGAGGCCTCATATAAAGAGGGAGCAATGGAGAGAGAAAGGATTTACTCAACCATTTGTGAATTACAGAGTTAATTCTATGTGAATGCTTTATTTTCCTCGTTTAACCTTAATTGTCCTTTATGTTCGTAAAGTCCTGATGCATGTGGAATGAAGAACTCTGGACCATTTGTATGCATAAATCTCACGTTATGCCAGGACTTTTCCTATAATGATCAACGTGATTTTTTTTGTTTAAATTCCGCTAGTAATCCTGTAGAAAATTATCTGGTAATCAGGACAAAGCATAAAGCCAAAGTTCAAAATAAACATTCAGCTGATGATCTACTCTCGGATTTCTAGTGTCACTACTAACTACAATTTATAATTGGTAATGGTCAAGCATACCACTCCTTTCTTCTCTCTGTCTTTTGTATTGCATCTGACATAACCAATTAGTCAATCACTGATAGCCAATCCTTACTGGTAATGGCAAGAATAATTCCATTTTCCAAGCGATGTAATTTTGCAATGCCATGGAGGTAAATGACTATTACCTATGCACCAAGCGGTGCAACATCATTCACCATGTTTTTTCATTTCATATTCAATTTCACAAAATCTTTTTTTTAATACCATGAATGGAGAAATTTCTGAAAAGTCAATTTTGATTACAGAATCGTAGAAAATTTACAGCAGAACAGGAGGTTATTTTTAAAATTACACTTGTGCCAGTTCTTTGTCAAGAAACACCTCATTTTGTGAATAGAAATCTTGTATTACATATTGTACAATAAAATGTTCTTTCAGTTAAATATGGCCAATTATGAACAAGTCCTGTTTAATGTGGAGCATTAATCCATTGGATTGTTGCCAGGGTAATGCGCTACCTCTCTGTTAGTAATCAGTCTTGTCTTGTTATATCAATATTGACAGTTGCAATTCTCATTACCTCTACATGCATTGACTTCATTTTGTTTATGAACTATCTTTCTTGGATAGTATAACCATTTATAACTGGTATATTTAAGGTTATGCAAGTTGACAAAAACAGGTCTTCCAAATCATGAGGATGTCAAAATGTTTACATGCAAATGAGGTAACACAGTACACCCTGACACAAAATTCCTTGCAAAAACCTGTTTCCACATTGCATTCAGCTGCACACCAGCAAATTAAACAGGAATAGGTTAGGTAGAGTCAAGCTAAGCATATTTTGTGTCAGGATTGGGGCACATAATGCATTCGGTGACCTTAAAGGTTAGTATTTGAATGTGTGTTGAGAGAGAATGAAAAAGAGAAATTGACAGTACTTGAGGGTGCGTTTGCAATGCTTACATAAAGTGCTATTAGGACAGGTGAAGCATTATATACAGTCAGATAATATCCTCTGCCTTGAAGCACAATTACTAACATTTGTTGAAAGAATATTTTTGATATGTTCTATACTGTGGTGAACAGATCTGGTATTCTATGTGTGTAAAGATCCCAGCATAGTCATTCTCCACCCAGCATCCCACTTCTTTGTGTCCTTGATCTGAGCCACAGAAGCAAAAAAAGCAGATGTGTGAATTGTTATGTGTTATAATATGTCTTCAGTTCCTTGCAATTTACAACAGTCATCCTCCTCTTGATGTGTGCTATAGATTTGCAATGAAATCTATTCTCTCGAGCCATCACATTTCACAAGCAGGGAAGATTCAAATTAGAATAGTCTTTCAATAACACCCTGCAGGCAGGCAGTAATGCAATATTCCCTTCCTTTGAACCTTCTGAGTTTGAAGACAAGCTTCAAATGAGTACAGTCTTTATAAAACTGTGCAGAATGAATGTTTCAACCACAGTGCCTTGTAGGATGAAACAGGGTAGTGGAACTATTGGAGAACATACATTAATGTCAAATCATATGTAGTGAAGTCTTTGTCCTGGAGAATCCCAAGGTGATTCACCTTTCGCACTAGCAATATTATATCTTGCCCTTTATTTTCTTGCAATCCCAAAAAGAATGCCTGACTTTCCTAATGCAGCATTTAAATGGGAACAATTTTGAGATGGTGTAAAGTTCAGATCATAGTCAAAACATCCACATGATACTTTTACCTCAGCATTGTCTCTGATGTGAGATTTAGTGAACAAACTGCTTTCAAAAGCTCCACATCTCTGCCTTGGCCAACTGGGGGTTGGGGAACATTTTTTAAGTTTCTACTGCCCAAATTTGTAAGTGATACGCTTAAGAAATGGTTAAAAAAAACCTGCTGGATTCAGTCACTTCCATGATTAATAGCAATGCTGATTATTTTTCCAAAATGCAAGCAGTTCAAGTAGATGCTTGTGTTTGTTGTTCTTTGATGCCTATGTCACTAAACCACATCTAAAATTGACTGCTTATTTTTGTTGAATACATTTGCTGAATACTGTTCGAGCGTAATGAAAAAAAATAATTTATGGCGTTTCAGACTGGTGGCACCAAGGATTCAAACTAGACCATAATGAGTTGCAAAGCTGTTTAATTGAGAAGTTCTAATAGTATCCTTACGGAACAAAATACTGAGGCTGAAACAATTCATAAATATCAGCAGAACACAGCTTGAATGGCTGCTGGCTATTTGTTGTCTCAAAGAGATTGTCAATAGTTAATTCTGTTTGTTTTTGACTTTATGGAGTATAGTGAGCACATTAAAATCATTACGATATTAACAGACAGAAATTATAGTATAAGCTATCAGCTAACGATTACCACAAAACTGAAGTAGGTTTTTCTCTCTTAATACTGCCAGCAAATAAACAGTATAGCATAGATGACAGTAATGCCATTTTAATGGCTATTGTTATCCACCTTTTATCAGCCAATAAATAAATCCAAACATGAGCAATAATACAAGGTCATGGAAAGGGCAGAGCAGTTGAAATAGATTTGCCCTTTTTTTAACTCATGTAAAAGGCTATTACATTGATTGCCTCTTTGTACTCAGTTGAATTTATGTGTTATGCAAAGTAGGTTTCTGAGTAATTTGTTAAATTTATGCTGAACATCACATTCTGTCAGCTCTTGTTTATGCATTCTTCTGATGAATATTATTTATGCATCTTATTTCTCTCATCCCCTTGAAAAATGTAAATAGTCTGCCTGTTTAAAAAAAAATCTGGAGGTGGTCTTCATCTGGTTTGTGTGAGCATCAAAGGAAACCCCTTTGAAGAGGTAGAAATTGTATACCTAATGAATATACCACTAACCAGCTTTATAATTTTAAATAGTGCATTCTGACTAATAGATATGCTTCATGCAATTTAAAGAAGCTTAATTGTAAAAATATTTGAAACAAAAATGGTTGCAACTTAATGGGAATAGGGAATGTCCCATAAACATAGCAGACAAAGCCTATTTCATATTAAATATTCAACGCACACAGCTTATTGAGCAGAAATATTCCATGCAAAAGTCAGCTGTGAGTTTTGCCTACAGAGAATACAGTATGAATGCTAATTAAATTCTGCATTTATAAATGTAAGACCACAGAACAAAGGCAAGAGCATGCTATTTCTTGTCAAATTTTCTATCCTTCATATAAAGATAAAGGCACTTCTGAGGATAACTGCTTTGTGAAAATAACTTAAAAGAAAAGCATTACTACATTTTTCAGAGCTTTCCTACTATTCTTTCTTGAAATTACTTGGACTCTCATAGTTTAGGATGCATCACAGCTTCTCATAATTAGGCCTGAAATTTAGATAAGCTTTTAATTAAATCCCAGAGATAACCAAACAGAAATGAATGCCTGGTGACTGCTTTCTCTTGATGTACTTGTTCCCTCGTGAGGGTTCATCCCGCCCGCAATAAACAGTTAAAATATCTCACTCTCAGAGCCCAGTTTTTAAAAGCTTTAAATGGCTTTGTCAAGAGTGTGAAACTATTGTCTTTCCAAATGCTGACATTATCCTGAGGGTTTCTTATGACATATCTGCACACCTCGCATTTTAAATGCTCTGCAAAGTGAAGGTTCTACATTTGAGTTTCTTTGCTATAATGGCTTGAGAATATGTCTTGAGCTAGGTCAACGTCTAACAGTCCTTTGTGAGATTCACAGCTAGACTTGTGGAATAAAGCATTCAGCAGCCTTTCAATGTCAACCACAATAAGATGTCCCAAGTCCATGCTTCAGGAGCTCTAGGGCCATGCCAGAATCAAGCATATAATTAGCACGAGTATGCAAGTTCTCACTAGGCTCAAAGGGTTGTAATTGGAGCTATTGAACATACAAAGAATAAAAGAAGGCTGTTGAGCCCTTTGAGCGTGCTCATCAATCCTTCAGATCATGGCTGATCTGATTTTAACCCCAATTTTGAGGTAAGTAAGCCTTTTAAAAGGAAGAAAGCTCACATTTAAAGCATACCAATTTCTCTTCTTCTGCTGCCTCACAGCACCAGAGATCCAGGTTCAAATCCCGCCTCGGGCAACAACTGACTGTGTGGAGTTTGCACGTTCTCCCCATGTCTGTGTGGGTTTCCTCCGGGTACTCCGGTTTCCTCCCACAGTCTAAAGATGTGCAGGTTGAGTGAATTGGCCATGGTAAATTGCTCATAGTGTTAGGTAAGGGGTAAAGTAGGGGAATTGGTCTGGGTGGGTTGCACTTCGGAGGGTTGGTGTGGACTTGTTGGGCTGAAGGGCCTGTTTCCACACTGTAAGTAATCTAATCTAATCTAAATCTAAAGTGAAAATGACATCTATCAAGACAGATGCATAATTAAAAATTAACATCTAACTTGAAATCTAGTATAAATCTGATTTGTGGTACAATCATGTGGTTCAACGTAGTCCAGTAAAATAAATCTGTATTTACATCATTCCACTGTCAACACATTGTTGTGTGTGTTGTAGCCAATGTGCACAAATGCTCAGGATACAAATCCCTTCTTTTTCTCATGTTACCCCTTGCTCCAGGCAGTGATTCATGCTCTGGCATGACCACAGACTAGCACCTTGCTCAAGAGGTCACAATTCATGTTCGAACCTTTGAACTTAAACAAGGAATATTGAGAGGATGCTTAAACATTACCCATTACAGCTTAGATAATCCTATCTCGACCCAGCGCCATTCAAGAAAACTTATCAAAATCTGTCAACTGATGATCAGAAGTGAGGACTTTGCCTAGTTTGTTTTTCAGCCAAGACTGAGTACAACGACCCCATGTTAACGTGTCATCAGTCCATCTCAGTGCAGAGTGACCTTGATTGTTTCAGTGCTACAGTGATTATTGCATTATCACTGATCCATTGTGTATGAGGAGGTAAGATTAACTAACAAGAAATTTCATGGTCATACAAGGTGCAAAGAGTGATGGTGGTAGTAAAGATACAAAAGATTTGCCCAGAGTGGATGTGAATAAGAGAACAATGAACAACTCTGTGAAAAGCAAAACCATGATAAAGAAGATGGGGGGAAATAGAGCTAGTGGTCTGAAATGGTTGCAATCAGTGTTGAATTCAACAAGATTGTTAAGGATCTAACTGAAAGATAAGATATTTTTGAGCCTCACTGGCACAGTACAGTAAACTTGAGGAATGAGATATTGTGGTGAGAGCAAGGTGGTATATTAAAATGACAAGCCACCGGAACCTCGGGCTCCTGATTGTAGACTGAGTGGAGGTGTTCCACAGAATGACCACCCAATATCCATTTGGTTTCGTTAATGTAGAGGAAACCACATCATGAGCAGCAAATAGATTTGCAGTAAATAAAATTGAAAGATGTACTCATAAACCATTGCCTCACCCAAAAGAAGTACTTGGACCTCAGTCAAACAGAGGTGGTCAAAGGGCTGGTGTTACATCTCATGTTTTCACATGGGAAGGCACCATGGAAGGAAAGGCAGTGCCAGAAGTGGTTGAGGAATGGGTGAAGGTATCACAGAGGGAACTGACCCAGGTGAGCGACAAGTAGGAGATGGGGAGAGTGGTGGTCTCATTCTGAAGTTGGAAGTAACGGCATAATCTTTTGTATTTGGTAGATGGGGATGAAATGTGAGTACAAAGGGAACATAATCACAAATCTGGGATGAAGGGGAAAGGATGAGAGGAGAAATGTGGGACAGGTGTCAGCACAAGTCAAGGTTCCTATGAATCACTATGGGAGAGAATTTCTCAGTTGAAGAGAAAGTAAGATATCAATAGCACCTCTGTACAAGATGAAAAAATCAGAATAAACACTGTGGAGATAAGGAAGATGAAATGGAGTCAATATATGGTGTTAGGAAGTTTAGTCAAGCTAGCTCTGGGAGTCAGTGAGCATATAATGAGTATTGGTTGATATGTGAGGAAAGAAAGGCGATAGTCAGATATGAAGTATGTGAAGGCGAGAAACTGCTGGAAAATGGAATCAGAGTTGATTACATTTTTGGGTTTTGACTATGAACAGGAAATAGCACCAGTTAGCAAATGTACCGGAATAAAATTTGAAGGAAGGGGACCATGTCAGAGTAGAACAAGGCATGTTCCACAAAAGACAGGCATTGCTAGGTCCCAGATGGTACCCATAGCAACACCTTTGATTTGAAGAAAGTAAGTTATGTTAAAGGAGAATATGTTCAGTGACAGAATTAGTTCAGGAGAAAGTGAGGACTGCAGATGCTGGAGATCAGAGTTAGGAAGGTGGTGTTGGAAAAGCACAGCAGGTCAGGCAGCATCCAACTAGCAGGAGAATAGACATTTCGGGCATAAGGCCTTCATCAGGAATTAGGCTTTTGGGCTGGGGGCTGAGAGATAAATGCAAAGGGTGGGGCTGGTGGGAAGGTGACTGAGAATATGATCGTGGTGGGGAGAAAGGTGATAGGTCGGAGAGGAAGGTGGCACAAATAGGTGGAAAGGAAGAGGTGGTGCCGAGTTGGAAGCTTTGAATTAGGAAAAAGTAGGGGGAGGGGAAATGAAGATACTGATGAAATCCACATTGATCCTGTTTTGGTTGGAAGGTCCCAAGGCAGAAGGTAAGGTATTCCTCCTCCAGGCATCGGGTGGTTAGGGTTTGGTGATGGAAGATGCCCAGGACCTACTTGTCCTTGGTGGAGTGGGAGGGGGAGTTAAAGACACACGATTAGTTCAGCCAGGCAGAGAAGAGTCATAGTGGATGTGGGAATGAGGTGTGAAGAGATTGGATGGCTGTTATGTAGGGAAGGTGTTTAAGACTACAAAACTGAAATTATTATAATAAACATAGGGTCTCAGAAAAGTCACATGACTAACTAGGGAAAGGAGATGGGGAGAATGTATAGAGTCAACATTGGAAGAACTAAATTCCGTCTAAAAGGATAGTCTAAAACTGTAGGTACATGTGGAAATCTTGCAATAGAACTTTTTTTTGCTAAATTATCAGACAAGATGAAACGTGAAATGAAAAGGCAGAAGACAGTTGAGTATAAGGTGTTGGAGGGAAGTAGGGTGCTGCTGGATACAGAAGTTATCATTATATATAAGGTCAGAGCATGGGACTGAAAGTATCATACCTGAAAGTTTTGACATCATTCTATGCTCAGTAGCTTTTGTTTGCACTCAATCATGATGCTCAGTGATGTAGAGAAATCAGTGACCCTGAAATGAAATCACACAGCGTTCGAACCACATCAATTAAAACTGTATATTTGTCTCTAAGTGGTCAGCAACATTCAAATGAAACCATTGGAAATTACCTAATAAGGAATGAAACTTGAAATAAAAGCATCAGAGCAATTCCTCAGGCTGGAAGCAATGACTACAGAAACTCTTTTGTGACCTCAGTCTCAGCTATTGTGGCATGAAGTCTGTGATTGTTTAATTTTTACAGATCATTACAGTAATGATTATAATATTATTTGTTTTCATTATATTAACTTGCCATGATTACTATAATTAGTTATTTGAATGTAATATTAGAATCTAATTGGGAGACATGATGACTCAGTGGGTTAGCACTGCTGCCTCACAGCACCAGGGACCCAGGTTCGATTCCAGCCTCGAGCGACTGTCTGTGTGGAGTTTGCACATTCTCCCCGTGTCTGCGTGGGTTTCCTCCGTGTGCTCCTGTTTCCTCCCACATAGGAATTGTAGGGTTATGGGTAGGGGGATGTCAGTCTAGGTTGGATGCTCTTCGGAAGTTCAGTATTGACTCAATGGGCCAAATGGCCTGCTTCCACACTGTAGGGACTTTATTCTATGATAATATAGTACTTTAATTACATTATATATTATTATCGTCAGCTTATCTCCACTCCCCCAACCTGTCCTCCCTTTACTTTTACCTCTCTTTGTCCCTCTTGCTGTCTTCATTCCTTTTTCCTGATCTTCACTTTACCATCATCCCCTTCCACCTCCCCGTCCACCCCCCATACTGCTCGTCATTCCTCTTGTCTCATCCTTCTTATCTACTCCTTATCTCTGTTTCTCTTATCCCTCTCCCAGTGTTTGCCATTTCTCTCCTACACTAATATCCCACATTCCCCATTTGCCTATACTCCTCTCCCTTACCCCTGAACCCTTTCCCACCACCCTTCGCTGACCTTCTTCCCCTGCTTCCAGCATCCCTTCACAGAAAATATTCCAGTCATCTGACTTTCTTCAGCAATAATTGGTAACATTCTCTTTTCTATCCTAAACGGTCTCCCGTTCCTAATAGCTTCTGAAGGAACATTCTTCACTGTATTGCTGTGATGTTTTTAATAGCAATTTTCATTCCTGACATGACTGTACCTGAGGATTGCAATTTTAATCCTAATGAATTTTCAGCAATTAGCGTTAGTAGCAGGTCAGGCAGCATCAAAGGAACAGGAGAATTGACGTTTCAGGCATAAGCCCTTCCTCAGGAATGAGGAAGGTGTGCCAAGCAGACTAAGATAAAAGGTAGGGAGGAGGGACTTGAGGGAGGGGCGTTGGAAATGTGATAGGTGGAAGGAGGTTAAGGTGAGGGTGATAGGCCGGAGAGGGGGTGGGGACGGAGAGGTCGGGAAGAAGATTGCAGGTCAAGAAGGCGGTGTTGAGTCCGAGGGTTGGGACTGAGAAAAGGTGGGAGGAGGGGAAATGAGAAAGCTGGAGAAATCTGAGTTCATCCCTTGTGGTTGGAGGGTTCCTAGGCGGAAGATGAGGCGCTCTTCCTCCAGGCGTCATGTTGCCATGGTCTGGCGATGGAGGAGGCCAAGGACCTGCATGTCCTTGGCAGAGTGGGAGAGGGAGTTAAAGTGTTCAGCCACAGGGCGGTTGGGTTGGTTGGTGCGGGTGTCCCAGAGGTGTTCTCTGAAATGTTCCACACCCTCCTCATTCCTGAAGAAGGGCTTATGCCCGAAACGTCGATTCTCCTGTTCCTTTGATGCTGCCTGACCTGCTGCGCTTTTCCAGAAACACATTTTTAAGCTCTGATCTTCAGCATCTGCAGTCCTCACTTGCTCCTAATTAACTTTAGTACTCAGTCTCATCCCAACGAAAGAATATTATTTTCTTTACATTGCTTTTACATTCTAGCCTTTCTCCTTTACTATTCTGACATCCTTTTGTTTGATCCCTAAATATAAAATTTTTATTCCTTTCCTCCAAAGTTTTTGGTTTTCATATTCCCAGCTTTCCAAATGCAACTGGCTGTGTGAGATATCCTGAGAATCGAGCATTGCTGCGGCTTCTCCAATTATTCATACTTGACCAATCACATAAAGAAATATTACGGGTAACCAGTCTTCAAAGTTCTTCCATAATCACAATTTCTTTCATATTCTCAAAGGTTTTCTCAAACTTCAATGGTTGAAACTGTTATTACCATAGGATTTATTTCTCTTGCAAATTCAACAAATGATTAATTAGATTTCTTTCATATTGCTCTAACTTTAATTGATAAGCTTCAACGATTAGCTCAAAGAGTATTGAATTTTGTCTTTTTAACTGCTTCTAAATCTGTCTGACAATTTTCAAATCAATTTCCCTTTCTATTTTTATTTCTTTGTCAATCTCCTCCCCTGTCAATTCAAGCTCTTTTATTTCAATTTCCCTTTTTACTTCTTTTATTGTTCTTTCCTTTTTTTCTTTCTTTTTCCCTCCAAGTCAATTTTGTTTTAATCTGCAATCACACCTTAATGATTTCTAGCTTGATACATCATTTTCAGCTTTCCGTCCACATAACTCTGAATGTTGGAAAGTCATGTCATCCTTACATTTTCCTGCTTTTATTTCTAATTTCAGTTCACGTGTTGACTCTTCAAGTTTAGTCTTAGAAATAGATTTCAAACAATCCATTGTCATATCTACCATTCCCAGAAAAGCCTGAGCCACTGTCAACGCCACTTTAAAATATCAAACAGTGTAATATACCTCCCTTTTATTCTTTACTATGCTCCTGGCTGATGTTTAAACTGATCAAATCAGAGGGAAACCACATTTGGAAGACCCTAACTTTCTTTTCTCTAAAACATAGAGGTCATTTGCTGAGCACAATCGCAAAAGTCTGCCAGTGTACTTTTCATACAAAGTTCAAAATATTAATGAAAGAAAAAGAGCATTAATAGAATTACACTAGACAAAAAGAATCCAGAGACACAGGTTATGTTCCCTAAATATTCCAGGGAATTGCTGGAAAAGCTCGGCAGGTCTGCAACACTTGTGGAGAGAAATCAGAGTTAATATTTCAGGTCAAATGACCCTCCCTCAGAACTGTTGTGGGGACATGGTTTGGAATCCCAGCCACAATAGATGGTGGAATTTGAATTCAATAAAAATCTGGAAACAAGATTCTAACGATAAATGCGAAACCATTGGTGACTGTCAGAATATCCATCTGGTTCACTAATGTCCTTTAGGGAAGGAAACTGCCAGCCTTACCTGGTCTGACCTACACGTGAATCCAGACCCAGAGCAATGTGGGTTGACACTCAACTGCCTTCTGGGCAATAATTAGGTACTGGCAAAAAATGCTGGTCTGTCTAGTGATGCCACATCTCATCAATGAATAAATGGAAAAGAACAATTTCAATCCAGACATCAGAGAAGTATTCAAATGCAGTGTGCCTTTTATCCCAGAAATGCCATTACAAACACTAAAACTCCAGTGAGGAGTTACCATTATCTCCACACCAAGGTTTCTTGTTCAAGTAAAACCTAGTTTTCTTCCAGTGAATTTCTGCACATTTACTGGATGCTTTTTCGTTCAGCTGGTATCATTTTGTAAGACACTTTCACAGACTTCAAACTGTACTCACTACTTTAGGAACAAGTGCACGCACCTTAAAGTTAGGCTCCAGCAGTCTTTCCCTGGCTCACACCTACTGATTTCTAAAATTTTCCATCTCTCTGTCTCCCTGGAACCCTGTTGCTATGTAACAACACATTTTTAGAATACACCAAGATAATAACACCTATTTCTTCACTGCGGCTGTTGTAAAACTTAATGAAAAATGCATGCAAATAAATAGGGCTCCAGACTCTTCTGAATTAGACCCACAAAAATAACTCTTTTAAAAAATGATTCCCCTCATCTTAATTCTGGATTAGTGGTGCTGGAAGAGCACAGCAGTTCAGGCAGCATCCAAGGAGCAGCGAAATCAAAGTTTCGGGCAAAAGCCCTTCATCAGGAATAAAGGCAGAGAGCCTGAAGCGTGGAGAGATAAGCTAGAGGAGGGTGGGGGTGGGGAGAAATTAGCATGGAGTACAATAGGTGAGTGTGGGAGGGGATGAAGGTGATAGGTCAGGGAGGAGAGGGTGGAGCAGATAGGTGTAAAAGGAGATAGGCAGGTAGGACAAGTCTGGATGTAAAATATAAATCAAACTTAAATTTCTACATTGTTACTAGCAGTCTGAAATTTTCCATTTCTGAGACTGATTCAAAAATTATTGCTTAGGCACTTAAGTCACAAGAGCATAAGAAACAGGAACAGGAGAAGACAATGCAGTCTATCAAGCCTGCTCTGTAAATCAATACAGTTATAGCTGATCCTTGAGTGTCCAGTCCCAGTCAGGTGGCTAAACACTCCAAATGCCTGGTTGCTTTTAGTTCAACATCACTGCCTGATTTACAATCAGCTTGTTTGCAGCTTTGAGTGAATGTATGGAGCAAAACACCAGAAATGTCTCAAATGCCATTTATTGGAAGAACTATTGAAGATTTTTGTTGTTGTAAACTAATGTCAATATCGATCGATGTGTATTGAACTTATGAACTTTTTATGGATTGATGCATTCTACATAAAAAGCTTACAAGACACATCTCAAATGGCACTTCTATTGTCAAAGAATTACAGAAGGTTCTTAGTTCATCTGAAGAAACTGTTCCAAACCAGGAAAATGTAAAAAAAAACTGATAGCACTATTTTCTTTCCAGTTGGTCTGTAATAGAATGAGGAAGGCTAGTTTAAAGAATTCTACTTCAAAAAGGATGAATAAGCAACTTAATGCAGCAGAGAATCCAATCTATGGTCTGGATTCATTTGCAATCCTCCAGCGCTAGCAAATTGCCCAGAATGACCAATCAAACTGGCTTTATTTGTGTTTATATGGTTCATTTGGTAGTTTCACTGTTTCAATTTAATGGCAGTTTGAAAAGCACTCGTGCAGCTTTGTCTCACAGATGAATAAATCCCAAATCAGTACAGTTAGAATTGCTCATACTCGTAGATATATGTAACATATTGGGACCATGCATTTAAAATATCTTCATGAGCCACGAGGCTTTGTGGTTAATACCTTTCTGATCTACAATTTCAAACATTCAGAATTACCTCCGGGTTTCTCCTCCTGTCCCTTGAGTGGTGGTTTGGCAGAAACTCCTGTTATTTGTAAGAATGGGTGTTTCCACTGAACATCTGCCATACTTAGGGCAAGCAGACCTGGAGAAACCACAAGGAAATGCCCAATAAAAAGAAAACTTGATGTATTTATTACACAATGATTGTGTCATTGAACTATAGATGAGCTTTCTGCTCTGCATCATTGTAATTGCAACAAGTTTATACATACTGTTGATACTTTCTGTGATATGTATTTCTCCTTTTTAATTTGATAGCAGGCATAGTCTCTTCATCATAAGTGGCTTGAATCAATTAATTAAAAAAAATGAATTGTGCAATTCAGGTTGGAAAAGACATCAGACAGAATCTTACCAGGATTTGAGTGATGTCGACCCTGGAGAAATGAAAGATGGAAATGGGCACAATGTTCACCCTGACATTGAGATTATCTCACCAAAACTTCCTCACTTTGCTCAAATGGAGGGGCACACTAGGGAGTAGCCAGTTCCCAAACAACACTCTCTACTGCTTTTAACAGTCCAACTGGTCACAGGATGCAACCTCATCAAACACTCACCAAAATATAAGCTAGTTATCTGGGAAATGTTACATGGAAACCGAAGCAGGTACCTGATAGGTACAATTCCCTGCATGGGCATTGGCAATCTAAGACATGTTTCTTGGGCACCAGTCAAATGCATGCCATGTCCATAGGCATTGGCATTCAACATGTGACAACCTCGAGTAATCCTTGTGTCACATCTCTGATTGACTTACAGGATGCACTTAAGTGTTTTACTTCAGGCTGCACCCATAATGATCAATGTAATGATGCAATAAGGACACTTTGTGGTCAGGGACATGCACTAACTAGACTCGATCAGGCTGCGTCACTGGGCTCTTCACTCAGTGTCAGAGAGCTCACTTACTCTGAGCATAGCTGGATGCTTGCATCACTCCTGCCATGCCTTTTTATGCTTTGGTCCCTTAGCCAGAAAAATCAAGCTCATATTATTGCTGTCTTCCATAACACAAAGGCAGGAGGCTTGCCATAGTTCCCAGTAGGTCTTAGTCTAATCAAGGAGTGAGCTTTTGCTCAGGGTATGCTGACTCACTAAGTCAAGGGCAGCCTGTGATATTCATCCAGGCCCTCTTTAGGGCAGTCACACCTATGATCCTGTATTTACAAGGGGTGCGGATCAAAATTACTAGAAGTTCACATTTTGACTCTTTCCGCATTACTATGGACTGTTTTCCTCCTGGAATGAAATAGAGATTCTGGATGTAGGTTTGTACGCTGAGCTGGAAGGTTCATTTTCAGACATTTCATCACCATTCTAGGTAACATCATCAGTGAGCCTCCGGATGAAGCACTGGTGGCATGGCCCACTTCCTATTCATGTTGTTAGGTTTCCTTGGGTCGATGATGCCATTTCCTGTGGTGACATCATCTTCTGTGGTGATGTCATTTCCTGTTTTTTTTCTTAGTGAGTCATAAATGGGATCCAAGTCAATGGGTTTGTTGATAGGGTTCCGGTTAGAATGCCATGTTTCTAGGAATTCTTGTGTGTGTTTCTGTTTGGCTTGTCCTAGGATGGATGGGTTGTGCCAGTTGAAGTGGTGTCCTTCCTCATCTGTATGTAAGGATACTAGTGAGAGTGGGTCATGTCTTTTTGTGGCTAGTTGGTGTTCGTTTATCCTGGTGGCTAGTTTTTCTGTCCGTTGTCCAAAGTAGTGTTTGTTACAGTTCTTTCAAGGTATTTTGTAAATGACATTAGTTTTACTTGTTGTCTGTATAGGGTCTTTCAAGTTCATTAGCTGCTGCTTTAGTGTGTTGTGGGCTACCTTGATGCCAAGGGGTCTGAGTCGTCTGGCAGTTATTTCTGAGAAATCTTTGATGCAGGGGAGAGTACCTAGGGTGTTTGGACATGTTTTGTCTGCTTATTGGGGTTTGTTGCTGAGAAATTGATAGACTGTGATCATTGGGTACCCGTTCTTTTTGAAGACGCTGTATCAGTGATTTACCTCTGCACTGCAGAGTACCCCTGTGCTGCAGTGCATGGTGGCTCATTGGAATAATGTTCTGATGCAGCTTCCTTTGAGGGTGTTGGAATGATTGTTTCTGTAGTTCAGTGTTTGGTCTGTATGTGTTGCTTTCCTGTAGACTCTGGTTTGAAGTTCCCCATTGGCTGTTCGTTGTACTGTGATATCTAGCAATGGCAGTTTGTTGTTATTTTCCTCCTCTTTAGTGAATTTTATGCCAGTAAGGGTATTATTGATTGTCTTGAAGGTTTCCTATAATTTGTTTCATTTAGTGATGACAAAGGTGTCATCCATGTAGCTTACCCAGAGTTTGGATTGGATGATTGGCTGTTTGTTCAAGTCTCTGCATTACTGCCTCTGCTAAGAACTCTGATATCGGAGATCCCATTGGTGTTCCATTGGTTTGTCTGTAAGTTCATGTTGTTGAAGGTGAAGTGGGTGGAAAAGTGTAGATCCACTAGCTTGACGATGTTGTCCTTGCTGATGAAGTTGGTGGTGTCTGGTGTATGTGTCTTTGGTTCTTCTAAAAGTGTAATCAGTGTTTCCTTGGGCAAGTTGACGGATGTGAACAGGGCTGTTATGTCAAAGGAGACCATTACTTCATCACCTTCTATCTTGGTGTCTTTGATGGTCTTCAGGAATTCTTGGGTGGAGTGGATAGAGTGGCATGAGCCTTCTACTAAGTGGTTTAGTCTTTGGTGTAGCACCTTGGCCAATCTGTAAGTTGCTGTTCCAGGTAGCGAGACTATGGGTCTGAGGGGAGCTCTTGGTTTGTGAATTTTGGGTAAAAAAAGAAACCTTGCAAGAACTGTAACAAACACTACATTGGACAAACAAGGATAGCCACCAGGATATATGAACATCATCTAGCCACAAAACGACATGACCCATTCTCACTAGTATTGTTTCATACAGATGAGGAAGGACACCATTTTGACTGGCACAACATATCCATCCAAACAGAAATACGCACAAAAATTCCTAGAAGCATAGCATTTCAACCGGAACTCTATCAACAAACCCATTGACTTGGATCCTATTTACGACTCACTGAGAAAAAGAACAGGAGATGACATCACCGTGGGAAATGACAGAACCACAGGAAATGACATCACCAACCCAAGGAAACACATCAGCAGGAAGTGGGCCATACCACCAATGCTTCATCTGGAAACTCACTGATGATGTTACCTAGTACGGTGATAAAACATCTGAAAATGAATCTTCCAGCTCAGTGAGCAAACCTACATCCAGAAACTTAACCTGAGCTACAAATCTTCCCAAAACTTGCTGAGAGAGAGGTAAGTGTGTGACGCAACTATGACTATTGGTGGAAGTGAGCAGGTTTCCTGAGTGAGGGAGTGAGAAGGCAGCCCAGACAGCATGCAGGGTTAACAGTGTCTCAGGTTGGGGCAGCTGCAAATGTGTTGCTGGTCAAAGCACAGCAGGTTAGGCAGCATCTCAGGATAGAGAATCCTGAGATGCTGCCTAACCTGCTGTGCTTTGACCAGCAACACATTTGCAGCTGTGATCTCCAGCATCTGCAGACCTCAGTTTTTACTCTCAGGTTGGGGCAGCTGAGGTTGAGTGGAGAAGATATTGCTTACATTAGTGAGTGTAATAGAGTGTGAGCCCTAGTCAGTGGCAGCTGCATTTGTAGAGATAGAGTGAGTGAGAGGTATTGGGAGAAATGGTGACACCCATCCTGGCAGAGCTGAGAGAGATATTGAGCTTCTTCCTGAGCATTCTTCCAGATGATTCAGACTCCTTTGAACTGGGTGGCAACCTTGGAGCAGGCTGGCATGGTCTGGTGTCATGGCCTCCATTCTGGTCCTGAGTGAGATGGAGATCCTGCCTGCACACCACCCTGTCAAGCAGGAGTGTCAGGAGCATGTTTCTAAAGCGGAGAGAGACTTTACCCCTGTCTGCCATGTCTGGAAATAAATCTCAGGGACATGCAGGATGGCTCCAGATGGACAGTATTTGACCTGCAATATGCTGCAATGATTGATGCTGCGTCCACTGCTTTTTGTCATTAGATAAATGTGAACATAGGAGGTATAGTTAGTAAGTTTGCAGATGACACCAAAATTGGTGGTGTAGTGGACAGCGAAGAAGATCATCTCAGTGTATAACGGACCTTGATCAGATTGGCCACTGGGCTGAAGAGTGGCAGATCGAGTTTAATTTAGATAAATGTGAGCCGTTGTACTTTGGTAAGGCAAATTAGAATAGGACTTATAAACTTAATGGTAAGGTCCTGGAGAATGTTGCTGAGCAAAGAGACCTTGGAATGCAAGTTTATAGTTCCTTGAAAGTGGAGTCACAGGTCGACAGGCTGGTGAACATGGTGTTAGGTACACTTTCCTTTATTTGTTCAGTGCATTGAGTATTGGAATTGGGAGGTCACGTTGCAGCTGTACAGGACATTGGTTAGGCCACTTTTGGAATACTTTGTTCAGTTCTGATCTCCCTGCTACATGAAGGATGTTGTGCAACTTGGACAAAGTTAAAAATCACACAACACAAGCTGAGAGTCCAACAGGTTTAATTGGAAGTACAAGCTTTCGGAGTGCTGCTCCGTCAGGTAGCTAGTGAGGCTGTACCATAGGACACAGAATTTATAGTAAAAGATCAAAGTGTCATACAACTGATGCGATGTATTGAACAAACCTAGATTGATGTTAAATCTTTAATCACATTGAACGGGGGTGCAGGTTTTGATTGATTGATATGTAAATCCCAAATCTTCTTTTAAGTCACAGTCCCAAGACAACTTAAGGTTTTATCAGTTTTCGGAAAAAAGGTGACATCTCAACTCAGACAATACATTAAAGGTGTAAGGTTAGAGTTTGTCTGTATCTCAACTTTGAGTCAGACTGATTTTATTTACAAATTAGGAATTTACAAAATGTCATGTGGACAGACTGCCTGCAGATTGTGTGCTTTTTGAATAAAATAGAATGTATCTACAAATACAATTCTGCAAATGGGAATTCACCCCATAGACTTCTATGTGTTTGTGCATGTGTGTGTGTGTGAGAGGGAGGAAGAGATACAGAGGGAGGGAGGATGGCCTCAGATGGGATCTTGGGTCCATGTCACACTAAAGTTGACCCCACTACACTCTACACTGTCACACATACTCACACACAAGCACACATACATATATACATACACTCTTACACATATTCATACTCACACAGACCCTTCTCTCATACACATGCTGTCCTCTCTCTCTCTCTCTTTCTTTCTCTCTCACTGTCTCTCTCTCTCTCTCTCTCTCTCTCCCCCACACAGACACAGACATTCCTGAAGAAGGGCTCATGCCCGAAACGTCGATTCTCCTGCTCCTGGGATGCTGCCTGACCTGCTGCGCTTTTCCAGCAACACATTTTCAGCTCTGATCTCCAGCATCTGCAGTCCTCACTTTCTCCCCCACACAGACACACACACACAAACTCTCTCTTCCTCACATACATATAGAAGTCTATGGAGTGAATTTGCAGATTTGTAAAGCACACAATCTGTAGGCAGTCAGTCCATGTGACATTTTATGAATTTCTACTTTGGAAATGGAACCAGTCTGACTCAAAGTTGAGATACAGACAGGCTCTACCCTTACCCCTTTAATGCATTGTCTGAGCTAATATGAAACCTTTTTTTTAATACAGATAAACATTAAGTTGTCTCGGGACTGTGTCTTGAAAGAAGTTCTGGGATTTACATATTAATGAATCAAAACCTGCATGTCCATTCTAAGTAATTAAAGATTTAACAGCAATCTAGGTTTGTTCAATATATCGCATCAGTTGTTTGGCACTTTGACCTTTTCTTATAAATTCTATGCCCTATGATCTTGCCCCACTAGATACCTGATGAAGGAACAGTGCTTTCAAAGTTTGTACTCTCAAATAAACCTGTTGGACTATAACGTTATGTTGTTGATTTTTAACTTTGTTCCCCCCACCCCCCAACCCACCTCCCACCCCAGTCCAACACTGGCTCATCCACATCCTTGTGAAATTGTTCAGAAAAGATTTACAAACATGCTGCTTGGGTTTAGAGGGCTTGAACTATAGGGAGAAGCTGAATAGGCTGGGGCTATTTTCTCTGGAGGATTGGAGGCTGAGGGGTGACCCGATGGAGGTTTATGAAATCATGAGGGACACAGGGTGAATTGTCAAAGTCTTTGTTCCCAGGACAGGGGAGTCCAAAATGAGAGGGCATTAATTTAAGGTCAGAGGGGAAAGATTTAAAAGGGACCTAAGGGGGATTTTTTTTCTGTGTGTGGAATGAGCTGTTAGAAGAAGTGATGGAGGCTGGGACAATTACAACATTTAAAAGTCAAAAATCACACAACAACTGGTTATAGTCCAACAGGTTTATCTGACTTAGCTACCTGAGGAAGGAGTGTGTAGACAAGCAGGAGGCTGGAAGATCACAGCCATCCAGGCAGCATCAGGAGGTAGAGAAGTCATCTTGTCAGGTGTAACCCACCTTCAGGATTGGGGGTGGCTGTAAGGGGAGCTGCAGATAAAGGAGGGGGTGGTGGTGTGGGGATGGGACAGAGTGCAGGGGTAGTGATAGGTGAACACAGGTGGGTGTTCTGGTATGTCCTGGTTGGTCGATGGGAGGAATGAATGTGGTTGGTAGCTGGAAGGAAGGGTCAAGCAGACAAATGGAAGGGAGGGAACGAGGCTGGGCAGGGAGTCAGGACAGGTTATTTGAAATTAGAGAACTCAGTGTTGAGTCCTCTGGTCTGTAGGCTGCCCAGTCGGAAGATAAAGTGTTGTTTCTCCATTTTGTGGTTGGATTCGTTGTGGCAATGGAGGAGGCCAAGGATGGTTATGGTGGAGAAGGAATGGGCAGGGAATTAAAATGGGCAGTGACGGGAGGTCAGGTTGGCCCCTGCGAGTCTGGCTGTGATGCTCGGTGAGCTGTTCCCCAAGTTTAAGATTGGTCTCCCCGATGTAGAGAAGACCACATCAGGAACTCCTGATGCAGTAAATTAGGTTGGGCGAGAGGCAGGTGAACCTCTGTCTCACCTGGAAGGCCGGTTTGTGGCCCTGGATGGAGGTGAGGGGGTGGTGTAATGGCAGCTTTTGCGTCTTTTACAGTTGCAGGGGAAGGTACTGGGAGGTTGATGAGGAGAATGACGTGAATGAAGGATTGGTGAAAGGAACAGTCCTTGCCGAAGGCAAAGAGGGACATCTTCCCCTCCCCAACCCTCTCTCTCAACACAACTCACACTTAGCAAAAGAGTGGTAAAATTGCATTGAATTCATTAGAAAAAATGGGATGAGTTTACATGCACTATCTTCACTTCATTTGTTGAAGAAAAATTGCTCTGAAACGTAATACTCAACGACCAACAAACTTTGAGATAGACTTCTATCTGCACCATTTGTTCAGGCAGATTGCATGTTCTAAACTAAATCTGCATGATTTTTCTTAATTTGATCTCCAGCTGAGCAAAACACTCCCATCTGTTCATTTCCCAAATTGTGAAGACCACATGCAGCCTGAACCTGGCTCACACAACTTCACTTTTCCCTTCTCCACAACTATGTCTGTGATTATCCCATCAATTCTTTATGGAACAACTTGGAATGAATTCAGAAAGCTAAGGCATTGCCAAGGGCAAGCTGCTGATTTAGAATAGGACAGCCTGAAGCATTTACTGACCTTTAATCTTCCTGTCCTAAAGAGGTAGCACTATATTTTAAACATCAATGTTTTCCAACAGCTTGATTCCTCTCGAAAACTGTGCAATAAGATGTGAAACTGGGAGAATCCTTCTGTCTGCAGACTGAAGACAAGAGGCCATGGACACTTTGTAGCTCAACATTTTGTAAGGTGCTAACAGTGTATTGATTGCCTCCAGTGCTGCTGTTTAAAGCATTCATCTTTGACATTGCTCTGTAACTGTTTATCCCACTTCTTTCTTGTACGTTGCTTCTTCCATTTTGTTCATATAATTATCCCAATAAACAAGCTCAATTGAAATCTTTAAGCTAATTTTTTGGCTAGTTATTTTGAAACAAAAAACTGGATTTGGTTTTGCAAATATATTTCATACTTTTAAGATATTATAGTAAAAGTCGTGAAAGGGGCTGTTTTCACTGTTGTTGGAGTCAAGGCATGTTCTTGAACATGGTGCTCCATTTTCCTGTATGGATTTGCCTCCACCAGCATGCTTTTCCTGACACAGCATTCCTTATGTTACCTTCAGGAATATAAGAAACTTTCATGGATAATGTCATTGAAGAATGCAACAGGGGTTTATTACAACTAACAATAATGTACAAACATTACATTCCTAAGGCACATGTGGGGCTGAGCTAAAATTAAGCTATCACGTTACAACAGAAGAGCGTGCTTGCAGTACAGTGTCATACTTCAAGTGACCTTCAGTAAGATGGATTTTAGATTAGATTCCCTACAGGGTGGAAACAGGCCCTTTGGCCCAACCGACCCTCCAAAGAGCAACCCACTCAGACCCATCCCTCTGACTAATGCACCAGCACTATGGACAATTTAGCATGGCCAATTCACCTGACCTGCACATCTTTGGGCTGTGGGAGGAAACCCACGCAGACACTGGGAGAATGTGCAAACTCCACACAAACAGTCACCCAAGGCTGGATTCAAAGCTGGGACCCTGGTGCTGTGAGGCAGCAGTGCTAACCACTGTGCCACCCCAATATGGAATATGAAATCATTACACCCCCAGGTCATATACTATGATACAACAATAATATCATAAGTGTTGTTGTGGTTCTGTCCGCCGAGCTGGAAGTTTTTGCTGCAAACGTTTCGTTCCCTGGCTAGGGAACATCATCAGTGCTATTGGAGCCTCCTGTGAAGCGCTGCTTTGATGTTTCTTCCGGTATTTATAGTGGTTTGTTCTTGCTGCTTCCGGGTGTCAGTTTCAGCTGTAGTAGTTTGTATGTGGGGTCCAGGTCGATGTGTCTGTTGATGGATGTTCTTGCCGCTTCCGGGTGTCAGTTTCAGCTGTAGTGGTTTGTATATGAGGTCCAGGTCCATGTGTCTGTTAATGGAGTTTGCGGATGAATGCCATGCCTCTAGGAATTCCCTGGCTGTTCTCTGTCTGGCTAGTCCTATGATGGTAGTGTTTTCCCAGTCAAATTCATGTTCCTGGTTGTCTGAGTGTATGCCTTTATAGACACACTAACATACTGAACATGAGACATAACACATTTTTTGGAGGTTGTATCAAGCATAGGTCATTTGAGCTTGAAGGTAAGGTCAAAATTTGGACGTTCTCTTGCTTATTGAGTTGCCCAAATCAATTACCGCTGGATTTTAGAGTGAGCCATGAGATCCATTTGTCTGTTGAAATAGTTTATCCACAGGGAAACAATACTGGATTAAAGGCACTGGCTTTCAAATTTCACAATGTTTACTTACAAATGATTAAGAGGCTTTAAGTGCTCAGTTTCTGGCATTCTCATTTTTAGTGGCTTAGATAATTTATTGAATGTAGGTAAAGAGCAGTTTTACTTTAGGAAAGTGGAAAATAATGAATGAATTACAATTTTGTAAAGCCTTTCTCTAAACTCTCTATTGACACAATAGGATCCATTTCTTCCATACAGTGTGTGGGTGAAAAACTATAGTTTGGAATGGGGGACATGAGGGCCCATTGGGATAGATGGAGAAATGTTAGGTGGCATGGCTTGTGTTTGGAGTGTGAGGGGATGTGTGGGCTCAAGGGCCTTACTCTATTTTATTAGGATGATGCCCTACAGCTTGAAGGTGGCCTTTCAAATAGTCCACATCTGCTCCTTGCAGCCCCTGTGACAGCCACTGACGTCACTGCCAGGTCAGCTGATTAAATGCAGGCTACATTGACTCCCCCACCATGAATTTTCCCAACTCCGACTGTGAGGATGAAAATCCAGCTCATAATTCATGTGCACATTATTCATTGATGTGAATTATAAAGCTGTAAGGAAGTGTGATAAGATCAAAACACTGAGCTTGAAGAATCTCAAGCTCATACCAGTTTATTTTTAAAGCATTCAATCTGCTAACTGAGTTTTATGCAATGAGTGTTTCCTATTTGTAGCATTCAGCTGGGATTTCAGTTTTCATGTTAGAAAATGGATTAAATCCAGACATCTGAATTGATCTACATTTTAATGCACCTTCAAAAATTCATGTGAATTCAAAATAGACTGCTCTTCAAAGGCAGTTGAATAATTTAAATCTTAGGGTATGAAAATAGAATTGTCAACCAATTGCTTGTAACTTATGAGTGAACTGACGATGCTGGATGCAATTTATGGAGCATACCTCATGTCTACAAATCTGGTCTTGGTCTTTAAACTGGCCTTTTGTCTAAATTGTTTAAAACAATATTTCAAAGAATCATAGCTGAAAATGTGTTGCTGGAAAAGCGCAGCAGGTCAGGCAGCATCCAAGGAGCAGGAGAGTCGACGTTTCGGGCATGAACCCTTCTTCAGGAATGAGGAGAGTGTGCCAAGCAGGCTAAGATAAAAGGTAGGGAGGAGGGACTTGGGGGAGGGGCTTTGGAAATGCGATAGGTGGAAAGAGATCAAGGTGAGGGTGATAGGCCGGAGTGGGGGTGGGGGCGGAGAGGTCAGGAAAAAGATTGCAGGTTAGGAAGGTGGTGCTGAGTTCGAGGGATTTGACTGAGACAAGGTGGGGGGAGGGGAAATGAGGAAACTGGAGAAATCTGAGTTCATCCCTTATGTTTGGAGGGTTCCTAGGCAGAAGATAAGGCACTCTTCCTCCAGCCATCGTGTTGCTATGGTCTGGCGATGGAGGAGTCCAAGGACCTGCATGTCCTTGGTGGAGTTGGAGGGGGAGTTGAAGTGTTGAGCCACAGGATGGTTGGGTTGGTTGGTCCGGGTGTCCCAGAGGTGTTCTCTGAAACGTTCCGCAAGTAGGCAGCCTGTCTCCCCACTATAGAGGAGGCTACATTGGGTGCAGCGGATGCAGTAAATGATGTGTGTGGAGGTGCAGATGAATTTGTGGCGGATATGGAAGGATCCCTTGGGGCCTTGGAGGGAAGTGAGGGGGGAGGTGTGGACGCAAGTTTTGCATTTCTTGTAGTTGCAGGGGAAGGTGCCGGGTGTGAAGGTTGTGTTGGTGGGGGGTGTGGACCTGACGAGGGAGTCACGGAGGGAGTGGTCTTTTCGGAACGCTGATAGGGGAGGAGAGGGAAATATATCCCTTGCGTTCGTTTGGAGGTGATGAAAATGACCAAGGATGATACGATTTATATGGAGGTTGGTGGGGTGGTAGGTGAGGACCAGTGGGGTTCTGTCCTGGTGGCGATTAGAGGGGCAGAGCTCAAGGGCGGAGGAGCGGGAAATGGAGGAAATGGAGGAGGTAATTGTCAATCACGTCTGGGGGGAAATTGCAATCTTTGAAGAAGGAGGCCATCTGAATTGTTTGGTATTGGAACTGGTCCTCCTGGAAGCAGATGCGGTGGAGACGAAGGAATTAGGAATATGGGATGGCGTTTTTACAGGGGGCAGGGTGGGAGGAAGTGTAGTCTAGGTAGCTGTGGGAGTCAGTTGGTTTATAGTAGATGTCTGTGTTGATTCGGTCGCCCGAGTTAGAAATAGAGAGGTCTAGGAAGGGGAGGGAGGAGTCTGAGACGGTCCAGGTGAATTTGAGGTCGGGGTGGAAGGTGTTAGTAAAGTGAATGAACTATTCAACCACCTCATGGGAGCACGAGGCAGCGACGATACAGTCATCGATGTAACGGAGGAAAAGGTTGGGGGGTGGTGCCAGTGTAGCTGCGGAAGATGGATTGTTCCACATATCCTACAAAGGGGCAGGCATAGCTGGGGCCCATGCGGGTGCCCATGGCTACTCCTTTGGTTTGGAAGTGGGAGGATTGGAAAGAGAAGTTGTTCAGAGTGAGGACCAGTTCAGTCAGTCGAAGGAGGGTGTCAGTGGAAGGGTACTGGTTGGTACGGCAGGAAAGGAAGAAGCGGAGGGCTTTGAGTCCTTCATGATGGGGGATGGAGGTGTACAGGGACTGGATGTCCATCGTGAAGATAAGGCGTTGGGGACAGGGGAAGTGAAAATCATGGAGGAGGTGGAGGGCGTGGGTGGTGTCCCGAACGTAGTTGGGGAGTTCTTGGACTAAGGGGGACAGGACCGTGTCGAGGTATGCAGAGATGAGTTCGGTGGGGCAGGAGCAGGCTGAGACAATGGGTCGGCCGGGCAGTCAGGTTTGTGGATTTTGGGCAGGAGGTAGAAACGGGCGGTGCGGGGTTGTGGGACTATGAGATTGGAGGCGGTGGATGGGAAATCCCTGAGGTGATGAGGTTATGAATGATCTAGGAGATGATGGTTTGGTGGTGGGAGGTGGGGTTATGGTCAAGGGTGCAGTAGGAGGAGGTGTCCGTGAGCTGGCGTTTAGCCTCAGCACTGTAAAGATCGGTGCGCCAAACTACTACTGTGCCTCCCTTGTCTGCCGGTTTGATAGTGAGGTTGGGGTTGGAGCGGAGGGAGTGGAGGGCTGCACGTTCCGAGGGTGAGAGGTTGGAGTGGGTGAGAGAGGTGGACAGGTTGAGGCGGTTAATGTCGCGGCGGCAGTTGGCTATTAAGAGATTGAGGGCAGGTAAGAGGCCAGCACGGGGTGTCCAGGTGGATGGGGTGTGTTGGAGACGGGAGAAGGGGTCGTCAGAGGGTGGGTGAGAATCCTGGTTGAAGAAGTAGGCACGGAGGCGAAGGTGGCGGAAGAATTGTTCAATATCTCGCCGCGTGTTGAACTCGTTAATCCGAGAGCGTAGGGGAATGAAGGTGAGGCCTCTGCTGAGGACTGATCTTTCATCCTCAGAGAGGGGGATGTCTGGAGGGATGGTGAAAACACAGCAGGGCTGAGAGCTAGGACCTGGTGTGGGACTGGAGCTGGGAGTGGGGGGCGGGGTTAGGCATGGTGGTGGGAATCGGGGCAGGTATGGTGATCGGAGTGGGGGTGGGGTTCGACGTGGGGGTGGAGATGGGCGTGGAGGCGGGGTTAGGCTGCAGACGGAAATTGGCGTGGGGGTGGCGTTAGGCGTGTGGACGGAGATCGGCGTGGGGACGGAGACGCATGCGGCGTGGTCGTTGTGCTGGTGAGTGATGTCACTGGGGGCGGAAGTGGCTGTGGCGACAGCAGAAACGGTGTTATTCCCGGTAGCTGTGGACACCGCGGAGGCTGCGAATCTGTCGGCAATGGTCTTCCTGGCGATCGTGGAGGCAGTTGTCTGGGCGGTGATCGTGGAGGCAGTTGTCTGGGCGGCGATCGTGGAGGCGGTTGTCTGGGCGGTGATCGTGGAGGCAGTTGTCTGGGCGGTGATCATGGAGGCAGTTGTCTGGGCGGCGATCGTGGAGGCGGTTGTCTGGGTGGTGATCGTGGAGGCGGTTGTCTGGGCGGTGATCGTGGAGGCAGTTGTCTGGGCGGCGATCGTGGAGGCAGTTGTCTGGGTGGTGATCGTGGAGGCGGTTGTCTGGGCGGTGATCGTGGAGGCAGTTGTCTGGGCGGCGATCGTGGAGGCAGTTGTCTGGGCGGCGATCGTGGAGGCAGTTGTCTGGGCGGTGATCGTGGAGGCAGTTGTCTGGGCGGCGATCGTGGAGGCAGTTGTCTGGGCGGTGATCGTGGAGGCGGTTGTCTGGGCGGCAATCACGGAGGCTGCATGGTCGGTAGGGGCGGAAGTGATGTCATGGTTCACGGCGGCGGTTGCTGCCTCGGGCACTGCAGCGGCCGCGTGGTTAATGGTCCCCGAGTGATTCCGGAGGGCGATGGAAGATTCTGGAACAGTTGAGGAACCCAGAGTGTGGGGGTAAGCACATGAAAGTTTTTGGTACTTACTGTCTTTAATTTCCAATATAGCTAGAAAGAACTGTTTGTTTAGTGTATGGATTCTTCTGTAGATGAAGAACAGGAGACGTCCTTTACAAGTTTGTGAGAGTGTTGTCCTGAGCTGGGGTAGGGCTGACTGCAGGGAATGTAGGTAGCGGCGCATGGCTGCAAGCGTGGAGCGGAAGATCCGGAGGGAGGTCTGTTTTTGGAGGCTTCAGATTTGTTGTAGGTACAGGTTGTCCTGGTTGGGTCCAAATTTTGTTGGTCGGAACATAGTCCTGAGTCTGTGCGGGATCAGTCGGTTCCGTAGGCAGGTGCTGAGGAAGGAGATGTGGCTGTGGTAACGAGTCTGTTTGAGAACGTGGCTGAAGAGCTTCTGGGCAGAGGAGATGACCTGGGGGGTGCAGTGAGAGAGGGACTCACTGAAATCTTTGCAGAGGGAGGAAGAGAGCTTCTTGAAGGAAGGCATCCTTGCAAGAGGATTCGCAGTAGATAAAAATCTTCTAGGAGAAAGTGAGGACTGCAGATGCTGGAGATCACAGCTGAAAATGTGTTGCTTTCAAAGAATCATAGACCAGCACAGTACTGTGTAGCTCATTCAGTCCATCACATCCATGTCAGAGAGCAATCCAGTTAGTCCCACGTCCATTCCTGTTCCTAATTACCCCAGCAATTAATTCCTTCTTCAAGTTTGTTCTCAATTTCAATTTGAAGGTCAGATTGATTCAGCGCCCCGCATCCTATCAGCTTATAAGTTTCAAATCTAAACCATTTGCCCTTTCATTTTTTTGCTGATCCCCTGCAATCTGTGAGCCCAGTAATTAAACCTTACCCCAGTGGGAAGAGTTCCTCTTTACTTAGTCAATCGAAAACCTTCAGGACTTTAAATATTTTGCCATTATATACTCTATCGTCTGTGCCATGATAGGTCATATTATCTGTATGCTTACTTATTTTGAAGGTGGATGGTATTCTTCCTGTCAGATGAAAGACAAAATGTTAATGTTAAATTAACACTATAACTAGAATAGAATAGCCTTGAATGAGTGTAGTGAAATGTTTGTAATGATGTTTCTCAGCACTATCTTAGGTACGAGGTGGCTAGGTACGGATACCTTACATGTTGTCACAGAATTGAAATAGTTTTTAAAAATTAGCATGAGAATACAGAGTTTAAGACATCCAGAAGGAGAATACAAAGTGTCTTTAAAGTACTCAGATTGTAGTCCTTTTCCAACACCAGTCCATGCCCAATGGTCTTCAGATCACAAGGCCACACTGCATCCAAACAACGGCCTCCATTCATGACTCGCTCTGCTCCCCACTCTGTACCTCGGCAAACGCTCACTCTGCTCCCCAATCCAGGATTCGGCCCAGGCTCACTTGGCTCCATACTCCGGGACACGGCATGCGCTCACTCTGCACCCCACTGGGACCAAGCCCATACTTGCTCTGCTCCCTGATCCAGGACTTGGCCCAGGCTCACTTTGCTCCCCACTCTAGGACTTGGCCCACACTCGCTGTGCTCTCCACTCCATGACATGGCCCACACTCACTGTGCTCCCCACTCCAGGACTCGGCCCACACTCGCTGTGTTCCCCACTCGAGGACTCAGCCCACACTCACTGTGCTCCCCACTCCAGGACTCGGCCCACACTCGCTGTGCTCCCCACTCCAGGACTCGGCCCACACTCGCTGTGCTCCCCACTCCAGGACTCGGCCCACACTCGCTGTACTCCCCACTCCTTGACTCGGCCCAGACTCGCTGTGCTCCCCACTCCAGGACTCGGCCCACACTCGCTGTACTCCCCACTCCTTGACTCGGCCCAGACTCGCTGTGCTCCCCACTCCAGGGCTCGGCCCACACTCGCTGTGCTCCCCACTCCAGGGCTCGGCCCACACTCGCTGTGCTCCCTGCTCTGGGACTTGGCTGCGCTCACTCTGCTCCCGCTCTTGGATGAGAAATGAATGCTGGCCTAGCCAGTGATGGTTGCATTACCTTTAATACGTTTTTAAAAGTGTCAGCAGGATTATGTTGGCCAAAGTGTTTAAACACAAAGAAAATGTTTACCCTACTAATATTGTAGATTTTTCTGCTTTAACGTGCGTTTTGTCAGTGCCAGTTGGCTTTAATGTGATTGACCAATTGTGGACATTGTTTGGATAAGGTGAACTTTCTACTGAACGGGTGTTGCAATTTTCTGTCATAGTTTTCCATCATGCAATTTTCTACAGGGCGATGTTGCTGAGTAACCCAACTGTCGGGTTAAAGCAGAACGGCCTGTAGTGTATTTGCAGATTTGTGTTTCACATGCAGTTTTGGTCCCAGTTGAAGACTTCCATAATCTGAAGTTGTCTCGGAGTGCTAAAGCAGAAACCTGCAGGTTTAACAGTTGAGTTTGAATGAATGGGATTTCTGTCGAGAAAGATGTGGTCCCTGACACCCATTTCAACTGAAGCTGTGGAATAGTCTGGCTGTTGTATAGTGGTACATTTCTGACACCACAAAAACCGAGTGATGCACAGATTCTCAGGTGAGGTCCTTGAAAATTCCTCTGCCTGTGTCCTAACTCACACCATGCCCTGATCACCTAACCACCCTTTTACTTGTTCATTTATACTAGCTCTGAGTTAAGTCTCATAATTTAAAAATAAATCCTTGCATGGCTTTGCCACTACCTTTCCTTTGAATTTGCTTTAGCCTTACAGTTCTCTGAGATATCGTGCTCCTGATAGCAGACATTTCTTCACTTTAAATTTAATTTTAATCTGCTTCCCTAACCCTCTGACAAAGCTGAATGGTTGTGATCGGATGGAGAAACTGGCAACAGAAAGAGAAGAATTCTTTACCGTTCACATGATTTGGAGATGCCGGTGTTGAACTGGGGTGGACAAAGTTAAAATAATCACACAACACCAGGTTATAGTCCAACAGGTTTAATTGGAAGCACACTAGCTTTCGGAGCGACGCTCCTTCTTCAGGTGATTGTGGAGGGCTCGATCGTAACATAATTGAGTTCTAAAGACCATGTGTGCTGAGAAAGCAATATGAGCTCGATTGTAAATTCTGTGTTACGATCGAGCCCTCCACAATCACCTGATGAAGGAACATCGCTCCGAAAGCTAGTGTGCTTCCAATTAAACCTGTTGGACTATAACCTGGTGTTGTGTGATTTTTAACTTTACTGCTCACATATCATTTTGCCTCAAGCACTTCGCAACAACTAACTGCAAGTCAGCACAGAACGTTGTTTCCATGGCAACTCATTTTCTTTCCGCCAGAAAGCCAATGTGGCTTTACGACCGGTGTAACACTTTGATCCAATGTTTGGATGACATAAAATCATTGCTTGTAATCATTCGGGATTTTGTATGATTCTCTAATTATGAGACACAATCAGTTGTAAAGGAGGTGCTGCTGAAATATTTACAAGCAACAATATTGAGTGAGTCTGGTTAGAAATAATGAAATGTCACAGTATGAAATAAAAATGATATGTAACCTCGTGTAAAATCAAATTTAGAAAACACAGTTGTGCTAATACCACATGTAAACTGATTTAAGAATCACAGCTGAGAATGTTGCAGTACATGCCATATTCTACAAGTGAATGAGACTGGCAAATAATTTCAGCAGATTCTGTTCACAGTGAAATAAACTGCTGAATCCTTTGTTTCCCATTGAGAGCAGGAACAATACTCACACGATGCCTTATTCCATTCTGGGATATAGTGTACCAAAGAGGGCCAATTTTCACATTTATCTGTTTACAATTCGAATAACTATGGAGCTCAGATGTTAGATATTGACTGGCAAAGCCAATTTGACTTAAAGATAATTAATTTAATTACAATTGTTTTGCACCAAACACAGGTCTACTGGAATTATGTTCCCTTCCAAGTTTAAATTAAATCACACCAAAGTGTAACTTGGTATTGTTATAGAGACAATTGTTATAGAGCCCTCCTGATGAAGGGCTTATGCCCGAAACGTCGAATTTCCTGTTCCTTGGATGCTGCCTGATCTGCTGCGCTTTTCCAGCAACACATTTTCGGCATTGTTATAGAGACGGTTGTTTAGAGTTTGGAGGGTTCATTAGTCAGATATTGACCTTCTCACGACGGCTTATCCTTTTTTCAGCTGACGATTGTTGTGTAGAATCTGAAGGGGTTAATCCATTTACTGAGGGCAATCAACGCCACCCACTGGGATGGTGTCGTGGAGACACTTGGACTGAGTACAGGAGGTTGTAGAAAAAAGAAACATGGAAGTCGCAGTAAGAGTAGGCTGCTTGGCCCATCGAGACAACCCCAGCAGTAAAAATGATCATGGCTGATCCTGTATCTCAATGCTGTACCCTTGCTATCTCTCTAGATCTCTTGAGTGTCTAGATATTGAAATAAAATATAGAGTCGTAGGTAGATAGGGTAGTGATGAAAGCTTTTGGTATGCTTTTCTTTATTGGTCAGAGTATTGAGTATAGGAGTTGGGAGGCCATGTTGCGGCTATACAGGACACTGGTTAAGCCTCTGTTGGACTATTGCATTCAATTCTGATCTCCTTCCTATCAGAAGAATGTTGTGAAACTTGAAAGGGTTCAGAAAATATTTATAATGATGTTGCCAGGGTTGGAGGATTTGAGCTACAGGGAGAGGTTGAATAGGCTGGGGCTGTTTTCCTTGGAACGTCAGAGGCTTAGGAGTGACCTTATAGAGATTATAAAATCATGAGGGGCATGGACAGTGTAAATAAACAAGGTCTTTTCCCTGGGGTGGGGGAGTCCAAAACTAGAGGGAAAGATATAAAAGAGATCTAAGGGGCTACTTTTCCATGCAGAGGGTGGTATGTCTATGGAATGAGCTGCCAGAGGAAGTGGCGGAGGCTGGTACAATTGCAGCATTTAAAAGGCATCTGGATGGGTATATGAATAGGAAGGGTTTGGAGAGATATGGGCTGGGTGTTGGCAGGTGGGACTAGATTGGGTTGGGATATCTGGTCGGCATGGATCAGTTAGACCGAAGTGTCTGTTTTCATGCTGTACATCTCTATGACTCTACATTTAGTCACTTGAGATTCTGTCATCTTAAATGGTAAAGACTTCCAAAATGTTGCTACTTTCTGACTGAAGAAATTCCTCCTCATCTCAGTCATAAATGTTCTCACCATCTCTGTTGAAACTCTGAAAATTTGTTTCCGATTCTCCACCCAGGCAGAGCATACTGGGCTCAATCTTAGACGGCAGAATAAAACTTCCCAAATAGTAGCACAATGCCAGAAATGCTTACCTCAACTCAAAGACGACTGTTGCAAGCAAGTTTCTTTAGGAGCGTGCTTCATTTCCATTGCCACTGAAATCACTGCACAGAGACCGGTACCCCATCATCAAATCACACTTTATTTACACGGGGAGAGTCCATGACACTCATCCAGCTCCCTCAGAGACAGCGACTGGAGTGAGCAGGATATTTGACCCTCCTGTTTGTTTTTTCTTCTTCTTTTTTCTTTTTTTTTTCCAAGTGCGCGAATCTTTATTCAATTTCCACCACCAGGAATTTAGGAAAACACCCAGGTGGTCCAGTGAACCCTCCTGTTTGTCTCTGTCGGCCCAGGGCTCTCTGATTTGACCAGATTAACAACTCCAATCAGGGAACTCATATTCTATGCCTGACCTTGTTACAATCACAATAAAAGCAATGCCATGTATGTCAAGGGGTAATTTTAAGTGGCAGAAATTAACTGACTACTCACAGTCCTTGGTACCTGTTGATGAGATCCAATTGCTAACAGTCCCAGAATAACAGAACATCTTCAGACTAGACTCCGGAATCTCTGCTTAAGCCTGAACTTGAGATTCTTGGCTTAAACGGTTTGAATATTATTTGATTGGTACTAAGTGCCCAACATCTACATTATCTTTGGCTAAAGTCTTGCACTCAGGTATCTATCTACCCAATTCATAAAATTCTGTAAATAACCAGTTTAAATCTTTCCGTTGTTCTTCCTCTGAGTATGAGAAGAAGCTGTCTAACTATCCCAATGCTTAATCTTATCAGAGACTGTGTGATTTAGACTGTTTATGGTAGAATTCAGCGGGACAGCTGCAGAGCCCTATCTCGACATAGGGAGCATCTCACTGCATCTTTTATGTTTTTGCCAAATGCCAAGGTAAGTTTCTCACTCAGCTGCAGTGAATTGCCAGTGAATGTGGATAATAGCTGGTTAAATGTTTTATTAACGCCACAGCTCACTTTTTTAATCTGCAGCTTCCCAACTCACCAAACACACCAAACAAGCCAGACATTGAGAATTCTTAACATGGATAGCCGATCATCTGGTGACTTCATCTCGCTGCTGGTTACAAACAGTTGCCATGTTGCTCAGTACCATGATGGGCATGATCCATGAATACCAGCCGCATCCAGCCCACTGGCATCCCACTGCCCATCTTGTCTCCTCCTGCCCTAATGAGGGCTGTTTTCCTTCTGAAATGAGAGAGAAACAGTATTAATGTAAATATAAGTGAGTGGCACAGCTGGTACTGTTGGTACACGTCCCCCCGACTGAGTGAGTAAGCAGCGTAGCGGGCATGCATGGTTAGGACTGTCAGGGCTGGGATGAATTAGAGCAAGTGGACGAGACGTTGAAGGAAATAATGGGAGTGGCAGAACATGAGACTTGGTGAGAGGTGGGTACAGGATCAGAGGTGAGGTATCAGGGAGAAGATGGGGCACTTACACTGATAGGTGGAAAAGGTCACTGACCTTCTTCCTAGATTGAGCCAGGTGTCAACATTGGACCAGGCTGTCATATTCTGACATCATGGCCTCTGCTGCTGGTCCTAAGGTAAAAGGAAGCCCCATCATACCATCCAGGAGATCTCCAGCTTCCTGCTTACAAAATGGGGTGCCTAATGCCCCTGGGTCTGCCATGTCGGGGCAGGTATTAGGAATCTGCAGGCAACTCCATGTAGATAGTGATGGGTCTGGTCACTTAAAGTTGGTGGGGGAGTAAGGGATGCTGGTCTTTCAGCAGATATCCAGTCCGCTGCCAGCTGTTCCTGGTTGAGGCCTGGGCAGCACAAAAATTGTCTTGGAGCTTATAGATTGGTCCCTGAGGTTTACAATTGGAAATTTCTCCTACTTCCACATCGTATATGGCTAAATTTGGTTTGTTCCTGCATATTCTTTTAAATTTGGGGAATAACCTTGTTAGGTCCCCTACACTTCAGCATCAAAAATAAAATGTTGTCCACAGCAGTCTTAGCATTGCAGCCTCACAGACCAGGGACCCACGTTTGAATCCCACACTCAGGTGACTGTCTGTCTGTGTGGAGTTTGCACATTCTCCCCATGGCTGCGTGGGTTTCCTCCGGGTGCTCTGTTTTCTCCCACAGTCCAGAGTAGGATGTTCCAGCCAGAGATCCTCTGTTCCACCAGCTCATTTTCTTTCTTCTTTCCACTTGCCCCTTCCCTTCTCTTAACTTGAGACACCCAGCCCTGGCCTCCAAAGTGGGTTTGGTGGTCGATGGAAATGCCAGAGGCCAGGTTGGGGGTGTCAGTGACCAGCAGCTGGGGATGTCAGTGACCAGCAGCTGGGGATGTCAGTGACCAGTAGCCATGGCGGGGATGTCAGTGACCAGCAGCCGGCGATGTATGATGTAGGGGCAGCGTCCCAGTGGGGAGTGGGGGGGGGGGGGGGGGGGCAGTGACCCAGTGGGGAGTGGGGGGGCAGTGACCCATTGGGGAGTGGGAAGGCAGTGACCCAGTGGGGAGAGGAGGGTAGTGACCCAGTGCAGAGTGGGGGGAGGGGGAGTGACCCAGTGGGGAGTGGGGGGACAGTGACCCAGTGGGGAGGGGAGGGTAGTAACCCTGTGGGGAGTGGGAGGGGCAGTGACCCAGTGGGGAGTGGGGGGGCAGTGACCCAGTGGGGAGTGGGGGGGGGGCAGTGACCCAGTGCAGTGTGAGGGTGACAGTGACCCAGTGGGGAGTGGAGGGGCAGTGACCCATTGGGGAGTGGGGGGGCAATGACCCAGTGCAGAGGGGAGGGTAGTGACCCAGTGCAGAGTGGGGGGTGGGGGTGGTAGTGACCCAGTGGGGAGTGAGAAGGCAGTGACCCAGTGGGGAGTGGGGGGGAGTGACCCAGTGGGGAGTGGGGGGACAGTGACACAATGGGGAGTGGGAAGTGGGAGGGAATGACTCAGTGGGGAGGGAAGGGTAGTGACCCAGTGGGGAGTGGGCAGGGGCAGTGACCCAGTGGGGAGGCAGTGACCCAATGGGGAGTGGAGGGGGTGGAGGGGTATGGGGGAGTGACCCATTGGGGAGTGGGGGGGGAGTGGTGCAGTAATGGGTTTGGCGCCATCCTATGGTCAGACCATGTAGAGACGCCATGCTGCAGACAGTCATTGGAGAGAGATTGTGATGCTGGTCTTTTTGTCTTTGCTTGTTGTTTTTTCCAGACTATGGCATTCTGTGTCTAATTGTAATGCAACCTTTTTTCTTCATTTTTCTATTCAGTATCTAAGGATTGTGCGTAGTCACAGTTGTACCCAGAATGATACTGTAAGTGGCGATTTATAAACTTTTCACTGCGCTCATTTGAGTACGTGACAATAAAGTCAATTCAATTCAATTCATTCAATTCCTTTTTTTTGTTGCTTTCTTTCTTTTTAAACACTAGTGCGATGCAGCAGTAGTGCTTATTTTCCTCAGCACCCATGTTGTGTGTGGGATGTGTAAGTGCAAGACACAGTGAAAACACCAGTTGTATAAATAATTTTATTAATATTCCACCTCCAGGAAAAACACCATGTGGCCAGTGAATCTGTAACAAAGCTCAGAACGAGCAATGCTTTCAATTCATTCCTTTCAGATATGTAGGCTGGGTGGATTAGCCAATGAAAATGTAGGGTTACAGGGATAGATGGGTGCCCTTTGGAAGGTCAGTGCAGATTTGTTGGATCAAAAGGTTGCTTCCACACTCTAGGGCTTCTATGCTTCTACACTCCCTAACCATTCAGTGTTAGATAATAGAATTAAAACATGCAAGATTCTTCAGGGACTTAACAGGGTAGATGTGGAAAGATAACTTCCCCCTGTGGGAGAATCTGGAACTAGAGGGCACAATCTCAGAAAAAAAACGGTTGCACAGTTCAGACAGAGATAAGGAGGCATTTCTTCTCTCAGAGAGTTCGGACTCTGTGGAATTCTTTACCACGGAGGGCTGTTGCAGCAGGGCCATTGAGTATAATCAAGGTAGAAACAAGCAGGGTTTTTTAATCAGTAAGGGAATCAGAGAATTATGGAGATAAGTGGAGTTGTGGATTATCAGATCAGTCGTGTTCTCATTGAACGGTGGAGCAGACTCAGACTCAATGGGCTCACTTTGCTTTTATGTCTTATGTGTTATAGTTAAGGAGATTCACTTTTGGGAATTGCTTAGATTTTCATCTGCCTCATTATCGCTATCTCTTTCATCATCTACGGTCTGTACTACCTAATATATCTGTGCTTTGTTATCCTCCTCCTAATATTGAGATTGCTGCAAAATACTGATGTGGCACTGCCTATTTTTTTTGTCATAGTGATTCGGGATGTGAATAAAATAATTTACTTTAATAATCCTTTTGATTACCTTATACAGACCACCACTGAACAATGTTTTCAACAGTTCATCTTGTAAAGACAGTAATACCAATGCTTCATTCCCTGATGAAAATATTTTTGATGTGGTTGTCTGCCCATTGCTTCAAAGTTATTTCAGACCTGTAAAGCGTTCCTGAGCCACTTTGTAGGATCCTGTGACAATGCTCGGGAACATAGACGCACAATGTTGACAACAAAGATTTGTTTCTGCATTAAAAAACCTTTTCTTTGATTAGTTTTTGAGGATCGCTCATCTCATGTTCATGAGTCATCCAAAGGGCTGATTTTTCTGGAGCGTCGGAGGCTGAAGGGTGATCTTATGGAAGTTTATAAAATCATGAGGGACATGCATAGGGTAAATAGATATGGTATTTCCCTGGTATGGGGGAGTCCAGAATAGAGGGCATAGGTTTATGGTGAGAGGGAAAAGATTTAAAAGGGATTTAATGGGCAATGTTTTCAAGCAAAGGGTGGTGCATGTATGGAATGAGCTGCCAGAGGAAGTAGTGGAGGCTGGTACAATTGCAACATCTAAAAGACAACTGCATGGGTGCATGAATAGGAAGGGTTTAGAGGGAGATGGGCTGAATGCTGGCAAATGGAACTTGATTAATTTAGGATATCTGGTTAGCATGGATGAGTTGGACCGAAGGGTTTGTTTCCATGCTCATCATCTATATGACTCTATGAACTAAAATCTTCTTAGGTGAAGAATGGGTGGCCAACAATAATTTCCAGATCTTTATCCAGTCATGAGGGTCTTTATGACATCTTGCTGTGATCATCGTTTGTGATTTTGACGGAACTGTCCAAACCTCCTTGAGGCAATGGGTGGTACCCTAATGATCTTAAGTATGTTATATTCAACTATTGACTTTTGCGATATCAAGTGGTCTTTCAATGCTTACTAGTGCCATTTGGGTTGCAAAATGGTTGAACCACTTGTGTAGAGACTAAATAATTCACCATAGGGCCCACTTAATACAATAGCACATTTATTGGTCAGCTTGAGACTTGGTATTTAATTTAGGAGCAATTCTGTAGCTTAAGAGCTGTTTTCTCCATGATGTCCAATCTTGTCTTCTGCATGGGCCATCTTTAACATTAACGCATAATGGCTGTATTGTTTTTCTTCTAATTTATTCTTCAAATGATTTTCATTCTTATTACTCTAAGGTTGCTTTAAATCAAGCATCTCAATATTGCTTTTTCTATTTCTATCGAATGATGCTTCAATTAGTAAGTGCTGATGGTGCATGAAAGTTTTAAGAAAATAAATAAAATGAATGCTAGTTTAATTCTCCTGGACTTAAAAGTTGTAAAACTCTTAACATCTGTATGACAGCAATAAGGTGGAGTTTTCTTTTAAGCTCTGTATATTGTACTACGATATGATAATCATTCAAAAAAGCTTTAACTTCTGTAATTTACGACGCTGTATGGTGACTATGGTGAACTATGTTCCCTCTCATTTTTCCACTGAGCTATGTGCACAGCAGCGACTTCCAGAGTCAGAGGTCTGGATACCAATCACCATATGTGTGCCCTCTGAGGCTGATGTTCCTCAGGCCTTTCACGATTAGTAGATACCATGGGAGTGGAGCCCATCATCATGCCTCAGGATGATATTTTAATTTAAGTTTGAACAGTTTCATTTCAAATTTTGATTTTCTGTTACAATGCCCCTGATTTGTTTTAGTATGGCTGTTTGATTTATCTACAACGTCAGAAAGAAGGATTTGCATAGCACTCTATCACAACCACAGTCACCAGTACTACAACTTACAACATCCACGCCTGTCAATGCAAAGAAATCGAAGGATTGATTGTGGAAGCGGAGTGCACCTTTCTCGACTGAGAGGACATTCTGAGATGAGATAACAAGATTGCTCATTGATGTCCTTCTCTTTTGTGAAAGTAAATTGTGGGAACACTTCCCACAGAGACACTTTATTTGCCTTTGTTCCACTGTTCCACCATTGTATCTTAAGTTGATGTCCATTCTTCATCCCTAACCCTGTGTGTTCCACAAAGAGGAATGCTGAACCTTGCTGGAATTCAGTGAGTTCAATTACAACTTTTCTGTTCGCCTGGAGTCATTTCGGAGTCTCACATAGCTCCTCATTTCTTATCTTGCTTCATCTCCTGTCCTTTCATGGTCCTTCTTGTCCTTCTTTACCCCCAACTATCCTGCTTCAATCCAACTTTGTTCTAATGCTTTCAGATTCAAGAACAGCTTCTTCCCCACTGTTATCGGCGTTTTGAATGGATCTCTTTAATGTTAATGTTGATCTTTTTCTGCACCTTCTCAGAAGCTAAACTCTGTTCTGTTACCTTGATGTACTTGTATAATATGATCTGCCTGTAAGACAATACTTTTCACTGTACCTCAGTACATGTGACTGTAATAAATCAAACCAAATAAAATTTGCTTCCTTCTGTCTCTAGTGCCCACCTTTTATTATATCTCTGCTTTACTTGAATTGGTCTTATCTTTTTATAAGCAATGTCACAGTAGATCAGTGTTAGATCAAATAAATCATAATAAAATGACACTGACAGTCATTCAGCAATTGTTGGACAAACATACACAGAAAGTAAACACATAAACATATTCTGTTTTTTGAATTGTTAGTTTAATCCAGTTATAAAGCTATTTCTTATGTTGTATAAATCAATTGTTAAGGCTCAAAATTATTACAAGGCAAAATGAATCGCTTTCCCTCAGATCTGTATGATTTTACACGAGTGTCCCTTTAAATAGGGTCAGCTTGTGTCCGAAATTAATCCTGTGAGACGTTTCTAAATTCTTTAACTTCTTGGTGTGGCTTCAATCCAACCCAGCTAAAATCTGATTGGGAATCTGATGGCATACCACAACGACAATTTGTATACCTTTATGAAACACAGACCTACTTTTAATACGCCCCTCAGTCACCTCAATAAAGTGGGCGATTGCACCAGGAACTTTTCACTGCACCTCAGTACATGCGACTGTCATAAATCAAACCAAATAAAATTCATCAAAATTATTGATTTTAATGCCAGCTGCTCCCTGCTTCTGCCAGGTTGAGTGGGTTAAGGTCAGTCTACAGTTATAGTGTGCATGTGATGCTTCCAGTTACCAAGAGAGTTGTGCTTTTATTTAAACTTTCCTGAAACAAAACACAGAAATATGCACACATTAATGGAAAAAGATACAGCTGTTCCTTTCTGGAACTCTCCCACTCTTTCTTGGCTACTTTGATGTAACTTTCAGTAGCCAATTAAATAGATCTGGGAGAAACCAACAACCTCATCCATGGTTACAGAGGCCATTGACATTAGAGACAAAAGTAAACTTAAAAAGAGGTTTTGTAGCCTGACACAAAGAAGTGCTTTTGTTCTTAATTATGTGGTCTCAACATAAAGTGGTCTTGAATGATCTTGTGCGTCTGATGCCTTGCATGGAGTGAGGCTGATGCACAGACTTGCTTATTAATTGAGAGCTCACTTGAAGTGGCAGCTGGAAGTAACATGTGATTTCTCCAATTACTATCCTGTACAATTGACAACTGGTAGCCAAGAAGATTAACAAGCAATGAGAATGGCCTATTAGCAATTAAGGGGAAGGCAATTTTAGGATGAAGTATCACTCCTTTTTATCTTCCTTTTACTTGAAGTGAACCACATTAAACTCATATGAAACTATTAAGGATTATTTCCATTATTAAAGGCAGCTGCAAAAGTTAATTGAGCCAAGTTTTTTCACTGTGATATTTAAAGTATTTTTTTAAAATGCTGCAATGAATAACGTGATTCGAAATAAAATAATCACTTCCCACCCTTTCTTGGAGCATGTAGGATCTTGAGCCAACAAGTGTTGCTGTGGGCACTTCATTGTTCAATCATTTGTATTTTACCCTACCTCATTTGCTACTCAGCACAAAAGCAAACTTCTCTCAATAATCCTTGAGTACATTTTCTCAGGCTTTTTTTTGGCATTCTGGAGATCCATCAACAATGTGAAGGTTTGGGAAATGATGCTCTATTTGTATTTTGATGTAATTTGCAAAAGAATGCTGCTGTGGAAGAACGTTGTGTCGAACATGCATGCAGGATACATCGGGAAATGGGAACATGGAGCACTAGAAACATCGGGAGGGAAGGAAAGGCATTTTGATTGAAGGCATCATTGACTCGATTCACACTTTTAACATTTAAAGAAAAGTTAGCTGCAACTGAGAGAGAATACTGGCATTGCCTTAAGAAAGCCACTTTACCAAGTACCCTCCTAGACAATGGCTTTAAATGTGTAAACAGTTTTCTTCCTATCTTACTAAAATATTTTATCCATGCACTGTGACAACAAAGAAACATACCTCGCTAATTTGTGTTTCGGGTTTCCCTGTTGAGGGCAGGAAATGACCACAGGTTGAATGGTTTTCCAAAGCCACTGTGCAATTGTTAAAGCATATTTTGGATGGCAGTAATCCACCTCTTTGGTCCAACTTCTCGAGATCGAACACATGTTTGGCAGGATGGAAGCAGAGAAACAAACACATTGCCTAACACACAAATGTTCGAGGAAAAAGTGAGGTCTGCAGATGCTGGAGATTGGAGCTGAAAATGTGTTGCTGGTTAAAGCACAGCAGGTCAGGCAGCATCCAAGGAGCAGGAAATTCGACGTTTCGGGCATAAGCTCCTTGGATGCTGCCTGACCTGCTGCGCTTTAACCAACAACACATTTTCAGCTAACACACAAATGTGTAAAGTGGTATATGAATTTCAATGGTATTGTGAGGCTGGGTACATACATCCCAATTGGTACCAGATTATATCAAGTAGCATATCCATTTGTTGTTCCCAACAAGCAAGGCACTAATCATACTCAACCATCCCATACTTGCAAAACATAGAACATAGTGTCCAACTTTGGATGTGATTCAATAAATGCTTAACATTAAATTAAATAATCCTGACTAGGTAAAAAAAATGCTGACAATCGACTGAGGATTGTTAGATAGGCTCACAGTATTTGTGTGTATCAGAAGTTACATACACAGGGTGGTGTTCTTTGTAGACAGAAAGAATATGGATGCAAACTGTGTCTGATGCAGCCTGACAGAACAGGTAACAGGTTTTCTCGTTCCTTTCTCAGGGCAACATCTTGAACAGTCAGAGCCAACCTGCTTAGTTTAAAATGTAAACAGAACTTTGGAGTTAACTGTCAGTCATCATTAACTGGTACATTCTGCACAGCAACACTTCCACCAATCAGCATTTATTTGACAACCAATCAACATTCATTGCTCATACAGTATAAATGCTGTTTTCCCTTCATTATGATATTTTTGCATTTGTTCTGAACAGTGCAAGATAATTAAAAAATTAAAACGTGCAAAGAAAAGCAAAATACCGTGAGTACTGGAAATCCGAAATAAATTTGTAAGGTGCTAGAGAAATTCAGCAGGTGTGGCAACATCTGTCATGAGAAACAGAGTTAATGGTTTAAGGCCAATATGACTCTTCTTCAGAAATTTGTTAAAACATAGACGGTGCAGGCACTTCAGTGCTCGATGTTGTGCCGACCTTTTATCATATTCAAAGAGCAAATTAACCTACATACTTCAATTTTCCTATCATTCATGTGCCTATCCAAGAGTCGTTTAAATGTATTTGACTCTACTACTATTGCTAGCAGTGCATTCCATGCAGTCACCACTCTCATTGTAAAGAACCTACCTCTGACATCTCCCCTAAACCTTCCTTCAATCACCTTAAAATTGTACCCCACATGATAGCCATTTCTGCACTGAGAGAAGTCTCTGACTATCCACTCTATGCCTCTCATCAGCTTGTACACCTCTGTTAAGTCACCTCTCATCCTTCTTTGCTCCAATGAGAAAAAGAAAGTGAGGACTGCAGATGCTGGAGATCAGAGCTGAAAATGTGTTGCTGGAAAAGCGCAGCAGGTCAGGCAGCATCCAAGGAGCAGGAGAATCTACATTTCGGTCGATTTCCTGTTCTTTGGATGCTGCCTGACCTGCTGCGCTTTTCCAGCAACACATTTTCAGCTCCAATGAAAAAAGCCCTAGCTCCCTCAACCTTTCTTCATAAGACATGATCCCCAGTCCAGGCAGCATCCTGGTAAATCTCCTCTACACCCTCTCTAAAGCTTCCACATCTTTCCCATAATGAGGCAACCAAAACTGAACACAATATTCCAAGTGTGATCTAACCAGGGTTCTATAGAGCTACAGCATAACCTAGCGGCTCTTAAGCTCAATCCCCCTGCTAATGAAAGTCAACACATCATATACCTTCTTAACAGCTCTATCAACTTGAGTGACAACTTTGAGAGATCTATGGACATGGACCCCAAGATCCTCTTTTCCTCCACACTGCCAAGAATCTTGCCTTTAACCCTGTAATCTCCTTTCAAATTGGACCTTCCAAAGTGAGCGACTTCATACTTTTCCAGGTTGAACTCCATCTGCCACTTATCAGTCCAGTTCTGCATCCTACCAATGTCCTATCGCAACCTACAGCAGCCCCCCACACTGTCCACAACTCCAGCAACCATTGTGTCATCAGCAAACCTACTAACCCATCTTCCACTTCCCCATCCAAGTCATTTAGAAAAATCACAAAGAGCAGAGGTTCCAGGACAGACCCGTGCGGAACACCACTGATCACTGAGCTCCAGGCTGAATCAATTAGATTAGATTCCCTACAGTGGGGAAACAGGCCCTTCAGCCCAACAAGTCCACACCGACCCTCCAAAGAGTAACCCACCCCCGACTAATGCACCTAACAACTATGGACAAATTAGCACGGCCAATTCATCTGACCCGCACATCTTTGGAATGTGAGAGGAAACCCACGCAGACACGAGGAGAACGTGCAAACTCCACACAGACATTCACCCAAGGCTGGAATCAAACCTGGGACCCTGGCACTGTGAGGCAGCAGTGCTAACCACTGAGCCACCATGCCACCAAAAGTAATCTTCATAGAATCCCTGTAGTGTGGAAACAGGTCACTCGGCCCACCAAGTCCGCACTGACCCTTTGAAGAGTAACCCACCCCAAGATCCATTCCATTGATCTACATTTCCCCTGACTAATGCACCTAACCTAGATATCCCTGACCACTACGGGCAACTTAGCACAACCAATTCAGTGGGAGAAAACCCACGCAGACACAGGGAGAATGTGCAAACTCCACGCAGACAGAATTGAATCTGGGTCCCTGGTGCTGTGAGGCAGCAGTGCTAACCACTGAGCCATTGTCCCACCTTTCTATCTACTACCATCTCTGTCTTTTAGGGTCAACCAATTCTGTATCCAGACAGCCAAATTTCTCTGTATCCCATGCCTCCTTATTTGCTGAATGGACCTACCATAGGGAACCTTATCCAGTGTTGTCGGTGGTTTGGGCACTTCAACCGGTTTATCTATTAAAAGCACTTTACCCAAGTACTCTCGTCAGTAAGGTGGACAAAGGGACACAGAATTTGGTTTGCGATTCAACTCAATTCTATTTTTTTTCTTCACATCAAAGGGCAAGTCCCTGTTTATATATTTTTTTTACCCATGGTGTGTGCGTGCAGGTGTGAGACACAATGAGAGATACAAAGTGCACAAATCTTTATTCAATTCCCACCACCAGGAAGATAGGAAAACACCCAGGTGGCCAGTGACAAACAGTGCCCTTCACATCAAAGGGCAAATGCTGTGTGAATGTTCCTGTTTTTTTTTCTTCTTTATTAACCCCCGCACTACCGCCTAACTGTGATAGTGATTATTTTTTTCCCCAGCACCCATAGTGTGTGTGTGCAGTTGTGACAACTCAATTCTGTTAACAAAACATTCCATATTAAAAAAAAACCACAAGAGCATTTGCTAAATTTCCACGATATTTACACTTTATCTAGTTTCATCCTTCTGAGAAAGGATATTAACTGCAATAATCCATGTGTGTGAGCTGGGTCATTGAAACTTCCTTCATCTCTTCCACAAAGGTGGATCTCACAGGTCAGGGTAGATTCTTTCTCTCTCTCTCTAGATGATCGGACATCTGATGCTGGGCCAAGTCAAGACTTTGCTGAGGAGGTAGATACTAGCTGTATGTTTTTAACCCCTCACACTTAAAGTTCTAAGACCTTTCGCCAAAGGGGTCATGTGCTGGCTTCAAAGTATTGAATGGGGTTGTGCAAATGCCATCACTGTTGCAGGGAGGTGCAATGTGCTCTGTCTCAGGCATGGACAAGAAGTCAAAGTGCCCAGAAGTTTGATTGAAACTCCTCTGTTACACAAGAGGTGGCGACATGTTTCTCTCTTGTTTGAAGTGACCATTGCCTGGCACTTGTGTGGTATGCATGTTACTTGTCACTTGTCAACCCAGGCCTGAGTATTGTTCAGGTCTTGTAATTGGACATAGACTGCTTCAGTGTCTGAGAAGTTGTAAGTAGTGCTGAACATTGTACAGTCATCAGCGAACACCTCTACTTCTGATCCTCTGATGAAGCAGCATCCCATGGGTGTATATAAAAATAGGATGGTTGGACTGTCCTGAGGAAATCTTGCAGCAGTGTCCTGGAGCTAAAATGACAGGCTTCCAACAACAGCCACCATCTTCCTTGTGCTGCAACCAGTGGAAAGATTTCTGATTTCCATTGACTTTAGTTTTGCGAGGGCTCCTTGATGCCATATTAGTTCAAATGCCTTGAGGTCAAGGTTGATCACCCTTACATCCCTCTAGATTTCAGCTCTTCTGTCCATGTTTAAACTAAGTCTGTAATGAGGTCAGGAGTTATGGCCCTGGTGAACCTCAAACAGAGTGTCATTGAATACGCTATTACCCAGCAAGTACTGCTTAATAGCACTGTCGATGGTACCTTTCATCACTTTATTGGTGATCAAGAGTAGATTGATGGAGCAGTAATTGGCTAGGTTGGATTTGTCCTGATTTGACATACCTGAACAATTGTCAGATAGGTATCAGGGAACGGGGAATACCTAAAGCACAACCCACTATGATTATGTCATACATGGCTGGTGGATAGATAGATAGTAATCCGAGCAAACCATGTTTGACCTGATGCCATGAGAGTTTATGGGTCAATGTTGAGGACTCCCAAGACATCTCCCTCCTAACTGTTTACCAGGCTGTTGTTTGACTATTTTGTGAAGCAGCTCTCCAGATTAAATACAAGTTTAACTGAATGAGAGGCATGTCTGCCTCACGAGGCCAGGGGCCTGGATTCAACTATAACCTTGGATGATTGTCTATATGCAGTTCACATCTTCTCTCTATGTCTGTGTGGGTTTCTGCTGGGTGCTCTGATTTCCTTCCACAGTCAAAGATGTACAGGCTAGGTGGATCAGCTATGGGAAATGCAGGGTTACTGGGATAGGGGTGGGCGGGGCTGAGTCTGGGTAGAATGCTCTTTGGAGAGTTGGTATGGACTTGATGGGCCGAGCTGCCTCTTTCTGCACTGTCGGAATTCTATTACATGATAGACACTGTTTCAAGGATGGTGAGTAGGACCTGGATGTTGGTTCTCACTCCTTTGAGAGCTTAAGCAGTTCTCCCACCAGCTCTGTACAACATAATCATACTGGATTGTGCTTAAGGCATTCTTCAATGTTAACCCTTTCAGCTCCTTACACCATTATACAACAAATACGTTGATTTCTTGTCATTTCAGCAGAAAGAGTTCACCTCCAAGGCCATTTCATTTTAAAGGAGAAAAAATCACAAAGTAGGTTCCAATAAAAAAATCACCAGGAATTGAACCTGCAGTAACAAGACAATGATTTCAATACATTGATTATATGATAATGAAGCCTGCCTTGGTAACAGCTTCTCAGAAATGTGGTCCTGTAGTGGTCAGTTAATTTATATGGTCTTTACCACAATTAAAGAACAGAAACTTTGGGATTATAACAAAGTCAGCCAGGTGGCCCTCATAGAATATGAGTTCCCTGATTGGGGCTGTTAATCTGATCCAATCAGGGAGCCCTGGCTGACAGGAGTGTCAGAAGTTCTGTTCTCTCTGAGAGCTGGCTCTTGAGGGAGCGGGATCAGTGTATGTGTGCGTGCAAGGACTCTCCTCCTTGACTGTGTCTGAGAGGAAGGGGACTGTCCCTGGACCAGCTGCCCCACATCCAGAGAGCTCAGAGGAAGGAGAAAGGGAAGAAGGAGGAGGCAGAAGGAGGTGAGAGCTCTGAGTCCTGGGCCTGCTGTTGGAGCTGCAGCCTGGGCCTCACCCAGGTCAAGGGAGTGTTGCTGCTGACCTGGGGGCCACTCCCTCTGCTGGTCTCTGGGACCCCCACCCTGACCTGCCTCAACTGCTACTGCTTGGGGCCGGCCTCACTGCTGCTGCCTGGGACTCGCCTTGACCCCTCCCCAGGACCTCCACTACTGCTACTGCTGGAGGCCCACCTCTATCGCTACTGCCTGGGACTACATTTTGGGACTGCCTGGGACTTGCCTTGGGGACCCTCCCCAACAGGTCTGCCCTACCGCTGAGACCAAGGACCAGCCTGGGACTTGCCTGAGGCCTGCCTCCACTGCTGCGGTTGCCTGAGGCCGGCCTCCACCACCGCTGCCTGGGACTCACCTTGGGCCCCTCCCTAGGACCTCCACTACTGCTGTGACCTGAGGCCTGCCTCCACCTGCTGTTGCCACTGCCTGAGGCCTCACCTGGACTCAACAACACAGCTGGTTCCTGGGCCTACCAACATTCAGCAGCATAGTATGGTGAGTTCCAAAATCACAGGGCCCAACCACATCTACCCAGGGGCAGCCGCTGCCTTAGGGGTGGCTGCTCCAACCCCGGCTGCAACCCTGACCCCCTTCAGGCACCTGACTAAATGCCTGGGGGTCAAGGCCTATCCCCACCCCAACATGACCATCGAGGCTTGCAGCAAGGCCATGGCTAGTGTGGTCGGCCCACTGGCCATCATCGCTGGGGCCCGGATGTACGGGAAGACTGTCTTTTTCCTGAAAACCAAGCAGATGGTCCACCTGGCAGTGGAGAGGGGACTCACTGTGGGAGGGACACATCTGCCCGTCGACCCTTTGGAGGTTACGGTCCAGAGGGTCATGATCTCCAACGTCCCACCCTTCATTGCCAGTGAGCTCCTCCTTCCTCACATTAAAACCTTGGGGGAGATCGGGTCGGGGGTCCAACCGCTCCTGCTCGGTCTTAAGGACCCTGCCCTCTGGCACATATACTCCTTCCAACGCCAGGTGTTCATTTGGCTGACCTGGGAGGAGGTCACCGAGGGCTCTTTTACCCTCCTCCACGAGGGCGCGGCCTACCGCGTCTTCTGGATGTTGACGGCGTGCGGAGCCACCTGTGCCGCGAGGTGGGGCACATAAGAAAAAACTGGTGTGTCCAGCCAGCCGGAAGGCGCTCAGGAAGACACAACACGCCAGGCCCGCCCACGGGGAGACCACCCTATCCCCATCCCCTATGGTTAGCCCACGACCTGCCCCACCCCGGCACAACAATGCCCCCGTGGCCGTGCCAGCATTGCCCCGGCGCGGGAACCCAAACCTCCAAACCCGTACCTCATCCTACCCTTGCTACACCCACTGACCCCACACCCAACCCCTGCCCCGTTACAGAAACTCCTGGGGCTTCAACGCCTGCTCCTGGCACGACAACACCTAGCCCGGGTGCTCCTGAGCCCGAGCCCCGTCCCACCCAGCCACACCTTGGTACTGAGGGGGGGGCGAACCACCACTGCCTCACCTCCTGCAGCGACTGTGTCTCTGGGCCCCGGAGAGGGAAATGGGCCCCTGCCCAACCCACCAACCAACCAACCAACCAACCAACCATCATCTGATAAACCAGGAACGGGGCAGGAAGTGACACAGCTGACCCGTCCACCCTGGCCACGCCCCCTGCATTCCCCCAGCCAATAGTATTCTGGGAATGGCTGGGGGGAGGGACCTCGGGCTGCACGACCACCAAGGCGGGCGGGGAGGGGAAGGCCCATATATTCCCCCCGTTTCTCAGGGGAAGAGGCGCCGGTCCTTGGAGTGTGCCACTGGTGCTGTCCCTCTTCAGGGGATGAGCCTATGGCGTCTATTGCCTATCCCACACTGTGGCCTGACCTGCCTGAACCCCCAGGGGCTAGAGTAGGGCCTTCTGCTGCTTTAACTCCTCCAGCCCCTGGGGAGGACTTTAATAACCATACGGGTTGTGGTGCGGGTGACAATGGTGAACTCTCTGCTGGATCGTCAAGCGGTGGAGGGAAGGTGTTATCCTCGCTCCTTCCTCCCAGACTGTTTTTCCGGGGGCCTTGGCCCTGGGGGAGGACCTTTTCCCCGAGGAGCCGGGTGTCCCGGTGTCGGGTGAAGAGCGGGGCCCTCAGCCTCTACCGCCTGACAACCCGAACTCAGGGCATTCCAGGAAGGGGTAGGCCGAGGAAGGTACCGCCAGTGACCCTGGAGATGGGGTCGCCGGGGGTTTGAGGCCAGTTGGCGGTGCTGAACCAGCCCCCATTCTCTCAGTGGGGGAGGGGTCGGTGACCGAGGGTGACCTCCCGGAGGAGGGTTCGGGATCAGTGGCGGACACTGGGGATGACGCGGAGTCTGTCTCCAGTGACATTTTCGAGTCCCAGGTGCCCCCCACCGATCTCCCCTCATCCCCCTCGAGGAAACTCGGAGTCGCTGGGATAGAGCCCAACTGGTGCTCGACCGCTGGAGTTCCTTCGAGAGAGTCTACTGGTCGGCCCACGCTGCGCGCCAGGCGCCCGGGCTCGACGCAAACGAGCGAAAGCGGGTCAGGAACTTCCTGGGGGCACTCCTGGTGAGGGCGAGGGACTTCTGTGCCCCTCCCTTGTCCTCCCAGTAAATGTATATAGTTTTTTAACTGTACCGGTGGTGGTTGCACTATGCTTCAGACATGAAGACCACGATAACCAGCCTCAATATCAATGGCAGCAGGGAGCCACAGCGCAGATTCCAAACCCTCTCGGTCCTTCGGGACGGGAGGTATGCGGTGTGCTTCCTGCAAGAAACCCACACTACCCCGGGAGACGAAGCCACCTGGCTCCTGGAGTGGCAAGGGGGGGGTCTACATGAGTCACCTCACCCCCAGATCTGGCGGGGTGGCTATCTTGTTGGCCACGCATTTTCAGCCAGAGACCTTGGGGGTCAGGGAGCCCGTGCCAGGCCGTTTGCTACACCTGACGGTTTGGCTATGGGGCACAGTGCTTCACTTGGTGAACGTCTACGCTCCTCTGGCCGGGCCGAGGCAAGCGAGCTTCTTTGGAGAAGTGTCCGCTCATCTCGCTTCCATCGACGAGAACCAGTGCGTCGTCTTCGGGGGAGATTTTAACTGCGTCCTCGAGGACAGGGACCACGGTGGTGCCCGCACGAGTTCGGCATTGGGGAGGAGGTTGGGGGACTTGGTCAAGTACTTTGACCTGGTGGACGTCTGGCGGAATCTCCATCCCGACTCCATCGCCTTCACCTTCATGAGACCTGGGGTTTGGAGCATCCAGAATCGACCGCCTGTACGTTTCGCAGGAGTACGCCTCCTGTTTTCCGACGGCCTCCACGCAGCAGGTGTTGTGCACGGACCATCACCTGGTGTGGGCGGAACTCCTTCTGTTCGGCGCCAGGCTCGGTTCCGCGTACTGGCAATTTAACAACCTGCTGCTGGAGGACGAGCGGTTCTGGGACTCATTTCGTCGTTTCTGGGCTGGCTGGAGAAGAGAGCGGGGAAGCTTCCCCTCCCTGAGGCTATGGTGGGACGTGGGCAAGGCTCATGTCCGCGTCTTCTGTCAGGGGTATACGAGGAGTTCGACAAAGAGGTGGAAATCCAGGATCGGGGAATTAGAGAGGGAGATGCTCGACCTGGAGTCACGCCTTGGTCAACCCGACACGGACCCGGCCCTGCACGGTGTGTACAAAGAGAAGAGGGCCGCCTTCTGGGACCTGCAGCTCGTCGGGGCTCGGGGCGCGTATGTGAGGTCGGGGACGTGCTGGGTGCCAGGGGCCTGGGCTGGATGCTGCCGCAGGACATAGCGAGCAGGGCAGCGGTAGACGTCCGGTACGTGGTCATTGCCATCCGACGCCTTAAAACGTTGGTGCTCGGACCCAACGTAGTACACCATTTGGAGGACGCTCAGGTGTGCGGTGGGATCCCGTCTGCGCTCACCCCAGCCCGGACGCAATTTCACATTGGACCCAAGGTCCCGTACTTCCCGCGGGAGCCTGTGCCCCCCAAACCTGCTTCTGGAATTTTAGTTTTGTCCCTTTTAAGGATGTAAAAAGGCGGGCCCTGTATCAACTGCTGCTGCACACCGTCCACCTCTTCTCCCTCATCTACTGTCCGGACATGCCTTGCTGTGCCCATTTGCCACCGGGCAGTGGGGATCCCCAATGGAGGGCGCTGTACGCTGGAGTCGTCCCCCTTTCTCTCCAGGATCTGGGGTGGAGGGCACTGCATGCAGCGATCCCCTGCAACCGCAGATTGTGGTGGTTAACGGACTCCCAGCCCAACTGCTTGTTCTGTGGTACTGTGGAGTCCATGGACCACGTGTATATTGGGTGTGAGCGTTTGCACTCCCTTTTTGATTTTCTTAAAAACCTCCTCCTCTGCTTTTGGTTGCACTTCAGTCCCACGCTCCTGATCTTCGGGCACCCGGTACGGAGGAGGGAGGGCAGGTCTGAAGATCTCCTCGTGGGTCTGCTCCTGGGCCTGGCCAAACTGGCCATAAACAGGTCCAGGCAGTGGGCCGTGAAGGGGCTTGTTAGGGCCGACTGCCTGCCCCTCTTCCGCGGTTACGTTAGAGCCCAGGTGTCTCTGGAGAAGGAGCACGTGGTGTCCACCAACATCTTGGAGTTGTTCAGGGAGAGGTGGGTGCCGCAGGGAGTGGAGGGCATCATTTCTCCCTCCAACTCTATTTTGATTTAGTCCCTGCCCTCCCCTTCACTGTTCGATCACACAGCATTGCCCTTTGATGTGAAGGGCACTGCTTGTCACTGGACCACTTGGGTGTTTCCTTTCTTCCTGGTGGTGGAAATTTGAATAAAGATACGTGCACCTTGTGTCTTTCACTGTGTCTCACACCTGCATACACACAACATGGGTTCTGGGGAAAATCTAAGCGTTACCACAGTTAGGTAGTAGTGTGGGGGTAATGGGAAAAGAATTTTTAAAAAAACAGGAGTGTCAGAAGTTCTGTTCTCTCTGAGAACTGGCTCTGAGGGAGCTGGATCAGTGTTAAGGACTCTCGCTGGCTAAATGAAGGATGACTTGGGATATTGGTCTCTGTAGAATAATTTCAGTGGTGTCAAGAGGGAAAAAGCATATGCTCCTGAAGAAATTCACTCACAACAGTTGTCTTTGAGGTGGGATAAGCATTTCTGCCATCATGTCACTATTTGAGGAGCTTGACTCATTTGATTCTGCCATTGAACACTTGGCCCTGTGTGTGGAAAGAATGTGTTTTTGTTTTCAGGGCAAATGACATTGGGGCAGATGAAAGGAAATAAATAATTCTCCTCATAGCTTGTGGACTTGCAGAGTTTTTGGTTATTAGGAGCCTAACATTTCCTGGGGCACCAGATATTTAAAACTTTTTAAGAACCTTTTCTCTCCAAGGGCAGTTAAGTGGTTAGCACTGTTGCCTCACAGCACCAGGGACCTGGGTTCGATTCCAGCCTCAGGTGACTGTGCAAACTCAAAACAAACATTCTCCCCGTGTCTGCACGGGTTTCCTCTGGGTGCTCCGGTTTCTTCCCATTGTCTAAAGATGTGCAGGTTAGGTGAATTGGCCATGATAAATTGCCCGTAGTGGTCAGGGATGTGTAGGTTAGGTACATTAGTCAGGGGAAATGTAGGGTAATGGGTCTGGGTAGGATACTCTTCAAGGGCACATGCCCGAAACGTCGATTCTCCTGCTCCTTGGATGCTGCCTGACCTGCTGTGCTTTTCTAGCAACAAATTTTCAGCTCTGATCTCCAGCATCTGCAGTCCTCACTTTCTCCTTAAGGAGCAGTATAGACTTGTTGGGCAGAAGGGCCTGTTTCTACACTACAGGGATTCTAATTCTAATTGACAGATTTAGTCAGGGCATACTACAACCCCAAGCCTCCTGTAATTCTGAGATGCTATAAGATTTACTCGACAATTTTGAAAACCAGGGGAATCCAGATTGGGATTTTTGACTAGGTGAAGATGATTGGCAGAGACATGTGATTTTAGTTTAACCCTTAATGAGATGCTGAGAGACCGGTTGTTACGAGGGATTATTGATGCAACCATGCCAAAGTGCCTACTGGCTGAAGCCCAAACATGTGCTACAACATGTGGGCGGCACGGTGGCACAGTGGTTAGAACTGCTGCCTCACAGTGCCTGAGACCTGGGTTCAATTCCCGACTCAGGCGACTGACTGTGTGGAGTTTGCACGTTCTCCCCGTGTCTGCGTGGGTTTCCTCCGGGTGCTCCGGTTTCCTCCCACAGTCCAAAGATGTGCAGGTCAGGTGAATTGGCCATGCTAAATTGCCCATAGTGTTAGGTAAGGGGTAAATGTAGAGGTATGGGTGGGTTGCGCTTCGGCGGGTTGGTGTGGACTTGTTGGGCCGAAAGGCCTGTTTCCACACTGTAAGTAATCTAATCTAAGTAATCTAATCTAATCTAACTGGCTTTATCAGGAGTGTATGAGCTACAGGTTGTACCGATGGAAGTGGACACTCTTGCTGGGCCAATTAAGTTTGAGGAGCACCATTGAGTGAAGGCAGTTGCGTAGCCTCACTCAGGACATATCCTGAGCAGAGGGACTCCAGGTTAGCCCACAGCAAAACCCCAAAACAAACCCAAGCTCTGACCAAACTGTTAACATTTTCCTCAGGATCCGAGCTGGTAAGCCGTTGTAGTTGCTGCCGGTATGTGGAGTTGAGACAGCAAAAGAGTCCCATTTGACCTGAATTGAGGAAGAGAACTCATAGGTCATTATTATGCTACAATTAATGCCCATTAGGGTTGGTACCAATATGCAAGACTGCCATTGTTCAGCAGAACATTTCACAAGGTCTACCCCAGGTCGCTATTTATCTGGATGACATACAGGGAAAAACAATAAAGAGCACTCAGAGAGCTTGGACATAGTCCTTAGCTGTTTCTCCAAGGCAGGTATACACTTTAGGATGGAAAAATGTGTGCTTCTGGCACCCCAAGTGACCCACTTGAGATACAGAGTTGACAATTCCAGGTTAAACCCATTGGAAGAAAAAGTGAGGGTGATCAAATATACCCCTCTTCCCATGTCTGTACTGGAACTTCAGTCTTTCCTTCGATTGGTTAATTATTACATAAAGTTCATACGTAATTTAGCCTCTATCCTGGCACCCTTACATCTGCTATTGAAAAAGGAGCAGCCTTGGAAATACCCTTTAGGGAAATAAAGAAGCAGTTATCATCATGTAAGGTGTTGGCACACTACAATCCCCAGCGAGATCTGGTACTAATATGCGATGCTTCCTTGTGTAGTATGAGCTCATAGATTGCTCAATGGAGAGGGATGCCCAATAGCGTATGCTTCTGGGCTTTGGCTTATGTAGAGTACAAATCTGCCCAGGTAGAGAAGGAAAGCAGTCATCTTTGGTGTGAGAACATTCCAAGACATAAATTTGTTAAAGTAACCAACCACAATCTTCTGTTAGGGCTATTTAAAGAGGAGAAGGCCGTGCTGCCCACAGCTTCAGGCCAAATTCAGCAGTGGGCTCTCATTCTAAATGTGTATAATTACAACTGAACACCTTCCGGGAGGTCCAGGAGCAAATGTGGATGCCTTGTGCCATCTCTCCCATTGGCAGGTATACCACCGGTAGTGCCACCACTGAATTAGTCCATTCTAGTTTCAAACTTTCTCGTCATCCTTCCAGTCACCATTAACAATATCAGACTGTGGCCACAAAAAAATCCAGTCCTGACAAAAACTAAAACAGCTGGCAGTGCCCAGGGAAACAAAGGGGCCATCACCACCAGAATTGAAACATTTCTGGAACTGGCAAGAGCAGATCACCGTGAGAAGATGGCATTTTATTAACGGGAGCAAGAGTGATTGTCCTGAGCAAAGGTCATCATCAGACACTGGCTGAACTCTGCCAGGGTCATCCCAGGGTCTCTGAAATGAAGATATTGGCAAGAAGGTATGTCTGATGATCAGGATTATTTGCAGACATAATTGTGTTGATGGGACAACACCCAGACTGCCAACAAGGTCCAAAGTTACCGCCAAGAATTCCTCTCCATTTGTGGGAATGACTGGGTAAGCCCTGCATTTGGTCACACGGCAATGATGCTAGCCCTTTCCTTTATTACAGCTAGCTATTATACACACCATTACATTTATAGGCACAAATTGTGCTGACAGTAAGCTATTAACAGCACAGAATAGGATGTCACTAGTACCATGTTATGTTTCAGGTGAGTATGGGATAAAATGGAGTTTGAGCATAATATGCTCTCGGGTCACATGATACGATACGGTGTTGGTTTTATGAGCATGTCTCTTAAAGGTATATTGGCATACTGACTGTGAGTCAAACAGTAATGAAGATGTGGGATCAAAAGGAATGCATAATCTTCCACAGGACGTAATCCCCCTTCCTTGCACCTTTTCATCAGGCACGGGTGGGAAAGCAATTTTCGCACTCCTGCCTGTCTGCCACTGTTCAACATTATGGCAGCAGAGGCAGGGTGAAATCCTTCTCGGAGCTATGATTGGCCACTTAAGAACCTCAATAGACCAAAGTGTATTCAGGCATTGATCCTCCCTCACCAACGCCGATTATGTGGAGGACCTCGGGGATGGATGAAATGTCAACATTTGGGCCGGGTCCAGAGTTCAGAGCTTGTCTGCTCCCATCTGCCTTTACTTTCTTTATTATTTTCTCTATCTTTTACTTTGGCTGTTTCCTTTCCTATCCCAGCAAGAGCAGTTCCTTCCTGGAATGTCGGCAGCAGAGGGAGCAGTTCCTTCCTGGAATGTCGGTAGTGGCGAGAATGGTTCCATCCCAGAGTGTCAGCAGCGGAGGGAGTGGGCTCTTTCCCGGAATGTCGATAACAAATGGAGCGGTTCCTGCCCGGAGTGTCGATAGCAGAGGGATGGGTTCATCCCGGAATGTCGATAGCCGACAGAACGATTCCTGCCCGGAGTATCGATAGCAGAGGGATTAGTTCATCCTGGAGTGTCGATAACACAGGGAACTATTTCTGCCCGGAATGTCCATAGCAGAGGCAGTGGTTCCTGTCCGGAATATTTTTAGCTCAGGGAACTATTCCTGCCCAGAGTGTCGATAGCAGAGGGAACGATTCCTGCCCAGAATGTTGATAGTAGAGGGATCAGTTCATCCTGGAGTGTCGAGAGCAGAGGGAGCAGTTCCTGCCCGGATTGTCAATTACAGAGGGAGCAATTCCTGCCCGAAATGTTTATAGCACAGGGACCAATTCCTGCCCGGAATGTCAATAGCAGAGGGAACAATTCCTGCCCGAAATGTTTATAGCACAGAGAGCAATTCCTGCCCGGATTGTCAATTGCAGAGGGAACAATTCCTGCCCGGAATGTCAATAGCAGAGGCAGTGGTTCCCGCCCAGTGTTGAAAGCAGAGGAGCGATTCCTGCCTGGATTGTTGATAACAGAGGGAGCGATTCCTGCCCGGAGTGTCGATACCAGAGGCAGTGGTTCCTGCCCGGAATGTTTGTAGCACAGGAAGCGGTCCCTGCCCGGAATGTCAACAGCACAGGGAGCGGTTCTTGCCCTGAGGGTCAGCAGCACTGGGTGTTTTTGCTTAAATGGCAGTCCCAGGCTGCAGCAATGGCAGCAACATGAGCCTGAACGAGGCACTGGCTGCGTCAGTGCTGTAGGCCCCGGGTCAGGTTTGAACCCATGCCAGGCCCTGGCAGCTTCACTGGTGGCTGCATTGCCTGAGAGCTGCCCCGTGCAGACTTGTGGTGGTGATGATGTTGGTGGAAGCATGTTAGCACCAAAGAATGGTGCCAGGTTTCCATCAGTGGTGAAGTGGCTCCAGCTCATGGCAGGGCCTGGGTTCCTAATGGTGGAGTGGAAGCATTCTGACTGCTGCGGCATTTGGGGACCTGGGGGACTGAGTAGTCACAGACTGAGGGGTGGACTTTGTGGCTTTGTCTCTCTAGCAGCAAGGACTCATGGTAGAGGCGGGTGCAGTAATTGTGATATGCCCTTTTCCTTTCACTGTTTCTGTTATTCCTGCTTCTGTTTTTAATCCTTTCCTTTCTGAACTAAGATGATGCCAGAGAATGGTGACTTTGTACAATTTTGAGTGTATTCCACTACTCGAGTACAGGTGACAATATAAAATCTAAAATCTACATCTAGGGTAGTGCACAGTTCTGTATCTGTGGAAGGATGGTGATGAGAGTGAATGTTTAAGGTTGTGGATGTGTCAATCAAAAAGCTGCTTTGTCTTTTGATATAATAGCCAGTGGAAGAACAGGATGTAAGAATAGATCGCAGGAAGGAGAACAGGAAACCATTTAGCCCTCAATCTTATTAACATTTTTTGACTGTAAAATGAGTACACTCAGTTGTTGACAAAACAGATATATCTAGTCAGGGAATATGTAAACACAGGCAAGAACCTGTGCTGTGCCTCATGTTAGTTAATCAGTGGTTTATTTTTTAAAAAATTAAATAGTGACAGATGGAAGTTTTATTCAAGTGGGTAGAAGAAAAGTAATTAATTTAATGAAGTCAATGCAGACTTCAGTCAATATTATGTTACACAGGTTACTGCTGCTGTTCACTATTGAGTCATAGAATAAAGAATTTAGCTCCATTGCTGCCTGCATGATGAATTTCTGGCACCGATTCTGATCATTTAGGAATCAGACTGAGTGCACGTGAAATGCTTCACTCAAGAGACAGCATAAATTGTTCAGACACCCTGGACATATGTGACTCCTCACTCTCATTGGATATGTTTTCAGTTAGCACGTGGGGGAGAAGGGGTGGGATGTGGAAAGCAAGTCACCTTTTCAATCCATTGCTGAGATGCTCCGAATAATCTGCGGTGGTGAGGGAGGATCAATGCCTGAATACATTTCGGTCTATTGAGGTTCTTAGATGGCCAATCATAGCTTCCAGAAGGATTTCACCCTGCCTCTGCTGCCATAATGCTAACAGTGGTAGACAGGCAGGAGTGCGAAAACTGCTTTCCCACCCGTGCCTGATGAAAAGGTGTAAGGAAGGGGGATTACATCCTGTGGGAGATTATGCAATCCTTTGATTTCACATCTTTGTTAGTATTTGACTCACAGTTAGTTTGTCAATATACCTTTAAGAGACATGCTCATAAAACCACCATTGTGTCGTATCATGTGACCTGAGGGCACAACGTGCTCAAACTCTATCTTACCCCATACTCACCTGAAACATGACATGGTACAAGTGACAGGAGTCTACATTAGAGTGGTGCTGGAAAAGCATAGCAGTTCAGGCAGCATCCGAGGACCAGGAAAATCTTTTTTTAAATTTCAAAATATACTTTATTCATAGAAATAAATCTTTGGTACCTGTACAATTTGTCATGTTGTTCATAGATATATACATTGCATGTCTTAACATTACAAAGAACAGATTGAATTAATCGAATTTACAGTTTTCCTATTTACAGTTCCCTTTATTAACCATCCAGTCTTTTATTATTTAGCTGTGGCTTCAGCGGAACCCACCTAGTGAGTGGGCCCCCTGTTATACGATAGCAAAGGAACCTTCTTTAATCCCCAGTTTATGGGGTTACCATTGTCCATTTGACTGTCCTGTCTCTGGGGTAGCTGTCTGCATCCCCATGGTGAACACGAACTGCTGGACCTTCGCTGGGCTGAGGTAGCTATCCAGCTCCTCACTGGGGTCATTTACCCGCTCTGGTGTCATTGAGCCAAGGCAAGGGTCCGCACCGTCCAGTTCTGTGTCTGACAATGGGACTGTCAGAGGATCACAGCTTTCAGTTACCTGTAGTTGTGGGGCAGTGGGTACCCCCTGGTTCTCACTGGGTGGAGGGTGGACTTCAGGGAGTCCGTTGTTTCCTGGTTGGGAGGAAATGCCCTCCTCTTTATCTACGGCGCTCTGTCTCTTCTTCTGGTGGTGATGACCTTCTTTGCGCCTGTCTTCCCCTTCCGAAGCGCTGGCTGTCTCTCCCTCGTGCAGCTGTCTTTTTCCCCTTTGCTGGGAGGCTTTGGGGGCCTGGCAGGATTTTCTGTTTTTAACTAGTATCCACTCCTCTGCCTTCTTGATTACCTCCTCCTCCATTGCTTCCATCTGCCCAGCTAGAGCTAGGATCAGCTGCTGTGTCTCTCCGCTGGCTGCTGCCTCCTCCACTCCAGCCTGTTCTTCTTTCTGGGTGCCACCAGTCTCCGTTTCCCTGCTGTCTGGGTGGACCTTGCTGGTCCTTGGGGGTCCACGGCTCACATTGCCACCTCCAGCCATCTGTGCGTAAGTGGGGCCCTCCCATCTTGGGCAGGTCTTGTACATGTGGCCCACCTCTCCACACAGGTTGCAGCTCTTTGCTTCCTGACAGTCCTTAGTCAGGTGACCCTCCTGTTTGCAATTCCTGCAGATGGTCACCTTGTAATCCGCCATCACGTGTCCTGCCTTCCCGCAGGTTCGGCACACTTTTGGTTGCCCTGCGTATGTCAGGTAGCCTCTGCTCCCTCCAATTGCGAAGCTCGAGGGTGGGTGGAGAATGTTCCCCATTATCATCGACCCTCCGAGTTACCCTGACCTGCCGCTTACTGGTCCAGATCCCAAAGGGGTCAATCACATCGGTGGCTTCTCCCTCAACTTGGACGTACCTTCCCAGGAGGGTCAGGACATCAGCCGCTGGAACATAGGGGTTGTACATATAGATTGTAACAACCCGACTCCTCTGTGCACGAAGCACACACAATGGGATCGCCGACAAGATGGAGAACAGCTGCTCCCCTTCCTTCTCCATTTAAATCATATACATTGGTAGGTTCTGGTGAAATTAAGTTAGACTAAATACATAACCTGACTCCTGAGCAACATATTTGACAGGTCCTGTACTTACTGCATAAATGCCCAGCTACACCTCCTCCAGACTCTGAACCGACACCCACCCCGGAACTGAGACCCTCACAAGGACCCAACACCCTCTGATACCCAACATTCCCTTGAAACTCGACACCCCCACCCTGCTCCACGCCCGACCCTTGACCTTCTGCCTTCAGACTGGATCCTGGACCCCTGACCACCTATCCCTGCTGCCAGAACCAATCCCTGACATCCCAGCTGCTACTGCTGGACCAGACATCAAGCCTCAACTCAATGCCCACCCTCCCTGCTCTGTCACTCCTGATGCCTCATACTCAACCAACCTCTCCTAAACAGTGTATCATATATCTGCCCCACTGCCACTTTGCACCATAGCATTCTACCCACCTGACACTCAAATCACTTCCTAATTGGAATCTTGCCAACCTGGAACCCTACCCAGCTTGCACCCTGCTTGCATGGCATCTTTACCCAGCTTTTCTGGCCCATTGCACATTATATATCTGGTATTCAACTTTCCAAGAAACTCGAACGTCACACGTACCTTATGCACTTATCATTTGACAGCAGCTTTTTATAGTGTCCCTCAGGGCCTGTAAATATCAGCCTGTGGCAGCTGACTGCTGTGAAAAGGGTGTGCAGTTTACCGTCTGTGCTCATAGAGTCATAGAGATGTACAGCATGGAAACAGACCCTTCGGTCCAACCCATCCATGCCGACCAGATATCCCAACCCAATCTAGTCCCACCTGCCAGCACCCGGCCCATATCCCTCCAAACCCTTCCTATTCATATACCCATCCAAATGCCACTTAAATGTTGCAATGTTACCAGCCTCCACCACATCCTCTGGCAGCTTATTCCATACACACACCACCCTCTGCATGAAAAAGCTGCCCCTTAGGTCTCTTTTATATCTTTCCCCTCTCACCCTCAACCTATGCTCTCTAGTTCTGGACTCCCCAACCCCAGGGAAAAGACTTTGCTAATTTATCCTATCCATGCCCCTCATAATTTTGTAAACCTCTATAAGGTCACCACTCAGCCTCCGAAGCTCCAGGGAAAACAACCCCAGCCTGTTCAGCCTCTCCCTGTAGCTCAGATCCTCCAACCCTGGCAACATCCTTGTAAATTTTTTTCTGAACCCTTTCAAGTTTCACAACATCTTTCCGATAGGAAGGAGACCAGAATTGCACACAATATTGCAACAGTGGCCTAACCAATGTCCTGTACAGCCGCAACATGACCTCCCAACTCCTGTACACAATACTCTGACCAATAAAGGAAAACATACCAAACGCCTTCTTCACTATCCTATCTACCTGCGACTCCACTTTCAAGGAGCTATGAACCTGCACTCCAAGGTCTCTTTGCTCAGCAACACTTCCTAGGACCTTACCATTAAGTGTATAAGTCCTGCTAAGATTTGCTTTCCCAAAATGCAGCACCTCGCATTTATCTGAATCAAAATCCATCTGCCACTTTTCAGCCCTTTGGCCAATCTGGTCAAGATCCTGTTGTAATCTGAGGTAACCCTCTTCGCTGTCCACTACACCTCCAATTTTGGTGTCATCTGCAAACTCACTAACTGTACCTCTTACGCTCGCATCCAAATCATTTATTTAAATGACAAAAAGTAGAGGGCCCAGCACCGATCCTTGTGGCATTCCACTGGTCACAGGCCTCCAGTCTGAAAAGCAACCCTTCACCACCACCCTCTGTCTTCTACCTTTGAACCAGTTCTGTATCCAAATGGCTAGTTCTCCCTGTATTCCATGAGATCTAACCTTGCTAATCAGTCTCCCATGAGGAACCTTGTCGAATGCCTTACTGAAGTCCATATAGATCACATCTACTGCTCTGCCCTCATCAATCTTCTTTGTTACTTCCTCAAAAAACTCAATCAGGTTTGTGAGACATGATTTCCCACGCACAAAACCATGTTGACTATCCCTAATCAGTCCTTGCCTTTCCAAATACATATACATCCTGTCCCTCAGGATTCCCTCCAACAACTTGCCCACCACCGAGGTCAAGCTCACTGGTCTATAGTTCCCTGGCTTGTCCTTACCACCTTTCCTAAACAGTGGCACCACGTTAGCCAACCTCCAGTCTTCCGGCACCTCACCTGTGACTTACCGATGATTCAAATATCTCAGCAAAAGGCCCAGCAATCACTTCGCTAGTTTCCCACAGAGTTCTCGGGTACACCTGATCAGGTCCTGGGGATTTATCCACCTTTAACAGTTTCAAGACATCCAGCACTTCCTCCTCTGTAATCTGGACATTTTGCAAGATGTCACCATCTATTTCCCTACAGTCTATATCTTCCATATCCTTTTCCACAGTAAATACTGATGCAAAATACTCATTTAGTATCTCCCCCATTTTCTGTGGCTCCACACAAAGGCTGCCTTGCTGATCTTTGAGGGGCCCTATTCTCTCCCTAGTTACCCTTTTGTCCCTAATATATTTGTAAAACCCCTTTGGATTCTCCTTAATTCTATTTGCCAAAGCTATCTCATGTCCCCATTTTGCCCTCCTGATTTCCCTCTTAAGTATACTCCTAGTTTCTTTTTACTCTTCTAAGGATTCATACGATCTATCCTGTCTATACCTGATATATGCTTCCTTCTTTTTCTTAACCAAACCCTCAATTTCTTTAGTCATTCAGCATTCCCTATAGCTACCAGCCTTTCCTTTCACCCTGACAGGAATATACTTTCTCTGGATTCTTGTTATTTCATTTCTGAAGGTGTCCCATTTTCCAGCCGTCCCTTTACTTGCAAACATCTGCCTCCAATCAGCTTTCAAAAGTTCTTGTCTGATATCGTCAAAATTGGCCTTTCTCCAATTTAGAACTTCAACTTTTAGATCTGGTCTATCCTTTTCCATCACTATTTTAAAACGAATAGAATTATCGTCTCTGGCCCTAAAGTGCTCCCCCACTGACACCTCAGTCACCTGCCCTGCCTTATTTCCCAAGAGTAGGTCAAGTTTTGCACCTTCTCTAGTAGGTACATCCACATACTGAATCAGAAAATTGTCTTGTACTTAAGAAATTCCTCTCCATCTAAACCTTTAACACGATGGCAGTCCCAGTTGATGTTTGAAAAGTTAAAATCCCGGACCATAACTACCCTATTATTCTTACAGATAGCTGAGATCTCCTTACAAGTTTGTTTCTCAATTTCCCTCTGACTATTGGGGGGTCTATAAACAATCCCAATAAGGTGATCATCCCTTTCTTATTTCACAGTTCCACCCAAATAACTTCCCTGGATGCATTTCCAGGAATATCCTCCCTTAGCACAGCTGTAATGCTATCCCTTATCAAGAATGCCACTCCCCCTCCTTGTCTGCCTCCCTTTCTATCCTTCCTGTAGCATTTGTATCCTGGAACATTAAGCTGCCAGTCCTGCCCATCCCTGAGCCATGTTTCTGTAATTGCTATGATATCCCAGTCCCATGTTCCTAACTATGTCCTGAGTTCATCTGCCTTCCCTGTTATGCCCCTTGCATTGAAATAAATGCAGTTTAATTGATTAGTCCTACCTTGTCCCTGCCTGCCCTGACTGGTTGACTCACTTCTGTTCTCAGCTGCACCTGTCTCAGATCGATCTCTCTCCTCACTATCTCCCTGGGTCCCACTCCCACCACCTTACTAGTTTAAATCCTCTCAAGCAGTTCTACCAAATTTCCTTGCCAGTATTTTAGTCCCCTCCCAATTTAGGTGCAATCCATCCTTCTTGTACAGGTCACAAGTGCATTTAAGTCGTCATTGGACAAGCATATGGACGTACATGGAATAGTGTAGGTTAGATGGGCTTCAGATTGGTACGACAGGTCAGCGCAACATCGAGGGCTGAAGGACCTGTACTGCGCTGTCATGTTCTATGTTCTATGTACCCCAAAAGAGATTCCAATGATCCAAAAACGTGAATCCTTCTCCCATACACCTGATCCTCAGCCATGCATTCATCTGCTCTATCCTCCTATTCTTGCCCTCACTAGATCGTAGCACCGGGAGTAATCCAGATATTACTACTCTTGAGGACCTCCTTTTTAAATTTCTGCCTAACTCTCTGTAATCTTCCTTCAGAGTCTCAACCTTTTCCCTTCCAATGTCGTTTGTTCCAATGTGGACAATGACCTCCTGCAGGCCCCTCTCCCCGTGAGAACATTCTGCACCCTCTCTGAGACATCCTTGATCCTGGCACCAGGGAAACAACACGCCATTCTGCTTTTTCTCTGCTGGCCACAGAAACGTCTGTCTGTACCTCTCACTAATGAATCCCCTAACACAATTGCTCGCTTGGAAGCCGACGTACCCCTCGTTGCATTAGAGCCAGTCTCAATACCACAAACTTGGCTGCTTGTGCTGCATTCCCCTGAGAATCCATCATCCCCTACATTTCCCAAAACAGCATACCTGTTTGAAATGGGTATATCCACAAAAGATTCCTGCACTAGCTGCCTACCTCTCTTACCCTTCCTGGAGTTAACCCATCTATGTGACTGTATCTGAGACTTTCCCTCCCCCTTCCTATAACTGCCATCCATCACAGACTGTTGCTGTTGCAAATTCCTCATCGCTTCTAACTGTCTCTCCAACCGATCCACTCGATCTGATAAGATTCACATCCAACAGCATTTATGGCAGATATAATCTGCAGTAACCCTTAAACTCTCTTTAAACTCCCACATCTGAGAAGAAGTACATTTCACTGCAAAGGCCAGTTTTGCTCCTTCACAATCTACAGACCCAGAAAATAACACCGTCTTATTCCTCTACAAACACTGCCCCAGGTTAAATTAATAGCTATGGCTTATATTTTAGTTAAAAATCACACAACACCAGGCTACAGTCCAACAGGGTCAACCGGAAGCACACCAGCCCTCGGAGCGGCGCTCCCCCATCAGGTGATGAATAAGGAGCGTCGCTCCGAAAGCCAGTGCGCCTCCAACCAACCTGCTGGACCACAACTTGGTGTTGTGTGACTTCCAACTTTGTACACCCCAGTCCAACACCGGCATCTCCAAATCATGGCTTATATTTTAAGTTTAATCAAGAGACTTATCTCCAAAAACATATCATCAAGAAAGAATCCACTGTACCCACTACTGCAGCCTTTCTATTGGACAGACTTAAAACAACAATTAACTTATATGATTCTGTGCTGTGAACTTCACCCAACAGTTCCTCCAAGATTAGTTGTGAATTGCTCTGTTTGTTAATTTTCCCAAATGCACTCCGATGTCCAGTGATACATGAATTCAAACAGCAAAGGCGGTAACTGTGCAGGTTTTCTTTTCTCTCTCTCTCTCCTACACTGTCCTCACCATGTGCTTCCTTTGTCTGCTCTTCTCCCTTTTAACCTGACTTTTTTTCCCCCAAAGTTCCAAAACAATGCAACAGCATATAAAACAGTAATTGCTGCTCCTGGAATTCGAGGAAATCACCTCCAACACCTAAAATACCTCAAAAAAAGGAGCAGCTCTTACAGTCAGAAATATTTCCCATCCTCTATCTTGGATTACCCAACTTGTACCCCACATCGAGAGTTCAGGATTGTTGTGATCCTTCAGTGGGAATTGTGAGATTGGAGGAGGGGGGCTGAGAGAGTGGGAGGAGACACTGTCAGAATTGGAGTACAGCACCACATTTCTGAGGGGCCCTGAATGGGGTCTTCTCTCAGAAACAGTAGAGCTCCTGTCTCTTGTAAGAATGAAGGGGAAGAGAGGCCACTCCTCAGAAATTCTAGTCCAATGTTTGCAACAGCAACAAAAATCTGCTTATTGCTCTATGGTGATGAAGATTTCCCTCTCAAAGGTGTGCTGCTGTGATATTTTAAAGTGTTGAATATACCACAGAACTATTTTTTAAAAAATTGTATTAATTGCCTCCCTGATGTAAAGGAAATAATAAACTTCCATTTTGTGGTGATTGTCATAATCTCAGTACATTCTGAGGTATTACACAGCCAATTGATACTTTTTCTGAAGTGTAATTATTGTAGCTGCATGAAAAGTGTGGTCCTGAAACAACCCCTTCAGCCCAGCGAGCTGTACAACATTAGTACTTTACTCAAATCTTGTTTTAATCTTCCTTTGACTCTGAACGACTTCCTCTATACCTTCATTCTCATTTGCTTACCTTAAATGCATTGATACTAGTTGCTTTAACTACTCCATGTGGAAGTAAGTTTCACCTTCTCACCAATCTCTGTGTCTTTATCGATCCCTAACTAATTTCTTGGTGATTAGCTTGTAAGCCATTAGTGCAGCACATCCTCAGAAATGAAAATCTATTTTAGACCGAAGTCTCAGCCTTCACCTTTCAAGATGCAAGAGCCCCACCCTTTTCAGGTGACACCTGACAATTCTGGAATCATCCTTTAAATAATTTTTGCATTCGTGCCTCTGCTTTATTTGTATAACATAGTGACTAGGTCTGAACATAACACTTCAAGTGTGGTCTAAATAAAGTCCAAAAACTGTATTCCCTGTCCTAGTCTGTGCTACAGACCAAGCTGGAGAAATAACATTTCAATTCCTGCTTAAGCACTTCAATACTGAGTCCCAAACTTTCGCCTCAGGCCTCCATTTTTCTTATCTTTATCTGAAGGCCATATCTTAATTTTGTGTGTCTTCATGATTTTTCTCTCAGCAATGTAAACCCATTTTCTCAGAATCACAGAATCCCAACAGGCCATTCAGCCCATTGAGTCCACACCAACCCTCAGAACAGCACTCCACCCAGACCCATCCCCCTACCCTATCCCCACAGCCCCACATTTCCCATGGCTAACCCACCTAGCCTGCATGTGTCTGGGCACTTTGGGCAATTTTACATGGCCAATCCACCTAACCTGCACATTTTTGGGCTGTGGGGAGAAACCGGAGCACCCGGAGGAAACCCACGCAGACGTGGGGAGAATGTGCAAACTTCACACAGACAGTCACCTGTGGCTGGAATTGAATTTGGATCCCTGGCACTGTGACACAGTACTAACCACTGAGTTACCATCTCCTTATCATGCTATAATTTACACCCATTTTACATCTCTATCTCTCTTTACCAACATGATCATTCTCTTCAACATTTTGCTCTAAGCACCCTCATAATCTGTTCCACTTACTCCTCCTCCCCCCGCTGTCAACAGCACAAAAAGACATCATTATTCAGCCCCTTTCATTTCTGAGGAAGAGTCATATCAAACTGGAAATATTAACTCTGTTTCTCTCCCTGAAGATGCTGCTGGCCTACAGAATTTCTGCAGCACTTTCTGCTTTTATTTCAGACAAATATTTTGCATAACTTTTGTCTTTTCCAATGCTATCTGTCTCAAGTAAAGCTTTTGGTCAGGATTTTACGGAACCACATTGACATGTTTGAAAATACGCCATCTGGCCTGTGTTTCTTTCTTGCCCTCCCGAAAACTGTCTCCCATTTTATGGGGAAAGAAGGGGCTTGGGGAGTTGGACTGCCAGCTCACCTTGACACAATGGAAGGCCTGAAGTGTCATATTAGTGGCCTTCTCCGTCCGTTATTTTGCTCATGTCAGGTGGAGGTTTGTCCCAGATTTGCACTGCACAGGGTTGAATCAGGTAAGGGAGTGGGAATGTAGTTCAGACCTAGTGATCCCCTGTGTCTATTGGAGGCAAGGCCCCAAGATCATATACCAGCTTTAATCCTACCCATTTGGCCTTCCTGCTCCCACCAATCCACAGCCCCCTTGCCCAGGTCTTCCAGCGTTTCCCCTTTCATGCCCTGTGCTTACCTTGAGTCAACCTTTCATTTTCTCCTCTTGCTCAAGAACAGACCAACTGATCACTGTTTAACCCTGGTGTTGCTGGGATTACAGCAGTTTTAGCCAATCAAATTGGCTAAAGGTTGGCCAAATTGGTCAAATTGCAGGGGCTGCTGGCTTTTTGGTGGACAATCTCCCAACTGACCTTTAATGCATTGTCTGAGCTGTGATGTCACCTTGTTTTGAAAATAAACCTTGTTATCTCGAGAATATGATTTGAAAGAAACTCTGGGATTTACATATTAATGAACCGAAACTTGTAATCCATTCGAAAAATTGAAAGACTTAACAGCAATCTAAGTCCTTCCTGATGAAGGGCTTTTGCCCGAAACGTCGATTCTTCTGCTCCTCAGATGCTGCCTGACCTGCTGTGCTTTCTCAGCACCATGCTCTCAACTCAAATCTCCAGCATCTGCAGTCCTCACTTTCGCCTAGGTTTGTTCAATATATTGTATTAGCTGCATGCATGACACTGATTTTTTTTGCTATAAATTCAGTGTCATATGATCCTGCTGCATAACCACCTGGTGAAGGAGCAGTGCCTGAAAGCTAGTGCTTCCAAATAAACCTGCTGAGCTATAACTTGGTGTTGGACTATAACTTGGTGTTAGACTATAACTTGGTGTTGGACTATAATTTGGTGTTGACTATAACTTGATGTTGGGCTATAACTTAGTGTTGGGTTATAACTTGGTGTTGTGTGGTTTTTTTACTGAGAGGTGGTGTTAAATCAATGCTTCATCTGGTCAGATTGAATTCCCAACTGGTTTTATCCACATAGTTGCATGAAAAATGGAAAATTTACTTTTATGCCAAAATAGAGAATAGACAAGTTGCTATGAAAAAGATGGAGTTAAGTTGTCTTTTTTATATTTCACCAAATATACATGAGCCAACATAAAGCAAGTCGTTAACTGACTTGTTTGCTCAGACATTTGGATGCAAATGACCTTTCTGAACGTTTCATTGAGAAGACATTAAAATGCAATCGATCATTCCTGTGTATTTAATGGTTGCTTTTGTTCCAATACCTCCAGAAGCTAGTCCACAATGGCCTTACAGACTTCCAGGCTGCAGAATGGAATTTCACAAAATGAGTATGAGATGAGACCTACTTTATCACAAGGAAATGGAAACAGATGAAATTCAAAGACTGCTTTGTGTCAATGCTCGAATGAGCCATTTGTATGGACAATGCCAAACAAATGCAATGGTCACCTGACAGAAATCAGGTTGTGATGAGTAACTTTTATTAACAATCATTTGGAAAGCAGCCTCAGTTAATCAGCCTGGGCAGACTGAAATAAAATTATCCTGCCAAACATCCACTGGCATGCAGAGATTTGGGATTTTATCGGACCATATAAGTAGGTTTTTTAAACCATAAAACCTAGGAGCAGAAGTAGCCATTCAGCCCATTGAGTCTGTTCCACCATTCAATGAGACAATGGCTGATCTGATAGCCTACAATTTCAGTTTCTTATCTATTTCCCCATAACCCTTGATTCTCCTACTGAAAAGAAATCTGACTATCTCAGCCTTGGGTATAGTTAATGAGCCAGCCTTGACAGCCCTCTGTGGCATAAAGATACTCAACCGATTCAATCTCCTCTAACAGAAAATATTCCTCCTCATTTCCGTTGGAAATGAGTGTTCCCTTACTCTGAGATTATGCCCTCTGGTCTGAGACTCTCCCATTGAGAAAAAAAAACAGAAATATACTTAGCCATCCAGACCCAGACCCCGCCCCCACGCTTAACCCCACCCAACACCGATCTTCATCACCACGTCTAACCCCGCCCCCACGTCGATCTCCGTCCCTGCCCCCGCGCCTAACCCCACCCCCCACGCCCAGCTCCAGTCCCACACCAGGTCCTAGCTCCCAGCCTTGTCGGGTCTTCACCATCCCTCCAGACTTCCCCCTCTCTGAGGATGAAAGATCAGTCCTCAGCAGAGGCCTCACCTTCATTGCCCTACGCCCTCGGATTAATGAGTTCAACACGCGGCGAGACATTGAACAATTCTTCCGCCGCCTTCGCCTCTGTGCCTACTTTTTCAACCAAGACTCTCACCCACCCTCTGACGACTCCTTCGCCGGCCTCCAACACACTCCATCTACCTGGACACCGCGTGCTGGCCTCTTACCCGCCCTCGATCTCTTTATAGCCAACTGCCGCCGCGACATTAACCGACTCAACCTGTCCACCCCTCTTACCCACTCCAACCTCTCACCCTCGGAACGTGCAGCCCTCCACTCCCTCCGCTCCAACCCCAACCTCACCATCAAACCGGCAGACAAGGGAGGCGCGGTAGTAGTTTGGCGCACCGACCTTTATACCACTGAGGCCAAGCGCCAGCTCGTGGACGCCTCCTCCTATTGCCCCCTTGACCATGACCCCACCTCCCACCACCAAACCATCATCTCCCAGACCATCCATAACCTCATCACCTCAGTGGATCTCCCATCCACCGCCTCCAACCTCATAGTCTCACAACCCCGCACCGCCCGTTTCTACCTCCTGCCCAAAATCCACAAACCTGATTGCTCCGGCCAACCCATTGTCTCAGCCTGCTCCTGCCCCACCGAACTCATCTCTGCCTACCTCAACACGGTCCTGTCCCCTGTAGTCCAAGAACTCCCCACCTACGTTCGGGACACCACCCACGCCCTCCACCTCGTCCATGATTTTCGCTTCCCCTGTCCCCAACGCCTTATCTTCACGATGGACATCCTGTCCCTGTACACCTCCATCCCCCATCACGAATGACTCAAAGCCCTCCGCTTCTTCCTTTCCCGCCGCACCAACCAGTACCCTTCCACCGACACCCTCCTTCGACTGCTGAACTGGTCCTCACCCTGAATAACTTCTCTTTCCAATCCTCCCACTTCCTCCAAACTAAAGGAGTAGCCATGGGCACCCGCGTGGGCCCCAGCTATGCCTGTCTCTTCGTAGGATATGTGGAACAGTCCATCTTCCGCAACTGACTGACTGTGTGGAGTTTGCACGTTCTCCCCGTGTCTGCGTGGGTTTCCTCCGGGTGCTCCGGTTTCCTCCCACAGTCACAAAGATGTGCGGGTCAGGTGAATTGGCCAAGCTAAATTGCCCGTAGTGTTAGGTAAGGGGTAAATGTAGGGGTATGGGTGGGTTGCGCTTCGGCGGGTCGGTGTGGACTTGTTGGGCCGAAGGGCCTGTTTCCACACTGTAAGTCTAATCTAATCTAAAGTCTAATCTAAACTACACTGGCACCACCCCCCCACCTTTTCCTCCACTACATCGATGACTGTATCGGCGCTGCCTCGTGCTCCCATGAGGAGGTTGAACAGTTCATCAACTTTACCAACACCTTCCACCCCGACCTCAAATTCACCTGGACCATCTCAGGCTCCTCCCTCCCCTTCCTAGACCTTTCCATTTCTATCTCGGGTGACCGAATCAACACAGCCATCTCCTATAAACCGACTGACTCCCACACTACCTGGGCTACACCTCCTCCCACCCTGCCCCCTGTAAAAAGGCCATCCCATATTCCCAACTCCTTCGTCTCCACCGCATCTGCTCCCAGGAGGACCAGTTCCAATACCGTACAGCTCAGATGGCCTCCTTCTTCAAAGACCGCAGATTCCCCCCAGACGTAATCGACGATGCCCTCCACCGCATCTCCTCCACTTCCCGCTCCTCCGCATTTGAGCCCCGCCCCTCCAACCGCCACCAGGACAGAACCCCACTGGTTCTCACCTACCACCCCACCAACCTCCGTATACAGCGTATCATTCGCCGTCATTTCCACCACCTCCAAACGGACCCCACCACCAGGGACATATTTCCCTCCACTCCCCTATCAGCATTCCGAAAAGACCACTCCCTCCGTGACTCCCTCGTCAGGTCCACACCCCCCACCAACCCAACCTCCACTCCCGGCACCTTCCCCTGCAACTGCAGGAAATGCAAAACTTGCGCCCACACCTCCTCCCTTACCTCTTTCCAAGGCCCCAAGGGATCCTTCCATATCCGCCACAAATTCATCTGCACTTCCATACACATCATCATTGGGGAGACGGGCCGCCTACTTGCGGAATGCTTCAGGGAACACCTCTGGAACACCCGGACCAACCAACCCAACCACCCCGTGGCTCAACACTTTAACTCCCCCTCCCACTCCACCAAGGACATGCAGGTCCTTGGACTCCTCCATCGCCAGAACATAACAACACGTCGGTTGGAGGAAAAGCGCCTCATCTTCCGTCTGGGAACCCTCCAACCACAAGGGATGAACTCAGATTTCTCCAGTTTCCTCATTTCCCCTCCCCCCACCTTGTCTCAGTTGATTCCCTCGAACTTAGCACCACCCTCCTAACCTGCAATCTTCTTCCTGACCTCTCCACCCCCACCCCACTCCAGCCTATCACCCTCACCTTGACCTCCTTCTACCTATCACATCTCTATCGCCCCTCCCCCAAGTCCCTCCTCCCTACCTTTTAACTTAGCCTGCTGGACACACTTTCCTCATTCCTGATGAAGGGCTTATGCCTGAAACGTCGAATTTCCTGCTCCTTCGATGCTGCCTGACCTGCTGCGCTTTAACCAGCAACACATTTTCACCTTAGAAATGTGGGTTTTATTTAAAAGCTAAAAAAGTATTGTGAATAATACTGATGTCAGCATCAGTCCTGTGGGACTCTACGTCCTATCTTCTGTCTCTCTGAAGAGTAACTCTTTGCCCTACGCTATGTTGGCTAGCTCAGTTAACTGGACAGCTGGCATGTGATGCCAATAGTGCGGGTTCAATTCCCACACCGGCTGAGGTTACCATCGAGATCCTCCTTCTCAACCTCTCCCCACATCTGAGGGATGGAAACCCTCATATTAAAGTGACCTTGGTCTAATGAGAGAGCAGAATGTGAGGACTGCAGATGCTGGAGATCAGAGCTGAAAATGTGTTGCTGGAAATGCGCAGCAGGTCAGGCAGCATCCAAAGAACAGGAGAATCGACGTTTCCGGCACGAACCCTTCTTAAGGAAAGAAGGGCTGAAGAAGGGCTCATGCCTGAAACGTCGATTCTTTGTTCCTTGGATGCTGCCTAATGAGAGAGCAGCCCTATGGGTTGGTAAGATTGTGGTGATTTTACCTTTACCTTACTTTTATGATTTCCACCTTTCAGCTAGCTAACCATCTAATCTGTTACTGTTGTGTGTTATGCCATATAACTTGAGGGAATATGCTCCTGATATCACTGTATCATGTCATGTGGCATGGTTTAATGACAATCTCAATCTCCATCTTACTGGAACTACTTAGAATATGATGTGCTGAGTGAGTCTGCTACATTTTAAAACTAAGTTGTTCAGTACTAGCCCAAACATGGAAGTATCTATGACTGTAAAATGATTGAGAACGTGTAATTAACCTTGAATACTCAGTACTCTGTTATCCATGTCTCATGCTTATAGGAACTAGAAGTATTGCCTTACTCCATACAGATATCTTCTTTAAAGTAAAAATCCAATCACTGATCTTTCAACAGAGCATTTGGACCTGAACTGTCCCTATTCACCAGGACCCTCCTCCACCTGGCTGAGCTCATCACTTTGAACAACTTCTCCTTGAACTCCTCTTACTTTCTTCAGATCAAAGGTGTGTGTGTATATATATATGTGTGTGTGTGTGTGTGTGTGTGTGTGTGTGTGTGTGTGTGTGTGTGTGTGTGTGTGTGTATGTACCAGCATAGGCCCCAGTTATGCCTGTCCCTTTGTAGGTGACATACAATGCTTCTTGTTCCCGTCCTTCCCGGGCCCCTCCCCACAACTCCGTTTTTAGAAGATCAATGATATCTTTGGTGTTGCTTCCCTCTCTGGTTTAGATTTGGAAAAAAAACAATTCATCACTTTCACTTTCAATTTTCAACTTGCCCTCACCTTCACCTGGTCCATCTCTACCTCCTCCCTCACATTTCTCAAAACCTCAATTTCCATTTCTGGGGATAGGCTGGCTACCGATATCTGCTGCAAACCCACCGACACCCACAGTGACTTTGACTCTCCACCCTCACATGCCTCTTCCAGTAAAGACTACATTTCATTCTCTGAGCTTCTCTGTCTCTGTTGCATCTGTTCTGATAATGCCACCTTCAGAAGAAGGGCCTCAGAGATGTCCAACATTTTCCTCAACCGAAAATTCCCTGTCACAGTAGTTGACAGGATCTTCAGATGAGTCTGACTCATCTCCTGTAAGTCTGCCTTCACCTCTTCTCTTCCTTCCCACATTAGCAATGGTGTCTCCCTGGTTCTAATTTACCACCCCACCAGTATCCACATACAAAAGGTCATTCGATGCCACTTCTCCCACCTCCAGTGGGTTGCCACCACCAGACACATATTCCCCTCTCTTCCTTTGTTAGCACTTCACAGGTTCATTCCCTCTGCAATAATCTGGTCCACTTCTCCACCACTCCCAGCATGTTCCCATACCCCAGGACACCTTCTCATGCAATCGCAGAATTTGTAACACTTACCCACTTACTTCCTCTCTCCTCACTATCCAAGGCCCTAGACACACCTTTCAGGTAAAGTCTACTGTATTTGGTGCTCACAATGTAGTCTCCTGTACTTTGGTGAGATGAAATGCAGGCTGAGTGACTGGTGTGTAAACACCTCCGATCTGTCTGTTAAAATGACCCTGAGCTTCCATTTGCCTGCCATTTCAACACACCATCATGTTCCCTGGCCAACATCCCTATCTCGGCTGTGCTGCAGTGTTCCAGTGAAGCTCAGTGTAAACTAGAGGAGCAACACCTCATCTTCTACCTCGATCCCTTGCAGCCTAAAGGATTCAACATTGAGTTTAATAATTTCAGAGCATGAACACCATTCTCCATGTTCGAGACACATCCACACACTCCTCCATTAGTTTGCAAAGGTTGCTCAAGGTCTAGCCAATCCATTTTCAACTGTTTACACTCCTCATTAGTGCCCTACTCAGCATTTAACTCTGTCACGGTTTATCATCAGCAATCTGTTTGTTTCTCCTTTTATTCTCTTTGTCTCTCAGCACTGTCTCCATTTATTCTACATTTCTCCATTCAATCCTTCCCATCTGCGTTTAGATTGGAGAAAGGGTCACTGGACTCAAAACCTTCCAGTAAGATGGCAGTAGAGTGAGACTTCTGTGTCTGGGCTCAGGTTCTGTTTGCTTTTCATTTCCTTTTTTCCCTTCTATTCTCTCATTTTCTTTTTCTATTTTGTTTTACTTCCCTCTTTGCAAAGAGCTCAGTCGTGCGGCGGCATTGGCCAACTGTGATGAAATGTGGACTTGAGGCAGCATCATCGGAGGCAGGTTTGGGTTCCCAGTGGCTTCTGCATTGTCACGGCGACCCCAGCACTGACTCATGGCTGCTGCTGTGGAGGCACATTGGAGTTCCTGGCAGCATCTGCTTCAAGCTCAGATTCATGCAAGTGGTGGACGCAGATTTGGGCCCATTCTGAGACACACAAGATCAGAAGCGGCTATATTGGCAAAGTGGGGCCAAAGCAGACTCATAGCGATGGTGGAGTCAGCTTTGGGCCGATGCAGTATCTGGTGGCATCAGTGGCATCGATGTTGGCGAAGTTTAGTGCGGACTCATAGTGGTGAGGGCATCGGTAGAGGCAAAATAGTGGCAACCTTCATTCTAGTGGAACAGCGATGGGGATTTGTGCTGATAGGACCACTTCCGAAAAGACCACTCCCTCCGTGACACCCTCGTCAGGTCCACACCCCCCACCAACCCAACCTCCACTTCCAGCACCTTCCCCTGCAACCGCAAGAAATGCAAAACTTGCATCCACACCTCCGTCCTTACTTCCCTCCAAGGCCCCAAGGGATCCTTCCATATCCACCACAAATTCGCCTGCACCTCCACACACATCAGTTACTGCATCTGCTGCACCCGATGTGGCCTCCTCTATATTGGGGAGACAGGCCGCCTACTTGCAGAACGTTTCAGAGAACACCTCTGGGACACCTGGACCAACCAACCCAACCACCCCGTGGCTCAACACTTCAACTCTCCCTCCCACTCCACCAAGGACTTGCAGGTCCTTGGACTCCTCCATCGCCAGACCATAGCAACACGACGGCTGGAGGAAGAGCGCCTCATCTTCCACCTAGGAACCTTCCAACCACAAGGGATGAACTCAGATTTCTCCAGTTTCCTCATTTCCCCTCCCCCCACCTTGTCTCAGTCAAATCCCTTGAACTCAGCACCGCTTTCCTAACCTGCAATCTTCTTCCTGACCTCTCCGCTCCCACCCCCACTCTGGCTTATCACCCTCACCTTGACCTCCTTCCACCTATCGCATTTCCAACACCCTTCCCCCAAGTCCTTCCTCCCTACCTTTTATCTTAGCCTGCTGGACACACTTTCCTCATTCCTGAAGAAGGGCTCATGCCCGAAACATCGATTCTCCTGCTTGTTGGATGCTGCCTGACCTGCTGTGCTTTTCCAGCAACACATTTTCAGCCCAGATCTCCAGCATCTGCAGTCCTCCCTTTCACCAGGCACATGGCTCATGAGGGACTACCTAATAAGAAAAACTGTAAAGTTGGACACTTTCTTTATGTCTTCATTCTTTTCCCTTTATATTCTATGTTTTAGTTTATTGTTCTGTGTTTTAACTTGGCGCCAGAGAGTGTCAACACTGTAGAGCACTTTATACTGTATATTGTAATGAGATACATGTGACAATAAATAAATCAAAATGTTAAACCTTTCTCTCAGCAGAAGCTGCAAGAGTTGCGGAGCTGATCCATCAATTTCTGCTTTGTTTCAGATTGCTAGCTCTTTGTTTTATTTTGGACCACAAGGACAGATCAGGTCAGTTCCTTATTCCCTGACCTTGGGGTGTTTTGACCTCATGTATTAAGCTCTTCTATAGTTCTACATGAACGACCTTTTGGACATGAAGGTATGGAGTCATAGTCATACAGCAAAGAAACTGATCCTTTGGTCCAACTCGTCCATGCTGACCAATTTTCCTTAACTGAACTAATCCCATTTGATGTGTTTGGCCGATATGCCTGAAAACATTTCCTATTCCTATACCTGTCCAAATGTTGTAAGTGTATCTGCATCTCCCACTTCCTCAGACAGGTCATTCCACATATGAACGGCCCTCTGGGTGAAAATGTTGCCCTCATGTTCCTATTAAATCTTCTTCCTCTCACCTTAAAAATATGCCCTTTCAGCCTCTCCCCTGGGACAAAAGCATTTGCTATTCATCTGATCTATGTCTCTCATGATTTTATAAGTCTCTGTAAGGTCACCCCTTGACCTCCTACACTCCAGTGAAAAAAGTCCCAGCCTATCCAGCCTCTCCTTATAACTCATACAACATAAGGAAATCATTGAAAAGTATACTGCAACATGGTTTCCGCACACAAAGAAAAGATATGCTGCTACTTGAGTGGCCGAGGCACTTTTTCACCTAAATTTAGATGCACTTTAGCTCTTTTTCTGTTAGAATTCATTCACCCCTAATAACTGAAATACCGTTTGGAAGTGGTTTGCAGTGGGATCTTTGTTAAAGATAATGTAGTAAATATTAGTCTTCACTGTAGTAATGGGAATCTGTGGAGTGGATTGTCTGTCTGTTGTTGAATATGTGGGAATGACAAATTGATAGATTCTATTTTGAGGAGCAATCCACTTTAGCAGATAACTACCCATGCAGTATAGAGTAAAACTAAACCCGTACTCTTTGTTTTCGATAAATGGTGTCTGAAATGTCAGCACAATCCTCTGGCTTTATCAGTGCCCGTATATGTGGTTATCTCCTGTGACAATGCTGTCGCTTTTAAGAGGTCATTTTGTTCATTTTCTTTGGAGACGTTTGACTTGTCTACTGATGACCACTTATATAAACAGCTTGGGAGGCCTTGGTTTTTTTTATTAACAGCCTGAATGAATATGGCCAGCTCCCGCAGATCAGGGTTTCTGAGTAGCATCAGAAGCAATTGAGCTCTCAAAACAGTCGGAAGCTTCCCTGAATGCCCACTGGCTGCTACTGTCTCTGAATTTTCTCTTTGTTTTCCTCCTAGATTGGAGAACTGCATGTGAGAATCTGTCTCTGAATTTTCCTTTTTTGCCAAGGGATGTGTTTATGAGATATTCCTATATTGTAACGGTTAATTAGTAATAGCTACTGTACCTATAATTCTGTGAAGTTATTTCAAATTCCTCTTTCTCTGCTTGTATTTTAACTACAGTGTTTAAATAAATTGTGTTTTCCTCTTTCTCTGCTTGTATTTTAACTACAGTGTTTAAATAAATTGTGTTTCCCTTAACATCGAGTACTTTGACCAGTCGCATTGCATTAGCAACAGACACTTTTCATTTGCCAGGTAAAAACAATGACTGCAGATGCTGGAAACCAGATTCTGGATTAGTGGTGCTGGAAGAGCACAGCAGTTCAGGCAGCATCCAAGGAGCAGCGAAATCAAGATTTCGGGCAAAAGATCTTCATCATTTCATTTGCCTTTGAAGTAAGGAAAGTTAGGGTCTGAGTTCCTACTTAAAATATTTTGAGGGGGTCTGATCTGATCCATAACATCCCTTAATACAATATTGAGACTAAAAGAAAAACACACCATGTCTTTTAGTTTTTAAGTGCAGCTTTTGGGATCTAAAACATAGAGGACAGAAATTTCCAACTGAAGATCTTTGTTATTTATTCATTCTTGGGATGTGAGCATCACTGGGAAGGTCAGGCCATTTACCGTCCTTTCCTAATTATCGTGAAGTTGATTTGTTTCAGTGCCAACATTTGGGGACAAGGTCAATATGGTTTTTAAAGCAGGATAGTTCAGTTCCAGGTGTTTCATCATCTGGCCTGGACTCTTTTCAAGTTTCAATAGTCTTCAGTGAATAATGGTCCCAGTGCTGGCAGTGTAAACTGACCTGGGACTGCCTTTCCTTTATGTATTATAGAAGAACGTGGCAACTGAAAGAATCTGCCCGAGGGAGGCCATCTATCGTTTAAAATGTTAGTGTATTCCATGATGCTGGATCCTTGCCTTGGTCACTTAGATAATTTCAACAGAGATTACAGATTCCAAAACAACAGTAGAAAACAGCTTCTAGAAATCAAAGTTAAATATCACACAACACCAGGTTATAGTCCAGCAGGTTTAATTGGAAGCACACTAGCTTTCGGAGCGACGCTCCTTCATCAGGTGATTGTGGAGGGCTCGATCCTAACACAGAGTTTATAGCAAAAATTTGCAGTGTGATGTAACTGAAATTATACGTTGTAAAATTGGTTGTCTGTTAAGCTTTTCATCTGTTAGAATACAGTGATAGTTTCACTTCTTTCATGTGTAAATCACAAAACCCTTCTTTTTAAAGTTGCATTCTCGGGTTAGCTGCTAACAATGGTGATAGCTAGACAATATGTTGAAGGTGTTAGCCGCCTGTGTTCTCTGTCTATGACCTGATGTTTAGATTGATTCTAATCTAATAAGTGAGATAACAGTGTCTTACATAAATTCCTGCAGTTTTTGAGCTCAGAGTTCTACATGAATGTATGCAGTTTTTGAGCATCCGAAAGCTAGTGTGCTTCCAATTAAACCTGTTGGACTATAACCTGGTGTTGTGTGATTTTTAACTTTGTACACCCCAGTCCAACACCTGCATCTCCAAATCATTATAGAAATCAAAACATGTTGTTTGATTTTAGGCCAATGCATAGGAATGTGTTCATTTTCTAGCCGGAGGTCCCCCCTTTTACAAGATTACAGAGAACATTGAATACATTCTTGACCTAGAATATTAGCGGAGTGCTAAACAGCACATTCCATTGTACCATGACTTACATATATATGATTTTAACACTATAAAACTCATATTTTATTATCTTCAGTCTTCATGTCCAATATGATAATCTTTCAAATTAACTTATTAATAGGATGATTATATCACTGGCAAGTCCCAAATTTATTGTGTAGTCCTTAATTGCGCTGTCCAGTCTACTGCAGTCTGAGACTCTCCTCAATGTTATTGGGTAGGGAGTATCAGAGTTTTGACCTGCAACATGGAAGTAAGAATCATGTAGTTCTAAGTGTTTAACTTGAGGGGATCATGGAGGTGGTCATGTTTCCACACTTCAGCTTACTCTGTTATTCTAGGTGGTCAAGATCACAGATTTGGAAGGTTGAGGGTGGAGGGAGAGCAGGAATTCAAAATATTGCTTGATGTTTATTGTTTGGCACTTATTATCCCAGTGTTAGAATATTTTGGGGTCTTTTAGATGAGGACACAGATGACTTCTTCATCTGAGGACTTGTCAATAAAATGCAACATTGTGCAGTGTTTGGAAACATAACTTCTAGCCTTGTGATGGAAGGACAGTTACTAGGTTCTAGGGTACAAAGAATCATAGACATGGAGTCATAGAGTCATATAGCAGGGAAACAGGCCCTTCGGCCCAACTCATCCATTCTGAGCAGTTCCCAAAACTGAACTAGTCGCACTTGCCTGTGTTTGGCCCATATCCCTCTAAATCTTTTCCTACCCATGTACCTGTCCAAACGTCTTTTAAATCTTGCCTCTACCACTTCCTCTGGCAGATTCCATACATACACCACCCTCTGTGTGAAAAAGTTGCCCTTTAGGTCCCTTTTAAATCTTCCCTTCTCACATTAAACTTATGCCCTCTAGTTTTGGACTCCCCTTGCTGCAGAAAAGACCTTGGCTATTCAACTTAGCTATGTTCCTCATGATTTTATAAACCTCTATAAGGTTACCACTCAGTCTCCTACATTCCAGGGAAAAAAATCCCAGCCTATCCAGTCTTTCCTTATAACTCGAACATTCCAGTCTTGGTAACATCCTTATAAATCTTCTTTGTATCTTTTCCAGCTTAATGACATCCTTCCTATAGCAAGGCAAACAGAATTCAATGCTGTCGTCCAAATGTAGTCTTAACAATGTCTTGTACAGCCATAACATGACATCCCAGCTCTGATACTCAATGTTCTGACCGATGAAGGCAAGCATGCCAAACACCTTCTTCACCACCCTGCCTACCTGTGATGCCACTTTCAGGGAATTTATATGCCTGCACCCCTAAGTTTCTCTGTTCGACAACACTCCCCAAGGCCCTACCATTAACTGTGCAAGCCCTGCCCTAGTTTGTCTTACCAAAATACAACACCTCGCATTTATCTGAATTAAACTTCTGCCAATCCTCGGCCCACTGGCCCAGTTCATCAATATGTGGTTGTACTCTTAGATAACCTTCACTGTCCACTATACCACCAATTTTGATGTCATCTGCAAACTTACTAACCATATTCTCATCCAAATCATTCATATAAATGATGCACAACAGTATCAAACATCAATCTTTGCAGCACACCACTGGTCACAGACCTTCAGTCTAAACAACAACCCTCTACCACTAACCTTTGTCTCCTACCATCAATCAATTTTGTATCCAATTTGCGAGTTTTCCCTGGATTCGATGTGATCTAACCTCACCAATCAGCCTACTGTGCAGAACCTTGTTGAAGGCCTTGCTGAAGTCCATATAGTTAATCGATATTTCGGGAAAAAGCCCTTCATCATTCCTGATGAAGGGCTTTTGCCCGAAACGTCGATTTTCCTGCTCCCCAGATGCTGTCTAACCTGCTGTGCTTTTCCAGCACCACTTTAATCTTGACTGTAATCTCCAGCATCTGCAGTACCCACATCTGCCTCTTTTTAGTTAATGTCTACCATTCTACCTTCATCTATCTTATTGGTCACCTCTTCAAGAAACTCAATCAAATTTGTGAGACACTATTTCCCATGCACAAATCCTCGCTGACTATCCCTAATCAGTCCTTGTCTTTTTGAATGCATGTAGATCCTGTCTCTCAGAAGCCCCTCCAGCAACTTACCCACCACTGATGTTAGACTCATTAGTCCCTTCTTTTCCCTTGCAGCCTTCCTTAAATAATAACACAACATTAGCCACTCTCCAGACTTCCAGCGCCTCACCCATGACTGTCAATGATACAAATAGCTCTGCTAGGGGCCCCGCAATTAGCTTCCCGAGCTTCCAACACTGGATACATTTCATCAGGTCCCAGGGATTTATCTACCTTTATGCATTTTAAGACCTCCACCACCAACTCTTTTGCAAGGTGGACACTTTACGATACAGCACTATTTATTTTTCTAAGTTCCCTAGCTTCCATGTCTTTTTCCACAATAAATGCTGATGTGCAATATTCATTTAGGGTCTCTCCTCCTGTGGTTTAACACATAGACGTCCCCATTGATCTATGAGGGGTTGTATTCTCTCCTTAGTTATTCTTTTTGTTCCTTATATACTTGTACAATCTCTTTGGATTCTCCTTAAACTTATCTGCCAAAGCTATCTCATATTCCCTTTTGCCCTCCTGATTTGCCTCTTAAGTGTACTCCTACACTCCCCTATCTCTTAAGGGATTCAATTGATCCTAGCTGTCTATCCCTGACATATACCTACTTTTTCTTGACCAGAGCCACGGTATCTCTATTTATCCAGTGTTCCCGACTCCTGCCAGCCTTGCCCTTCACACTAACTGGAGCATACTGCCCCTGAATTCTCATTATCTCACTTTTGGAAGCCTCCCTCTTGCCTGACGTCCCTTTACCTGCAAACGACCGCCCCCCAATTAACATTTGAAATTTCCTATCTAATACCATCAATATTGGCCTTGCCACAAATTAAAACTGTAACTTGTGGACCAGACCTATCCTTTTGCATAACTACTTAAAACTAATAGAATGATGGTCACTGGTCTCAAAATGCTCCCCCACTAACTCCTTAGTCATTCCCCCACCTTATTTCCCAAGAAAAGGTCAAGTTTTGACCAGTTCTCTAGTACAGACATCTACATGTTGATTGAGAAAGGTTTTTTGAACACACTTAATAAATTCCTCTCCACCCAAGCCCTTAACACTATGACCATCTCAGTCTATGTTTGGAAAGTTAAAATCGTCTACTGTTACAACCTAATTATTCTTACAGCTGTTTTCAATCTCCCTACATATTTCCTCCTCAATTTCCTGCTGACTACTGGTGAACCTACAGTATATTCTCATCAAAGTGATCACCCCTTCTCATTTCTCAATTCCACCCCATATATCCTCACTGGACGGTCCCTTGAGAATATCGTCTCTAAGTACTGCTGTGATGTTTTCCATAATCAAAATCGCCACAGCCAACTTCCCATCCACGGACTCCATTTCATAGAATCCCAACAGTGTGGAAACAGGCCCTTCAGCCCAACAAGTCCACACCAACCCTCCAAAGACTGACCCACCCAGACCCATTCCCCTATATTTATCCCCTGACTAATGCACCTAACCTACACACCCCTATACACTGTGGACAACTTAGCACAGGCAATTCACCTGACCTACGTATCTTTGGATTGTGGGAAGAAACCGGAGCACCTGGAGCAAACCCACGCAGACTCAGGGAGAATGCGCAAACTTAGCACAGACAGTCACCTGAGGTTGGAATTGAACCCAGGCCCCGAAAGTTGTGAGGCAGCAGTGCTAACCATTGAACCACCGTGCCATGCCACTTACACTTCTTGTTGCTGTGTAAAGGCTCCCAACATCACCAAAGACCCCTCCAACCCTGGTAATGCTCTCTTCCAAACTCTTCCATCAGGTAGAAGATACTGAACACATGCATCAACAGGTTCAAGAACAGCTTCTTCTCTGCTGTTATTAAACAACTCATTGGACTCTTAATTTCAATTTATGTTGACCTTGCTAATGTTGACCTTGCTAATGTTGATCTTGCTTTGTGCATCTCCAATTGCAGCAGTAGTCTTGTATGCCTCACTCTAATCAAATATTTTATGATCTGTTTGCTATGATTTGCCTGTACTGCATGCAAAACAAAACTTTTCATTGTACTTAGGTACATGTGACTACAATAAATCAAATAAAAACTCTTGCCTGCCTTCTATCCTTCTTATACCTCAGAACACTGAGCTGACAATCCTGTCACTTCCTTAGTCATGTTTCTATAATAACTCTCATATCCCAGTCCCAGGTACCCATTCTGAGTTCACGCCTCGTTCTCTGCCATGCTCTTGCCTGCCTTGTCTCTGATACAAGATGGCGGCAGAGTAACAGGACAGTGTGTCTTGTCCAGAGCCCTTTCACTCCCATTTGCATTTCTTCTTTGTTTAACTTTTGCTTCTGCTTTTTCCTTTCACTTAGTTTTCCTTTTCTTTTGGCCTTTTGTTTCTTTTTTTCAGTGGAGGGTCGGTTGGCAGCGCTGGCATGGCGAGAATGAGCCACATGCAGAGTGGCAGATGTGGCTTCTCCCAACATTAGGATAGGTGGCAGCAGTAGACAAGGGTGTTATCCTGGCATTTGGGGGTCAGTGACAGCAGTGAGGTCATTCTCCTGCTACTCAGGGTCAGTGACAGCAGCGAGGTCATTCTCCTGCCACTCGGGGTCAGTGGCAGCAGCAAGGTCATTGTCCTGACACTCAAGGTCAGCGATAGCAGCAGTGAGGCCATTCTCCTGCTACTCAGGGTCAGTGACGGCAGCGAGGTCATTCCCCTGCCACTCGGGGTCAGTGAGAGCAGCAGTGAGGTCATTCTCCTGCCACTCGGGGTCAATGATAGCAGCAGTGAGGTCATTCTCCTGACACTCGGGGTCACTGACAGCAGCAGCGAGGTCATTCTCCTGACACTCGGGGTCACTGACAGCAGCAGTGGGATCATTCTACTGCCACTCAGGGTCAGTGACAGCAGTGAGCTCATTCTCCTGCCATTTGGGGTCAGTGACAGCAGTGAGGTCATTCTCCTGCCACTCGGGGTCAGTGACAGCAGTGAGGTCAGTCTCCTGCCACTCAGGGTCAGTGACAGCAGTGGGGTCATTCTCCTGCCACTCGGAGTCAGTGACACAGTGAGGTCATTCTCCTGCCACTCAGGGTCAGTGACAGCAGCAGCGAGGTCATTCTCCTGACACTGGGGTCAGTGACAGCAGCCGTGAGGACATTCTCCAGACCTCGGGGTCAGTGACAACAGTGAGGTCATTCTCCTGTCACTCGGGGTCAGTGACAGCAGCAGTGAGGTCATTCTCCTGCCATTTGGGGTCAGTGACAGCAGTGAGGTCATTCTCCTGCAACTCAAGGTCAGTCACAGCAGCAGTGAGGTCATTCTCCTGTCACTGGGGGTCAGTGACAGCAGCAGTGAGGACATTCTCCTGCCATTTGGGGTCAGTGACAGCAGTGGGGTCATTCTCCTGCCACGCGGGGTCAGTGACACAGTGAGGTCATTCTTCTGCAACTCAGGATCAGTCACAGCAGCAGCGAGGTCATTCCCCTGCCACTCAGGGTAAGTAACAGCAGTGAGGTCATTCTCCTGCCACTTGGGGTCCGTCACAGCAGCAGCAAGGTCATTGTCCTGACACTCGGGGTCAGTGACAGCAGCAGTGAGGTCATTCTCCTGCCACTCAGAGTCAGTGACAGCAGCGAGGTCATTCTCCTGCCACTTGGGGTCCGTCACAGCAGCAAGGTCATTGTCCTGACACTCGGGGTCAGTGACAGCAGCAGTGAGGTCATTCTCCTGCCCCTTGAGGTCAGTGACAGCAGTGAGGTCATTCTCCTGCCACTTGGAGTCCGTCACAGCAGCAGCAAGGTCATTCTCCTGACACTCGGGGTCAGTGACAGCAGTGAGGTCAGTCTCCTGCTACTCAGGGTCAGTGACAGCAGTGAGGTCATTCTCCTGCCCCTTGAGGTCAGTGACAGCTGCGAGGTCATTCTCTTGCCACTCGGGGTCAGTGACAGCAGTGAGGTCATTCTCCTGCTACTCAGAGTCAGTGACAGCAGTGAGGTCATTCTCCTGCCCCTTGAAGTCAATGAGAGCAGCAGCGAGGTCATTCTTCTGCCACTCAGGTTCACTCACAACAGAGAGTTCATTCTCCTGCCACTCGGGGTCAGTGATAGCAGCGAGACCATTCTTCAGCTGCAGCAGCAACAAAGCTCTCCCAGGGATGGGGCAGCTGCTCCTGTGATTGCGAACTCCTCAGCATGGTGGTGCCAGTGAGGTGACCTCAACAGCTGAAGTGGGAGTCGTGGCCTGGCAGTAGTCTGGATTAGAAGCAGAGCCAGGGGCTCTTTCTTTCAGGGTGAGTGTGGATTCCATGGTGTCAGCGAAGTGGGCCCAGCAGTGAAGAGATGGCAGCGAAAGTGTGGTGGCTCCAATGGTGGTGAATCTGGCGTAGGCCGGAGGAGGTGGAGGTCTGTCTTGAGATGTGCATAGAAAGATGGGAAGACTGATAAACTGAACTTCTTACTTCTGGTCTTCTTCCCATCGGAAAGATGTTGTGAAACTTGAAAGGGTTCAGAAAAGAATTACAAGAATGTTGCCAGAGTTGGATTTGAGCTATAGGGAGAGGTTGAACAGGTTGGGGCTGTTTTCCCGGGAGCGTCGGAGGCTGAGGGGTGACCTTATAGAGGTTTACAAAATGATGAGGGGCATGGAAAGGGTAAATAGACAAAGTCTTTCCCCTGGGGTCAGGGAGTCCAGAACTAGAGGGCATAGGTTTAGGGTGAGGGGGGAATGATATAAAAGGGACCTAAGGGGCAACCTTTTCACACAGAGGGTGGTATGTGTATGGAATGAGCTGCCAGAGGAAGTGGTGGAGGCTGGTACAATTACAACATTCAAAAGGCATTTGGATGGGTATATGAATAGAAAGGGTTTGGAGGGATATGGGCCGGGTGCTGGCAGGTGGGACTAGGTTGGGTTGGGATATCTGGTCGGTGTGGATGAGTTGGACTGAAGGGTCTGTTTCCATGCTGTACATCTCTATGACTCTTAATCATGCCTTTTAATTATATATAATTGTATCCATCTCCACCACTTCCTTGTTCCATACGCGGTATGGAACATCTACATGGTAAAACCTGCCCCTTATGTCACTTTTAAATTTTTCCCTGTTCAACCTTAAACATATGCCCTCTAGTTTGCACTGTCTATCCTGGAAAACAACCTTGGCTATCCATGCCCCTCATAATATTATAAACCTCTATGAGGTCACCCCTCAGCATCTGACACTCCAGGAAAAATAGTCCTCGTCTATTCAGCATCTCCCTATAGCTCAAACCCTCCAATCTCAACAACATCTTTGTAAATCTTTTTTTAACCCTTTCAAGTTTAACAGCATTTTTCCTACAGCAGGGAGTCCAGAATTAAACACAGTATTCCAAAAGTGACTTAACTAATGTCCTATACAGCTGCAACATGACACCTTAACTCCTTTACTCAATACACTGACCAATGAAGGCAAAAAAGCCAAATGCCTTCTTCATCACCCAGTCTACCTGCGACTCCACTTGCAGCGAAATTTGCAACTGCACCACGAGGTCTCTTTGTTCAGCAACACCCCTCAGGGCCCTACCATTGATGATATAAGCCCTGCTCCGGTTTGTCTTTCCAAAATGCAACACCTCACATTTATCAAAATTAAACTCCATCTGTCGCTTCTCAGTCCATTGGTCCATCTGACCAACGTCCTGTTGTACTCTGAGATAACCTTCACTGTCCACTACATCACCAATTTTGGTGTCATTTGCAAACTTACTAACCATGTGGAACTTTAGATTAGATTAGATTACTTACAGTATGGAAACAGGCCCTTCGGCCCAACAAGTCCACACCGACCCGCCGAAGCGCAACCCACCCATACCCCTACATATACCCCTTACCTAACACTACGGGCAATTTAGCATGGCCAATTCACCTGACCCGCACATCTTTGGACTGTGGGAGGAAACCGGAGCACCCGGAGGAAACCCACGCAGACACGGGGAGAACATGCAAACTCCACACAGTCAGTCACCTGAACTTGTGTTCACATCGAAATTATTTCTATAAATGACAAAGATTTAGCTCGAGTAAATAGCCTTGCCAGGATATTGATCCCCCTCCAGTTCAGGTGCAACCCATCCCTTTTGTACAGGTCACTTCTGTCTCAGAAAAAATCCCAATGACCCAACAATCTGAATCCTTGGCTCCTTCACTAGGTCCTAGCCATGCATTCATCTGTCTTATCCTCCCATACCTCTCACTAGCATCTGGCACCAGGAATTATCCTTGAGGTCCTGCTTTTTAACCTGCTGCCTAACTCCATTTACTCACTCTGCAGATCTCATCCCTTTTTTTACCGATCTTGTTGGTACCCATGTGTTCAATGACCTCTGGCTGCTCATGGAGGTAAAAATAATGACTGCAGATGCTGGAAACCAGATTCTGGATTAGTGGTGCTGGAAGAGCGCAGCAGTTCAGGCAGCATCCAAAGTGCAGCGAAATCGACGTTTCGGGCAAAAGCCCTTCATCAGGAATAAAGGCAGTGAGCCTCTCTACGAGAATCTCAGGGAGTCCCTCTCCCACTGCAACTCCATGCTTCAGGCTCACTGAAGCCTGTGAGGCCTGTGAGCTTTACATCAGTAGGAGGGAAATTATTGGAGAGGATTGTTAGCAGGACAGGATTTAGTGGGACTTGAACGTGTTAGGGATAATCAAGATAGGTTTGTGCTGGGGAGGTCTAGGAGAAAGTGAGGTCTGCAGATGCTGGAGATCAGAGCTGAAAATGTGTTGCTGGAAAAACGCAGCAGGTCAGGCAGCATCCAAGGAACAGGAAATTCAACGTTTCGGGCATAAGCCCTTCTTCAGGAATGAGGAAAGTGTGTCCAGCAGGCTAAGATAAACGGTAGGGAGGAGGGACTTGGGGGAGGGGCGATGGAGATGTGATAGGTCTGCTTCCATACTGTAGGGATTCTAACATTCTAAGTAAATGTACATGGCTATGGTGACCAAGCAGCTGAGTGGGACTGCCGAGATTGCTCTGTGGGAAACCAGCATGAATGTGGTAGACCAAATGGCTTCCTTCCAAGTGGTAAATGACTCTATGACTTTGGAAATATGGACATTGTAGTGCCCCTACTTTGACCCACATGACCTAACTTTCAATGGTTTTGATCCCTAGCAGCTGTTCAACTTGTTTGTCTTCACTAATTACCACAAAGCCCACGTCCACCCCATGCAAGATATCAGGGCCTTTGTACCGCACACCTACATCTCACTGCTTCTGGATCAGTGGTGCTGGAAGAGCACAGCAGTTCAGGCAGCACTGATCCAGAATCTGGTTTCCAGCATCTGCAGTCATTGTTTTTACCTCGTACCACCTCATCCTAGCTTCAAACTTCCAGCTCAGCATTGTCCCGATGACTTGTCCGGACTTGTCCGACCTGCCTAGCTCTTTTTCCACCTATCCACTCCACCCTCTCCTCCCTGACCTATCACCTTCATCTCCTCCCCCACTCACCCATTGTACTCTATGCCACTCTCTCCCCACCCCCACCCTCCTCTAGCTTATCTCTCCATGCTTCTGGCTCACTGCCTTTATTCCTGATGAAGGGCTTTTGCCTGAAACGTCGATTTCGCTGCTCGTTGGATGCTGCCTGAACTGCTGCACTCTTCCAGCACCACTAATCCAGAATCTGGTTTCCAGCATCTGCAGTCATTGTTTTTACCTCTTTTACATCTCACTGCTGTCCTTCCTCAAAGACCTTTCTTCCATGCCCTAACCATATTCTCTCTATTTTATCCCTGATCGGCCCTCAACAATTAAACTGCATTCATTTCAATGCAAGAGGCAGAACAGGGAAAGTAGATGAACTCAGGGCATGGTTAGGAACATGGGGGCTGGGCTATCGTAGCAATTACAGAAACATGGCTCAGGGATGGGCAGGACTGGCAGCTTAATGCTCCCAGATACAAATGCTACAGGAAGAATAGAAAAGGGGGCAAGACAGGATGGGGAGTACCGTTTTTGATAAGGGATAGCATTATGGTTGCACTTAGGGAGGTTATTCATGTGAATATGTCCAGGGATGTTATTTGGGTGGAACTGAGAAATAAGAAAGGGATGATCACCTTATTGGGATTGTATTATAGACCCCTCAATAGTCAGCGGGAAATTGGAAAACAAGTTTGTAAGGAGATCTCAGTTACCTAAGAATAATAGGATAGTTATGGTCAGGGATTTTAACTTTCCAAACATCGACTGGGACTGCCAGAGTGTTACAGGTTTAGATGGAGAGGAATTTTTTAAGTGTGTACAAGACAATTTTCTGATTCAGGATATACCTACTAGAGAAGGTGCAAAACTTAACCTACTCTTGGGAAATAAGACAGGGCAGGTGACTGAGGTATCAGTGGGGGAGCACTTTGGGGCCAGCAACCATAATTCTAGTAGTTTTAAAAAAGTGATGGAAAAGGACAGACAGCATTTAAAAGTTAAAAGTTCCAAATTCGGGAAAGGCCAATTTTGACAGTATGAGGCAAGAACTTTCCAAAGTTGATTGGAGACAGATGTTCGCAGGTAAAGGGATGGCTGGAAAATGGGAAGCCTTCAGAAATGAGATAACAAGAATCCAGAGAAAGTATATTCCTGTCAGGGTGAAAGGAAAGGCTGGTAGGTATAGGGAATGCTGGATGACTAAAGAAATTGAGGATTTGGTTAAGAAAAAGAAGGAAGCATATGTCAGGTATAGACAGGATGGATCGTGTGAATCCTTAGAAGAATATAAAGGCAGTGGGAGTATACTTAAGTGGGAAATCAGGAGGGCAAAACGGGGATATGAGATAGCTTTGGCAAATAGGGTTAAGGAGAATCCAAAGGAATTTCATTAATACATTAAGGTCAAAAGGGTAACTAGGGATAGAATAGGGCCCCTCAAGGATCAGCAAGGCGGGCTATATTTGAACCTTAAGAGATGGGGGAGTATTTTACAGCAGTGTTTAATGTGAAGGAGGGTGCAGAAGATACAGGATGTGGGAAAATAGATGGTGACATCTTGAAAAATGTCCATATTACAGAGGAGGAAATGCTGATGTCTTAAAATGCATAAAGGTGGATAAATCCCCAGGACATAATCAGGTGTACCCTAGAACTCTGTGGGAAGCTAGAGAAGTGATTGCTGGGCCCCTTGCTGAGATACATGTATTATCAATAGTCACAGTTGAGGTGACTCCGAAGACTGGAGGTTGGCTAACGTGGTGCCATTATTTAAGAAGGGTGGTAAGGTAAAGCCAGAGAACTATAGACTGATGAGCCTGACATCGAGATGGGCAAGTTGGTGGAGGGAATCCTGAGGGACAGGAGTTATATGTATTTGGATAGGCAACAACTGATTATGGATAGTCAACATGGCTTTGTGTGTGGGAAATCATATCTCACTAAATTGATTTAGTTTTTTGAAGAATTAACAAAGAGGATTGATGAGGGTTGAACAATGGACATGATTTATATGGACTTCAGCGCTGAAAATGTGTTGCTGGTTAAAGCACAGCAGGTTAGGCAGCAACCAAGGAACAGGAAATTCGACATTTCGGGCCAGAGCCCTTCATCAGGAATGAGGAGAGTGTGCCAGGCAGGCTAAGATAAAAGGTAGGGAGGAGGGACTTGGGGGAGGGGTGATGGGGATGTGATAGGTGGAAGGAGGTCAAGGTGAGGGTGATAGGCCGGAGTGGGGTGGGGGCGGAGAGGTCAGGAAGAAGATTGCAGGTTAGGAGGGCGGTGCTGAGTTGAGGGAACCGACTGAGACAAGGTGGGGGGAGGGAAAATGAGGAAACTGGAGAAATCTGAGTTCATTCCTTGTGGTTGGAGGGTTCCCAGGCAGAAGATGAGGCGCTCCTCCTCCAGCCGTCGTGTTGTTATGTTCTGCCGATGGAGGAGTCCAAGGACCTGCATGTCCTCGGTGGAGTGGGAGGGAGAGTTAAAGTGTTGAGCCACGGGGTGGTTGGGTTGGTTGGTCCGGGCGTCCCTGAGGTGTTCTCTGAAGCGTTCCGCAAGTAAGCGGCCCATCTCCCCAATATAGAGGAGGCCACATCGGGTGCAACGGATGCAGTAACTGATGTGTGTGGAGGTGCAGGTGAACTTGTGGTGGATATGGAAGGATCCCTTGGGGCCTTGGAGGGAAGTGAGGGAGGAGGTGTGGGCGCAAGTTTTACATTTCCTGCGGTTGCAGGGGAAGGTGCCGGGAGTGGAGGTTGGGTAGGTGGGGTGTGTGGACCTGACGAGGGAGTCACGAAGGGAGTGGTCTTTGCGGAACACTGATATGGGAGGGGAGGGAAATATATCCCTGGTGGTGGGGTCCGTTTGGAGGTGGCGGAAATGACGGCAGATGATACGTTGTATACGGAGGTTGGTGGGGTGGTAGGTGAGAACCAGTGGGGTTCTGTTTTGGTGGCGGTTGGAGGAGTGGGGCTCAAGGGCGGAGGAGCAGGAACTGGAGGAGATGCAGTGGAGGGCATCGTCAATCACGTCTGGGGGGAATCTGTGGTCTTTGAAGAAGGAGGCCATCTGGGCTGTGCGGTGTTGGAACTGGTCCTCCTGGGAGCAGATGTGGCAGAGACGAAGGAATTGGGAACATGGGATGGAGTTTTTACAGGGGGCAGAGTGGGAGGAGGTGTAGTCCAGGTAACTGTGGGAGTCAGTCGGTTTATAGTAGATGTCTGTGTTGAGTCGGTCGCCCGAGATAGAGATGGAAAGGTCTAGGAAGAGGAGGGAGGAGTCTGAGACAGTCCAGGTGAATTTGAGGTTGGGATGGAAGGTGTTAGTAAAGTTGATGAACTGTTCAACCTCCTCGTGGGAGCACGAGGCAGCGCCGATACAGTCATCGATGTAGCAGAGGAAAAGGTGGGGGGTGGTGCCAGTGTAGTTGCGGAAGATGGACTGTTCCACATATCTTACGAAGAGACAGGCATAGCTGGGGCCCATGCGGGTGCCCATGGCAACTCCTTTAGTTTGGAGGAAGTGGGAGGATTGAAAAGAGAAGTTATTCAGGGTGAGAACCAGTTCAGTCAGTACTGACTTATATGGACTTCAGTAAGGCATTCGACAAGGTTCCTCATGGTAGATTGGTTAGCAAGGATAGATCTCATGGAATACAGGGAGAACTAATTGGATACAGAACTGGCTTGAAGATAGGAGACAGAAGGTGGTGGTGAAGGGTTGCTTTTCAGATTGGTGCCACAAGGATTGATGCTTATATAAATGATTTGGACATGGATATCGGAGGTATAGTTAGTAAGTTGCAGATGACACCAATATTGGAGGTGTAGTGAACAGTGAAGAAGCTTACTTCAGAGTACAGCAGGATCTGGATCAGATGGGCCAATAGGCTGAGAAGTGGCAGATGGAGTTTAATTCAGATAAATGTGAGGTGTTGCATTTTGGGAAAGCAAATCTTAGCAGGACTTATACACTTAATGGTAGGGTCCTGGGGAGTGATGCTGAACAAAGAGACCTTGGAGTGCATCTTCATCGTTACTTGAGTGCCTCAGTTAGATAGAATAGTGAAGAAGGCATTTAGTATGGTTTCCTTTATTTGTCGAAGCATTGAGTATAGGAGTGAGGAGGCTGAGGAGTGATCTTTTGGAGGTTTATAAAATCATGAGGGGCATGGATAGGGTAAATAGACTAGGTATTTTCCCTGGTGTGGGAGAGTCCAGAACAGGAGGACAAGGTTTAGGGTGAGAGGGCAAAGATTTGAAAGGGGCCTAAGGGGCAACGTTCTCATGCAGAGAATGGTGCATGTATGGAATGAGCTACCAGATGAAGTGGTGGCGCATTAAAAGGCTACTGGATGGGTATATAAATAGGAAGGGTTTGGAGGCATATGAGGCAAATGCTGTAAAATGGGACGAGATTAATTTATGATATATAATCAGCATGGTGAGTTGGACTGAAGGATCTATTTGCGTGCTGTACATCTCTATGTCTCTGTGAGTCTATGACTTTATCCAAGTTGCCATTCTTCCGTTTCCCCTGCCTTATGCCACATAGTTTAACAAAGGTAACCAGAAAAAGCTGTGCCAAGCTCACTGGTGCACACCACTTTTAAATAAACCTGAACCGGGTACCCTGTAGTTTCCCTCTGACATTGATGCAATCTTGAGATTAATTTCATTAAATTTTAAAACGAGTATTCTTGCCAAGTAAATGTATTACAGATGGGAATCCAACATCAGATGCCATTCAGCCCAATCTGCTTTGTCATGCTGCCTACTTAATTTCTTAATTTATATGCTTGATCTTAATTTTGAAATTTTGGCTCCCACAAAGCAAACTCATGCCGTTTCCTACTACTGGAGTCTTCATCAAATTCAGCTGAACGTTTTAGTCACAGAAGTCACTTTATTATGCTCATATGACTGTCTCGCCTTATAACTCAAGTCAATTTGAGTGTCAAATAGGTATTTTCCAAGTGCAATAATCATGTGCTACATGATACACATTTTATAGTGAATGTCAGATATTGTTCACAGTAAGTTTGAGGCTGGAGAAGGGGAGGATTCTTCTCTTCAGCCTGTAAAATTCTATCCTAACCTTCTGCTTGTTTTAGCATTGATAGGTCCTCCTATGTCACTCCAAATAAAGCTGTAGCATTCTTAGTACCACATGACAGATCAGATATTTGGCAAGGAATCTTAAATATCAAATAGCAAACATAAACATTGATCCCTTAGAAACAGAAACAGGAGAAATTATCATTGGACAGAGACATTGAACAAATATTTTCTGTCAGGCTTCAAAATGGAAGACACAAACTTTATACCATTTTATACAGTGGCTCAGTGGTTAGCACTGCTGCCTCACTTTGGCCATGGGAAATAAAGGGATACAGGGATGGGGGATGGGTGTATGCTTTTTGGAGGACAGTGTAGACGTGATGGGCCAAATGGACTGCTTTCACACTGTAGGGATTTCATGATTCTATGAATTAAAGGGTATCGTAGGAGCTGGTGAATGGAAAATCCAGCTAGATTGGTGACGTGATGTAAAGCACTCAGCTGAAATTACTCAAATTTTCTTCCATACTGTGGAGATTTCCCTCATGTTCTAAAAAGGGAAGCTAATGTGGAAGTAATGAATAAGCCATTGAAAGTCAATTTCTTCAAAGTATAGAAAAAGAAATGATGGGCTGATTTTATTTGGCTCAATGTCAATTTTACTGAAATGCATGGATTTCTCTCTGTGAAGCCTCATGACTTCTCTCATGCTCTCAATCCAATCGCTTCTTATTAACTATTGTTATGACACAGGGTAAGCTGTCCTGCTTAATTAAAAATCAACAACCCTAAAAAGATTTATCCTGTGCAGTAATCTGTAACATTGAGTGGCCAAGAACTATATAGACAATAGACAATAGGTGCAGGGGTAGGCCATTCTGCCCTTCGAGCCAGCATTATGATCATGGTGATCATCCTCAATTAGTATCCTGTTCCTGCCTTATCCCCATAACCCTTGATTCTACTATCCTTAAGAGCTCTATCCAACTCTTGCCTGAAAGTATCCAAAGATTTGCCTCCACAGACTTCTGGGGCAGAGCATTCCATACACCCATCACTCTCTGAGTGAAGAAGTTTCTCCTCAACTCTGTTCTAAATAGCCTACCCTTATTTTTAAACTGTGTCCTCTGATTCAGGACTCACCCATCAGCGGAAACATGCTTCCTACCTCCAGAGTGTCCAATCCTTTTATAATCTTGTATGTCTCAATCACATCCCCTCTCAGTCTTCTAAACTCAAGGGTATACAAGCCCAGTGGCTTCAATCTTTCAGTGTAAGATAGTCCTGCCTTTCCAGGAATTGACCTCGTGAACCTACGCTGTACTCCCTCAAGAGCCAGAATGTCTTTCCTCAAATTTGGAGACCAAAACTGCACACAGTACTCCAGGTGCAGTCTCACCAGGGCCCTGTACAGCTGCAGAAGGACCTCTTTGCCTCTATATCCAATTCCTCTTGTTATGAAGGCCAGCATGCTATTAGCCTTCTTCACTACCTGCTGTACCTGCATTGACTAATGTACAAGAACACCTAGATCTCGTTGTACTGCCCCTTTACCTAACTTGACTCCATTTAGATAGTAATCTGCCTTCCTGTTCTTGCCACCAAAGTGGATAACCATACATTTACCCACATTAAACTACATCTGCCATGTATCTGCCACTCACCTAGCCCGTCCAGGTCACCCTATATTCTCCTGACATCCTCCTCACATTTCACCCTGCCACCCAGCTTAGTGTCATCAGCAAATTTGCTAATATTAGTTTTAATACCTTCATCTATATCATTAATGTATATTGTAAAAAGCTGCGGTCCCAGCACTGATCCCTGCAGTACACCACTGGTCACTGCCTGCCATTCCGAAAGGGAACCGTTTATCACTACTCTTTGTTTCCTGTCAGCCAACTAATTTTAATCCACGTCAGTATTTTGCCCCTAATACCATGTGTCCTAATTTTGCTCACTAACCTCCTATGTGGGACTTTATCAAAGGCTTTCTGAAAGTTCAGGTACACTATATCCACTGGATCTCCCTCGTCCATCTTCAGAGTTATATCCTCAAAAAATTCCAGAAGATTAGTCAAGCATGATTTCCACTTCATAAATCCTTGCTGACTCTGACCTATCCTGTTACTACTATCCAGATGTGTCGTAATTTCATCCTGTATAATTGACTCCAGCATTTTTCCCACCACTGAGGTCAAGCTAACTGGTCTATAATTCTCTGTTTTCTCTCTCCCTCCTTTCTTAAAAAGTAGGACAACATTAGCCACCCTCAAATCCATAGGAACTGATCCTGAATCCATGGAACATTGGAAAATGATCACCAACGCATCCACAATTTCTAGAGCCACCTCCTTCAGTACCCTGGGATGCAGACCATCAGGTCCTGGGGACTTATCAGCCTTCAGACCTAACAGTCTCTCCAACACCATTTCCTGCCTAATATAAATTCCCTTCAGTTCAGGTCCTTCAGCCACTATTACATCTGGGAGATTGCTCATGTCTTCCCCAGTGAAGACAGATGTAAAGTACTACTTCAACTCTTCTGCAATTTCTTTGCTCCCCATAATAAATTCACCCATTTCTGTCTTCAAGGGCCCAATTTTAGTCTTTACCATTTTTTTGCCTTTCACATACCTAAAAAAGCTTTTACTATCCTCCTTTATATTTTTGGCCAGTCTACCTTCGTACCTTATTTTTTCTCTGCGTACTTCCTTCTAAGTAATTCTCTGTTGTTCTTTAAAAGCTTCCCAGTCCTCCATTTTCCCACTTATCTTTGCTATGTTATACTTTTTCCCTTTTGTCTTTATATGTTTCTTAACTTCCCTCATCAGCCACTGCCACCCCTGCCTCCCCTGAGGATCTTTCTTCCTTTTTGGAATGAACTGATCCTGCATCTTCTGCATTATACACAGAAATATCTGCCATTGTTGTTCCACTGCCATCCCTGCTAGGGTATTGCACCATTGAACTTTGGCCAGCTCCTCCCTCATAGCTCCATAGTTCCCTTTATTCAACTGAAATATTGTCACTTCCGATTCTACCCTCTCCCTTTTAAACTGCAGATTAAATCTTATTGTATTATGGTGACTACCTCTTAATGAGTCCTTTACTTCGAGGTCCCTGATCAAATCCGGTTCATTGCACAACATCAGATCCAGAATTGCTTTCTCCCTGGTAGGCTCCAGCACAGACTGTTCTAGGAATCCATCTCAGAGGCACCCCACAAACTCCCTTTCTTGGAGTCCAGTACCATCCTGATTCGCCCAGTCTACCTGCATGTTGAAATCCCCCATAATAACTGTAGTAATATCTTTGCAACAGGCCAATTTCAGCTCCTCATTCAACTTACACACTACATCCAGGCTACTGTTTGGGGGCCTGTAGATAATCCCCATTGGGGTCTTTCTACCCTTAGAATTTCTCAGCTCTATTCATACTGACTCTACATCCCCTGATTCTAGGTCCCCCCGTGCAAGGGACTGAATCTCATTCCTTACCAACAGGGCCACCCCACCCCCTCTGCCCGTCAGTCTGTCCTTACAATAGCATGCATAGCCTTGAATATTCATTTCCCAGGCCCTGTCCACTTGAAGCCATGTCTCAGTTATCCCCACAACATAGTAACTGCCAATTTCCAACTGAGCCTCAAGCTCATCCACCTTATTTCTAATGCTTTGTGCATTCATATATAATATTTTTAATTTGTTACTCCCCTCACCCTTTCTACCAATCCCTATTTCACTTGACCTTACAGCATGATCCTTTCTTGAGTTTTCTGCTCCATCGATTCAGTTGTTTCTTTTGATTTCTCTTGTTCTAACTTTCCCTTTAACTTCCTTCTTAAACTTCCAGTTTGTCCCCTCCCCTCTGCTATTTAGTTTAAACATGGCTGTGTTGCAGTAGCAAACCTGCCTGCCAGAATGCTGGTTCCCCCATCCATTAAGGTGCAACCCGTCCATCTTGTATAATTTATCCTTACTGCTAAACATAACCCCAGTGATCCAAGAATTTAAATCCTTGCTTCCTGCACCAGTTCCCCAGCCACACGTTCAAGTCCATTATCTCCCTGTTCCAGCCCAAGGAACTGGAAGCAAACGGGAGATAGCCACCCTGGATGTCCTGCTTTTCAGCCTTCTTCCGAGTTCTCCAAAGTCCCGCTGTAGAATGTTCCTCCTCTTCTTCCTGACGTCATTTGTGCTGACATGCCTGGCTCTTCACCTTCGCCCTTGAGGATTTCCTGCACTCTGTCTGAGATGTCTTTAACCCTGGCACCAGGAAGGCAATACACCATCCTCAAATCCTGCACGTTGCTGCAGAAACCCCTTTGAATCCCTCTCACTATGGAATCCTCTATTACCACGGCTCTGCGTGATGTCTGACTCCTCGGCTCTGCCTCCACGCCAATTTCTGATGGGCCGACCTGACCGCCTCTCGGACTGGCAGTGACATCTGTCTCTATGGTTTCCAAGAGATTCAACCTGTTCGTGACAGGTACTTCCCCCGGGGTCTCTTGCACTTGTCTCATCTCTGCCTTCCTCATCGTCTTCGCCCTTCTACTCTCTTCTGGTATGCTCAGTATAATAACCTCACTGAAGGTCCTGTCCAGAAAGATCTCGTTCTCTCGGATGAGCCTTTCTTCAGTGCTGCAATATGCTCTGTCAGAAGCTGAACGTGTACACACTTTCCACAGTTATACGAGCCAGCTACACCAGAGTCCCTGACCTCCCACATCATGCACGCAGCACACTGAATCAGTTTGGCAGTCATGTCTTCACTCTCTTCAACTGTAGCGTAATTACTTCTCTCAACTTGTTTGTCGAAGACTCCTGAGCCAAAGACTCCCTCTTTTCTCAACAGAAACTTCCCTCGCCCCCCGTGTTTTGTTGCAAGTCTGTGGACTTTTAATTTAGGTTAGAGGAGGCCCTACGGTGTAGGACCTGGGGCCTAGAACACACTGACATAACTAACACTCACCCACCTTTCCAACAGCCTCTGCACTCCGACTTCACTTCCGCCCACTCCCGCTGCTCTCTGCTGCAAAAAAAAGTAAAGTAAAAAGTAATAACGTTATTCCTTAAAGTATAACTGAGAATAATTAACTCACACTATTTGCAATTTCTTTTTCTAACCTATCTTTTAGCTTCCCTTCTATAATACTAGTTTGATAAAACTTCTAATTAAAATTGACAAAACAATATTTTTTATCTTAAAACCAGGGAGCTGCACGTTCTGGTCTTTGGATCTTGCTGTGTCTCTTTTTCTCCTTGTGAGGAATTTCTGCGTTACAGGTTTCTGATCGAAAAGGGACTTTTAAGAGAGAGCTATTTTCAAGCAGTCGGGTACATGTGAGGCTTGTCAGTTTAGATTACCTGCAGTGTGGAAACAGGCCCTTCGGCCCAACAAGTACACACCGACCCACCGAAGCGCAACCCACCCAGACCCATTTCCCTACATTTTACTCCTTCACCTAACACCACGAGCAATTTAGCATGGCCAATTCACCTAATCTGCACATTTTTTTTGGATTGTGGGAGGAAACCGGAGCACCTGGAGGAAACCCACACAGACACGGGGAGAATGTGCAAACTCCACACAGTCAGTCGCCTGAGGCGGGAATTGAACCCGGGTCTCTGGTGCTGTGAGGCAGCAGTGCTAACCACTGTTCACCTCGCAACCGTTCAGTTTTCCCTGGTCTTATACTCCAGAGCATCGGATTGTCATTGGCCTTCAAGATTGACAATATACTCAATTCAAACTTGATGGGAGTTTGATATGTTTCGGATATAATTTAAATGGATTGCCCAAGTTCAAATTTGTTTTTCTCTCCAAGCAACGAACTGATCAAGTCATTTGACCCGGTGTTACGTTGTTACCTTTTTGTGTACACTTGGTGCTGTGTCTGATAATTCTGCTGCTTTTAACTCTCCAAAAGGTATACCTACATCTTCATAACACCTCCCTACTTAAGAAAAACTGAACCATCATACTGAAAAGATAGCTTCTTTTTTTTTCTCTACTTTTTAAACATGTTACTCCAACATACAAATAACTTTAATATAAGTTGACCTTATCTTCTTCCCATATACATATGTATATATACATAAAACATTGAATAAAGACAAATCTCATCTAAACTCTATCAGTTAAATCCGCAATGACACATCTGCAATTATGTTCAGCAACATGTAGGATCTTTAAATTAAAAGTCTGTAACATAAGACTCCAAGGAAATAGTCACCTATCCTTATCATTAAAACGTTCTAAGAGTGTAAGCAGATTGTGGTCAATGTACACAATTGTCTTTGATATACAGTTCATGACATGCACATTAAAATGCTGTAAGGCCAGTACCAAACTCAATAGCTCCTTTTCAATTGTGAATATTTCCACTGGTGGATGTTGATTTTCTTTGAAAAGTAACGAACTGGCAGATTAATCCCATCCTCATCTTCCTGCAGGAGTACAGCTCCAACTCCAATGTCACTAGCATCGATGGCAACTTTAAAAGATCTTAAAAGGTTTGGTGGAGCTAAAAGGTTTGGTGGGCAGCATGGTGGCACAGTGGTTAGCACTGCTGCCTCACAGCGGCAGAGACCCGGGTTCAATTCCCGACTCAGGCGACTGACTGTGTGGAGTTTGCACGTTCTCCCCGTGTCTGCGTGGGTTTCCTCCGGGTGCTCCGGTTTCCTCCCACAGTCCAAAAATGTGCAGATCAGGTGAATTGGCCATGCTAAATTGCCTGTAGTGTTAGGTAAGGGGTAAATGTAGGGGTATGGGTGGGTTGCGCTTTGGCGGTTCAGTGTGGACTTGTTGGGCCGAAGGGCCTGTTTCCACACTGTAAGTAATCTAATCTAATCTAAAACAGGTTTGGTGCTTAATACCGATTTCAAATGGTCATATGCCTCCTGGCATGGTTCTGTCTACTGCTACTACTTCAGCAACTTAAGACCATAAGACATAGGAGTGGAAGTAAGGCCGTTCGGCCCATCGAGTCCACTCCGCCATTCAATCGTGGCTGATAGGCATTTCATTCTCTCTGTAGCCCTTAATTCCTTGTGACATCAAGAATTTATCAATCTCTGCCTTGAAGACATTTAGCGTCCCGGCCCCCACTGCACTCTGCGGCAATGAATTCCACAGGCCCACCACTCTCTGGCTGAAGAAATGTCTCCGCATTTCTGTCCTGAATTGACCCCCTCTAATTCTAAGGCTGTGTCCACGGGTCCTAGTCTCCTCCCTAACAGAAACAATTTCCTGGTGTCCACGCTTTCCAAGCCATGTATTATCTTGTAAGTTTCTAATAGATTTCCCCTTAATCTTCTAAACTCCAATGAATAACTTCGTTAACTACACTGCTGAAGTTTGGAACAGACTTCCAATAGGATCCGCTGAGTCCTAAGAATCAAAGCATCTCCTTCTTCAAGTTTGATCATGAATTTCCTTGATCGCCTTCACCTTTGTGTTCCATGGGATCAACCTTCCATGATTGATGTTATGTCCCAAGAACGTCACCTTTGCTGTTGCAAATTCCATGTTATTTAAGTTTGTCACCAGTTTTGTTTCTCATAGTCCTTCAAAGAGCTCTGCCAACAGTACCAAATGATTTTTCTAGGACTTACTAAAGATCACTACATCATCCAAATAGACTGTATAGTTTGTTAACCCAGCCACAACTCTGTTCAAGAGTCTTTGGAATGTGGCGGGCACATTTTTCATTCCAAAGGGCATCACTTTCAACTGATATATCCCTTTTGGGGTTACAAACACAGAAATTTATTTTGCCAACTCTGATAAAGGTACCTACCAGTAATCATGCATTAAGTCCAACTTGGTGATGTAACTGGCTTGTTTGGCTTTCTTATAAAGTCCTCCAATCTAGGAATTGAATATGAGTCCGACTTTGTAATGGCATTGACCTTCCAATAATCCACGCTGAATTGTTGGGACCTGTCAGGTTTGTGAACTAAGATGATCGGCGAACTCGACTCGCTCTGGCTAGGTTCGATGATGTCCTTGTCGAGCATGGCCTCCACCTCCTTCTGGACCTGTATGGCTTTGAGAGGATTAAGCTAATAGGGGTGTTGTTTTATTGGAGCAATATTCCCTCCATCGACTTCATGTACAATAGCATTCATCGCCCCTGTCTGATTCTTACATATATACTTATACTGTACTAACAAATCTTTCAACTGCGTTCTATGCTCCTGAGACAGATAACCTACTATCCTATCCCACTCCTCAAGGACTTCTTCATTTTAAAATCTTCAAAATCCATATCATCTGGCTTTAATTCCTAACTCTGTGAGGTATTAACTAACACCTGTTTCTCCAGTTCTTTCTCTCTAGTATAATACGGTTTCAAAAGGTTCACATGACAAACCCGATACCTTTTTTTTCCTAACTGGCATCTTAACTATATAGTTCACCTGACTCAGCTTTTTCTCAATTTGATAGGGACCGCTGAACCTGGCTTTGAAGGGATCTCCTATCACTGGTAACAGTACTAACACGTTATTTCCTCAGGAAAATGTCCAAGTCTCAGAGTTTTTATCTGCCACATGCTTCATTCTACCCTGTGCCTTCTTTAGGTGCTGTTTAGCTAACTCACCTACTTGACTTAATCTCTCCCTCACCTCCAATTCATAATCTAATTGTGTGGTCTTAGACTTTGGGCCTGTCAATTTTTCTTTCATTAATTTCAAAGGGTCTCTCACATCATGACCGAATATTAACCTAAAGGGAGTAAACTGAGTAGATTCATTTCGGGCATCTCTAATGGCAAACAATACAAAATGAGATATCTTTATTCCAATCATTCGGGTAATCCTGACAGAATGTCCTCAACATGGTCTTCGAAGTCTGATGCCACCTTTGTAAAGCTCCCTGGGATTCAGGATGATACACAGTGGATTTAAAGTGCTGTATACCTAAGTTGATCCGACTGAATCTCTCTGGGTAGCCCATACTGTGTGAAGAAAGTTACTAACTCCTCTGTCTCCTTTTTTGCCTTGATACTCCTTAATGGAATTGCCTCCGGAAATCTGGTAGACACATCCATTATGGTTAACAAGTACTGGTTCCCACTTTTCGTTCTTGGGAGGGGACCCACACAATCAATTATAACCTGTGTGAAACGTTCGGCAAATGTGGGAATTGGCAACAAAGGTGGCTGTTTTATTACTGTCTGTGGCTTACCTACCATTTGGCATGTATGACATGTTCGGCAAAAGTTCATCACATCCTTGTGCATTCCAGGCCAATAAAAATGTCTTTGTACCTTAGCCTGAATCTTTTGTACCCCTAGGTGACCTCTGACAGGTAGTTCATATGCTACCTGTCACATCTCCTGTCTGTGCGCTACTGGCAACACAATCTGGTGCCCTGTGGCCCATTTCTCCTCTGCATTAACCTGCCGTGGTCTCCATTTCCATCTGAGGATTCTATCTTTCAGATAATAACCCTCTGTAATATTGTCTGCCTCCTTTTCAGAGTACGCATCCACATTTATATCTTTTATCTTCTTGCCTTGCTGTTGCAATTCTCTTCACCTTTCAGGAGTAAACACTTCTGCCTGACCTTCTGCCCAATCAGGTTTTTCCTGCACCATTACATCAAACAGGGTATCCGCTAACTGAACCTCAACTCCTTCATCTTTCTCTTTACTTTCACTTCATGCTGTGACTTATGATAGCGAGATCTGGTTATCACACAGTCTGGGAAAATCCCAGGATATTTCTGTTTTAACTCCTCAATTTCTTGGTCTTCCTTGGGCTTCTCCACAACAAGGGATCCTGCCAAATCATTCCCAAGGACAAACTGAATTCCTGGAACGGACACTCTGTTAATCGCTTCCACTGTAACTTCCCCAGTCTTAAGTTGGCACTCCAACCTGATCTTACAGAGAGAAATGATAAATTTCTGTCCATCTATCACTCAAATTACCACACTCTTAGATAACAGATCAGAAAGAGTGCATACTCGCTCATCTCTTACTATCAGTGACTGGTTAGATCCTGTATCTCTCAAAATTATAACTTCTTGTCCTTCTCCCTCTGTTCTTTCTGAGTAAATTTTACCCACAGAGGCAAATTCTTTGTAGAGATCAGGTATTAACCCCATACCCAGCCCCTGCCTAGACTGTACACTCTCCTGCAGCTCGTCAGCACTTCTTGGGGTCTCCTTTACTACCTCCACTAATGGCTTAGTTTCTTTTACCACATCATTACCCACAGTGCCTTTCTTTAACGGCCAACACTGTGACTTTATGTGTCCCACTTTACCACAGTGGGATCACTAGAGGACTTTCACCTCCTTTCCACCCTCTTGGGCTTCTTTTATCATCCTGTGGTAAAATCTTACCGGTGCTCTCTATTCTAGGTTTAGTAGTGTAGGACCTCCCCTTCTCCCAACTTCTATCCCTCTCAGAACGAAATTCTGGCCAGAAGCTTTCTTATGCACCAACATGTAATCATCTGCTAATTCTGCTGCTCTTGTCACTTCCTGAACTTTCTGTTCCTCCACGTGAATTCTTACCATCTCTGGAAGTGAGTTTTTAAACTCCTCCAGCAGAATAATCTTTCTTTGAGCCTCAATTGTCCTATTTTTAAAGCACGCGCCTATTGATCAAAGTGACTATGTTTAATTCTTTCGAATTCCTTTGTGTTTCTGAACCACTGTCTATATGCTTCATTAACATTTAAAATAATCTGTTTAAGCTCTTCATAATCTCTTGATGCCTCATTTGACAATGCGGCAAATACCTCACTAGCTCTGCCTACCAATTTAGTCCAAACTAGCACTACACATGAATTCAAAGTTTGGGAGAAGATTTGTAGCTCGGGTGCTCGTTGTTGTGGTTCTGTGCGCCAAGCTGGGAATTTGTGTTGCAAACGTTTTGTCCCCTGTCTAGGTGACATCCTCAGTGCTTGGGACCCTCCTGTGAACTGCTTCTGTGATGTTTCCTCCGGCATTTATAATGGTTTGTCTCTGCCACTTCCGGTTGTCAGTTCCAGCTGTCCGTTGTAGTGGCCGGTATATTGGGTCCAGGTCAATGTGCTTATTGATTGAATCTGTGGACGAGTGCCATGCCTCTAGGAATTCCCTGGCTGTTCTCTGTTTGGCTTGCCCTATAATAGTAGTCTGACAACCGGAAGCGGCAGAGACAAACCACTATAAATGCTGGAGGAAAGATCACAGAAGCGCTTCACAGGAGGCTCCCAAGCACTGAGGATGTCACCTAGACAGGGGACGAAACGTTTGCAACACAAATTCCCAGCTCGGCGAACAGAACCACAACAACATTACACATAAATCCTCAGACTACTCCATCTGCCTAGCCAAGTTTTCAAACGAAATAAAGAAAGCTTCAACATCTTTCTCATCAAAATGTGGCAGAGTTTTGACATATTTGTATATATCACTACCTTCTCTTTTAATCTCAATCCTGTTGATTTTGCTGACTAAGTCACAACTTCTCAAGTTCAAATTCTCTCTCTGTTTCTCCCTCCTAGAGTCATAATCATAGAGATGTACAGCACGGAAACAAACCCTTTGGTCCAACATGTCTTTGCCAACCAGATACCCTAACCTAATCTAGTCCCACTATCTATTTATTCTATTCAAGCCCCCCATGATTTTATAAACCTCTCTGAGGTCACCCCTCAGCCTATGACGCTCCAGGGAAAACAAGGAGTGCAGGAATGGGAAGGCAAGCCATTATTGGATATTTTCTAGTTAGAACTGGATAGATAAGAATGGAACAAAATGAAGGCAGTCACAGGAAGCTGCACAGGAGGGAGAAACTACAAATTGAGCAGGGAGAAACTACAAAGTGGAGTGATCACAGTGTTTTTAGTGACACCACCATTCCTTGTATAGCACTCCAATGTGTTACCTTTGTGAAGAGATAAATAAATGTAGGTGTAATTGTGTACTAATCAATCCCCATCAGGTAAACAGAATGACAAACTTTAGAAGCAAGTGTCTTACGCTTTCTCTCTTCCTTTCTTCTCTCTCTCTCTTTCTTCCTCCCTGCTTCTCTCTCTCCTTCTCTCTCTTTCTTCTCTCTCTCTTTGCTCAGCCAAGAGCCTGCTCTCCCTCTCTTTTTCCTGTCCCTCTCTTTCTCTTTCTCTCTTTCCTCTCTCTCTCTTTGCTTTTCTTCTAACTCCATTTTCTTCAATTGTAATTTAAGTTTTTCTACCTCTACTGCACTTGTCAGTTTCTCTGACACACTGAAGTGTTTGAGTAATTCTCTTACAATTTCAGCTTTACTTCTGTCCTTGGGGTTAAAGCCAAATCTAACTTTCTTGCTAATTCTAAACATATGGCTTTTTTCTTTCCTCCTAAACTTCCTTGGCAAATCTGAGAATCATCTTCAAATCCCAGAACCTCTTTAGCAATTTTAAGAGTCATTTCTCTTGCTTTTAATTTAATCAGCCACAAGTCACAGAAATTAAACAAATTGTCTCACTTAACGTTTTATTTAAAGATCTAGGACACTGCAAGTGTTTAAATCTGCTGGGACTTTTTGTACCCCCAAATCTATTCAAATCTGTCTAAACCAGTTCAAATCATGGACCTGAGCTCCCAAGCTGTAACGACACGGGCTAAACCGTCCTGCTTAATTTAAAACCAGCAACATGGAAAAGATTTAACCCATGACATAATCTGTTAAAATCGAGTGGCCAAGAACTATTTAAAGTAAAAATTAACAACTTTATTCCTTAAAGCATAACAGAGAATAATTAACTGACCACTATTTACAATATATTTCTCTCATCTATCTTTTAGCTTCCCTTCTATAATACTAGCCCGATAAAACTCCCAATTAAAATTTATGAAACAACATTTCTTATCTTAAAACCAGGCAGCTGTAGGTTCTTGTCTTCGGATCTTCCTGTGTCTCCTTTTCTCCTTGTGAGGAATTTCTGTGTTACAAGTTACTGATTGAAAAGGAACTTTTAAGAGAGAGCTATTTTCAAGCAGTCGGGTACATGTTAGGCTTGGCAGTCCTCCTCCCAACTGTTCAATTTTCCCTGCTCTTACATTCCAAAGCATTAGATTGTGTCATTGGCCCTCAAGATTGTCAATATACTCAATTCTAACTTGATAGGAGTTTGCTATGTTTTGGGTATAATTTAAACGGATTGACCACATTCAAATTTGCTTTTGTCTCCAAGTAACAAACTAATCAAGTTGCTCAACCCAGTGTTACATTGTTACCTTTTTGAATACACTCAGTGCTGTGTCCAGTAATTCTGCTGCTTTTAACTCTCTTAAAGGTATACCTACATCTTCATAGCAATGCTACCCATATGGAGCTCAGCTTATCTGATGCCCGGCTGATTTTCTTTCTCACCAAAGTGCAAAGAACTCACTACTGCCCAGTTATCCCAGAATGGACTGGACTCCCGGCCACTAGCAACATTCTTAAAATGCTGTTGCACACTCAGGCAAGCAGTGTCAGAGCACAGTTTGTGGCAACTCACTCGACATGACAAATAAGACACATTTTGTGCCCTGCTTAGCTTCCCGGGCTCCTGGTGGGCCTGGTGCTTGGTGTGATGCAGACGAGGGGACAACACCAGACCCTATCAGCCTGGCCTGAGGTTACCACCTGGGTCAGTCAGGTCTCAGCCACCTGCAAGAATTATCAGCAATTTAGCAAAAAGTTGAATTACCTTCTTTGGTCTGCCAGAACAAGCACCACCATCTTCTCTTTGATACCTCGCACTTACTTTATCTCTTGTTCTACCTGTCCATTCCAGGCAACATCTTCACTTGTACCACTCCCAGACTGCAGTTTCTCTATGCTGCCTGCTCATTTACTCGGGATACCTTTCTCTCACCTCACCATCATTACCATCTGTGTTACACCACTTTCATCTCACTTAATACTTTCCTGTTTCTCATTCCCAGGGTAAAACAGCCCACAATATGGCAGAAAGTGCCAAGAGGGTAGTGGGCTGCCTGACATTCGGATCCTCCACTCTTGTAAAAAGACAACTCTGACTCTGACCATTCTGAGCAGCTGACTGACTGTGGATTGCAAACAGAGTTTGAAGAGCTCTGCTTGGACCCACTGGCTGAAGTATGGTTCTCTTAATTTGACTGGGGACTGCTGACAATCATGACAAGTCTCCTGGCTTTGTGTCTGAATGGCACAGCAAGGGAGAAGGCTGGTGCATTTGGTGGATCTCGCTGAGAGGGCAATGTGTGAAAAAGGGGAAGGTGAGGCAGAGGTGCTGTGAACTAGCTCAAGATGAGTGACAATGAAGACAGCAAGTGAGCTTTCTTGAAAGCACCCTGGTCCGATCCGTGAACTGGGTGCCTGGTCCTTGTGTGCACTGCACCCTTGCATCAGCATTGTGAAGACCATTGCTGGTGCACCCTGAGCTGCAGCCAGGTTCGAGTGGGTCAGAGGTGTTCCACGATGATGCAGAGAGGCTGGGCAAGGTCTAGGGACATGGGGTGTCCATGGTCACTCTGTATGGACTGGGCACTAAGATGTTTGGGTACCTGCTATCTAAGATGGATATATCTACTAATCCCTGTTAATAGCAATCTAGCAAGAATTTCATCTTGATGCCCAGAACTCTGTTGGAAAATGTATCTAGTTTCTCCCAATATCAAGATAGATCTCACTGCAGTTCTCACATGATTGTCCCAGATTTCTCTCCAAGACTGTCATTGTCCATGGCCCTCTAAGATTCTGCCCAATATGGTCATCGGGCTTTGATCCTTTTCTGTCAGTGAAAGGCTGAAGCTATAACACAGAGCACAGTCTACAGGAAGCAGCATGGCTTAAAATGGAAGCAATAAAGGTGGTGAACAAAATTATGAGGTTAGAAAGAAGCGAGTCAAATGTATGGAATATCAGGAAGTGTGACTTATCTTTTGCTTTGCCTGATAATGCAAGGACAAATTATACCATTTGAATTAGTAGACTCCAATTGCGACTATTATTCTCTTTTTCCACTTTAATAATTAAACGTCTTATTGATTTATATCAAACCTCTTCTCATTAAGTGTTTTCTTGGATTGTATTCAAAGAGATTTAAGAGGTACATTTTTGAAAGAGACAAAAATCCTGTTAAACAACAAAAAGGTATTATTATTAAATTGCTTATTTATGTGATTTCATTGATAGATACAAAGCCAACTTCTACAAAAGCAAAACACTTATAACATTTTCGGGAGTGAGTCATATTGAATCCTAGGATGTAGCTGTGCAACAGACCTGAATTTAGAACGATTCTCCAAGGCCAGACCATAATTACTCATATTTCTAAAATGTGAACTCAAAGAGAACATCCCAGTCACATCACATCGATCTATTCTGAATTCCTCGATGTCGCCAGATTGCTGGTCCCAAATCTAACTCACCCCTCTTGCATCAGTATGAACTTCGACAAATGGCTAAGGAAATCCACCTGGAATATAATGATATTCTTGGTTTCAGTTCCAAAATGCAGATGCCATTCTATATATTTCCTGAGTTGATTAGTTATCTTTCTTGAACTATGATGAAGCAAAATAAGGATCATGCTTAGTGGCACTTAAATATTTGCTTTTATCCCCTTCAAATTCACAATAATTTGAATGTGCAGCTGCAGACTGAACAAAGTATCATATTTTCAGTCTGTTCTGAAATGTGATATCCAAATGTCAGCTGTGACGATCAGACAATGTACAGAAATGGCCAAAAATAGTCAATATGATTTCAGTTCCTAAGACAATCACACAAAACTAATTTATATACTAGGCCATTTAAATTACAAAAACTTTGCTTCGAGCCAGGGCTGTTAATGCATTTGAGTTAATTAACCTCTTGTTTGTCATTTATTGTAAGTCAGCTTGATAAATGATTTTGCAGGAAACAACTACCAAGTCTGGCTCTTTGCCTGTGGCCCATTCCTGTCTGAAGACCACTTCAACCGGGATAAAGTTTCATATCTTCCTAAGATCTGGCTTAAAATTCCCATGAGTGCCATTAACCCCATAGTAATTCGCAGTTTCGCAGCTTTCTGATTTCTGCTATAATCAGAACAATTTCCTGCTAAGATTAAGGGTGGAATTTTATACGCACAATGGACTCGGGCCAGAAGGCCAAAGGTGCAGCAAAGCAGATGATCTTGGGAAGGAAGTCCAGTGCAATTACACATCTGGATATTCCAGTGGATATTCCCAGAGGCAGCAAATGTGGTTACTGGATGTGGGACTTAAAGGTAAAAGGATAGGAAATACAGTAAGCAATTTGTACAGGCAATTTAACCATTATTCCTCCTATTTTGTGTGGGGCCTCAACATAATGCAACTCCAGTATGTTGCTAACATGAGGAAAAGGTAGCTCAGTTGTAGGTCAGTCTTGGCTACAGTCAAAAGTCATCATAGCATGACATTATAGCGAAAGTAATAGTGAGTGAACAGCAGAAGTAGTGCTGTATAGGCCAGCCATTGTTGACAGATATCAGTTGAGTGTCCTCTTTGACTTACCAGTTGTTGTACAAATTGACAGGGTGGCACACCTTGAGAGCAGCAATTTGTAATGGGGCTCATTCACTCAGACATTGAGACCTCCAATGAGGAGATGCATCAGCGGGAGGGAGCTGCTCCATCCAGAGGGATCAAGTGACTGGAAGATGGCATAAATGAGGAGGACAGAGAGGATCATGCAACTAACCTCTCGTATGCAGATGACAGAGAATCTGGATGCTGCCCTTGCTGTGAGTGTAACTGTCTCTCGAGCTCCCCGGTTGGCATGTCTCCCTTGCTGTTCTTTCTGTGAACAGAACCTTTTAAACGTGGCACCTGCATTGCCTAGTTAATCATTCCTCTCATTCAGGCCTCCTGGATAGTTTAGCCCTTTGTCTTTGTGCGCTGGGTAGTTGACACATTATCACTCCCTCAGTGAGGTATAGCCAAGCCTCCTGCTTTGCTTCCTAACATGGAATCCTTTGATGCCACCAGTAACTCTAGGCAGTAACTTCGATCATTGCTAGTTCACACCACCACACCATAGATTTGATATTGCAATAAACAATCTTTATTTAGGATTCAAAATTTGTAATTCTTATTTTCTCAAAATGGCTACAAATGTCATTAACATTATCTCCCAGGAAATGGAAGATGCCAATGTTTTGGCATAATCAGTTACAAGCTGAAAATGTGTTGCTGGTTAAAGCACAGCAGGTTAGGCAGCATCCAAGGAACAGGGAATTCGACGTTTCGGGCCAGAGCCCTTCATCAGGAATGAGCAGGGAATGTAGGTAACGACGCATGGCTGCAAGGGTAGAGCGGAGGATCCGGAGGGAGGTCCGTTGCTGGAGGCTTCGGATTTGTTGTAGGTACAGGTTGTCCTGGTTGGGTCCAAATTTTGTTGGTTGGAATGTAGTTCGGAGTCCGTGTGGGATCAGTCGGTTCCGTAGGCAGGTGCTGAGGAAGGAGATTTGGCTGTGGTAACGAGTCTGTTTGAGAACGTGGCTGAAGAGCTTCTGTGCAGAGGAGATGACCTGGGGTGTGCAGTGAGAGAGGGACTCACTGAAATCCTTGTAGAGGGAGGAAGAGGGCTTCTTCAAGGAAGGCATCCTTGCAAGAGGATTCGCAGTAGGTAAAAATCTTCGAGGAGAAAGTGAGGTCTGCAGATGCTGGAGATCAGAGCTGAAAATGTGTTGCTGGTTAAAGCACAGCAGGTCAGGCAGCATCCAAGGAACAGGAAATTCGACGTTTCGGGCCAGAGCCCTTCATCAGGAATGAGTTACAAAGCAGCTAAGCGGCTTCAGTTTCCAATGCTGCAAAGTAATTTTATTCTTGATGCATTTGAACAAAGCTTTGTACAGTTATACAATAAGTGCATGACAATGAAATGGTATAGGGCAAACTTCAGCTGTGCATGCTTAAAATGAAGAAACATAGATAAAGAGGAAAGCAAGCTGTAAAGAGGATCTAAGGAAGCTACAAAGGGATACAGACAGCTTAGGTGACTGTGCAAAAATCTGGCAAATTAGATTCCCTACAGTGTGGCCTTTTGGCCCAACCAGTCCACACCAACCCTCCGAAGAGAAACCCATCCAGACGCATTTCCCTCTGACTATTGCACCTAACACTATGGACAATTTAGCATGGCCAATCCACCTGACCTGCACATCTTTGGACAGTGGGAGGAAACTGGAGCACCAGGAGGAAACCACGCAGACCCGGGGAGAATGTGCAAACTCCACACAGACGGTCACCCAAGGCTGGAATCGAACCTGGGACCCTGGTGCTGTGAGGCAGCAGTGCTAATGGACTTTAATGTGGGAAAATAGGAAATTGCTAATTTTGACAGGAAAAGTAAAGATGAAACAGATTACCTAAATGGTGAACGATTGCAGGGAGGTCCAAGTGCATGAATCACATGCTCTGATGCAGGTGCAGCAAATAATTTTGAAAGCAATTGGAATTGTGAGGGGAATCAAATACAGATGTTTGTACTTACGCACCAGTAATACAGGGCATTGGTGAGACCATATATGAATTCTGTGTATAGTATTAGTTTTCTTATTTTGGAAGGCTGTAAAAGCAATGGAAGCATTTTAGGGAAGATGAGTCTGAGCTAAACACCTGGAGTGAGTAGAATGCTTTTGGAAAGGTTTGGACAGATGAGGTTGTTATCTGCTGGAATTTGATGAATTAGAGGTGGCTTGATAAAAACATAAGATCCTGAGGGATCCTAACTGGGTAGATGTGAAGACAATGTTTCTTCTTGTGGGTGAATGTAGAATTAGCGGTCACTGTTTAAAAATGTGTGGCTACCCATTTCAGAGAGAGATAGGATCGATTTTTTTTCTCTTAGAGTATTGTGACTTTTTGGAATTCTCTTCCTCAAATTGTGGTGGAAGGAGAGTCATTGAACATTTTAAAGGCAGATGCAGATACATTCTTGGTATGCATAAAGATGAAAAGTTATTTTGGTTAGGTGGGATTGAGAAATCAGATCAGCCATGATATTACAAAATGGTGGAGCAGGTACAAGAGGCTGAGTGGTCTACTCCTGCTTCAAAATCAGTTATACACGTGAGACCATAGTGGAAATGCACAATCAGCAAGTGAGGCAGATCTTATAGGGTATTAAACAATGCGGGCTAAGGTGAGGAAAGTGCCAGGACCTTGTGAGTGGTTCAGCAATGCCTATCTCAACCTCAAATTGTTGCACCTTTTAACTATGTTTGGAGTGTCACAGTGAGGTTCTCCCCAGTGAGCAGCATGTTGGTTATTGTTTGTTATTGACCTGATTAACTGCACATCGTCGCTCATTAATATGCAGACTTCTATCCTACTATCTGCCATGAACAAACCAGATGCTGAAAATTCAGAAAAGTCAGAGTGTGTGTACCTGGTGATTTCTGCTCACTCCTTTCTCCAGGAAACCACCACATTGGACACCAGGCACAAGCATCTCAAGGCAACTTCCATGGCATTGACCATATACAACCCATATCCACAGACATTGGCATCATCCACTAAAAAACATTCATCCGATCCACAGGCAATACTCTTCTGAATTTCCACATTGCACCTCAGCAGAGCGTCAGCACGTATCATTATAATGCTGTGGCCAGGGCATGTTACACTTAAGGACACACACACAGATCATGCACTGAAAGAGTCTATATCTCTGGACAGTTCACTTGCTCTCTTAGCATTCACTCACTTTCAGCCTAACTGGATGGTCCCAGCATCCATGCCTTGCTTTGTCTTTTTGAACCTTGCCCCTGAGCTAGAAACACCAGGTTTATAGCATTGCAGTATTGCTGTGCCATTTAGCATAGACATAACACAAAGAAACGTATTATGGTTGTCAGCAGTGTTTGGTCAGCTCAAGTAAGGTATCATTCAGTTAGAAGCCCATGGACACAACAAATTGACGGCAGTCTCCATTACCAGTTCAGGGGCTTGAACATGATCAGTCAACTGTTCAAGTCAGTCAGAGTCAGGACCCTCTCCATGTAAATTTTGGATGGGCCACCATCTGTCTTGACTCTTTCTGTCCGATTGGAATGTGAGAGGGGCAGTTAATAAGGGAAATGGAAGTGTGAAGCACAGCTGTCATTGTTTGGTGCAGGTTTTATGAGAGAAGTTGTGGAGTGGATTGCTCTGGATCAACAGTGAGTGAGACAAGATGTTGCAGGCAATAGCGGGAGTGGTAGAGCATGAGTTGCATTATAAAGACAGAAATAGTCCAAGTGCGAGGTATCAAAGAGAGGATGTTGGCACTTGTGCTGGTGGAGTTCAGAATGTCATTGAAATTCTGTTACATTAGATTAGATTGCTTACAATGTGGAAATAGGCCCTTCGGCCCACCAACCCGCTGAAGCACAACTCACCCAGACCCATTTACCCCTTCACCTAACACTACAGGCAAGTTAGCATGGCCAATTCACCTAGCCTGCACAATTCACCTATCCTGGCAGTGGTAAATTGTTCTTGGAATAGTGAATGGTAGAATTGGCTAGAATCAGGGCAGGGGGGCTTCTATGGGTGGTGTTAGGTAGTTAATGAAGTAAGTTGGTAAAATCTTGCTTAGCCTTGCAATACTGAGCAATACTCTGCAGTGAAACTTCCACAATTTCCACTTAGCTAAAATAAAACAACTTATATTTCATGGTTAAAATAAGCCGATGAAGAACTTACACGTCTTCATCTAATTTTCCAAACCAAATGACATTTCATATCCAAACATTGGGTCTGTGATTTTTTAAATGTAAACATGAACTGAAAAACTACCCTTAGCAGAAATATAACAATCACAACCATTTAACTGAGACTTTATTTCATCAAAAATTAATAACTCCCTTAGATTTACACCCAAGCTATCATTCATTCATTGTGATGTATGCCAGTTAGCACAACACAAAGTTCTTAACGGATGAAAGCAATAGAAAAATATTTTTCATCGCTCCGCACATTGGCATAATTGACACCGCCTAAGTGAAATGATATTACGTTGAAGTCAAAGCTAAGTGCAGGAAATATCACGATATGTGTAACAATCCTAACAGAGTAATAGCTAGCCTGGATTGAATTCAAGTCTACAAAACAAGCAACTGATAATAGGGTTCTGATAACGTCGTCCTCAGTGGAAAAGCTCAGTTGGCTATATTACAGAAAATTTCATATTTTTAAGGAAAGCCTAGAAAATACTGATTGAACATTTTCCCTCCTACTGCAAGATTGCCATTTAACTAATACATGCCCACTACTCATGTTATGAAATATTGGAGTAAAGACTTTCCGAGTTTACTTTCTGTGATGAATAAGCATTTTCAAGGGTTATTGCATTTGTAGCTATTGATCTTCTTCCTTGCCTTAATCATCTAGCTTTGCACCCCACAAATAAATGCCCATCTTTTGTAGGGTGCTGCCACCAAAATAAATAGTGCCTACCAGGCAACCATGTTCTCGAAGTTAAGTCATGTCCAGCCAGAAAATTGAGTGCTGAAGGGTGCTTATAGCATATACATGCAAATTCCATCTCAGATCGGCACCCTACGCTGTTTTAGGTGCCAGCCTAAAGCCCATTATAAATCAAGGCCCCAGTCTGCATTTCTTTTCTTTCATGGAATGTAAGGGTTGGAGCCAATATCAACATTTGCTGTCCATCTATAAACATCCTTGACTATGGTGAAGGTCCCACTGTTTTACTCAACATCGTATAAAGTGCTGTTAGGACTTTCATCCAATGATGGTAAAGGAACAGGGATATATTTCCCAGTCAGGTGGTGTGGCCTTCACATATAGATGATTGTGTTCTCATGTATCTGCTGTTCTTGTCCTTCAAGGTGGTGGAGGTTATGGGTTTGGAAGGTGATATTAAAGTGAATTGCTTCAGTACATCTTGTATTCAGTATATATTGCTGACACTGTGTGTCAATGGTACAAAGAGCGAATGTTGAGATAGAGGGATGGTGTGCCAATCAAGCAGGTTGTTTTATATTGGATGTTGTTGTACCTCTTGCATGTTGTTCAAAACATACTTACCCAGGCAAGTAGGGAGAATTCCATAGGCTTGTGCCTTGTAGATAGTAAAAATGCTTTAGAGAAGCAGGAGGTGAGTTGCTTGCTTTAAAATTGTTCTTATCGTCTCCTACACGCTCTTCTAACCAAAGGTAGAAGTTAGAACTGACTGGCCCAGTTCAGTTGGTGGCCAGTTTCACCCCAGGATGGTGATTTTATAGGGACTTCAGAGATGGAAACGCCATACAATGTTACAGGAAGATGGACATAATCTCCTTTATTGGAGATCAGTATTGTCTGGTGTGACATACGTGTATGCTTGCCACTTAATACCCCAAGTCCAAATATTCTCCTAGTGTTGATGCATATGGACATGGTCTTATTTGGGAGTTGTGAATGATGCTGAGCTCCTCACAACTCCTTCAGACTTGATTAGCAGCATTATTGCAGTGAAAAAAAATTGAATAAGAGATCCCACTACCCCACTAAGCTTTACTAATGATTGAAACATGTTGCCATAACTTGCCAAGATTCTATCCCATCCTAGATTCAAAAGATGATTTCTGACAGATGAAAACAACAAGTTTTCTAACAACATTGTGGGTGCCTACTTGGGAGATACACATTTATATGCACACTGTTTGGCATTTCCACTGCTCCCGATGAGTATCAACACAGACAGTATTATATAGTCAGTGACCTTCCCAGGATGGAAACTAACGTTGATGTGGCACTCCAGTAATGAACAGCTACCAGACAAATAGTCAACAACAATGCTCATGTGTACCACCAAAATACTTACACAACTTAAAAGTTAAGTGTGTAATGAATGTGCAGAGGCTGAGAGAAGTGGGATCACCTAGAATTAGCATGCAGTTTTGTTCATGAAAGTCATAAATGACTACTTTCTTTATTGACCATATATGGTCAATGTTATGAAATTAATCCCTAGTCATGTAAACAGTGGTGTAAGTTCAGAGAGTTTAGAGGAAGCCATTAAAAAAACACAATGAACCTTAGTGAATTAAATAAGTTTATTCTGAGGCTGTCATCAGCTGCTATGATGAATTGCCACATCAGTACACACCAAGCACCATGGTATAAAAGTGCTTGCATCAGATCAGTATCACATACAGATGGGATTTTGATTTTTTTTTCTTATCGGGTGTTAGCAAAGTACTGAATTCTACAGTATAGCAATAATTTAAATACAGCTGCACCCAGCACATAATGACTTACTTTTGCTTTGTCCAGCAAGGCTTTACTTCATGTACACAGCATGAAAAAAAAAGTTTGCTTTCCTTGTTTTCCCTCAAAGAGTTAGAAAATTTCTTTTAATTTTTGCAAGGTAAATCCAACAGCACATCCAAGTGGTTGACTTCCATCACTCTTACTTCCATTGAGAATGACACATTGGCAGCGTTTACTTAATGAAAGTTTATTCACTTTTGCTTTTTTGCCCTCACTCTGCTGAAAAAGAAAGAAAGTTCTCCACATTGTGTTTTCCTATTGACACTTCAACAGAACTGATTCTTTCTCACATTAAATCCAATTTACAGATGCTTGTATTTTGTTGCAATTTCAGCCACAAATTAAGTTTCCACAGTCTTTTATTTATTGCATAATTCAGCTCTTCTTTTCTGAAGGCTGGGACTCCCCATTCACTAAAATGCATCTGCACAGTAATTATGTAAATTAAAGCTAATTACGTGACTTGGCTGATTATTCCTCATTCACATCATTGGCGAACGGTTCAATGATGGCTGGAACTTGAGCCACTCTGCTGGAAACAGACATGTAACAAAAAGGAACATTAAACACTCAAGTAAATCCCAAGAGTAAAATAGCCCAAATACACAGAATGAATAAGGCATCAGGAAAGTGCACAAATGTCTGGGGGACATGCAGGTAATTTTTGTAAGGGCTACAAAGGTGGTGTGCTGGTTGAAATCCATCTCACAATGGGACAGCAAGCTTTTCAGAATCCAGACAAGCGCCATTCTGTGTGATCACCCCACCTTCTTTGCAACTGACTGGAAAGTCTGAGAAAACTTGCAAAGAACTGAACTCACAGGATACCCCTTATGCCCTCTAAATTGCATGGAAATGGAGTGCAGAATTGCTGCAATACCGTGAAATGGAACACCATACGCATGACAATTAGGATGGTTCCGAGAGAAAATATATTTTGTTTTGTTTTTCCAGCAGCGTCTTGCAGTATCTACACAACAATTCTTTAAAGTTATATTTTCAACTGAAAATGTGTTGCTGGTTAAAGCACAGCAGGTTAGGCAGCATCCAAGGAATAGGAAATTCGACATTTCGGGCATAAGCGCTTCCTGATGAAGGGCTTATGCCCGAAACGTCGAATTTCCTATTCCTTGGATACTGCCTAACCTGCTGTGCTTTAACCAGCAACACATTTTCAGCTGTGATCTCCAGCATCTGCAGACCTCATTTTTTACCCAGTTATATTTTCAAAATAACTTTTGCTTTTAGAAAAAGCTGAGTCAAGATGGCTCCTCAGGATTACCCAGTGATCTTTGGAAAATTGGGTCTCTCAAGAGAACAAAGTTAACTTGTGATTTGATGATGACTTACTGCGGTTTCAACCTGATGGTGAACAGGATCCTCCATCATCTTCAGGATTTTGCATTGTCAAGAGCAAAAGGGTTTGGTCACATTAAAAAAAAGGATTCAGTTAGCAGATTGAATTATCACCGCCTCCTATTTATTCGACATTTGTTGTGATATCACAATGATAAGGTATATTTTCTCTCTGCTAAAATATATTGGAGGAAATTTCAAACTGTTTTTGAGATGATCTGAATTCCATCAGAGAAAGGAATCTTGCAAACAAAGTTATTTAACTGTTGCAGTCCACAATACAGCCAAGTGCTTTACTGCAGTCTACCAGAACAGAAACAGGACTCTCTCTCTCTCTCTCTCCCTCTCTTCCTCTCTCTCCTCACTGTTCCATTTTAAAAGTCACCTGAGAAATTAACCATTGGCAGAACAATTTTAAGAACCATCACAGCTATAGGACATGCTTTGTGTTTTCAATGCCTTTGAACCAGCAACATCTGAACTGAACTAAGGAACATCAGGCCTGCACAAAATTTCATTCAGTTTTTATAATTACTGTTCTGTCTCTATCTATCACTATTTTATGTATGCATATGTTAGTGTGGTTGAGTGAGGGTAAGAAAATGTACAGATCCACAGACAAATATATTCGATCATGGTCATTTAAAGGAACCACACTAAAGCTGTATGCAACAATATTGATCAGCACAAAGTCTGCGATAGATATTAGACATACCTTATTTTGGTTGTATGGGCATATATCTCCAATCTTAAATAATAATTTGAAGGCACAACATCGAATGTAATTATTTTATAGAACCAGCAGATCTATATTGAACAGTCTGGGGGAATAGTTTTGTTTGAATTAATTATGATGTATCTAGCATTGAATTTGTGAAATTGTGCCTCATGAAGAATGTCGAGAGTGTGGTGCTGGAAAAGCAAAGCAAGTCAGGCAGCATCCGGGAGCAGGAGAGCCGACGTTCCGGGCATAAGCCCTTCATCAGGAATGAGGCTTGTGGGTTGGGGCTAAGACATAATGCGAGGGTGGGGGGGGGGGGTGCATTGGAGGGTGGGGTAGCTGGGATAGCGATAGGTGGGTGAAGGTGAGGGAGAAGGTGATAGGTTAGAGGGGGCAGTGGGGAGTGATGGACGGGTCCGGAGGGCAGTGCCGAGTTGGAGGCTTGGGACTGGGATAATGTAGGAGGAGGGGAAATTAGGAAACAGTTGAAATCCACATTTATCCCATGTTGTTGCAGGGTCCCAAGGCTGAATATGAGGTGTTCCTCCTCCAGGCTTCACATTTGACACAGCTACACAGGCAAGAAGGAGGATATGCTATTACACTGAGCACAGGACAGTAAAGAATCCCTACAGTGTGGAAACAGGCCATTTGGCCCAACAAGTCAACACTAACCCTCCAAAGAGTATCCCACCCAGATCCATTCCCCTAACTCTACATTCCTCTGACTAATGTACCTAACCTACACATCCCTGACACTATAGGCCATTTAGCATGGAGAAAGTGGGGACTGCAGACGCTGGAGATCAGTCGAGAGTGCGGTAATAGAAAAGCACAACAAGTCAGGCAGCATCCGAGGAGCAGGACAATCAACGTTTCGGCTATAAGCCATTTATCAGGTGTAAATTTAACATGGCCAATTTACCGAACCTGCACATTTTTGAACTGTGGGGGGAAACCCACACACACACGGGGACAATGTGCAATCTCCACATAGACATTCACCTGAAGCTGCAATCGAACCCGGCTTCCTGGCACTGTGAGGCAGCAGTGCTAGCCACTGTGCTACTCATATATTGTGCTATATATAATCATCTGGACATGTTGGAGACCCAGTGTCAGAGAAGGCTGAGAGTGTCCAAATAGGTAGACAGAAATATTGATGCGGTGAAAGTGAGGACTGCAGAAGCCGGAGATCAAAGTCGAGAGTGTGGTGCTGGAAAATTCCACCTGACCTGCTGTGCTTTTCCAGCACCACATTCTCAAAACAGATAGAGTCATAGAGTCATAGAGGTGTACAGCATGGAAACAGACCATTCGGACCAACCCGTCCATGCTGACCAGATGTCCCAACCCCTGTCTGTCTGTGTGGAGACTGTAGGGAAATTATGGTTGCTGGCCCCAAAGTGTTCCCCCACTGACACTTCAGTCACCTGCCCTGTTTTATTTCCGAAGAGTAGGTCAAGTTTTGCACCTTCTCTAGTAGGTACATCCACATACTGAATCAGAAAATTGTCTTGTACACACTTAAAAAATTCCTCTCCATCTAAACCTGTAACACTCTGGCAGTCCCAGTCGATGTTTGGAAAGTTAAAATCCCCGACCATAACTATCCTATTATTCTTACAGATAGCTAAGGGCTCTTTACAAGTTTGTTTCTCAATTTCCCTCTGACTATTGTGGGGGGGGGGGGGGTCTAAAATACAATCCTAATAAGGTGATCATCCCTTTCTTATTTCCCAGTTCCACCCAAATAACTTCCCTGGATGTATTTCCAGGACTATCTTCCCTCAGCACAGCTGTAATGCTATCCCTTATCAAAAATGCCACTCTCCCTCCTCTTTTGCCTCCTTTTCTATTCTTCCTTTTGCATTTGTATCCTGGAACATTAAGCTGCCAGTCCTGCCCATCCCTGAGCCATGTTTCTGTAATTGCTATGATACCCGAGTCCCATGTTCCTAACCATGCCCTGAGTTCATCTGCCTTTCCTGTTAGGCCCCTTGTATTGAAATAAATGCAGTTTAATTTATTAGTCCTACCTTGTCCCTGCCTACCCTGACTGTTTGACTCACTTCTGTTCTCAGCTGTACCCGTCTCAGATCGATCTCTTTCCTCACCATCTCCCTGGGTCCCAACCACCCCCCATCTTACTAGTTTAAATCCTCCCAAGCAGTTTTAGCAAATTTACCTGCCAGTATATTAGTCCCCTTCCAATTAGGTGCAATCCGTCCTTCTTGTACAGGTCACTTCTACCCCAAAAGAGATTCCGATGATCCAAAAATGTGAATCCTTCTCCCATATACCAGCTCCTCAGTCATGCATTCATCTGCTCTATCCTCCTATTCCTGCCCTCACTAGCTCATAGCATTGGGAGTAATCCAGATATTATACCCTTGAGGACCTCCTTTTTAAATTCCTGTCTAACTCTCTGTAATCTCCCTTCAGAGTCTCAACCTTTTCCCTTCCAATGTCATTGGTTCCAATGTGGACAAAGACCTCCTGCTGGCCCCTCTCTCCCATGAGAAAATTTTGCACCCTCTCTGAGACATCCTTGATCCTGGCACCAGGGAAACAACACACCATTCTGCTTTTTCTCTGCTGGCCACAGAAACGTCTGTCTGTACCTCGGACTACAGAATCCCCTAACACATTTGATCTCTTGGAAGTCAACTTAACCCTTGTTGCATTAGAGCCAGTCTCAATACTAGAAACTTGGCTGTTCGTGCTACGTTCCCCTGAGAATCCATCACCCCCTACATTTTCCAAAACAGCATACCTGGTTGAAATGGGTATATCCACAAAAAGACTCCTGCCCTAGGTGCTGACCTCTCTCACCCTTCCTGGAGTTAACCCATCTATGTGACTGTATATTGATGCATCTTACAGAAAGAATTGAAACCTTAAACCAATAGCAGGCAAATTGCTAAAGTTCTGAATATTCCAGGGCTTGTGCGCAGGTGTGTATCAATGTACAAGGCAGCCTGCCATGATATAACCACAGTTATGAATGCCCTGTACGAGTGAGTGGCAGAGTTCATTGCCTATCATGGAACCTGAAGTGTGGAGGCCAGCAGGCTTCAGCATGACAGTTGATATCCTCAGGTTCAGAGAATTGTACACAGAGTGATTAAGACACCTATTGATGCGCCTAATGGACTCATTTATCAGAAGGCATTCCATTCCGTCAAAGTATAAAAGAAGATTTCTGCATGAGTACCCACATTTCCCTCCCGAATGTAACAATGTCTTCATCCTATCCTTCCTCAATTACTCCATCCCATTTCCAAAGTGACTACTCAATGACAAGAGCTATTTTTTGAGGAGGTGGCTCCTCATTCTCTTGAGAATGCCACAGAATGAGGCCCAAGAGCATTATAATATCTGAGCCACACTCAGATGGTGGTACCACTGAACATGAAATTGGAGATGTTGAGGATGTATTTTCATTGCTTTGACAGCCCAGGCTGTATCCTGCAATATTCATCTCCCAGAGTCTCTAGGATAGCGGTTATTAACAGTGGTTTAACATCCAAATTTATCTGTGGTCATTATACAGATTCACATACTCGTCAATCGTAAACAGAATACTACATTCTGTATAATATAGTCCAGAAAAGGGCCCATATTGGAAGAGGAAAGGGCGGAGGAAGTAAAGGAAGCCAAGTTCAGCAGCTATGTACAACTTGAAGTGGCTGCTGGGCTTCATTAACTCCTTCAACCTGAATATTCCACAACCAACAGCAATTAATAGGAATTTGATATTCCAAACAAAACTCTGATCAACTGACATACAATCATCTTTCTTCCTCAGTGCATATTCAGAATTGTCCAGTTGTATCTTGAAGCTGCCGGGATGTCATCAACCACAATTTTAGAGGCAACAGGATCTGGACCAGATGGGCCAATGGGCTGAGAAGTGGCAGATGGAGTTTAATTCAGATAAATGCGAGGTGCTGCATTTTGGGAAAGCAAATCTTATCAGGATGTATACACTTAATGGTAAGGTCCCAGGGAGTGTTGCTGAAGAGAGATACCCTAGAGTGCAGATTCATAGCTCCTTGAAAGTGGAGTTGCAGGTAGATAGGATAGTGAAGAAGGCATTTGGTATGCTTTCCTTTATTGGTCAGAGTATTGAGTACAGGAGTTGGGAGGTCATGTTGCAGCTATACAGGACATTGGTTAGACCACTGTTGGAATATTGCGTGCAATTCTGGTGTCCTTCCTATCGGAAAGATGTTGTGAAACTTGAAAGGGTTCAGAAAAGATTTACATGGATGTTGCCAGGGTTGGAGGATTTGAGCTATAGGGAGAGGCTGAACAGGCTGGGGCTGTTTTCCCTGGGGCGTCAGAGGCTGAGGGGTGACCTTATAGAGGTTTACAAAATTATGAGGGGTGTGAATAGGATAAATAGACAAAGTCTCTTCCCTGGAATCAGGGAATCCAGAACTAGAGGGCATAGGTTTATGGTGAGAGGGGAAAGATATAAAAGAGACCTAAAGGGCAACGTTTTCACGTAGAGGGTGGTACATGTATGGAATGAGCTGCCAGATGATGCGGTGGAGGCTGGTACAATTGCAACATTTAAGAGGCATTTGGATGGGTATATGAATAGGAAGGGTTTGGAGGGATATGGGCCGGGTGCTAGCAGGTGGGACTAGATTGGGTTGAGATATCTGGTCGGCGTGGATGGGTTGGACCGAAGGGTCTGTTTCCATGCTATACATCCCTATGACTATGACTATAACACCAGGTTATAGTCCAACAGGTTTGTTTGGAAGCACGAGCTTTTATAATGCTGTTCCTCCATCAGTTGGTTGTTGAATATAAGATTGCAAGACACAGAATTTATAGCAAAAGTTTACAGAGTGATGCAACTGAAATGGTATTTTGAAAAAGACCTGGATTGTTTGTTCAAGTTCATTGTAAAAATGTTTTAAGAAGTTCTGGGATTTACATCTGAAAGAACTGAAACCAATATGGTCATTGTAAAAGATGTGAGACTTGACAAACAATCCAGTTACATCACACTGTAAACGTTAGCTAGAAATTCTGTGTCTTACGATCTTATAGTCCACAACCAGCTGATGCAGGAGCAGCGCTCCGAAAGCTAGTGCTATCAAATAAACCTGTTGGACTATAACCTGGTAGTGTGTGATTATTAACTTTCGAGCGTGTGGTGCTGGAAAAGCACAGTAGGTCAGGCAGTATCCGAGGAGCAGGAAGGTCAACGTTTTGGGCTAAAGCTCTTCATCAGGAATGAGGCTGTTTCCTGATGAAGGCCTTTTGCCCGAAAGGTGGATTTTCCCGGTCCTTGGATGCTGCCTGAGCTGCTGTACTTTTCCAGCACCACACTCTTCAACTCTGATCTCTAGCATCTGCAATCCTCACTTTTGCCTCATTAATTTTTGACTTTGTACACCTCAGTCCAACACCAGCACCTCCAAATCACAATTTTAGATTACAACTATCTTCTCACCTCCAACACTTCTCCTTTACCCAAACTCCCCCAATAAAGTGTGGAGGTCCAAATCCCACTGCTCCCTCCCAGTATGAAATTGCCTTCCAAACTATTCCATCTACTAACTGTGCTCTCACACCACTTACATGCCTCCATTCTCTTCTCTATTACATATATATAAAACCCAGTGTCTTTGCTTTCCCTCTGGAAGTTTTGTTCCTATCCTAATTCAATGCTGCATGACACTCCATCTCTGGACTTTAATGCTCCACTGCTGTAATTCTCAAAATTTGTGTCAAAAGTCAAGTATATTATTTAAAGCATTCACATGGGTACATAAAGTTAAGTAACCATATCAGATAAAACAATGATGAATATTTTAAAGCTATAGAATGAAACACAAGCGAAAGATAATTCTACTGAGCATGAAAATAAACTAATAACCTACTAAGGAAAGAAGAAGACATTGTTAAAGCATCATATGGATAACAAACTGATTATTATTCATATGGATTATTATTCATATTCTGGCAGATGATATTTTGGAACAAAAGTGCTGTCACGTGTTGAAATTGTTATCTGCATCTCAACCACATTTTCATATTTATCACTGTTCATTAAATATTTAAGCAATTGTATTTTTCGCCTTTCTAATTGATTTACGTTGTTCACTGTTCACACAAAGAACAAAGAAAATTTACAGCCCAGGAACAGGCCCTTTGGCCCTCCAAGCCTGAGCCGATCCAAATGTACTGTCTAAACCTGTTGGTCAATTCCTGAGCATCTGTATCCCTCTGCTTCCCACCTACTCATGCATTTATCCAGACGCATCTTAAAATGAATCTACCGTGCCTGCCTCTACCACCTCTGCTGGCAACGCGTTCCAAATGCCCACCACCCTCTGTGTGAAGTACTTGCTGCGTGTATTCCCCTTAAACTTTTCACCTCTCACCTTGAATGCGTGACGTCTCGTTATTGAGTTCTTCACCCTGGGAAAAAGCTTGTCTCTATCCACCCTGTCTCTACCCTTCATGATTTTGTGAACCTCAATCAGGTCCCCCCTCAATCTCCTTTTTTCTAATGTAAATAAACCTAACCTACTCAACCTCTCTTCATAGCTAGCACCTTCTATACCATACATAGTATTCTAAACTCGGCCGAACCAATGTCTTGTACAATATTAACATGACTTGCCAGCTCTTATACTCAATATCCCATTAATACCCAATATTGCATATTTTTATACAAATTCATTTTCAGATGGCAAGTCGGGTATTTTTTGCTTATTCTTAGCTGTCATTGAGAAGGTGCTGGTGAGCAGCTTTCTTGACCTGCTGCTGTCCATGTCATGTAGATGAACCTATTCAATGTTATTTTCCCTTTTCTTTCAAGCATAGGACTTACTTAGGCAATCATTAACACTGCCAAGTAGAAGCCTATGTTGTAGTTGTACTGAAGCAGCTTGACTAGAGAAAGGACAAAAACAACTTGTATAACATCTGTAAGATCATGAAAATTCCCAAAGTGCTGCACAGTAGCATTTTAAATCAAAATATTGCATCAAATTACATAGCAGATGACTATTATGGCAGCTCATTAAAGAAACCACTGTGCACCATCATAGAATCAGAGTCGTAGAGTCCTACAGCACAGAGACAGGCCCTTTGACCCAAAATGATGACCAAAATGTCTATCCACACTAATTTCATTTCCCTCCACTTGGCCCATTTCTTTTCAACCTTTCCTATCCATGTATTTGCCCAAATGCCTTTTAAATGTGCCTCAAGAGGAAGAAGGAAGCTTACTTAAAGTTGAGGAGACAATGATCAGACAGGACTCCAGAGGGTGACAAGGTAGTCAGGAAGGAACTGGAGAATGGACTTAGGAGAGCTAGAAGGGAGCCTGAAAATGTTTTAGCAGATAGGATTAAGGAAAACCCTAAAACACTCTACACTTATGTGAGGAACAAGAGGATGGCCAGAGGGAGGGTAGGGCCAATCAGGGATAGTGGAGGGAACTTTGGTCTGGAGTCAAAGGAAGTAGGGGAGGTCCTTAATGATTACTTCGCTTCAGCATTCTGTGTTCTCAACCACTTCTGCTGGCAGCTCATTCCATATGCGTACCCCCCTCTGTGTAAAAAAAGTTGTCCCTCGGGTTCTCTTTTATTCTTTCTCCTCTAACCTTAAACAAATGCCCTGTAGTCCCTGATTCTCCAAATCTGGGTAACAGACTGCGTGCATTCACCCTATCCATGCCTCTCATGAACTTATACATTTCAATAAGATCCCTCCTCATTCTCATATGCTCTAAACAAAAAGTCCTAGCTTGTCTAACCTCTCCCTCTGACTCAGACCATTGAATCCTGGCAACATCCTTGTAAATTTCCTCTGTACTCTTTGCAGTTTAATAATTTCCTTCTAAAACTGAACACATACTCCAAGTGCGGTCTCACCAACGTCTTGTAAAACTACAACATAACTTCCCAACTTCTATACTCCATGCCCTGACTGATGAAGGCCAGTGTGCCAAAAGCCTTCTTCACTGCCCAGTCTACCTGTGACTCCACTTTCAGAGAACCATGCACCTGAACTCCAAGGTTCCTCTTACCACTACACTTGTTAAGGCCTTACCATTCACCATGAAACTCCTACCTTGATGTGACTTTCCAAAATGCAAGACCTCACACTTATCTATTTTAAACTCCATTTGCCATTTCTCAGCCCACTTCCCCAGCTGATCAAGGACCTGGTGCAATATCTGGTAGCCCTCTTTACTGTGCACGATGCTACCTATTGTAATGTCATCTGCAAACTTACTAATCATACTTTGTACATTCTCATTCAAATCATTGTTATAGGTAACAAACAGCAATGAGCCTAGCACTGACTCCTGAGATACTCCACTAGTCACAGGCCTCTTGTCTGAAAAGCATTCTTCCACTATTACCTTCTGTTTCCTACAATCAAGCCAATTGTGTGTTCAATTTGGCAGCTCCCCTGATTTCATGTGATCTAATCTTCCAGTTCAGCCTATCAAATGCCTTACTGAAATCCAAATCGACTATATCTACTGCCCTGCCCTCATCAACCTTCCTGGTCACTTTATCAAAGAACTCCAACAAATTTGTGAGGAATGATCTCTGATGCATAAAACAATGCTGACTATTCCTCAACAAACCCTATCTTTCCAAATGCATGTATATCTTACCTCAGAATCTTCTCAAGTAACTTTCCCACCACAGATGTTAGGTTTACTGGTCTATAGTTTATAGGTTTTTCTTTGCAGCCCTACTTGGATAAGGACACAGCATTCTCTACTCTCCATTCTTTCGGGACCTCACCTGTGGCTAATGATGATGCAAAACTATCAGCCAGGGCCCCCGTAATTTCTTCTCTCACCTCTTGCAGTCTTCTTGGATATACCTGGTCAGAACCAGGGGATTTATCTACCTTCATACATTCTAATACATCCAACATTTCCTCTACTATGTTATGAACTATCCCCAAGATATCACCACTAATTTCCCCAAGTTCCCAAGTCTTCAGGACTTTCCCCATGGTAAACAAAGAGGAGAAATATTATTGAGGACCTCACCTATCTCCTGCGGTTCTACACATACATGTCACTTTGGTCCTTGAGGAGTCCTATTCTCTCTCTAGTTATTTTTTGTCCTTTAATATACTGAAAGAACCTCTTTGGATTCACCCTAATCTTCTCAGCCAAGGCTATCTCATGCTTTCACGGTCTCTGCTGGTTGCATATTTTTGAAATCTTCGCTGATATCTAAATTTTTTCTTTCTAACTTGCATTTTCTTCCCAGTGTACGGTTTGGTCATCCTCATCCATTGCATATTTCCTTCATTCTCCTCAGTTTTTGAAGACAGATCTTCTGTGCCTCTGTTAGACAATTGATTGGGGGTCAGGTGATTTGTATTTGCCTTGTATGCAGAAAATGTGCTCAAGATTGAAATCCCATCTCTATCGGATTGCATGGAAATGCATCAATGCAATATGAAAAATCTTGTTGCTTTCCTTGACACCTGACATTTTATGATTATTGAATTGAAAGTGATTCAGTATGTAGTTTGCTAAACCCTATGAGTGCAGATGGGTGGGTTGTTGACTGATACGGTTTACTCCCCACTTACTACACATGTCTTGAAACATATTTTAGTCTTGTAGCAGCTTCCTGTTTGCAAAAACACAGACAGATTGCTAACATAGCCAAACAGCAAGGGACACTGGGTACACTGGCTGAGTAAAACTCTGAAGTCACAAAATCTAGACACCAGCCAGAGTGAAACACAGCATCCAGATGCTAATAACATTAGTCTAATGTAAAAAGCTATTAGTTATCCTACACAGACATCCCCCCAACAACTTATCCCCCAAGTGAAGGAGGGCCCAGTGAGAAAGGTATGTAGGGTTCTGGTTTGAAATTAGTTATTTTCTCATTTTTAAATGGTTTGAATCACCCCAGACCCCCAACATTGGATTTACTTCGGAATGTGAAATGAAGAAGGCGGTAGACAGGTGTTTTAGGAGAAAAGAATCTCTTTGTTTATTAAATACAAAAAAGGTAAGTATATCACAAGAAATACAGGCAAATGCAATAAACAGGGAAATGAACCTCTGACAAATGCACCGAACATTATGGGTAATTTAGCATGGCAACTTCACTCAACCTGCACATCTTTGGACTGTGGGAGGAAACCCACACAGACACGGGGAGTTGGGTTGGTAGGTTTTTGAAGATGGTGCTGGTCTTGGTCAGTTGCTGTGGTTCTGTTCGCCGAGCTGGGAGTTTTTGCTGCAAACGTTTCATCCCCTTTCTAGATGACATCTTCAGTGCTTGGGACCCTCCTGTGAAGCACTTCTGTGCTGATTCCTCCGGCATTTATACTGGTTTGAATCTGCCGCTTCCGGTTGTCAGTTGCTGTCCGCTGCAGTGGCCGGTATATAGGGTCTAGTTCGATGTGTCTGTTGATAGAATTCGTGGATGAGTGCAATGCCTCTAGGAATTCCCTGGCCGTTCTCTGTTTGGCCTGCCCTATAATAGTGGTGTTGTCCAAATTGAATTCGAGTTGTTTGTCATCTGAGTGCATGGCTACTAAGGATAGCTGGTCGTGTCATTTCGTGGCTAGTTGGTGTTCATGGATGCGGGTTGTTAGCTGTCTTCCTGTTTGTGCAGTCCTTGCATGGGATTTTGTACACTACGTTGGTTTTGCTCATGCTCGGTGAACAGAACCACAACAACGAGCACCCAAGCTACAAATCTTCTCACAAACTTTGAACACCTATGGGCAAGAGACGCTAAGACAAGCCAGGAAATGGGAATCCTGTGCTAACCACCTAAGCGCCACATATGCACTACTCCGATTCCTGCATGAATGCCAAAAGAATCAAATCCTTCCACAATGTGTCAGATACAGACCACTAGTCAAAAACCCACAAGCCAGGGACACAGCCAGACAGAACGGACTCAGGATGATCCAGGTAATGATTACAGATGCTCACAACAGACTCCACAAATACAGACAAGAAATTGCGCGCCAAAAATTGTTAATTTTAAAAACTACCAATCAGGAATGGACTTGGACCATAGTACAGAACAGGACCACACACCGCAAAAAAACAGCACTGAAAGAAAAAATGGCCAAACTAATACACAACGAAAAGGACACCACAACACACACCTGGGTTAAAAACCTCTCCCACAGACAGCTCACAGACACTGAAAGAACAATACTGGCCAAGGGACTTAACTACAACCACAGGGACGCCAAGACAGCAAACTTCCTAGCAGCACTAGAATGCACACTCAGGAACAATGGATTGACAGAAGAGACATAACAAACAGTGAGACAAAGTATCGTATCTATGATAACAAGGAAAAGACAAACACGTAACCTCAACACCAAGGAGATAGAAGCACTAAAATCACTAAGAAACGATAAGACCATAATCATACTACCAGCAGACAAAGGCAGAATGACGGTGATACTGGACAAATCAGATTACATTCAAAGAGCTGAACAACTACTTGCAGACACCAATACCTACCAAAAGAGGGAGTTTGACCCCACTTCACAGCTCACCAATAGGATAAACAACACACTGAGGAATCTACAAAAAAACGGACACATAATCAGGACTGACCAACAAAGAATGAAACCGGAAAGCAACAACACCCCCAGATTCTATGGACTACCTAAAGTACACAAACCAGACATCCCACTTAGACCCATAGTATCATTACCAGGAACACCATCACACAAACTGGCTAAGGAGCTACACCAGAAACTGAAACACCTGATCAGCGGATCCAGACACTCTACAGTCAACACAAGAATTCTTGGACATCATCAGAAATATACACCTGGACAAGGAAGAAACCATTGTCTCATTCGATGTAATGGCACTGTTCACTTCTATTGACAAAACCCTAGCCAATCTGATGGACATACACAACAGACAACAGGACGCTGAACCTATTAACAAAGACGGCATACTTAAACTACTGGACCTGTGCCTCACAACCCACTTCACATTCAACAACCAGATATATGAACAAATCAACGGAACACTCATGGGCTCACCGATCTCTGGGCTCATAGCAGAAGCAGTAATGCAAAGGTTAGAAAAACAGTTTTAACGCAATTACAACCCAAACTCTGGGTCAGATACGTGGACGACACCTTTGTAATCATTAAAAACACAGAAATATAGAACACACACCGGGTCATCAACGCCACACTCACAGGAATCCGATTCACGCGAGAGGAAGAAAAGGACAACCAGCTCCCATTCCTAGACGTGATGGTACAGAGAACACCGAACGGAGAATTCACCATGAAGGTATACAGAAAAGCCACACTTACAGACCAAGTCCTGAACTATGAAAGCAACCACCCCAACACACACAAATGAAGTTGCATCAGGACATTATTCAAAAGGGCCACAACACACTGCAGCACACCTGAACTACAAAAGGAGGAAGAAGAACACCTATACAAGGTATTCACCAGAAACGGATACCCGCGCAATTTCATCAACAGATGCCTTAGGGAAAGACAATGAAATGAGGACATGCCACAACTCAAAGGACTGGCCACACTCCCATACATCAAGAGCATTTCTGAACTGACAGCCAGACTGCTGCGACCACTAGGACTCATAGCACACAAACCAACAGCCACTCTCAGACAACAACTCACCAGGACAAAGGACCCGGTACCCAGCATGAGCAAAACCAACGTAGTGTACAAAATCCCATGCAAGGACTGCACAAAAACACTACATAGGACAAACAGGAAGACAGCTAACAACCCACATCCATGAACACCAACTAGCCACAAAATGACACGACCAGCTATCCTTAGTAGCCACACACTCAGATGACAAACAACTCGAATTCGATTTGGACAACACCACTATTATAGGGCAGGCCAAACAGAGAACAGCCAGGGAATTCCTAGAGGCATTGCACTCATCCACGAATTCTATCAACAGACACATTGACCTAGACCCTATATACTGGCCACTGCAGCGGACAGCAACTGACAACTGGAAGTGGCAGATTCAAACCAGTATAAATGCTGGAGGAATCAGCACAGAAGTGCTTCACAGGAGGCTCCCAAGCACTGAAGATGTCACCTAGAAAGGGAACGAAACGTTTGCAACAAAAACTCCCAGCTCGGCGAACAGAACCACAACAACGAGCACCCGAGCTAGAAATCTTCTCAAACCTTGGTCAGTTGCCTTTGGTTCTCTGGTTCAAAACAGGCTTGGGTCTCATAGCTCTTGCTCAGAAACTTTTGGAACGGTCTGGATTGTTCTCAGAATTCCTGTTGGAATCCCTCTTTGAAATAACTACTGGAATTAGCTGTTGGGATCATTCTCAGAAAATAGTTGTCTCTGTAGGTGATATCAGGGCCTGATTGTTGGCCCCTTATCTTTGCACCAGATCTGTGCTTTCCATTGCATTTCTGTTGTTCCTTCAGAAGTCAGTTGGTTTTTGGATAGTTAAGAGTTTGTGTTAATGGATTTTGATTGAAGTTATAGAGTCATAGAACTGTACTGCATGGAAACAGACCCTTCGGTCCAACTTGTCCATACTGACCAGTTATCCTAAACTAATCTAGTCCATTTGCCAGCATTTGGCCCATATCCTTCTAAATAATTCCTATTCATATACCTTTGCAGATGCCTTTTAAATGCTGTAATTGTACCAGTCACCACCACTTCCTCTGGCAGCTCATTCCATACACGCACCACCATCTGTGTGAAAAAGTTCCCCTTTAGGTCCCTTTTATATTTTTCCCCTCTCACCTTAAAGCTATGCCCTCTAGTTTTGGACTCCCAACTCTGGGAAAAGAGTTGTCTATTTACCCTATCCATGCCCTTCATGATTTTTTAAACCTTTATAAGGTCACCCCTCAGCCTTTGACACTCCAGGGAAAACAGCCCCAGCCTATTCAGTCACCCCCCAAAGCTCAAACCGCCCAACCCTGGTAACATCATTGTAAACCTTTTCTGAACCTTTTTCAGTTTCACAGCATCCTTCCAATAGCTGGAAAATAGTGTTCCAAAAGTGACCTTACCAATGTCCTGTAGATTTGCAACATGACCTCCCAACTTCTTTACTCAATGCACTGACCAATAAAGACAAGCATATGAAATGCCTTGTTCACTACCCAGTCCACCTGTGACTCCACTTTCAAGGAATTATGAACCTGCATTCCAAAGTCTTTTTGTTGAGCGACACTCCCCAGCACCTTACCGTTAAGTATATAAGTCCTGCCCTGATGTGCCTTTCCTAAATGCAGCACCTCATTTTTTTTTCTAAGTTAAACTCCATCTGCCACTCCTTGGCCCTTTGGCCCATCTGAGCTAGATTCCATTATAATCTTCTTCGTTGTCCACTACACCTCCAATTTTGGTTCATCTAAATACTTGCTAACCATACCTCTTATGTTCACATCCAAATCATTTATGTAAATGTCGAAAAGCAGTGGACCCAGCACCAATCCGTCTGGACACTGGTCACAGGGCTCCAGTCTGAAAAGTAACCCACCACCCTCTGTCTTCTACCTTTGAGCCAGTTCTGTATCCAAATGGCTAGTTCTCCCTGGATTCCATGTGATCTAATCTTGCTAACTAGTCTCCCGTGGGGAACCTTGAATGTCTAGTATCTCTGAGAGTGACTCTCAATTGAAGTTGAATGTCCGGTATCTCTATAGGCCCCATATTGTCTGTGCTGGGTAGTCCAAGGGATAAAACCTTTCTTGGGCTAGAATCTGTTAGGTTTGGTTGATTGTTCTTTTAGACAGGAAATGTAAATTGGAAATCCGGGTTGAATAATAGTCACAGACTGAAACCTCCATTCTTCTGGTTCTGTTATGTGTTTGTTACAGCCTCAATCCAGGATTTTGCCCAGTATTTTAACATTGGAAAAGTCTAGGGTCTAGTCCAGTATTTTAGATGACCTGGATTTTTATTTGATCCTACGCATCTAGTTAAAGAAGAAGGGTCACTGAATCCAAAATGTTATCATCTGAAGAGAGAAAACTGAGTTATCAGGTCGGCTGAGTTTCTCCAGCAAGTTCTGTTTCTGTTTCATATTCCCAGCTTCCACAGTTCTTTCTTTAATATTCATATGCTACCCACCTTGTGAGTGTAGTACTCATCCGCGCCTGGTGTAATGTGGATCGAATATCTTGGCATTAGGCTTTTGGTATTGGGACTTGTTTGCCCTTAAAAATGACCAAGTTCATCTCAATATGCACAAAATGAACAAATGTTATTGGGTACAGCTTTAATATTGTCACGCCAACCCTGGATAATGAACCTTTACAATTCTTGTAAACCCTTTCCTTCCTTCAGCAATTCCCACTTGGTAATTGTTTACACTGGCTCTGGCCAAGTGTAAAAGATCAACATTGAGAACATCAGAAACAAAAACTAAAACAGCAATTGCTGGGAAATCTCAGCAGGTCTGGCAGCATTTGTGAAGAGAAATCAAAGTTAATGTTAAAGGTCCAGTGATTCCTCCTCAGGGAACATCTTCAACTGTGTGGAGTTTGCACATTCTCCCCGTGTCTGCGTGGATTTCCTCCAGGTGCTCTGGTTTCCTCCCACAGTCCAAAGCTATGCAGGTGAATTGGTCATGTTAAATTGCCCGTAGTGTTAAGTGAAGGGGTAAATGTAGGGGAATGGGTCTGGGTGGGTTGCTCTTCGGAGGGTCGGTGTGGACTTGTTGGGCCGAAGGGCCTGTTTCCACACTGTAAGTAACCTTATCTAAAGAAAACTTGATAGTGTAGATCATGAAATTGTAGATCAAGAGGAGTATCATGATATTTGTGTGAGTTGGGTAATCTGTTCAGCATGTCAGGTGCGATTAAATGTAAATACTTCTAACTTTCACTTCAAAGCTGTATCCATGCAGATTGCTGATGTGAATCAAATCCGTTCTGTTCCACCACAGTGGATGCAATTTGAATCTCATGAATTGTGACTGTACTGAGGTTGATGCAATTGGTAGCCCTGCAGCTTATCAATCATTAATACACTAGCGATTCATTCTATTGTCAGACTATCTCTTGTAGGCTGTGCCACAGAGCACCACTTACTTAAGTTGATGTCTTTCAGGAGGTATTGAGGCAATATGTAGGCTCCTGTGTCAGTTTTAGTTTTTTGAGAATGCTGTCTTGTCTCATCAGGGTCTGTGATATTATAACCATCAGTGTGTGAGGTTAATAACATGGACATCTTACTCAGCTTCTCATATTGATATTTTGTTTGGTTGACTCTCAAACTTGCTGATGTGGTTGCACTGGTACACTGTTAACACTTTCCTTGTTGCAGTGTTAAGACAATGTTTTGCTGTGTAAGTTCGCTGTATTTTGCTATTGGGTAAGGCTTGGCCGTTGGAGCCAGATTTTCCATGCACATGTATTCTTGATGCCACATAATGTGGAGGTGCAGGGGTTAGCCTGGGGTGGCCAAAATTAAAAACCACAAACACCAGGTTATCATCCAACAGGTTTATTTGGAAGCACTAGCTTTTGGAGCGCTGTTCCTTTATCAGGTGGCTGTGGAACAAGATTATAAAACAGAATTTATAGCAAAATAACATGCAACTGATACAATATATTGATCAAACCTAGATTGCTGTTAAGTCTTTTATGTTTTAGAATAGATTGCAGGTTTTGGTTCATAAATATCGAAATCCTAGAACTTCTTTCAAGTCACATTCTCAAGATAACTTAAGGTTTTATAAAAAAAGGTGACATCTCATCTCAGACAATGCATTAAAGGTGTGAGGTTAGAGTCTGCCTGTATTGACTGGTTCTATTTCCAAAGTAGGAATTTATAAAATGTTAGATGGATTGACTGCCTACATTGACTGCCTGCAGGCTGTATGCTTTTAAAACAAAATAGAATGTATCTGCAAGTACAATTCTGCAAATGCGAAATCACCCTATAGACATATGTATGTGCGTGTGCATGAATGTGAGGGGGAGAGAGAGATATAGAGAGAAAAAGTGTGTGTTCACATGCGTGTGTTTGTGTGTGAGTGTGTGTGTGCATGTGAGTATGAGTGCATGTGAGGGTATGTGATTGCATGTGTGCATACCTAGTAAAGGGTGTGCATGAGTGTGATGGAGTATAAGCCTATGAGAGTGTGTGTGTGTGTGTGTGTGTGTGTGTGTGTGTGTATTAGCCTCTGCCCGGCCACTCTGTGTTGTTTTGACATGGGTTGCATGGTACACTTGCTGTCTCTCAACACACACACATGTACCCCCCACACTCACACCCACGCACACACCCTCTCACAGGGTTATACTCCATCACACTCACATACACAATTGACCAAGCACGCACAGCTGCAAACATGCACTCACACTCACAAGCACATTCCTGTGCGCACATACACACACATATACTCTCTTCCTCTCTCTCTCTCGTGCATGCAGACACGCATATAAGTCTATGGGGTGAATTTGCATTTGCGGAATTATATTTGTAGATACATTCTATTTTGCTCAAAAAGCACACAATCTGCAGACAATCAATGCAGGCAGTCAATCCATGTAACATTTTATAAATTCCTACTTTGGAAATAGAACCAGTCTGATTCAAGATTGAAATACAGACAGACTTTAATGCACTATCTGATTTGAGATATCACCTTTTTTTATAAAACCTTAAATAATCCTGACAATGTGACGTGAAAGAATTCTGGGATTTCCTTATTAATGAACCGAAACATAAAACCCATTCTGAAAGATGAAAGACTTTCCAGGTCTCGGGGTAGGTTTGCTCAATACATCATTTCAGTTGCATGACGCTATGATATTTTGCGATAAATTCTGTGTCTTTCACGCCTGCTCCACAGCTACCCGACGAAGGAGCACCTCTACGAAAGCTACTACTTCCAAATAAATCTGTTGGACTATAACCTAGTATTGTGTGATTTTTAACAACACACACTGTAGGTATTAAGAAAGATCTGGCAGTTTTTGGGTAACTGCATTTGCTGCAGATTTTGTTGGTTTGTTGCACTTTCCTAACCATAGCAATAGTGCTGACTGCACCTAAGGCTTTATTCCTGATGAAGGGCTTTTGCCCGAAAAGTCGATTTTACGGCTCCTCGGATGCTGACTGAACTGCTGTGCTCTTCCAGCACCACTAATCCAGAATCTGGCTTCTAGCATCTGCAGTCATTGTTTTTACCTGTTTGCACCTGAGGGAGGTAATTAGTGTTTGAAGATGTATTCAAAGTGAGGAGTGACCAGATCTCATCAATACTCATTGTCCGCTTATAAGATCAAGTAGAGCGTATGGTCTACATCATGAAATCATTTAATATTGACCAACAAAACAAGATTTTCTCACTATATGACTGCATTTTATGCAGGACAAATGGAGAAGGGATTATCATCCGCAGTGAAATTTATGCTTAGAAGATAAATGCGGATGAGTGGCCCAGCAACCAATTATCTAAACATTCTCTCCTGATGTAAGGGAACCAAACAGCACAAAGTACTCCAAATCCAGTCAAACCAAGGTCTTATACAATTGATGCAAGACTTCACTATCCTGTGCTCTTATGATAATTGTTGGCTGAACCTACATGTGAGTCTTTAGTGACTTAGTGCATAGGATACCATGGTTCCTTTGTCTAACTATACTTATTAATCTCTTAACATTTTATCTTTTTATTCCTGCTCTCTGTTTTTCACCTGTTAGGCAATCTTTATTCATGTTGGTATATTACTTCCAATCCTATGTGCTTACATTTTCTTAATTAATGCCCTTTACCTGAAAATCCATGTATTTCCATTTGCACCCCTCTATTAATAGCATTGCAAAATATTCCAACAGATTTGTCAAACAAGAATTCCCATTCACAAACACTTGCTGACTTTGTCAAATCATGATTTCGTGGTGCCAGTGTTGGACTAGGGTGGATACAATTAAAAATCAAACAATACCAGGTTATAGTCCAACAGATTTATTTGGAAACACTAGCTTTCAACTTACGCCAAATCAGATTATTACAATCCAAGTGTCCACTAATTTCATTGTTTATCATAAATAAATGGCAAATTAATTACCATGAATTATGGTAAACGGGAAGGCAATAGATTAATGATATTATCGCTGGACTTAATCCAGTGAATAGATAATATTCTGGCAATCCAGGTTTGATTCCCTCCATGGCAGATGGTGCAATTAATTTGAATTCAATTAAAAAAACCTGTGTTTAGGAGTTTAATGATGACCCTGGACCTATTGTCAAGTGTTTGAAAAACCCATTTGGTTCACTAATGTCCCTTAGGGAAGGGAACTTCCATCCTTACCTGGTCTGACCTATATGTGACTCCACACCCATAACAATGTGGTTACTCATCAATGCCCTTTGGGCAATTAGAAATGAACAATAAATGCTGCCTAGCCAGCGATGCCCTCATGATTTTTTTTAAAATTAGTAAGTTCCTAACTTCTTTTCTAAGACTAATAAGTCTGTTCATTCCCATATTCTCTCTTGTTCCCTTCTTGAATAATGGAGTGATATTTGTTACCTTCCAATCTGCAGGAACCATTCCAGAATCAAAAATATTTTGAAAGATGATCAACAATGCATCTAATATTTCCATGGTTATCTTTTCCAATATTCTGGGATTCAAATATTAGATTATTAATCTTCATTCCTTTAAATGCTCCTATGTTCTCACTAATACCAAGCTCCTTCAATTCTTCTTTCTTCTTAGTCCCTCAGATCTCTAATTCTGGGAAAAGTCTTGTGTTTCTATATCATCTTTAGAACAGTCAAAAGTTAAGCTGTTCCATTAATAACTCCAGAACATTACAATAGTGAACCCATTCAGGAGCTCAAAGGGAAGGAGTTACTGGCATCCTAGTAATCTCAATGGGCTAGTAATCCAGATGTACAGGCTGATGTCTTTGGACAATACAGCTCTAAATCCATCATGGAATTTAAATTCAGTTAATGGAACCTGAAATGGAAAGCCAGTTTTAGTAATGGTAGCTGTGAGACCATCATTCAACATCTTAAAACCTCACTTATTTAATCAATGTTCTGTCAGGACAGATATCAGCTGTGCATTTCTGGTCTGGCCCACCTGACTCCAAATCTACAGTAATTTGGTTCATTCTTAACTCCCTCTGAAATGGCCAAAGAACCCATTCAGTTCAAGGACAGTTGTGAATGGTACTCAAATGCATGAAAAAATTAATAAAAATAATTTAAACTGAACAATTGCACTGAATCAATTACTTTCTCCAAGATCCTGATGCAGATATCAATATTCTGTAGAAAGTAGCTTTACAACGTGTGATTGTTCTCAAATCATACTTGCTGTCCAAGTTGAATAACTCACATATTTCATTCTTAAATATATATTTTAACCAATTTATAAAGCTTGAGCTTGGACAGTGAGTCACTGCAAGTGATCCAAAGGATGTTAGGGGAGGCCTCAGTCAAGGCTGATATTGTTGCACATATATCATAGCTGAGATGTTGATGATGTCCCTCATGGTCATTTTTATTCCCTGAGACTTGCTTTGATTAACTATAAGAATATCCAGAATTAGTGATCTCATCACAATCTGAATTAATCTTTATTCTTTCATAGGATGTGACATTATTGGTGGGGTCAGCATTTATTCCCTAATCCTTAACTTCACTTTAAAAGGTGACAGTGAGCCACCTTCTTGAACCATTGTGGTGCATCTGATACAAGTACATCAATGGTGCTGCTCGGAAACAACAATGAATGGTGATATAGTTCCAAGGATGTGATTCGAAAGGGAACTCGCATGTAATGGTTTTCCCCTACATCTGCCATCATTGTCCTTCTAGATGGAAGACATATTTGGAACAGGTTATTAAAAGGAAATTGGCAGGTTTCTGCAGTGCATCGTGTACACACTGTGAATCAGTGGTAGAGGGAGTGTTTGTATGGTAGTGGAATGGGTGTCATCAATTGCTTTGTCCTGAATTGTGTTGAGCTTCTTAAGTATTGCTGGAGCTGCAATCATTTAAGCCAAAGAAGAGAACACTGAACGTATAACGTAAAGATGATGTGCAGTTTTAGAAAATTAGGATGTGAGTTTACATGTTGTAGAACCTTTTTTGACAGCAGAATGGTCCAGTTAGGTTTCTGAACCATGACAACCACATGGATGTTGAAGATCGGAGATTCAATGATGGAAATGTCATTGTATGTCAAAGAATTGATCTGGAGATGCCGGTATTGGACTGGGGTGTACAAAGTTAAAAATCACACAACACCAGGTTATAGTCCAATAGGTTTAATCGGAAGCACACTAGCTTTCGGAATGTCACTCCTTCATCAGGTGATCACCTGATGAAGGAGCAGCACTCCATAAGCTAGTGTTTCCAATTAAACCTGTTGGACTATAACCTGGTGTTGTGTGATTTTTAACTTTGCTGCATCTAGGCATGGACTGCTTCAGCATCTGAGAAATTGCAAATGGGAATGAACATTTTGCAATCCGCAGTGAAGATTTTCATTTCTGACCTTACAATGGAGGAAAGGTCATTGATAAAGCTGCCAGAAATGTTTGGAGCTAGAACACAAAAAATGAGATATTTGAACAGCGATGCCCTATGGATGAGGTCACTGACCTTCCACCAACCACATCCTTTGTGCTTGATATTACTCCAAATACTGGAGAGTTTTCTCACTAAGTCTCAGAACTTAGTGACCTGGGCTCACCTACAATTTAAATTCATTTAAATCAATTATTTTTTTGACTTTGGGTCACATTCTATGTACGTTGCAGACACAATTATGCACCATATGGTTTGAACTCAACTGTATTTAAACTAATAGTGGATGAATGGAAATTGAGATGTTTAGGATGAATTATGAACATAGAGCAAAGGCAGCATTCAAATATAATGATACTCATTAAGTTTCTGCTGGATACAGTCAGCTAGAGGTGGAGCAGGAGGACAAAGAGGAACATACGTTTCTCTGTTGTCAAAAAGCAATGCAATTTTACTGACTGGGGCTGAGGAGATGACAAATTGATGCACTGTGCCTAGGTCATGAATTCAATATAGGGTAGAGTTTAATGATACCAGATCAGGAAAAATGGGGATATTTTCAGCTTTAAATAGGTCCAGCAGTTTCAATCCAGGTATCCTTTCACTTTTTCTTGGTAAGTGTTCTGAGCCCACTCAACCTTTGGCAGGACCTAACTTTCCATTTCTATGTTCTTCATCACATCCTATTTATCAATCTGTTAATTGACACTCAGTCTGGTGCCTCTGTCCCACAGTGGCATTCACCAAATGTACTGCACTCGTCCGACATATACCTTACCTTCACTCAGTTATAGGTCTTTCTGCTGTTCATAGGAGAAGGGAGTGCACAACAAAAGGGAGAGAAATAGAGATGACCGATCATAAAAAGTATTGTTCACAATGGATGGTGGACTGGAGATAAGCTTCTGTGACTATCTCAGCTGGACACAGAGAGAGAGAAAGAGAGAGAGAGAGACAAAAACTCACAAACAGCTGGTACAAGTATAATGATTTCATGTTGTCAATTCATGAGAAGACCAGCTATGGCAATGACATGGATTCTGACTTGGCCATGACTCAGTAATGTTCCTTTCTTCTGTCTTCTTGAGCTTTCATGAGTAAAGGAGGTGTGGCAACCATGAGGATGATTGGTCAGAGGAGTTCATTTATCTGAGGACTCATCGCACCAGTGCACTCTGGTAATTCCAGATTGGTTTTTACCTGGTAATTCACATTTCATAAATGAGCATGGATATTGATGAGAGGGGCAGTTCTGGAGGATCAGGGAATGCAGTTCTCTCCAGATTCCACTTAGCTGGGCAGAGATGATAAACTCTGGGATGCCTTCCATTGGGTAGAGAGCATTCGGGATATCTCAGAATTTTCTACTAGCTATTAAAAGACATATCACACGCACTTGCATAATAACAGAGAGATCAAAGAAATTGTTGGTGCACAGTAATGCAGGGAATTGTGAGAATGTCTGACTTGGAGGGAGGCAAACTTTATAGAGATTCAACAAGGCTCCCCTGTTTGACATGCAAGCTATGAATGTGACTGTGCAAAGCATTAATGCCAACTTGTCTGTCACATTATACGGAAGCTATTTTGTTACTTGTTATACAATGGAAATATTTCAGTTTTGTAGTTGGTGATGATGATGTTGTTGGTGGAAATGACTCAGAGTAACAAGAAAGTCTGACAGCGTGGTTAAGAAGGCTGAATTCAGTGCACATTTAAAATAATGATAAATGGTTAAAGCGTCCTTGTTCAATGAAACACCTATTGATGTTAATTCATCCACCTCACGCAGGCTGTCCCACACTTCTCCCAGCCACAAATCTATTTTTGAAAAAATCAATAGCAACATACATGGGAAAAACCC